>NC_044268.1:0-632645 GCF_003957555.1 Calypte anna
TTAGGAATCTAATTCCTGTTTCTCCTGCTCAGCTAATTGTCTGCGGACGGTTTGATTGTAAGAGTGTCCAGCGATGCAGAATAAAACAGAATAAAACTCCTTCCTGCTGGCCTTTGCCTTTGCAATTAGCACCACTGATTGCATCGCTCCCTCCTCTCTCCTGCCAGGTCCTGGGGACCACGGGAGGGGCTGTCCCCTGGCTCAGCACCCCAGGGTGCTGGGACCTTTCTCAGCAGAGTCTCTCCATCTGTTCGGTCCATTTGGGTCAGGGCTCTGCTTCCCAGTGCTGCTTCTCTCCCCAGCACCCACCTATGGGGACACCCAGGAGGGTCCCGTCCTGTCCCCCCCAACCCCAGAACCACCAGGGCTGGGAACATCTCTTTGCCTGCTGGGAACTCTCCTCTGGCTGGCTCGAGTTGACAGGGTTTAATTGTTGGGTTTTTGTTTTGTTTTGGATTTTTAGTAAGGAAAAATATAAAAATTCAGATTTGACAACACCAAAAGGTTCTGGAAGAGTATGTCAGTTCTGCTGAATGGTTTGTTTGGAGGGGAAAAAAAATCCAAAAAGATCAAAACATTTCATTTTAGCATTTTCAGACTGAAATGTTTTGATTTTTTTTTTCTCTTCCAAATGACTTTGTTTCAAAGTTTCCCTTAATTTTATTTAAAAAAAAAAAAAAAAAGTGGCATGGCTGTGGTTGGAAGAAATTGTGTTGGCTTGGTCAGAATAAAACCTTTTGTTTAACCCCCACCCCCGTAGAATTCCTCCCCCCTGTTTTTCTGATTTATTAACATTTCCAGGGATTTTCCTTTGCAGGCCAGCTCTAAATTCCAGATGGTTTTGCTTTCCCAGGCACAGAGGAGTCAGAGCTCTGCTGCCCTGCCCGGGGACAGACACAGAGGTGTCTCCAGGAGCTGCAGGCTCCAGCCCTCCCAGCCAGGCTTCAGTTTGGGGCTGACTTTGTCTCCCTGACCTGTCCCAAAGATCCGTGGCAGATGCCTGTGGGATGGTTTTGGATCCTGTGGGATGGTTTGTGATCCTGTGGGATGGTTTTGGATCCTGTGGGATGGTTTTGGAGCCAGCCTGGCTCTGCCAAGCTCAGAAAGGAGCAGAGCAGGGAAAGGAGCTGGCTCGGGATCACTTCCCTCCCAAAACATGGGGCATGAGGAGCCTCCCCAGGGCAGAGACTGACTCAGCTCCTCCAGGGGCATGGAGATCATGGAATCCCAGACTGGTTTGGGTGGGGAAGGACCTTAAAGCCCCCAGTGCCACCCCTGCCATGGTCAGGGACACCTTCCACAGCCCAGGGTGCTCCAAGCCCCATCCAGCCTTCACACTGCCAGGGATGGGGCAGCCACAGCTTCTGGGGAACCTGGGGCTCAGCACCCTCACCCTAAACAATTTCTTCCTAATATTTCACATCAATCTCCCCTCTTTCATCTTGAAATCCTTCCCCCTCATCCTGTAACATTGCTCATCCTGTGCAGCTCATTGAATCACCACCTGAACAGGCACCAGCTCCGGGCCAAGAAGAGTTTGGGCTCCAAGGTCCAGATGGCTGCAGCAGTGAAGAGCTTTCCAGAGCAAGAGGAAATCGGTGTAAATAGCAGACTGTGCAATTAATTTCACCCACACCAGATTTCTGTCCCTATAGAACGGGAACAGCCAAAGCTCTCCCTCCAGCTCTGCTGCTTCCCAGTACTGAGGAGCTGCCCTATTGCTGGACCACACATGCAGATCCTGGGCCCATCTTGCTGACACCATCTCCACCTTCCCAGCCCCATGGATCTGTCAGCAAGAGCCCAAACAGAGAGCCCAGTCCTGAGCAGGGAGCACCCAGACACCCAAACCTGCTACAGCCATTGGGAGGAGGCATGGGACATCCCTGCACTGGCTGCCATCCCCCTGGTGGCATCTGAGCGACACAAGTGCCCCAGCAGCCCCCAAGCTGGGAGACAGCTCATAGGCAGGGAGGGAGAGGTGTGAGGAAGGAATTAGTGCCTGGATCTATAAAACACTTGGTCCCAATTATTATAATGCACTGATTAGGGGAACTCAATAGTTCTGCTGGTGGTTAATGGCAGTAATTACCCAGATATGACTACAGTGGCAATATTAATAACTCTGGGCCATTAGTATTTGTGAGCAATGAGCAGAATACACATCCCTGAGCCTCCTGCTCTGTCTCTGCCCTGCAGCTGCAGCCTCTGGGACAAGGGCTGGAGCTCAGCTGCAGACCCAGGGCCTGGCTGGTGGCTTTCAGATCAAGACGAACGTGGCTGAAGCCACCTCTGCTCAGCCAAAGGGACTTGTCACCCCACGGAGGGGACAGGGCTCCCACACAACTGTTCATCACAACACCCTCTTCACAGGGCACGTTTCTGAGGGGGGCTGGCAGTGGGAAGAGACTTCTCCAGCCTCCACTTTGCTGCCTCCCTGCCCAGAGCCCCATCCTGGGGTGAGGATGGGGTCAGGATGGGGCTGTCCCCTTCCCTGCTCCTTCCTGTATCAGACACGGCAGCTGCCTCCTTGCAGCTGGATTCTCCATCCCTGGAGATATTTCCAAAGAGCCTGGATGTGGCACTGAGTGCCATGGGCTGGGAACTGCAGCAGGAGTGGATCAAGGGTTGGACTTGATGATCTCTGAGGTCCCTTCCAACCCAGCCCATTCTACGATTCTATGCTTACCCCCGACCTGACTCCAGCCTGGGGCTGTGGCTTCCCGGCTATTTCTAAATAAAGGGGGGGATTAATTGCTCCCTCATCTGCCCTCAGCAGCAGGTACCCATCTGCCTCCTCAGCCTCCGGGATTTGGGAGATGGTTGGGAGAACAAGGACATGGTCCCTGAGAGACACCCAGCCAGCAGGGTCACTGCCAGGTCTCTGCTTCCAGAGGCCAGGAGGGGTTGGGGACAGCAGGACACCGGCCATCCAAGCATCCAAACCCAGCGCTGGTGCCAGGGGGATGCTCCCCTGTGGATCCAACCTCCAGCTTTGCTCCGAGTAGTGCCGGGAACTTTTCCTCCTCCCGTCTCTCCGGCTCACTCCTACTGCCGGCAGCATTTAGCACACGGCTGAGTGTATTCAAACACCCTGGCAGGCAGAGACACCCTGTCACCCAGGTGACAATGTCTCTTGCACGCTGCCAATTTAGCAGCCGCAGCAGCGTGACGCCCCGGGAATCTGGGTTAGAGCCCGGCAGGAGGAGGGATGGGAGGAGCAGGGCCCCGACGGACAAGGGGGGTGAGATGGGTGAGGTTTGGGTAGCCCCCTCCAGCAGAGAGGTTCAATGGAGACAGTTAAAAATAATAATAATAATAATAAAGATATATATATATACATGGTTATTTTCCACTCCTAATTTTGTGGAGAAATCTTCTTTTTCTCCCTTTTCCCTGCACTGCCATCAATTCTCCCTCTCTGCCAAACCCTTTCCTTTCATAAACGAAAAACCCCAAACAAAAGCTGTCAGGACAGAAGATGGTGGAACTGCCTGGCTTCCCAACAGCCACAGCCCCTGCTTATCCCAACCAAGGCCAGAAACATTTTTTTTACCCTGAAAATTCCCAGTTTCTCTGTTTCGGTCAAAAAAAAAAAAAAAAAAAAAAAAAAAAAAAAAAAAAAAGTGAAAGGTTTTCTTTCAGATCATCATTCTGCAAAAGTCACTCAGTGAGTGACCGATGCTTTGACACAATTACACATTGATGAAAACTGTTAGCAGGGGTTTCACTCCTGTGTCACAGGACACCCTGCACATTACACCCCCCAGGTCCTGTGTCTGGTCCTAATGCACCCCAGGGTGCCCTCAGGCATCCCATGGCCTGCCTGGGGCTGGGCATGGCCAGGAGAAGCCAATGGGTTCCCCTGCTTCATCCCAAGTGTCCCTGGATCACATCCCTACGTGGGGTGAGATGGGTTGGGAACTGGGAACTGGGAAACCTCCTGTTCATCTTTTATTCATGGGGTGCCTGAAGCACCAGGTATCACTGAAACCACAGAATGCCAGCTGGGAAGGGACCTCAAGGATCATCTGGTCCAACCCTTTGAACATTACCCAGAAGCTTGCTGGGACACTGGAAATTCAGGATCTTCATTCTACAGGCTCTGTTCTCACGCCGTGCACCTCCACTCCAGCTGGTGGCTGGGGCTTGAAAAGGGCTGGATTAATTTTGTGATCAATAATAACATTGGTAGTTATTCTTGTCAAGAGAAGGTTAATTGTGCCTCCTGCCTAGGGGCACCAGCTGATCACTGCAGGGGCCAGGAAGGCATTTTCAGCATTTCACAACCCACCAGGTTGCGGATGTTGGGAGCCAGGGGGGGGTTGGGCTCCTTTTCCCAGGCAACTCTCAGCAAGACAAGAGGGGCAGGGTCTCAAGTTGTGCCAGGGGAGGTTTAGGTTGGAGATGAGAAAGAATTTCTTTCTGGAGAGGGTGATCAGGCATTGGAATGGGCTGCCAGGGAAGTAGTGGATTCTCCGTGTTGGAGATCTTTCCAAAAGAGCCTGGATGTGGCACTGAGTGCCATGGGCTGGGAACTGCAGCAGGAGTGGATCAAGGGTTGGACTTGTGATCTCTGAGGTCCCTTCAACCCAGCCCATTCTATGATTCTATGATTCTAGGATCAGGTGCTGCCCTGGGAGGGGGCATTGGAACATTTCCACCATTTCCCTGCCCCTGCTCTTACTGGGGTGTTTGCTGCCATGGGCCTTGCACAGCAATGCTGACCCAGGTGGGCTTAGTACCCATCTGCACACCCTGGGATGTGGAGGAGAGAGAAAGCCCCTATGTGCCTTGGGGTGTCCTGGGGGTCACCCTGGCCTCTCCAGTCTGAAATTGGGGGCAGAAGGGCTGCCCAACACCCCTGCCAGGCAGCAGGATGTGTCTCCCACAGTCATGCTGGCGGAGCTCCTTTTCTGCCCCCAGCCCTGGTGCAACTCTGTTTTGCAGTAAAATTTTTATGACTCGTGGCTGTCATGAGGATAAAAGCTGCCATGGCACCAGCAGGGAGAACAGGTAGAGACTGCTGAGATGTCAGTATCCTCCCCAGTTAGAATCCCAGCAGGCAAGAGCTCCGATACTGGGTGGTGCTAGGCAAAGGGGTCAGGACAGGGCTTCACCTCCTGCACTCCAAGGGCAGCGAAAAGTTAGGATGCTGCTGCTGACAAAAAAAAAAAGCAAAAACAAAAACCCAGCAGAGATCTCTGCACAGCTGTGGGGGCACATGGTGCAGGTCTGTCCAGCCCCAGACATCTCCACCCCCTTCTCCCTCTTGCATTTACAGTCTGTGCCTCTGGCCTCCTCTCCAGCCTCGCGTGTGACCTACTTACACACGCAGCCCCAGTTCTTGCCTTTTCTCTCCCAAACAATGATGCTGCCGGGCTGCTGAGCCACGTGCTCCCAGCACAATGAGGGCAGCTCCCCAAGAGCCTGGTGCTGAGCCTGCACCCCACCTGCCACACCAGGATTCCCCCGTGCAGCACCCACCAGGGCATCATTTCGCTGGGGCAACACCCACCCTGGGTGCAGCACCCTCGTGGGAAGAGGCTCAGGACCCCAGCTGGTCTGGATGCTGCCCAGGGCTCTCTGTCTGGGGGTGACACTGAGCCAGGAGCCTCCTCCCTTGCAGCTGTGGGGAGAGGAGAAACCCCCAGGCTGCCTGCAGCCAACATGGGCAGCCTGGGCAGGGTGCTGAGGGCAGGGTGCTGAGGGGCAGGATGCTCAGGGCAGGGTGCTGAGGGAGGTTTCTCCCTGCTGTCTGGGGTCCAGCCTGCAGCAGCCCCAACTCTGCTCACCTGTAATGCCAATGCCAGCCTGATGGTTCCCTGCAGTCAGAGAAAGAGCTCTGGGATCAGGATTGCAGATACTGAAGTGGGAAGCAGGGCTGTGCATCCAGAGCCAGGATCCTCCCTGCCTGAGCTTGGGTTTGGGATGGAGCTGGAGGAGAAGCAGGTGGAATAGCTGTGGTGGCAGAGATTCTGTCCCAGCAGCAGGATTGGGTCACAAGGATGCAGTGACACAGCAGGCAGGATGGGTGCAGAATGGGTGCAGGATGGGTGCCAGTGTGGCTCTATCAGGGGTGCTGCTGATCCCTCTGCTCTGTGCTGATCCCAGCTGCTCTGAGGGACCATTGCTCCTCTGGGGAAAACCAGCTCCTTGGAAAATCCCAAGGGAAACAGGAGGAGCTTTGCCTTGCACACCCAAGGAGGGTGCTCAGCACCCTGCTCACTGCTGTAGGGGATGCTGCAGATGGAGCTGGAGCTCTGGGGCAGGAGGTTGGGCTGAGCCAGGGCTAGAAAGTGCTGGTGTCAGGCTGGCAGAGCACGGGGTGCCCACCCCCAGGCTGCCTGGAGAGGAAGGGGCTCCCCGCCTCTGCTAATGGGGATAATCCGATAATTAGGGGCTGTGTAATCAGCGTGGGGGCAGGGCCTTGTTGCTATGCAAACACTGAGTCAAGAGCTGCCCCTCTCCCCCGCACACCTGGGAATTCTCCAGGGAAATGCTCTCCTGGCAGCTGTGGGGCTGCCCCTGCTCCTGGGAACTGCTTCATCCTTCCTTCACCCACTGCTGACTCCATCACCTCTGTGATGGGTGGAACTGAAAGGAGTTTCCACCCCAAGGAAGGGGTCAGGGGAAGGGTTCCCCTTTGCTGTGGTCACTCTGGCTCCTATGTGGCCTCTGAGCAGTGTCAGGCAGCTCCTGGGCACTTGGCTGGAGGTTTCCCTTTGCACAGAGAGATAAATTACATCAACCTCACCTCACCCCCAGGCACCTCCAGCCCCGTCCTCCTGGGGCTCTCATCCTTGCAGGGCTGTCTGCCTCAGGGATGGAGCTGTGGGCAGTGGGGGATCCCAGGACCATGGAATGTTTTCACTCCTGACCCAGCGGATCCTGCCAGGAGCTGAAGTCCCCACGTCTGCCCCAAGGCATCCATCACACCCACAGGGACCTGTGCTGAGACTGCAGAGCTGGGGATGCAGAGTCCCTTCAGCAGCTTTTTGACACCCCACCCTCAGCCCAGGGCTTCTGCCCGCCCTGGCTCTGCTGTCCCCGGGCCATGTCAGGGGGGACCAGGATTGTCCCCTGCCCATGCTGTGCCACTACACTGCTCCACCACAGCAGAGCCAGGGCATGGAGTGCTGACAGGGGCTGTAAATTGTCAGGCCCTGTAAAGCATTTAATGATTTTGAATTTATCTGCATCGATAAATACATGACAAGGTAACAGTCAAATAAATACCCATTAGTGCACTCGCTCTCTTTTTTTTTTTTTTTTTTTTTTTTAATTACGAGCTTGGGTGTAACCAATCATTTTCTGCTAAGCAAGCGCTCCAGGAAAATCTTCATTAGCACCATCCGTGGAGCTCTGCAGCCTGGGGAGGAGGGAGCCAGACAGGATGGAGCTTTGGCCCTGCTGCAGCCTGCTCTCACCCAGCAGAGGCCAAAACCCCCTGGGTGCTGCTGAGCTTTCCAAGCACCCAGCAGAGTGTGGGGTGCAAGGAGCCCTTTGCTGGGGTGCAGAGGAGCTGAGCTGCAATGCTGGAACAGGGCAGGGGGGTGTCCCCAGCCCAGGAGGTGATTAAGAAGAGATACTTGGTTTAGTGGTGGCCTTGGTAGGGTTGGGTGAATGATCTTGAAGGTCTTTTCCAACCAAAACAATTTGGTGATTCTATGAAGGACCCAAGGATCTCTCTCTGCCCAAGCTGTGCTGGCACTGATGTTCTCCTGCCAGCCTGGAACTGCCCTGCAGAGCTGGGAATGAGGGAGGGAGCACAAGGTTGGACTAGTCCAGGAGGATGGAAAAAGCCTCTGCAAGCCTGGCTCTTTCCTAGAGTCACCAGAATCCTTCTGGTTGGAAAAGACCTTGAAGATCACTGAGTCCAAGTGTGAACCCAACCAGGCTGAGCCCACCACTACCCATCTCTCTGCATCCTTGGTCAGGGCAGGATGAAGGCTGTGCCAAGGAGGGGGTTGGGGCAGTGACCCCCTGGGTGGGGTCTGTGTAGCCCCAGAGCATCATTTTGTCAGAGATGGGCAGGGGGGGTGTGGGTGTCAGTCCTTGCTGGGTCACCCTTGCCTTCAGCCACCCCTCTGCTGGGAGCCCCTCTGGGTTTTGTCAGGCAGGTGCCAGAGTCAGGAGGGGGCATGGAAAAAGAAATAATAAAAATGCTGAGAGGCAGGGCTGGGCAGGTCGAGGGGCTATGAAATCCCAGAGCTCTGGGGCTGCAGAACAACCTCATCCCTGTGAGAGCCACCAGGAGCAGGGACAGGGACAGACACAGACACGGGCAGGAGGAGAGAGTGAAGTACAAGTCCTGGAGGTGCCCCCATCGGGGTTTGTGTGGGATCAGGCTGCTGGCTCCCTGGGCACAGGACAGGGGTCAAGGAGATGAGGACAGCCCCTGCTCTTCCCTTTCCAGCATCCTTGGCATTCATCTTCCCTCTGTGTCAAACCTCTGGCTCAGAGGGAGAAGCTGGATGCTTTGCTCTGTCTTATTTCTGTCTGGCAGCATTTTTCCAGCAGAGCAGCTTTTAAAATCTGAACATCTCCTGGGAACATGTCGATCCTGATGATTTTTTTTTCTACGGAGAAGTGTCAAATCAAATGATTTCAATTTTCACATTTTGTTTCAATAACGTCGGAAGGATTCTTTCCAATGAGGGAAGAACATTTCAATTTGACATTATCATTTGGTTTCATTCCATTTGGGTTTTTATATTATTGTATTACTTCAGATCTACATTCCTGTTCTAGCTGGTGTTTCACTGTTCAATGATTCAGCAGCATCAAAACCCTGCTAAACATTTTGATATTTCTGGGTGGATTCTCCCACCCCTCTGCCAAAAAAAAAAAAAAAAAAGAAAAAAAGGAGAAATTTTGTACATTGTGGAAAAATCTGCATTGGGAAGGTCCCAGGGGAGGGAGCTGGGAATGTTGTAGGGAAGGGGATCGAGGTAGAGGCAGCAGCAATAGAGGGACACTGGGACACTTTGTCCTGTGCTGGAACCAGAGGAAAATCACCAGCTGGGACCAGCTGAAAAGAGTGAGTGGCAGTGCTGGCAGGGAGGAAGGTGGAGACATTAAACACAAAGTGGAGAAAAACTCCTCAAGAGATGCTAGGAAAGAGGATGCCCTTGCTACCCAGAGGAGCTCCAGGAAAATCCCTCTCCTGAAGAGCTGGGTGTAAGAGTTGGCCCCTCACTTACCAGCATCCCCCTTGCTCACAAGGCAGATTAAAAGCTGGTTTAATGAATTTCTGTGATCCCCATCACAGGCTTTGGCTGCCTGTCCTTCTGTATCAGGGCTGGCACAGCCACCCCGTGCCCAGGCAGAGGGGTGAGTGAGGTCTGCAGGGGGGACCTGGCTGCCTGGAGCCCCCAGCATCCCCCTGGCTCCCCAAAAAATGCTTCAGACAAGTTCCCCCGGGGGCTCTGTGCATCCCCCCACCTATATCTCATAGGAGAACCATCCTGAGAGAGCTGATGTTCTGCCCCAGCTTGGCAATAATATGAAAGGCAAGAAAAAAAAAAAAAAAAAGAGGCTGAGAAAACTGGGTCAGTCCCGTCCTGAGAAGAGAAGGCTCAGGGGAGACCTTATAATGGTGTTCCAGTGCTCAAAGGGGGCTGCAAAGAAGATGGAGACTTCTGATTTCCAGGGAGTCCCATGGACAAGACAAGGGGCAATGGGCACAAATTGCTCCTGGGGAGATTCCCATTGGACACCAGAGGAAAACTTTTCACTCTGAGGACAGTCAGACCTTGGAATGGTCTCCCAGGGGCAGGGGTGGATTCCCCCATTTGGGAAAGTATCAACAGGGTGCTGGGACACCTCATATAAACAGTGATATGAGAGGGGGTGGACCAGGTGATCCTTGAGTTCCCTTCCAGGCTGATATTCTGTGATTCTATGATAAAAATAAATCCCCTTGGAGGCAACAGGGGGAATCAGGCAGCTCCTGCTCTGCTCACACCATTCCGAAGGAAAGGTCTGCCAAAGGTGGTTCCCAGGTCACAGAATCCCGGAATCCCAGACTGGTTTGGATTGGAAAGGACCCCAAAGCCCCCCCATTGCCCCCCCTGCCATGGTCAGGGACACCTCCCCCAGCCCAGGGTGCTCCAAGCCCCATCCAACCTTGGACACTGCCAGGGATGGGGCAGCCACAGCTTCTGGGGGAACCTGGGGCTCAGCACCCTCACCCCAAAGAATTTCTTCCTAAAGTCTCACCTAAACCCCCCCTCTTTCAGTAGAGGGCAGATGCACCCACACCATCCTGTGGGTGGGAATCTTGGGTCTGATCCTGCTCTCCCTGCACCCACCGGGAAGGGAGGGAGCAGCTCTGCCAGCACCAGGCTCACCCCATCAGGGAACGAGAGGCCCCGCAGGCACTTCCAGCACCCAGGAGCTGCCAAGCTGGTGAGAATGAAAAGTTCAAAAGCGGTGGCTGGGACGTGTAAGTGTCTGTGAAAGTCACTGCCACTGGGGTGGGAGCAGCAGTGCCAGCACCCCGCTCCTCCCTGTGCCTGCAGAAAAGGTCACCCTTCAGCAGGCTGGAGTCACCAACCTCCCCCGGGGGGGACACGGCTCTCACTCCTCTTAATGAGGTGACCTTCAGCCCAGCAGCTCTCCCTGGGGAGCTGACAGGTCACATTTAGCAGATGTTTTATTCTGCTCCCTCTCCGGCTGTCGGAGAGACGGGAGTGCAAGATGGGCAGGAGCTGGAATGAAGGTGTCGCTGCCTTTCCTTCCTCCGGGGTTATTTTACAGCCTGTGGATGACTGGTGAGACTCTGGGATGTTTTGTCTCAAGGCAGAACCCACCCAGCTCCAGCCCAGGGGAGGAGGAGGTGCAGGAGGGGGATCCCAATGCTCCCTTCCAGGCTCCCAGGACAAACCCTGATGGATCTCTGAGCTGCTGCCACTGCTGGAGAAGAATTCCCAGAGCATGAACTGGGGGGGGTGTTGTCCTGTTGTAGCCAGGAACAGGCACCGGGCTGCTCAGCCCCCTGAAATCACCCTCCCTTCAGCCTCTGCAGAGGTGTAAACCTCCCCTGGCACAACTTGAGACCCTGCACTCTTGTCTTGCTGAGAGTTGCCTGGGAAAAGAGCCCAACACCCCCCTTGCTCCAACCTCCTTTCAGGGAGTTGGAGAGAGTGATGAGGTCTCCCCTGAGCCTCCTCTTCTCCAGTCTCAACACCCCCAGCTCCCTCAGCCTCTCCTCACAGGATCTGTGCTGGATCCCTTCACCAGCCCAGTTGCCTCCTTTGGACCTGCTCCAGCACCTCAATCTCCTTCCTGAGCTGAGGGGCCCAGAACTGGACACAGGACTCAAGCTGTGGCCTCACCAGGGCTGAGTACATCTGAGCAGGGAGGCACCTGGAGAGCTGCCATGTGCAGCCAGGCACAGGGTGCTGTTACTCTGCTGTCCCCAGAGCAGCACAATTTCATCAGATAGATTTATCCTGCCAGAGATTTCCCCCCGCAGCAGCTCTTCCCATCTTCTCAGTAGAGTAATGCCATTCCTCAGGGCAGGAACACTCAGCTGAGAGTGTCCAGAAGTGGAAAATGGAGCTCTCCCTTCCATGGATGCATTAGTGGAGCCCCTGGGTGCTGCCAAGCAGAGAAGAGTGATGGAGGGGAATAGCTCCTGCATTGCACTGGGACTCTGCAGCCAGGAGAAGCAATCCAGGACATTGCTCAGACAGAGAGGACAACCTTCATCTCCAAGCCCCAGAGCATCTGTCCTGGCCTCAGCCCAATTCCCCTAAAATCTACACCCCATCCTCCCAGGATGCTTTTCCTCCATCATCCCAGCACCCAATGCAGTGGTTTCCATGATTCTGTAATCATGGAATGATTTGAGTTGGAAAAGACCTTTAAGATCATCAAGTCCAATAGTTAACCCAGCAGTGCCCACCCCACCCCATGTCCCTCATCCCCACATCTCCAGGGCTCTGAAACCCCTCCAGGGATGATGGGGACTCCAGCCCTGCCCTGGGCAGCCTGGGCCAGGCCCTGACAACCCTTTCCAGGGAGAAATTCTTCCCCAGCTCCAAC
The DNA here is from genome assembly GCF_003957555.1 of Calypte anna. Taxonomy (NCBI): domain Eukaryota; kingdom Metazoa; phylum Chordata; class Aves; order Apodiformes; family Trochilidae; genus Calypte; species Calypte anna. The sequence goes on from NC_044268.1 coordinate 12,055, forward strand.
CTAAACCTCCCCTGGCACAACTTGAGTTGTGCCAAAAGTTCCTTTTGTCCCATCCCTTGTTCCTTGGGAGCAGAGCCCGACCCCCCCTGGCTCCAACCTCCTCTCAGGGGGTTGCAGAGAGCCACAAGGTCTCCCCTCAGCCTCCTCTGCTCCAGGATCAGCACCCCCAGGGCCCTCAGCTGCTCCTCATCCCCACATCTTTTGCCATGGAAGAGGAGGGGGAGATGTGGGTGGTGGCTGTTCTGGCTCTGCCACCAGGAACCTACAGAATAATGTCACCTTGTGAGAGGGAACACAGGGACATCCCCAGGGCCCCAGTGAGTGGCTGTGAGAGCTGCTCTGAGCTTCTGCACCAGCATTCAGGGTCAGGATGAAAAGCACTGGGGGGTAAAGCAGCCTGGGTGTGTTGGGGTGTTATCTCCCGAGGGGATGGGGATTGGTGTGGGTGAGCAGAGGCAAGAGACTGCAGCAGCAGCAGCCAGAGCAAATGGTTCTTTATTTTATCTCCAGGATAAAAAGGAATACAGAAACCAGGCTTCTCAGACAAGGTGCCTTCATCTCGCTGCACACTGTTTGATCATTTCAGATGTTTTACAAGGAGGTGGATGGTTGAATTATCATTAGAGGAGGCGATGAAGAGGAACAGGAAACTTCCCCCATGGTGACCCAGACCCACAGTGTTTGCTTGCAGGGAGAAGAACAGGAGAGCAGAGGGCTCAATGTGACTCTTGGCAGGGGGCATCAGGAGCAGGTCCTGAGCCCTGTGCCTGATCCCAGAGCTTTGCTGTCTGCTGGAGATGGGTCTGGGCCTTGGCAGCAGCAGCTCTGTGGCACACAGCTTTCCAGCTCCCCCATCTCCCATCTGGGGAAAGGGAGCACAGATACATAACCCAGGCATAGAATCACAGAACAATTTGGGTTGGAAAGGACCCCTCTGAGATTATCAAGTCCAACCCTTGATCTACTCCCAGCCCATGGCACTCAGTGCCACATTCAGTCTCTTCTTAAAAACCTCCAGGGATGGAGAATCCACCCCCTCCCTGGGCAGCCCATTCCAATGCCTGATCACCCTCTCTGCAAAGAATTTTTTCCTAATATCCAACCTAAACTTCCCCTGGCAGAGCTGAAGCCCACGGCCTCTTGTCTGACTGAGAGCTGCTGGGAAAGCAGGAGAGCAGGAGGTGGCTCCATGCAGCCGATGTGTCCCTGAGCAGGGGATCCCATCTGTGGCTGGAGACCAGCATGTAGCAACGAGGACAAAGGGATCTTGGAGCCAAGGATCCTGGGGTTGGAAGCATTGGCATCCCCAATAGAATGGGAATTCTCTCCTCTTTTTCTGCATCAATGCCCCTGATCATCCATCCATCCATCCATCCATCCCCCATCCCTCTGTCCTGAGTCCTCCAGCAGGTGTGGGGATGGATGACAGCCCTGAAAGTGCCACTGCCTGCTCTGTGGCCACCCTCACTCAGCAACAGAGCAATTGCCATTTCCACAGCCTCATTAGTATTTGCATTGTTGCATGGCTGTCTAAGAGAAGTAGCAGCTAAGTGAGCCAGTCAGATCTTGCTAATTTGCATGTTAATGAAGCCCACAGAACACAGCTTAGAGAGCCTGGCAAGTAGACCTCCAGTTGCTAGATCTATACGTGCAGGCTGTATGTGCTTCAGAGACACAGCAAACCCTGTCAGCAGACACCCAGATGGCTGCAGAGACAGACAGACAGATGGTGACACACAGACACACTGGATGTGGGGAAAAATCTCTGTGGAGAGAGGTAGGGTGAAGTGCTGGGGAAGAGGGGGGAAGGACAGAAAGATGGGTAGAGGGTTAGATAAAAAATAAGAGTGGAGAAAGAGATTAGCCAAGGATTGTGAACATGGCTGGAAACATGAATTTACCATGTGGTTGTGGTTTGTTTTGGTTTGGTTTTTATTTTTTTAATACAAAAAACCATTGTGCATAATCATTTGCAGATCCCAATGGGGCTGAGGTTACATCTCTGCTGCTGCCTCCTGGGCACCCAGACAGACAGGACAGGGCTGATGGACAGAGGGACACAGTGTCTGAGTGCACAGGAGGTGACTGCCCAGCCTTGACCTTTGTAGGAGCCTGCCCAGGGTGCTGGGACTGCCCAGAAATGGCTTTTCTTGACCCTCACTTGGAGGATTGGACAGGGGGCAAACAAGATTGTAACTGAGAGTGTGTATATATATACACATACTTATATAGATTATATATATATATATACTCTTATATAGATTTCTAGGGTGTTTTGATGGAGTCAGCCATGAAAGGCAGCAGTCATAGCTCATGCAGGAGCTGGTGAAGAAGGAAGGAAACCCTCATCCTTCCCTGGGAACAGGGCTCCAGCAGCCTGGCAGACTGTCCAGGGGGACAATTCCTGCCCTGCTCCTGCTGCCCACGCTGCTGCTGACACAAGCCAGGGGGCTGGTGGCCTTCTTGGCATTATGAGAGACATCCTTCTGTCTTTGAGCTGTCCCTGGAGCAGGAATAAAAGCAGGCAACATAATGCTGGAAGAACCTGGCTTGCTCCAGGCCTGGCTGCAGACCAGAGCTGTGTCTATGGGACAGGGACACAAAGCCAGTGGCCACACTTGGCCATTGGTCTGGGCTGAGGTGATGATGACTGCTGGGAAGTGCAGAGCTGAGGATGTGTCCCAGGCATTCAGATCCTCTCTGAGGCTGGTGACAGCTTTGTCCTGATTTCCCAGCCAGGAGAGAATGGGCAGACCCAGGCAAGAAGACCCATGGATGAAGAGGCTCTTCCCCAAGTCCCCAGCTCCCTCCCAGAGCATCCTGCCAGCCCTGGCACCCCTGGGTGTCACCCAAGGTGACAGCTGTGTCACCCAAAGGCAGCTCTGCTCTCTCCTCCTTCAAGTGTGCAGAACCTCAGGATATTTGCAGCATTTTCACAGTGTTCCCAGGTGGCTCAGAACATTTCCATCTGGGGGACACAGCCCTGGGCAGTGTCTGTGTGTGAGCAGAGGTGGGCAGTGACCCCCAGCAGCACTTGGGCTGTGCTCACATGTTGGTGTCTTCATGGGGAGATAAGGGTGGGGACAGGAATGTGCTCAGAGACACCTGCCAAAAAAAAACCAACCAAAAAAAACCCCCAGCCACTGCTGACAACATCTGTGGTTTTCTCTTCTCCTCAAGACTTATATTAAGAAAATTTCAAGCTCCTGAACTCAGCAAGTGAATGCAGATGTCAAGAGCAACTGTTCCTCTCAGGTCTCCTGTTTGCAGGCCAGAGCTCTCCAGGACCATCCTGTGGGGAAACTCCATCCCATCCCACTTTGGGAATTCAGAGCATTGTTCCCATCCCATGGAAAGGAGGGAACAACTTGAACTCCTGGCTACTCTTCCCACCAGCCATGGGGCCGTGCCCTGTTTCCCCTGCACAAAATGAGACCCTGGCCCCATCCTCACCCTGGGTACCCAGGTCCTGGCACAGGGGGGGTGTCCCTAAAGCCCATGGACCCCCAGGCCCTGCAGACCAGGACTACCCTGGGCACTCATCAGCCCTGAGGTCCAGCATGGTTTGGAGATGCTCGTGCTTGGCAGGAGAGCTGAGGTGCATCATCCCACCAATGGAGCCAGGCTTTTAGGCACAAGTGTCTCTAATTATTAATTAACTGATGAGAGTTTATTCTGTCTCATTACAGCTCTCCTGTTGCCTGTGCCACTCCCCAGCCTAGGGGAGGTGAGGAGATGGGGTTTGCTGCTCCTGTTGCTTACACAGATGGAAACATTGGTGTGAAGGACCTGTCAGCCCCTGTCCCACACTGGTAGAAGGGACAGGGGTGTGACACCCCCCCCTGCAGAGCAGGAGCTCTGGCCTGACAGCTCTGCATGGTGCTGACCTCTCCCCCCTGCCCTGCAGCAGCCGTGGGGACCTTGGGCACCTCCTGCCCAGGGGTTCTCAGGGTGAGGATGAACCTGGAGGGGAATAAAGGAGCTGGCAACCAAAAACCCCTTCCCCTCCTGGCCTTGCTCTGAGAGAAACAGCTCCAACTCCCTCCCTGGAGGTGTCCATGGGAGGTCCATGTGGCAATGGGACACTGTCCCCAGCCCTGCAGGTCCCCACCTCCATGTCATCCCCCCGGTCCCTGCTGCCCCCCAGCTCTGCTCCGGGCAGATGGGGAGGGGTCCCGGTGGCTGCAGGCTGTGGGGCCAGGACCTGGCCAGGACAAACCCTCAGTGCTGGGCTGCTGGCAGGGGCCGGCAGAGGGAAGGGTTAAGTGCAGCCGGGAGGCTCTGACATTTTGCTAATGTGCTGTGTTAATTGATTCGCTCATTTCCATTTGTTCCTGTTAAAGAGAGACAGATGAGAGTGGTCCTGCAGAGCAGTGCCTTGGCAGGGAGCGGCTCCGCTGTGTGCAGATGTGCTCCTGACTCATTTATTACCCTCAGACCTCCGAGCCCCCCCCCCAGCCCCAGCAGAGATGAGGATGCTGCCACCAGGGCCAGGGGGGAGCAGAGCAGTGGCCCCAACACCCCCCTCCATGTGCCCCAATCCCACTGCAGCTTCCAGGCTGACCCCGGCTGGGAAAGGGGAAACTGCTGAGTATGGGAGGGAGAGGGAGGGAAGAAAGGGACAGCTTGGAAAGCGTGTTCCTGCCTCTTGCCAGGCCTTGCTGGTGCAGGATATTAGGATAGATATTAGGAAAAAATTCTTTCCAGGGAGGGTGCTGAGGCGTTGGAATGGGATGCCCAGGGAGGGGGAGGATTCTCCATCCCTGGAGGTTTTTAAGAAGAGCCTGGATGTGGCACTGAGTGCCATGGGCTGGGAACCACGGGGGGAGTGGATCAAGGGTTGGAGTTGAGGATCTCAGAGGGGTCCTTTCCAACCTGGATGATTCTGTGATTCTGTGGATGTTCAGAGCCTTTGGTCCTACCTGCAGGACCCGGCTGCCTAAGATGTGACATCCAGTTGAAATCCAAGTCACTTGAATACTTACTTATTTTTCCTGCTGAAAAACGCAATTATGACAAAAATCAAATTGCTGCAGGGGAAGAGCTCCATTTCAGTCAAAATGCTTATTAGAAACATGTTTCCTCTCAACCTTTCTGCTGCCCAAAGAAAAATATCTCAATCTAAGTTTCATTACTTGCTTGAACTTTTCTGTAGAAGAAATGTCTCTTCCAGGCAGCCTTGGAAGGGATGAATCTGTGCCTGCCCTGCCAGGGCCAGCACCAAATCTGGCTGCAGGTGGGAGAACATAGAATCATAGAACTGGCTGGGTTGGAAGGGACCTCAGAGCTCATCAAGTCCAACCCTTGATCCACTCCCCCCGTGGTTCCCAGCCCATGGCACTCAGTGCCACATCCAGGCTCTTTGGAAATATCTCCAGACACGGAGAATCCACTCCTTCCCTGGGCAGCCCATTCCAATGCCTGATCACCCTCTCCAGAAAGAAATTCTTTCGAATCTCCAACCTAAACCTCCCCTGGCACAACTTGAGACCCTGCCCTCTTGTCTTGCTGAGAGTTGCCTGGGAAAAGAGCCCAACCCCCCCCTGGCTCCAACCTCCTTTCAGGGAGTTGGAGAGAGTGATGAGGTCTCCCCTGAGCCTCCTCTTCTCCAGCCTCAACACCCCCAGCTCCCTCAGCCTCTCCTCACAGGATCTCTGCTGGATCCCTTCACCAGCCCAGTTGCCTCCTTTGGACCTGCTCCAGCACCTCAATCTCCTTCCTGAGCTGAGGGGCCCAGAACTGGACACAGGATGAGGGATGAGAGAGCTCCTGTCCATGTGGAATCTGCTCCAGATCTGCCCTGCTCCGGGGCTCAGGAGGCCACTGATCCCTGAGCTGTGCCCTTGTCCTGCACAGATGAGCTTGGAGCCCCCTTGCCTCTTCCTGACTTCTTGCTGTGGGCAATGTGCCTTCCTCTGGGATGAAAGCTGGAGAGCAGCTGGCAGCCAAGATCCTGGGAGGAGAGGAGAGGGGAGGAAAGGGGAGGGAAGGGGAGGGCTCCAGCTCAGCAGGGCAGAGGAGCTGAGACGCTTTGCTCCGTGTAGCGATGGCTTCAGTCTGAGTGATGTGCAAGCCCTGGGGCATCCTGCTCAGAGGGAGGAAGGAGCAGGGATTTCTCTGGCAGAGCCCTTGGTTGGTGGGTCGGTGGGTTGGGGACCAGGATCTCCCCCACGGAAGGGGGGTGGCACCAGGAGCAGCAGACAATGCCCCCCCCCGGGCAACATCTCCGGCTGTGGGGCCATCAAGTCCCAGGTCCTTGCTCCTCCTGGAGCCAGAATCCCTCCTCTGTCTCTGTGTTTCACAGTTTGCCTTTTGCCAGCCCTCCTTTTGCTCTCTTAGGAGACCCCCATTTTCCTCCTCCCGGAGCAGCTCTTGCCAGGCTCTTCTCTCATTTAGCATTTCTGTTCCTAAAGTCACTTTAATCCAAAAGGCAGAATAATTGTCTCTTCCATTTAGCTAAAATGCAAGATCATAAACTTGCCCATCAGCTGCAGCAAGGTCAGGAACTGCCTGTAAAAGGCAGAAGGCATTTATTGCTTCCAGAAGAGCAGATTTCACTCCCTCTTGTTTCTGCATCCCCACCCTGATGCCTCCAGTGAGATCTCACCAGAGCTGGGTGGATGCAGCAGGATAAATTAGCTAGAAGCTGAATTAATCTTTTTGGTTTTTTGTTTTTGTTTTTTGGGGGGTTTTTTTGGGTTTTTCTGGGGGGAAGGGTCGTGTTTGGTGTTGGTTTTTCTTCCCCTTTTTATTTTTTTCCTCTATTTTTTTTTTTTTCCCAGTGTCCCCAGACAGGATTTTTCCTGTCCCAAGCTCTGGATCCCAGCAGCACTTCTGCCTCTCCTCTGCAGGATGCTCAGTGGGTCAGGGCAGCCCTTGGTGGCATGTGTGTTCCTGGCAGGAGAAATAACTCTGCTTGGGAGCCAGGGGTTCAGAGGCTTCATGGATGCTGCCCTGACATGGGGAAGGCTCCAGTGTAAGGATGTTTCAGTAGGAAATTAACTTCCATTGAGCTCCACTGCTGACAAGAGGAAGCAGCACTCCCAGAGAGGCTGATTGGGGAAGGTCTGTGCTGCCTTTCCAGTGCATGAGGTTGCTTGGTGAAAAGTTACTCTTTATGAAAAAAAAAAGCAACATACAAATGCATTTTGTGTGTGTGTTGGAATTTTTCAAGAAATTGCATGCATTACACTCTAGTTTTGGGGGGTTGGGCTTTTTTCTTTCCCACCTCAAACATTCTCTCCCCATCCCTTTTCCCAACCCAAGAAAAAATGAAAGGGGGGTGATAGAAAAATGACCAAACTCTTTTTTATCCTTTTTTTTTTTAAGGAAAACTCTAGTCACTCCATCTGGGAGGAGGAGAGGGGGTAAAATTCTGCTGCTGGGTTGAAAACATTTCATCTCTCTAATAAACTGAGATGGAAAAATTTGGTCTCCTTGACTTTGATGCCTGGTAGGTGTCACTTAAATAACATGACAGAGGGAAGCAGACTCCTCCTCCCTCTCATCCACCCACAGAGAGGTCTCTCCCTCTGCCAAGCATTCCTGGTGGAACAAACCACCCTTGGGTAGCACAGACCTCTGCCTGTTTTGGGGAACATGTGGACATTCAGACCTGGAAAAGGACCCTTGAATAACATGCTAAATCCCCATTCCTGCTGCTGTGGGTGTTCCCCATTGCTTCCTAGCCAGGCAGCAAAATCAGATGAGTCTGAACTTATTTGGGAGATTGCAGATTCACAGATTGGCTTGAGCTGAAGGGACCTCAAATCCCACCCAGTGCCACCCCTGCCATGGTCAGGGACACCTCCCCCAGCCCAGGGTGCTCCAAGCCCCATCCAATCTTCAACACTGCCAGGGATGGGGCAGCCACAGCTTCTGGGGGAACCTGGGGCTCAGCACCCTCACCCCAAAGACTTTATTCCCAACATCTCCATCTCTGAGCTTGAAACCATTTCCCCTCATCCGATCAATAAATGCCACTCCCCAGATTTCTTTTAAGGAGAATCCTCCCATCTTATTTTAGGAAGATGAGTGAAGCTGCAAACGCAGCTGGTGCAGGGGGCAGAGACTGCCAGCACCAGCCAGGATTGTCCCCAAGTCACCAGCTCCCAGCACACGGGACCTCACAGCCCCTGAGTGAGGATGCTCGGACCCATCATCCCCGCAGGCTCCCGCTCCACCAGTGCTCTGGGGCCGTGCCCAAGGTGTACTCAGTGCCCTTCCTCGCCTTCCTCTGCACCCGTCTGGGCAGTCCTGACCGAGCCCAGACCCGGGGGGTCAGTCCTGGCCAGCACCTCTCCCCTCTTTGTCTGTCCCCGTCACGCCGAGGTCAGATGATTCGCGTGATTCATGTGCCGTGACTCCGCACACGCCTGCTTCAGCCTCCGAAGATGTCAGTTGCCATGGCAACGCGATACAACACATCCTGGCATCGCTTGGGCGAGGTTTTCCAAGCTTGGCAGGGTGGGGAGGACGTCTTCTTCCCCCCCCTTCCCGAGGAAGCTCGTCATCCCGGCAGGGACGCAGTGGGAGATGCAGCATTCCTGACGCCTCCCGCCGCTGCCCTCCGCTTCCCTCTCCCTTCTGGAATGGCCTCTTGGCCATGGATCGCTCCTGCCTGCCCTGCAGCTCGGAGCACCCAGCCCCGGGCCCTCCCCCTCCGCTCGGCACCGCCGGGAGCATCCGCGGGAATTCCTGATCCAGAGAAACCCCGAGGCAATTGTGCCCAAAATGGGCTCCCAGAGCTGAACTGTTGCTGGGGAAAGGATCTCCGGGGGGGTTTGTCTCTTGCTGAGTCCAAACCTCGGAGCTGGTAGGGATGGAGAGCCCAGGGTTCACCAAGACCTGAACCCCTCTCCTATGTTCCAGTGCCCGGACCCTGGCTGACCCTGGGATCCTCCTGGGTGCTCTGAGATCCCGTGGTGAGAAGCCTGGATCTCCTCCCAGTGCCACCTGGGGCTGACTGGGAAATCTCTGGCTGCTGGACTTATCTTGGATCATCTTTATTTTATTATTTATTATTAGTTATTATTTAATAATTTAATTTAACGATAATTTAATAATTTAATTTCTTTAATAAATTATTATTATTTATTATTTATTATTTATTATTGTTGGATCATCTTAAAGGGCTTTTCCAACCAAAACAGCAGCCTGGGAGAGTCAAACAGGGTGCTGTGCCCACAGCATCACCACAGAGCTTCTGGTGGCCACTGTGGGTCCATGCAGTAGGGTGTGAACAGGTTCCCAGGGACTGTCTCCCACTGGGAGAAGGCTCATGAAGGGTTCATTACAGCAGAACAATGGGTGCCTGGGGTGCAGCTTGGTGACAAGCGTGGGGTCACAGTGCTGTGGGGCAGAGAAGAGATGTGAGACACGAAGAAAGCTCAGCAGGGACCACGCAGGTCACCATCAGTCCTGGTCACCATCCACAGAGCCAGGGTCAGGCAGAGTGGGTGGGTGGGGAGCACCCGGGTCCTCTCCTGCCCCTCGGTCACGGGTGGCAGCAGCACCGCAGCTTTCCGAGGGAAGCGGCAGCGCTGGGGAGCGGAGCCCGTGGCTGCTGCCACTTCCCGGCACCATCTCCATGATCCGGCGTTGCCTTGACAACTGCAGAGGCTCTGTCGGCAGCGGAGACAGAAAGAGAGGGGGGGGAGAGAAAAAAAAATGCAGAGGGGAGAAGAAAAAAGAGCATTAACTCCCAATTCCTCAAAGTGGTTTGCACCATGGGAGTGGGGGCCAAGGGGTGGGAGATCTTGGCCAGGGTATCCCCCAGCCCCAGCTGGCTGAGGGCATGGGCTGCTCTGGGCAGGGACTCTGGTGGCTGCTTCTGGTCCTGCCCTGGTGAATATTCCCCAGCCATGAGTGGGCTCCTGGCTTCCCATGACCTTGGCATCGATCAGGAGCTGTGGCCAACTCGTGTCATGGTGTGGCCTTGGAACATCACCTGAGATCATCCGGACCCATCCATCTGCCCTGCAATTTAGGGCTTGTTCATCCACCCCTCTGACACCCAGCAAGCTCTCCTTGCTCATTTCCCAGCCAGGGAATGGTCCTGCCCCGGAATGGGGCAGCTCCACAATGCTGGCTCCATGCCCAGGATCTCCTGGAAATGCAGAAGGAGCAAACTTGGATCAAAAAAGTGACACCAGGAATGGAGACATCTGGAAGTTGTCCCTCAGGCTTGTTTTGTGGGCAGTGCCTGACGTGTATTGGCAGGCATGGGTGGCACTGCTCACCCTTGCTCTGAAATACTGGGCCAGAGCCTCAGCTCCTGCCTAAAAGAAATAAAAATTGGTGTCTGCTGCTGCTCCCAAGCTCACAGTCACACTGTGAGGAGCTTGACAAACCCTTCTGAGTGCTCAGACATGGAGGGGATGGGCAGGGAGTCAAATAATTGCATGCAGAAGGACCAAAGGCTCCTGGGGATGTAGGGTATGATCACCTTGCCTGATTTCAGGCAGCTCACCTGGAATTGTCCCATGTTTGTCCCATATTGTCTCATGCCACAGGGTCAATAACAACAAATAGTTGCTGGTAGAACAGACTCATCTGACCTACTTTGGACAGCCATGGGCTAAAGGGCACCCCAAAGCCATCCCCACATGGGCTGATGGCTGTCTAGACAAGGAGAGTGCTGTCTGATGAACCCAGCCCTGCTGACCTGCCCTAGGCTGTGCAGGCAGCAGAGGGAGGGTTCAGACCCAAACTGGGAGCCTCTCAGACAGTCTGTCCTTGTTCTACCATCCCCCCTGGCTCCTGGGGCTCAGCACGTGGCAGGATGTGCTGGAGGAGCAGAAAAATCCATGGGGGGAGTTGGTGAGATGGGCATGGAGGAGCTGGGCTGGGTCACTCCCTGGGGTTTGGTGCAGGGGCTGGGGACAGTGGCCTTCTGGAGGGGAGCAGGAATGATGTTCATCATGTTCACCTTACAGCTGGGGGCTGGGGGAGCTCTGTGGAGCCTGTCTGCATCCCCACAGTCTCCTGCTCCATCCCTTCCCTGATGGGCACAAGCACTGCCCCCACAAGCCTGGTGGCATCAGGGTGTCACCTGCCTCCAGAGGTGAGGATCAGGTGTGTTGTAAGGCCAGTTCATGTACCATGGGATGTGCCACCATGGACAGGCAGCTATCAACATCCCAAAGCCACTGCACAGCCTGGAGAGGCTGGGGGGCTGCAGGTCTGTAGTACAGAATGTCCAAAGTTCTTGACATTTCAACAGCATTAGGGAGGGGCGGTTCAGCCCAGGGTAGTGGAACAGACTTAGTCATGTCTCAAGAGCTGTCCTTAGAGCAATCTCTTGTGAGAAGAAAGCTTTTCCAGTGAGATTCTTGTGCCTTAGCAGCCTGGGAGCAAGCACAAGACCTTTGGGAATGGTCATCCTGAGCAGAGGAGTCTCAGCTTCCCAGGGTCACTGGACAGAAAAGATGCTCTGAACCAGGCACGTGGCTCTGAAGGTTCCATGAGCCTGATGGGCCTGATGGGCCCTGAGATGGGCCATGGCTGGAGGCAGATTCCAGCTGGACCCTGTGCTTTTCCAGCCAGCTTACATCCTCCAAGTCCTGGCCACATCTGGAACCCCCTAAAGCCCAGCAGTCGGCTGCAGGGTGTGCTGGGTAAGGCACACAAAGGAGCTCTACCCTGCCCTGCCCTACCCTGCCCTGCCCCACACAGCCCCACACCATCCCACACCGTCCCACACAACCCCACACCATCCCACACAGCCCCACACAGCCCCCCAAGCTCCTGGGTCCAGCCTTGGGCATTGCACAGCTGGGGGCTCCAGGGTGGAAGGGTTAAAATGTGCCATAGTGTGACAAAGTACCAAGGTTCCTGTTGGGTCCTGTGGGTGCTGGCAGCTCTCCAGCTGTTTGGCCACCTGTGGCAGCTGCTGCTTTCTTCAGATGCTGCTGCTATTGCTTTAAAATTGATGATGCAATTGGGTCTTATTTAAAGCAACAGCTCTTTCCCTTCCAATGCTGCTCCGTGATGGATATTGGCTCCACTTCCCTACCTCTCTTTCTCTACCTCTTCATCCAGGCTCTGAAATGCCCAGGGATGCATGTGGAATGACTTTCTACCCATTGTCAAGCACTTACAATATCCCATAAATAATCTAATACTTGTTTGGTCTAAATGTAATTAAGATCCTTACTCCATGCTTGGCGACACTGCCCAGCCATAGTGCCAGTGATTTATTGTGTTGTATTGTTTGGGGCTTTAATTGCAGGCTGCAGTTTGGCACTCCACTGACAGCTTCTCCCAGGAATGATATGTTTACACTGCAGAGGAGTTTGGGGTGATAACTGTATGAAGCAGTTTAATAACAAAGAACACTCTTCTAATGCAGAAACCTGTTGAAGGTGTTGCTTTAGGAAGCTGATTCCAAGAGCAGAGTAAGAATTCCCCCGGAGAAAATCAGCTCCTTTTCATGCACAGAATATTTGCAAGCTGCTTGTGATTGTACTGATTGTTACGGAAAATTATGTGAGAGCTATGTTTTCCTTCAAAGAATTTAACTCTCTGGATCCTGTGGGTTTTTAGTGTGAGCTCGTTGAGCTGTGTTGGCCACATGGTGATCAGGCATGTTAAATAAACCACACGGTTCTGCTGCCACTGGGACTTACCCTGCCTGTTCATGAAAGTGAATCAGAAATTCAGGCCTCCTGGGAACATATGGATGATCCTTTGGCATTGCTTTTAGGCCAGCAGTGCTACAAACGTTCAGGTGGTGGAGGACACAAACACAACCAAGGTGAAGCCCAATGCTGGCCATTCCCTACTTGCAGCTTGGAGGTTGCTTCCTTGGGCAGCTCCTGCCTGTGCAGCTGTGTGCCCAGAGCTGGAACATCAACGTGCCCAGAGCTGAAGCATCAATATGTTTGGAGCTGGAGCATCCATGTTCTTGGAGCTGGAACATCAATGTGCTTGGAGCTGGAGCATCCATGTGTTCAGAACTGGAACATCCTTGTGCCCAGAGTTGGAGTATCCATGTTCTTGGAGCTGGAACATCAATGTGCCCAGAGCTGGAGCATCAATGTGCCCAGAGTTGGAGCATCCATGTTCTTGGAGCTGGAGCATCCATGTGTTCAGAGCTGGAGCATCAATGTGTTTGGAGCTGGAGCATCCACGTGTTCAGAGCTGGAACATCAATGTGCTCAGAGCTGGAGCATCAAGGTGCTCAGAGCTGGAACATCAATGTTCTTGTCTCCCCACGTTGTCAGCCACATGCAGGCAACTTCAATCCACCCATTTTCAGCAGCATGAGGTATTAGAGAGCTCAGCTGGGGAAAGCCTGTGTTGTCCTCAGTCCTGCAGCTCCCTCCCACTCTCTCCCAAGCTCCCCTTGCCATCTCTCTCCTCTATCCACAGGCACAGCTTCCCAATTAGGGCAGATGTTATCCTGCTCCTCTCTGGGCTGGGCTCATCTCAGCAGGGCATTGTTTCCACCCTGCTGGCTTCTCCCAGGCTTCCCAGATAAGCAGGATTAAAACCTTTGCTTAGTCTTCCTCCACCTGAGCGAGGGCAGGAGGGACAGGAGGGGGATCCTTATCTTTTTGTTATCTCCTGTGAGGCTGCTTGTCTCTGGTTGTGGAGGAGAGATGCCCCCAGCCCCTGCTCATGCAGACACGTGTCTGCTGGGGCCTGACAATGACCTTCCCTGTATGAGCAGGAGCCTCTCTCCTAACGCCCTCTTCTTGTTAACTCCTGACAAGGCCTCCAGGGAAAATCTTCAGGTACCTGATTGCAACAGATACCAAGGGAAAACCACAGCAACCCTGATCCCTTCCGTTCATATATATGCAAACAGATACTCTTAAAAACATCTGAAAGCTGCAGCACACGCTGCTCTTGCAGCTTTGTCCCCTTCTCTCTCTTCCAGAGAAATATCCACACTTCCTTGTGAATTCCAACCAGCCCCAGAGGGTTGGTCCAGAGGTGTGTTCAGGAAGCTGCTCCCTCACCCTGCCAGCCCTGAGGATGACAACTTCCCAGCTCCAACAATTCCATGAGCTCACAGCCCAGATCAAAGTGCTGGACCTCAGCATCACCCTCGGGGAGGGCTGAGCACCCACCCACCCACCCTGTGGCACAGGAGGAAAGTCAGGCTGGGGTGCTGACCCCATCCACCTGATGACACCACACAGGTCCCATCCCCTGCCCCAGGGCTGGGGAGGCTTTGGTTTCGCTCAGAAACAGCTTTTAGAAACCAAAGTTTGTCCCTTTGCTAAACATCTGTGCATTTGCACACATGGATGCAGGAACCTGCAGACGTTTGTTGTGCACACAGCTGTTCACACGGGTAGACCCCCTTGTCACCCACTGTGACAGTGATCCTTGGTGCCAGGGACCTGGGTGAGGGGCTTCACAGCCCCAGCAGCAGCCCAGACCGTCCTGCCATCACACCTGGTGCCCTCTCTGTCCCTCTCCCTCCCTGTTGCAGACATTAAGGGATTACACTGGGATCTTTTCAATCTCTGTGTCAACAGATTTCTTTTTTTTTTTTTCCATTTTGCCAGACATTTTTTTTCCAGCTCGAGCTCTTTCACTTCATTAATGTGCCCAGAAGGGAAGAGCAGCTGCCTGCTTTGTCAGTCTATGAAAATTTCTTGCGCTGCTGGATTTGTAAAACAACTGATTAAAGACAATGCAATTAATTATTTCTTGATGAAATAGTGGAAATTATCCCGAAAAATGAAGAAATTTAGCAGTGGAACATTAAATCCCCATAATTATGTCATTTTTACAAAGGGGGCAGGGAGGTGAAGTATAAAAATAAAATCCAGCCGCAGTCTTTGTGCTGGTGTCTTGCTGGGGGCTGTGGGACATGGAGCCCTCCGTGTCCTAGTGCCTGCCATGCAGGGTACCCCCTGGAGACCCCTGGCACAAGCCAAGGGTGGACAGTCCCAACTGAGCCCTTGGATGTTGGCCCAAGACATCTCCCTTACCATGAGCAGCACTCACAGCATCCTCCTTGCACAGACCCCTGGCTTGGAGAAGGCTCCCCCCCTCCCCCCTAAAACTGCCACCACCCTGGCACTGTCACCACCCTGGCACTGCCACCACTGCTGCTGGGGCTGCCTTGGAAATTCTGACAGTCCGTGGAGAGGAAGTCATGGCCCCACCATCCTCATCCTCACCCCTGCTCCTCCTGTGCCCACAACACCCATGTCCTGCAACCACAGGGATCCCAGATGGGGTCCTGAGACCCCTCTGCCCCATGAGATGTGCTCCATGGTGCCCCATGTACCTCAGCCCCTAAAGTGTCCCCCAAGCCATCCTGGAGGTGTCCCCTCTGAGCTTCCCCAGCACTGTCACCACCCACTCACCTCCCCCAGCACGCTCTGCCCTTGTGTTCCTTTGGCTGGCCCTCACCTGTCACCACTGCTGTCCCCTCTCACCACCAGCTCCCAGCTCATCTTCCTCTCTTTATTTTGCATCCCCGTGGCTCCCCCTGCCCTCCTGCTTGTCCTCCCTGCTTTCCCCTCTGTGCCTTGCTGTCTGCATCCCCAACAGACTCATGGCCCTGGAAGAAGTGCTGGCCTGGTCCCATTCCATGCGCCCTGGGCTGGGTGTGCTCTGAGCTCTGTGTGTGCCCTGTGTGCCCTGGGCTCTGTATGTGCCCTGGGCTGGGTGTGCTCTGCTGTGTGTGTCCCTCTCTGTGCTCTGGGCACTGCTCCACACGTCCCCTCCAGCCACCCCACCTCTCTTCATCCTGTCCCTGTGAGCCTGTGTCTGGTGTGTGTGCTGCTACGTGTGCATGTGTCACTGCATGTGGCAGTGTCAGTGCATGTGGCAGTGCATGCACAAGTGCTGCTGCATGTGCCACTGCTGGTGCATGTGGTGGTGCATGTCCTGGAGTGTGTGTGTGTGTGCGTGGGTGGGTGTGGGTGTGGGTGTGTGTCCCACTGTGTGTCCCACAGTGTCCCAGTGCATGTGGTGGTGCATGTCCTGGTGCTGCTGCATGTTTTGGTGCACATCCCGGTGTCAGTGCGTGTCCCGGTGCCGGTTCATGTCCCGGTCCGTGTCCCGGTTCGTGTTCCCGGGGGCGCAGGGAGCCCGGCCGAGGGGCGGAGGTTGCGGTGCTGAGTCAGAGCCCCGGCGGAGCAGTTGCGGTTTCATGGGGAGAGGATGTGCCTCCTCCGCACTCGCAGCTGGGGACTGCTGATTTTATTTATTTATTCTATTCTGAGATTTGTCAAACGTGGGACTGGAGCCTTCCCGAGCCTGGTGTGCGTGGAACGAATCCAGGCCCCACATACCACCTGCCGAAATGTAATTACCAGATGCGTTAAATGAATAAATATTCCGGGCACCGTTTTCTGTCAGCGCTGTTAAACCCACGGGGAAAGCCTGAGGCTGCTCCGAGCTGCCTGTGCCACCTTCCCACCTTCCCACCCCCCATCCTGGGCTGGGATCGGGACAGCTCTGCACCGACCTTCCCCAGCGCCTCACCCTGGGGTCATTTGGGATCACATTTATGGCCCTCAGCACTGGGGGGGACGGGACGGACCTGCAGTGGAGACCCTGCCCGTCCTTGGGATGCTGCACCTCTGGGAATGCTGAGCAAACATTCCCAGGGTTCTGGCAGGGAGCAGGGTGCTGCAGGGAGAGCTGGGAGCCAAGGAGAAGGCAGGCAAGGGCTGAGCAGAGGGTTGGTTGCTCCAGAGGAGGCTTTGGTGAGGGAAGAACAGTGCTGGGGCTGTGGGACAGGGTCTGCACCTCAGCCTGGGAGACCCAGCACCCTCATCCCCACCTCAGAGATGGGTGCTGGGGGGTGGGGGTGCCCTGCAGGGCAGCTGCTGCCTCTGCCCTTAGGGAAAGCACCTGGGCAGGATGGTGATGATCACCACAACCACCACCACCAACTGGGAGGGGACTCTCTTGTTTTCCCCTTCAATTTCTAGCTTATCCCTTTTTAACCTCTCCCCCAGGCTCCTGTCAGTGGCTCTGCCTGGAGACTGCAGATGCAGCCCTCACAAAACCAGTTCAGGTCCCACACTGGTCTGTGGGCCAGGCACAGTCAGACCCATGTTCATCATCCTTCAAGGGGGTTCTGGGGCAGACTTTCTGTTCAGGGATGCATTTCAGAAGGGAATGCTCCATTTGTGTGCACCAGCTGCCCTCCTTTGAGAGCTTTAACCAGGAGCAAACAAAAACTTTGGCTGATCATGGGCTGGTTAACATTTCCCCAGCTCCGGTTAAAGAAAAAAACCAATCCAAACCAAACTGAAAAACCCAACCAGTGATTGAACTGTAGGCTTAAAGAGCCTGAGTATTGACGACAGCTTGTAAAAATTGCTTTGCACCCATTTTCTGACCATTTCTACTAATCACATACCATGAAATGAACAGTTTGCAAACACCCCATGGGCTGAAATTTGTTTGCATAAACTATTCAGTGAACACTTGCAGATAACAAATTCATTTGCAGAAATCAGGATCAGCTTCTCGGCAAATGGGAAATAATAAAAAAAAAAAGTAATAATAAATAAAAACCCAACCTTCAATGAATCATGCACAAGGAGCTGCCTCTTCCTGTAGGACCACAGTCATCTTCCCAGAGATGCAGATGCTTTTGGTGGGGGTGCAGAAGGGCTGCACCACTTTCTGGTGCAGTCAGAAAGAATAAGGATCATTTGTGGTGAATGCTTTTTGATGATTTTTATTTTAAAAAAAATGCCACGGGTTATGTTGGAGGGTTCCCAGGCCTGCTGGGATCTGACAACCCAAGCTGGGTTTAGGGGAGAGGCTCTGAGCTCCCAGGCAGTCTGTACACAGCACCAGAGGGGGTTTGGTTGTAAACAAGACATTTGCAACACAATTCTCTCTTGATACTGAAAAAGAACAAAATTACTGGAAATTTGACTTCTTTTGGGTGCTAACAGCTGGTAAACCTGGCTATGGATCCTTCTTTTTACTTCCTCCCTGTTCAAGGAACACAAGAGCTGTTGGAAATCCCTGGGGTGAGCAGGACTTCAGAGGTCCCTGTCCCCCCCAGGGAAAGCTGCTGGACAGGGCTGGGTCTCTGCTCCCAGTTTGCTCCTGCTTCCCCCAGGTATCCCAGCTGCCAGAACCATCCTGTGATTTCTAATATGTAAGAGTGAAAAATACAACTGGACTGAGCAGAGTGTGCAGCTATCCCAAAGCAACCTGAGTACAAAGAAAAGTCAACTTTCCAGTCTTCATTTTTCCTTAAAAAACCAAACCAACAACTAAACCAACCCAACCAACCAACCAACAACAACAACAACAACAAAAAACCCCCAAAACTGAAAAGTAATTAAAAGAAAAAAAAAGAAAACCAACCTCCAAGAAGAAAATTCTATTTCAGACACTTTTTGAAATTGCAAATGCTGTTTGATCCTTGGTGCTAAGCCCCCAACACCAGGAGTGATGCTCTGACACTCTGTCTCTCACAAAACATCTGCAGAGAAGGACCCAGCCCAGCTGTTGGGTCCTGTCCCTCCTGTGGCACCCACAGAGCTGGTGACATCAAGTGGGGTTCTGTCCTCTGCAGGGACTGGGTCAGAGCTGGGCTCAGTGCATTGTTGGGCAGATCTGGAGTCTTGGAAGGACAAAGTGGTTGCCATCGATGGCCCTAAAGGTCTTTTCCAAGCAGAACAATTCTGTGATTCTGTGCTCAGTGGTGACAAGGTCCAGAGATGCCTTCCAGACACCTTTATGACCTTAGGGTGGGGAACAAGGGACCAAGAGGAGATGATGGGGCTGAACCCAGCTGGCACATCCCAAGCACCAGGACCTCCTGCCCCTGCCCCTGTCCCCAAGCCTCCATCACAGGACACCTCCCTCCATCTCCATCGCAGCGGCTCAGACTTTCCAGGGAGGAACTCAGCTCCGGGATTTAAAAGCTTTGCAGCAGAGATGTGACAAAAAGGGAAGAAAATGCCTTCAAACGTTCCTCCTTCATCTCTCCCAGCACTTCACCTTTCCGTCGGCTTCAGTTACTTCACAGCCTCTGGAAAAAAAGAAGGGGGGGTGGGGGGGAAGCACAACAAAAACCCACCTAAAAACCCGGTTTGGAACTCGCTGAATAAATCATATCCCATCCCTCCCCCACCTCCTTCCTTTCTTTTGTGCAAATCAAAGGCTGGGAGCTGCCAGGAGCTGCCAGCAGTGCCCCCAGCCCCCACCTCCCATCCTGGGGAACTTCTGGGGGGCTTGGTGGTGGTTTCAGAGCCATCAAACTTTGAGAGCCTGGCTGGGGGGACAGGGATGGGATGGGGATGGGAGCTGGGGAGCTCCTGCGGGCGCTGCTGCCGCTCCCCGTGGGGTTTGGAGTTTGGGAACATGGTACAGAACATGTGGGGAAGGCTGATAATCTCCAAAGTGTCTGTGATTAAGTGAAACCAGCAAATTGAGATGCTTAGACAATTAGTAATCTTGGCGTAAAAAAAAAAAAAAGGAAAAAAAAAAAAAAGACGACCACCCACAAAACAAACCCAAAACAAAATAAACCCCAAACCCTGGAAGAATCAAAGAAGAACAGAGGGTTTGGGGGTTATTTTTATTTGGTTTTACTTATTTTATCCCTCCTTCCCCTCCCCCTCATCCCTCTAATCTCCTGAGCTTGCTCCAGCTAGACTGGAAGCCAGAGAGAACTCAGGAGCAGTCCCTGCCCCACAACCCTCCCACCACACAGGAGCAGGGACAGAGAGCTGTGAGCCACTCTCACATCTTCCCTCTGCTCCTGCATCCTTCAAAAGGCAGAGCTGATGTGTGTGCCATGGGCTCTGCCTCACCCAGCTGCTCTTGCCAGCCCAGGATGTGTCCTTGTGGTGTCCCTGCCCCATCCTTGTCACCCAAAGGGTTGTCAGGGCCTGGCCCAGGCTGCCCAGGGCAGAGCTGGAGTCCCCATCCCAAGGATGGGATGGCTCTGCTGGGAGCCTCTTCCCCCCAAACCCAAGTATGGAATGGGGCCCTCTGGGTCCTTCCCGGTCTCCTGATGGCAGTGCCACCAAAACACAGAGGTTGGGGGCATGTGGAGAGGTCCCCCCCTGCAACCCCCTGCCTGCTGGCTCAGGTAAGATCTCTGCTTGCAGCAAACATAGTGGAGAGCTGCACATCCTCTTCATCCTCACACTCCCCATCTACCTGACCTTGGTTTTGCCCCGTTGCACAAGCACCCTGCCTGATCATGGATTTTCATTTTTCAAAGGCAGATCCAGCAGCCCTTTGCATATCACTTTTTGACCAAGTTTCATTTCTTTTCCCTTCATCTCCTGTCTCGTTATTTGTTTAGAGTTTTATCTCTGGGATTCCAATTCCTCCTCGGGAGGTTGTTGCATAAGTAGCCTCCATACTGATTGCAAGGATTTTAATTTGGTAGCTTTCATCTTAAGCTGTTTCTGAGGCACTTCCTCATTTGTTTAAAATCACCCTGCCTAAAGCTTTCAAATTGTTTTTCTGGCTTGATACTTCCCAAAGGGCTGTGGGACTTAATTAGAGTCCCTGCTCCTTTGTGGTTCAGTGACAGCTGCCTGGATTAAGTCAAGAGTTGCCACTCCACTTGTGTGCCCCAGACCTTGCTCTGCAGCTCTGACACTGGGGTAGGATCCCATCTCTGATGGGATTTGGCTCTCATAACACACAGGTACCTGCAGCCACCTGGAACTGCTCCCCTGCAGCCTCCTCGTGGCCTCCTGGCCCCTGGGCTACCTGGCTGAGAGCCCCAGGGGACACAAAACCCCAGGGGACAGGACAAAGCTCCTCCAGCTGGGGTGAGGAGGGATGGCTGAGCAGCATCCAACAGAGAAAGCCACTTGAAAGGGACAAAGAGGGACATGGAAAGGAAAGGAGCCCCCCCTGAGAGGAGGTTGGAGCCAGGGGGGGTCGGGCTCTGCTCCCAAGGAACAAGGGATGGGACAAGAGGAACTTTGGGCACAACTCAAGTTGTGCCAGGGGAGGTTTAGGTTGGAGCTGGGGAAGAATTTCTCCCTGGAAAGGGTTGTCAGGGCCTGGCCCAGGCTGCCCAGGGCAGGGCTGGAGTCCCCATCATCCCTGGAGGGGTTTCAGACCCTGGAGATGTGGGGATGAGGGACATGTGGTAGCACCACACCAGGCAGTGTTGGATTAAAGGTTGGACCTGATGATCATAAATGTCTTTTCCAACCAAACTGATGCTGTGATTCTGTCATTCTCTTTCCCAGCTCTGTGAACAGAAAGCACGAGAAATGCCCCAGCCCTGTGCTGCACCGGGCACCCTGCAGCCACACAGATGCTTCTGAGCTAAAGAGGGAATCAGCCTGAGGTGTGAGGTTCTGCAGCCTGTGGATGCCGGAGTGCTGTGATGTACAGAGCAGGAGCAGCCCCACAGCCACGGAGGGAGCAGCTCTGCCCGGAGCTTCCAGTCCCCACCACTCCCTCTCAGATGCTGTTTTGCTGCTGGGCCCCTGGGTCAGGGATTCTCGGGTCCCTGAGGGGTCCCGTGGGCGGGGAGCAGAAGCTTTGAGCTTTTCCTCGGTTCTTGGCTTCCTTCAGGCTGTTGCTGGGGTCATGCCGTGCTTCTCCCTGGAATTTAAGGAGGGTGTGGGGGGGTGACATTCCCGAAGCTGTGCAGAAGGGACCTGCCCACGCCGGGAGGGGGGTGACCTCCCCCTAACCAGACCCACTTTCCTAACCTGCCTGTGGACAGCCAGCGTGGGAGGAACCCCCGGAGAGGTGATGAGGAGCCCCGGAGCCGGGGGAGGGCTCAGCTCGGTGCCTGTTCGGGAGGTTCTTGGCCCGGAGCCGGACGGCGCTGCCAGCTTGGCACAGCTCCCCCGGCAGCCCCGGTCCTCAGCCACCCAAGCTGTTGGGAGTGGGTATAAAACAGAGCCTGCTGGCCGGTCCCCAAGGGGAAGAGCTGGCTTGGGCAGGAAACATCCTCACTGACATTTAAGAGCGGGGGAAAAGCTCCCAGCTGGCAGGCAGGGAGAGCAGCACCCGGTGGGGCTGCAGCCCCCCCACTCCCTGTGGAAGCTGAGCCATAAATCCGGGCTGCACCCTGCAGTGCCAGGACGGGATGGGGTGGGAACATCTGGAGCTTTTCCTCCTGCAGAAGCAGGGAGAGTGGATGGGCAGAGGGCTCAGAGCAGGGAGGATGGGCTGGGGGTCCCTGATGGGGGGCAGCCCGGGAAGAAGGGATGGGGTGGGCAAGTGGAAGGAGCCCTCAAACAGGGATGGGGATGCCAGTGGTTGCAGCGAGCTGGAGGAATCAGAGCAAACCTCATCACTGCAGAACCCAGAGCTGGCCCTGGGCAGCCAAAACCTCTTCTAGGGCAAACCCAAATGCTCAGACTGGAGGTCAGTAAAGAGCAGGAGGGACATCAGGGCCCCCTCATCCTTGGGAGCATCAGGAGACAAACTCCACGCTGAACCTTGAGGGATGCTCATGTGAAGCCCTCAGGGCCCATCGTGGTCCTGCCCATGTGGTGGAACAGCAGCTGCAGCAGATGCCAGGGACAAAACCTGAACCCACAACCCCAGAAAATTCATCCCAGCCCCAGGGGCCAGCAGTGGAGCCCAGCGTGAGGACCTCTCAGAGTGCCCATACCTGTGAGCACAGATGGTGAACTCCAACAGCAACATGGAGATCATAATTATCTGAACATAATGAAGGCTTTCATTAAATACACTTGGAAAACAACTCAGCAGCAGCACAAAGTTAAACTGCTGGTCTCAACTCTCCAAACTATTTAAAATTTATTAGCTTCCCCTGCAGGTCTCGAGCTTTTAAGTACCAAAGAATTCTTGAAAATAAGATATTTTTTCCTTTCTTTCCCCCCATGTCTTTCCAATGGTTTTAGGCCTCTCAGAAGTGTTTGGGGAGGGGGCTGGGGGGGAGGAACCACCAGCTCTCACTTTGTTGCTGACACATTTTCTCTCCCACCTGCCACTGCCCCCCACCTCTCCCCAGGCTGCCATTCCCAAAGGGATGATCACAACCCAGGCACCTGCACGCTGATCCCTGCTAAATCCCAGGCTCCAGGCTGCAGGTGGTTCTTGTTGCAAAGGGATTAGTGGGAGGCTGAATAAACCTGGGTTTGATCTAGTGCTCACTGGCATGGGGTAATGCCCTTGGCTGAGATGAGATTTACTGAGCTGTATCTCTTCATAATGTGCCAGGGGAGCAGCCCCGGGGAGGATGCACTTCCCTGCTTGGAAAGAGAAATTCCTGGGTTTGAATAGCAGCAAGAACTCCTTGAATACAAAAGTGCTGAGGTCTGGCCCTGGATCTGTGTGGGTCAGAGCTGGGAGCACACAGAGTGAGCCAGGGGGTCACAGAATCCCAGACTGGTTTGGGTGGGAAAGGACTTTAAAAACTATTCAATCCTAATCCCTCTGCCATAGGCAGGGATCCCACCCACAGCCCAGGGTGCTCCAAGCCCCATCCAACCTTCAACACTGCCAGGGATGGGGCAGCTATGGAGGGCTGGGAGGAAAGAGCCCGTGGTTTCTGAGAGAAGGATGGGACTGGTTTGGGTGCCAGGGAAGCACCAGAGGCTGGGCTGGGGTCTTCAAGGTCTTTTCCAACCAAAAAATTTCTATGATTCTCTGCTCCATCTTTCGGGACATGGTTGGACTGGATGATTTTAAAGGTCTTTTCCAGCCAACAAAACCAAAACTTTGGTCCTATGAATACCGAATGGTCCAAATGTCCTGCAGAAGGGAGACAGAGGGGCAGGAGGAGTTGAAGGGTCCCTGGAGAAAGGGGTTCTCATAATTCAAAATAACTCTGAGCCCAGGAAGGGGTGTTTGGTGCTGGTGTGGTAGCAAGGGGGGGTGGGACAGTGATGCTGTCCCAGCCATGGTGCTGCCAGGCTGGGGACAACAGAGCTGTGGTGAGGAGGGGGCTGGAGGACATGGCTCCTGCTTTCCCAGGGCTGTGGGGTTTGTTGGGGTTTTTTTTTGTTTTTTTTCTTTTCTAGTGCTGTGTTGCTGCCTTGCCTGGGGTGGTGACCAGGAGTGAAGAGCTGCTGGGAGGAGAGGAGCAGCCATGGAGCAGACAGCTGCTCCCCTGGCCAGGGACCCCCAGGCACTGGGGGGAGATGTGGGCACCAGGTGCAGCTCTGCAGGAGCAGAGAAGGCTTTTCCTCCAGGAGCTGAGAGAGAAGCAGGGCCAGGGCTCTCAGAGCTCTTCCCCGAGGAGGTTTGGCTGGGATGTGATGTGCTGTGCAGTCCCTGCTGCTGGCTCAGTGCTCACAGCTCATGCAATGAGCTGACAGGTCTCAGCCTTCCCCCTCCCAGGAATGGGGCAGCTGAACCTTCTGGGGATGGCCAAGGAGAAGCTCCCAGCTCCAGGGCTTGGGCTGACACACAAAGATGTGTGTGTGTCCCCATGGGAAGGTCTGCTCAGCACAGAAGGGATTTGTGTCTTCCCAGTTTCATCGTCCTTAAAATCACAGAATAATTTGGGTGGGAAGGGACCTCCCCAGGTCCTCCAGTCCAAGCCCTGCAGTCTCAGGGACACCCTCACCCAGATCAGGGTGCTCAGAGCATCCTCAAGCCTCACCTTGAACATCTCCAGGGATGAGACCTCAACCCCCTCCCTGGGCAGTCTGGGCCAAGGTTCCACTGCCCTAATGGGAAAGAACTTTTTCCTAAAATCCAATCTAAATCTGCTCCTCTCTGATTTAAAACCATCTCCTCTCATCCCATCACTCCAGGTCCTTGCACACAATCCCTCTCCATCCTTCATCCATCCCCTTCCAACGTGGGGGTAAAATCTGCTCCCTCAGGGTTGGCAGCCCCAAACCCAGCAGTTTCTCCTCCCTCTTTCCAAGGGGTCAGCTCAGGGACATTATTTCTTTCATTAAAGAAGCAGCTGTGTGTGTGTGGTGACCTTGGCTGTCTCCTCACCCAGAAAGGGCAAATGGGAAGGGGGGATGAGGCTGGGCAGGTGCCTGTGCTCCCCCTGGGCAGCTCATCACATTCACTCTGCTGCATCCATGGGATGGGTGCTGGGGACAGGGACGGGGGACACACAGGCAGCTGCCTGGGGAGGGGGCTTTTGGGTCAGGGTTTTCCTCCAAGTTGAATGATTCCCGTGGGTAGAAGGGATGCCTCATGCCAGTGCTGGGTGTCTGGGGGTGACAAGGACACTCCAGCTCAGCCCTGGCTGTCCCCAGGGTCCATGTGGGAGGCTCCTCCTGACTCCACAGCTCTTCCCTCTCCTGTCCATCACTCCTGCCTGGATGGGGCTGGGAGTTGTGTACCCTGGGTACAGGAAACCTCTCTCTCCCCAACCACTTCTCACCTCCTGTATCCCAGGAGGCTCCAGTTGATTTCAGTGAGGAGCCATTTCCCCTCCACGCTGCAGACACAGAAAACCAAATTTTGCTTCCTTTTTTTTTTTTGTTGTTTTCCTCCCTTCTATTAAGTCTGTGACTAGAACATCGTGGCTTTTAAGTTTATTCCAACTGTTTGATATTTTACATAATCGTATTATTTATGTGACAAGATTAGAAGTGCTCTGCATGCTGACAGGCAACTAGCACACAGGCAATTTCTTGCCAATCCTTCCCAAATTTGCATTGTATTCCTGACTTCTTAGAGTCTGTGCAGATTGGGTGGGGAGAGGTGTGCAGGGAAACAGAGAGGGAAGGTGGAGAAGATGAGGAGCAAGATGCTCATCCCTGAGCTGCTCATCCCTGAGCTCTTGGCTACCTCCTCTCCTCAGAAATCTTTTTGCCCTTTGCAGAGAGGGTGCCCAGTGCTCAGCACCCATCACACTGGGGCTAATGGAAATACCTGGCCAGGCTTCAAAGCCTTGGCCCCTCACAGCCAGTGCTAAGCATGCCAAGGGGGTTGGTTTAATACCCCGCTGCTCGCCCATGGGATCCTTGATTTATTCTGTGCCTGTAAACATTCATTTCACACCTAAACAGGGGCAGGTTCATCACTTCTGCAATCATCATTTATTCATGTCGTGAGGGTTGCAGGAAGCAGAGATAAATGGATTTCCGTGAAATTGGTGCTGCAGGCAGCTCAGGAGCCTCCATCCTTCTCACAGGGTGGGGATGCTTCTCCCCACAGCCCCCCCCACCCTCTGCTCTGCCCTGCCTGGGGACAGGATGGAGGCACTTGGAGGCCTCTGAGCCCCCCCAGCCAGGGGACACTGAGCTTCCTTGTCCCCAGGTGTCACAAGGTCCCATCCATGGCCAGGAGTCAGGATCTGCAGGATACCTTGAGGTGGGTCCTTGCTTTGCTGGTTTGGGGGAGCTTTCTTTCCTCTGTATTAAGGCAAGCAGCTGCTAAATATCCTGTCTTTTTTGGGGGGGAGTGAGTGGGTTATACCCACCCTTTTCTGAAGGAAAAAACTCCCTGCCTTTTGTGCCCCCAGGCTGGGGGGGGGCTGATGTTTCACTACACCTCACCTGGCCCAGAAGCTGGGACTTTGCTGGACCTTCCCATGTCCATCAGGGCTGGAATAAAACCATAAAACCTCCTCAGTGGTAAATAAATATTTATATTTATTGGACATCACCCCCCACTGGAGAAATCCCCCCTCCAGCTGCTCCTCAGCCTCTTGGTGCTCCCCCAGTGCACCCCAGCCTGGCAGGACAAGCTCCAAACCACCCCAGATGGATGTGCCCTCCCTCAATAATTCATGGCTCAAGCTCACGCTTGGCTTCCTTTGTTATCTCGTTACAAATGAAAAAAATGAACCAAGATTAAAGAGCTCTGGCTCTGTGTCCAAATTTATGGGCATTTAAAACGTGATATTTGGGTCTGTTGCTCCTCTCTGGCTGTCGTGGGGCTGACTCAGGGCAGAGCAGGGGGGGCTCAGTCCCTGTGCTGGGCTGTGGCACCTGAACTCCCCAGGGCTGAGTGGATCCAGAGGGCTCAGAGCTATGTGAGGGCTCAGGACTTGGTGTGGTCCCCGTGGTACTCAGGTTCCTCACCTCAACCTCCTCATTGCCACCACCACCTCCCCTGTCCCTCTGTACCTCCTTCTGGGGGATGCTCTCCCCCTCTGAGCATCCCCCCCTCCAGCCTGGCTCTGAGCAGTGATCTCTGGCTCTGCCCCTCCTGCCCGTGACCATTTCTGGCTGCTCAGCCTGGAAAGACCTGAGAGGGCAAACTGCAGGTTTAGACCTTGAATTTCTAAATGTCTGAAATTGGGTGAGATGAATCCACAGCTTCCCTGGCACCCTCTCCTGGTGATTAATCACTGTCTGACAGCAGAGCTGGGTTCTCCCTGGCTCCTAATTCAGCACCGTTTATTTATTTTTTTTTAAAAGGAAATAAACCCCACTATGTCCAGCTCTGCCATTGCCCAGGGCAGCTGAGGGGGCCTGGCTGACTCTGCAGCATCACACCAAGAAAACCTCCTCCTGCAGAGCCCCCCAGGTATTCAGAACACTCAGAAGAGGGGAAGGAGCTTCAGCTTCTGCTGCATCCACTGTCATAGCATCATAGAATCATAGAATTAGCTGGACTGGAAGGGACCTCAGAGCTCATCAAGTCCAACCCTTGATCCACTCCTGCTGCAGTTCCCAGCCCATGGCACTCAGTGCCACATCCAGGCTCTTTGGAAAGATCTCCAGACACGGAGAATCCACTACTTCCCTGGGCAGCCCATTCCAATGCCTGATCACCCTCTCCAGAAAGAAATTCTTTCTCATCTCCAACCTAAACCTCCCCTGGCACAACTTGAGACCCTGCCCTCTTGTCTTGCTGAGAGTTGCCTGGGAAAAGAGCCCAACCCCCCCCTGGCTCCAACCTCCTTTCAGGGAGTTGGAGAGAGTGATGAGGTCTCCCCTGAGCCTCCTCTTCTCCAGCCTCAACACCCCCAGCTCCCTCAGCCTCTCCTCATAGGATCTGTCCTGAGCCCCAGCAGAGCCCCTGAGCCAGGACAGAGCCTGGGCTGCTCTCACCAGAGTGGTTCCAAAGAGTGTTTATCAATATGGTGACAGGCACTTTATATCTATAAATACAAATATATATATATTTATATATTCCCCATCTCTGCTCTAGGGAAGGAGCACGTGTCCTTTCCTGGGCTCTGTGCCAAGGGATGCTCTGCCAGGGCTGGTGACATAGAGGAGTTTTGGGGGAGAGATGGACTCCCTGTGCCCACCCCCCCAGCACTGGAAATGGGTCAGCTTTTAAAATACAAGAAGAACTTAAAAGCTCTGGCATCACCTGGAGCTGCTCCTCTAGGAGGGGACAACTCCAGAATGCCCTTGGCAATGACATGGTGAGGATGCACCCCAAATTCCTGGGGTCTGTTCTGGGATCCCCTGACCAGAGGGACCTTGAGGGGCTGGAGGGTGTCCAGAGAAGGGGAATGGAGCTGGGGAAGGGTCTGCAGCCCAAGGAGGAGCTGGGGATGCTGATCCTGGAGCAGAGGAGGCTGAGGGGAGACCTTGTGGCTCTCTGCAACCAAAAAAATGTCTTGGAGCCCTGGAGATGTGGGGATGAGGGACATGGGGTGGGGGTGGCCTGGGCAGGGATGGGGGAAGGGTTGGACTGGATGATCCTCAAGGTCTTTTCCAGCCAAAACATCTGTGATCCAATGATGTGAGGATCAGGAGGACTCAGTGCTCAGAGCACTCACGAGGATGTTGTCTGCAGGCATCCCTGTCCCTATCAAACCTGTGACTGATGTTACATATATTTTAAGCCTGATTTTGGTGTGTTACACCCTACCTCCACATCTTCCTGTGCTCCCAGAGCTCTCTCCCTTCCCAGGACACCAGACCCAGATGGACCCTTCCGAAGCTCACAGACAGTTCGTGACATTTTATTTGGGATGGGAGTGCAGAATCTGTTTCATGGCCAGCAGGCAGTGAGTTTCTCCCCTTTGTGGCACTGTTACCTCTCTGCTTGCCACGGTGAGGACAAGAGGCAGGCAAAGCAGGCAGTGATGCTCAAGGAGGTGGAACCAAGACTCTCCCCCCCCCAGCCCTTCAGCTTTTCTCTGAAAATTATCCTTTCCTGGGAAGGTTTGTGCTCCCCTCCTGCATCGATGTCCATCTGACAGGGCATGAACTGACGCAGAAATAAAGAGCACAGAGCAGGCAGGGTGAGAGGAAAATATCTCTAATGTAAAAATAAACGGTGTCCAACCACCCACTGTGTCCAGCTGAGCTCCCAGTAGGGTCTCACACGCCTGGCACCGAGCAGCAGCTGCCCTTTCATTAGCAGCCTGCTCATTCCCTCCCCCTGCAGCTGAATTCCTCTTGAAAAAAAAGAGACACAAAGTGACAGGGAGGAGAAAGAAGCCCCAAGCCCAGCACAGGGAGCCCAGAGCAGGCTGGTGAGCTCCTGGGACACAGGGCTGGGTCCTGCTGAGAAGGTGATGGGGGGAGCAGAGCCCTTTGATCCTGCTCCATCCCACAGCCCCTCTGGGAAAGGGATGGAGGAACCATCTCATCTCCCCTTCTCCTCATCTGCTGCTTCTTCAGGACCCATCTGCTCATGTGGGGCTTCCACACTTCCCTCACCTTCCCATGGATGGGACCTCCTTGTGCCTCTCCTGGATTGAGCCTGCTCAGGGGATGTCTGCTGAGCACAGGGGACACCACTGAGTCCAACATCCCAGATCCAAGGGAAATGGGGTGACCCTGCTCACCCTTCAGATGACCCAGGGATGGACTCACAGCAGTGGGGGGAGCAAGGGGAGGCTGGAGGAGCCGGGCTCTGGGTCTCACAGAAGTCTCCTTGTCCAGGATTTCTGAAGAGTCCAGGTTAGCAGCATGGCATGGGTTCCCATCAGACTGGGATGGGTGCATGAAGGGTGCTAAGGTGCCCCAAGAGTGCTGTACTGCACCAAGTGTCCTGGAAAAATCACTCTCAGGGGGCTGCTCTGCTCATGGACACAAACTCATGATAGGTCAAGGGGCAATGGTTTCAAGCTTAAAGGGGGGAGATTTAGGTTAGACATAGGAAAAAAAATTGTTTGGGGTGAGGGTGCTGAGCCCCAGGTTCCCCCAGAAGCTGTGGCTGCCCCATCCCTGGCAGTGTCCAAGGTTGGATGGGGCTTGGAGCACCCTGGGCTGTGGGAGGTGTCCCTGCCCATGGCAGGGGGGTTGGAATTGGATGAGCTTTAAGGTCCCTTTGCAACCCAAACCTGCCTGGGATTCTGTGATTCCCTTCTTTTTCTGCATGCTGAAGTTCCTGCTCAGTTGCCCACTGGCTGAATGAGGCCATTGCTGGAGAAGCCTCAGGTGATGGAATATTATGGCTTTGAACTTCAGACCAAACCAACCATGTCCCAGACACCACCCAGCCCTGACCAACCTTCCTGCACCTCCCGTATCCACCTTTCCAATCTGCTCCTCTGGAGCTTAAAAACTTCACATCTCTGGACTCACCAGACCCTGAGTCCCTTTGAAGCTCAGGGAAATGTTCCTGCTGAGCCTGCACCCTCCCAGGGGCACCCAGAGCAATCCCTGCTCCCCCTGCTGCTGAGCTTCTGCCCGTAGGAACCATCTGCAGACATGGCCAGGGCTGCCTGTGCTTGTAGGGTCAGCCCCTGGAAACCCAACAAGCAGACAGAAGCTGAGCTTTAAGCCTTTCCAAGACACCTAAGAGCTCAAATTTCCTGTTTTTTTCTCTTTTCCCCAAAAAAAAAAACAAAAACCCACAGCCAACCCCACGACGTCAAGGAGCTGGGTGAAATGATCTTGCTTCAGCTCCCTGCAAGTAGCCAAGCAGAGGAGAAAAATGATTTGGGTGATTTACAGCACTTCGGAAGAGTTGAAAAAAGTGAAGTAAATAATAAATCAAAACCAGCAAAAAGAACAAGAATGCATCCATCTTTTATGAGCTCTATTCACTGCTGTATGTACAGTTCAGACATAAAACAAACGTGCCGTGCAAAGTTGCTGCTGCTTCAGAAGTGTCTGTGCCCAGCAGTTCCAGAGCTCTCCCAAACTACATAAAAGCAGAGGCAGAGAGAGGCACAGGAGGGGTCTGCTGAGTGCAGGAAACCAGCTCCTCTTCTCTGCCTCCTTATCAGCTGCCTGCATAGCTCAGCGTGGGGATGGTTTCAGCTGGGAGAAGGGGTGTACAATGGAACTATGATAAAAATGTGGTTTTTTCTGCTTTCCAGACCCACGTTTTATCTTCGGGGTCCTTGCCCTGTTGAAGATCCACCTGATGTGCTTGGCAGTTGCAAACCATCCTCTCACTCTTATCACAAAGGTTGGCAAATGCTCTTGTCAAAAGGCTGCTCAGGGTCCCTTCAGCCAACTACAAGTGCTCCTTGCAAAACTACTCTGGAAAAGGGTTTCTGCAGGGCTGGTTCCCTGAGGGGGCATTTGATGGGCACTTTCTGCCTGGGAGGTGCTGACAGCTCCATCCAACCCTGATCTGAGGCTGGGTCACTCCACAGCAAAGCAATGGAAACAAAACTTGGGCAGCACAGTAAAAACCACAGAAACTTTCCCCTGAATTATAGCTCTGCTCCATGGGAACTGCAGATGATAAATCACCCATGGCCTGCTGTTTGAGGAGCTCCAGATATCCTCTGTACCAAAACCATCCCAAACCTCCAATAGCAGACTGAGTTCAAACACAGAAAGCATCTGCTTCAGGGTCTTGGACAGAGGCAAACTCCTCCAAAGACAAATCCAAGAGACTCCTCCTCTTTAGGACTGAAGTCTCACAAGAATCTGGATGCATTTTTGGTGCACCTCTTATGGCCAAGAGAAATTCCATTTGTATCCCAAAGAGCCAGCCTCCCTCCTCCTCCCCTTTCAGGGACACCACCTCGGCCAGGGCTCAGCACCAGAGGACAAAAGTTGGGGGGAAATTGTCCCTTTGTGTCCACAGCTTGGTGCTGGGTGTCCTTGGGGTGCCTGCTCCCTCCTTGGCAGGCTCAGTGCCAGCAGCTGCCCAGTGCCCTTGCTGGGTGGCAGGAAATGGCCCAGCTGAAGCAATCTGCCATGTGTGCTGCTTTTAATTAGAAAGGGCTGCACGCCCACCTGCAAGCCGCTGTAAATCTGGTCTGTGCTGTAAAGAATGTCCTGGATTTAAGTTGTAATTAGAACTTCTATTGACGGTGCAGAGCCTCATTTTTCATGTGAAGCTGCTCATTGCTCCCAGTCAAGAAATCAATCTGGGCTGGTTGAAGAGATGGGGCCGTCAGATTTGCAGGATGGATTGATGGTGGAGAAGAACTGACTCCCTTAACCCCTCTGCTGCCCTGGCTCTCCCTGGGGATGGGGGGATTCTCCCTCCACATTCCCTGCTCTGGGCACTCCCGGTGCAGAGAGGCAGCAGGAGCTCTGCTGGGGGGGGATGGAGGCAAAGAGCCTGCAGAGGATGGGGACAGAGCTGAGTGTCCCCCATCTTTGGAAGAACAAGAACCCCAGGACACTCCTTCAGTTCCAGATCCTTGCAGAACCCTGCCAGCTGAACTTGTTACCAACATTTCAGCAGCTTGGGGCTCCCTGGGAAAGCAGCTCCTGGAGGGCTGCAGGTTCACTTCTTGAGGACACCATCATCACCAGGAGGGCTCTGCTGGGGATGTTCCTTGGGATAAGGCCAGGGCTGGATGCCCTTGGTCCCTCGCTGGGTTCTGGAGGAGGTGCTGAGTGCTCCTGCCCCCCAGGATGTGCTCAGAGCCTCCTGTCCAGCTGGAGCCATCGTCCCCTCTGCAGCAGAACAAGTCACCAGGTGACAACCTGCACGCTGCTGGTGCTCTGCCCAGACTGAACATATTGCCTGGCCCTGGTGGAGAGGGGGAGGCCAGGGAGCAGCAGCACATTTGTCCAAGTCTCTGTGGCACTGCAGACTGATTAGACTTGTGCCCACTTAATTACAGCATATTAACAACCCCTGCTAGAGCAGAGAGGGCCCAGCACAGGCAGATGGAGACTTCACACCGGAGAGAGAAAAAAGAATAATTCAGGGCAGCAATGTCAGCTTTTCTCTCAGCCAGCATCCACAGCTCTGCATGTTCTGTTCCAGCCCTGGTGCAGCCCTTCAGATCTTCCTCAGCACCACTTCTGCTTCCCCACAGCATCCTGAGCTCTGCTCTGCTCTCTGCTAAACCCTCTTGAGCTTCACCCCTCTCTTCTTCTAAGGAAAGACTTCATTATTGTGGGGGTGTCAGAACCCTGTCCAGAGGGGTTCTGGAGCCTCTGGAAGCATTCAAACCCCATCTGGATGAGTTCCTGTGGGACCTGTTCCAGGTGACCCTGCAGGGGTGTTGGGCTTGGTGACCTTCAGACATTCCTTCCATCCTCTGCCATTCCATGATTCTGTGGTTCTCTTTTTCCCATTTTTGCCAAGCAAAGCAGTGTCCTCTGGAGCCATCCCTTCTCCATGGGCTCCTGAGGAAACTGCAGCAGGGAATCCCTGAGCTGACCTTGCCTGGGATGCTCCACCTGGGATTGCAGCCAGGGGACTTCAGGAAAGCAGCTGGGGCTGGGGGATGGATTTCTGCCCACCAGGAAGATCCCCTGCACCTGCCTGGGAGGCTCCTGCTTCTCTCATCATCTTTCTGGCTACATCCTGGGGTTGATTCTCTCCCAGAACCTACCCCCATTTTCTCTGATGTTCTGGAAGAGTCCCAAAAAACCTTCCCATTACCACATTTCCCTCAGTTCCTGGCACTTCCCAAGTTCCTGGCACTGCCAGTCCCACCAGGGAGTTTGGCCCAACAACGGGCAACCCCCACCAGACCACAGCCCAGCTGGGCTCAGCTCCACATGGGTCAGATTTAGGCACAGATTTTGGGGTATAGGGTCCTCTCCCACCCCATGGGACATTCTGGTCGGCAGATGATGATGGGCAACCCTTCCAGGTAGTGATCCTCCTGGACAAAGGAGGTGTTTTGGGGAGCTGGGGACTCCTGGGGATAGTTTTGCTGTTGTGTAAATATAAAATATTGCAAACCTGAAGACAGGCTCCCCAGCAGAGGGTGAGGAAGCTGTAAAGAAGGTGATGTGAACTAATCAGAGCCGACATAAAGCTGCCAAGACCCCAGTTAAGCCTGCAGTGGATTTGGATTCACACTGGAGATAAAAAGGCAGCTCTTGGAGAGCTGGCCTCTGGAGCTGGTTTGGATTAACCCGGATTTTCAGCATCATTTCATTCTATTCCAGTCCACAAATCCTGGGGACTCTGCCAGCGGGTGCCAGGCTGGACCACAGAGCCCTGGAGAAGCCAGAGGAGGCTCTGCTAGCCCCCCCCATCCTCACCTTCCCTGTGCTGGGGGCTGGAGCTGGGAGTGGGTGCTGCTCCCCCCAGCCATGGTGCTTTTCTCCTCCCCCCTGGCAGAGGCAAAGGAGGAGAGACTGAGGGCCACATGCAGGACCAGCAGCCATCATCATCATCATCATCATCATCATCATCATCTCTGAGCAGGGTGGCCCCTGTACCCATCACCCCTGCAGGGCTGACCTGCTCTGGGTGAATTTGTCCCCCCCCCCAGAGGCAAATCCTGTGCCAGGTCCCTGCCAGGGTCCCAGTGGCACCCTCAGAGAGCTGAGGTCCCTGGGGCATCACCCCCTGATGTGCCCCCTCCCACAGCACCCGCTGGCCATGGCTCCTCTGGGGCTGCAGGAGAGGTGATGTCAGGGTTGGGATTGGGGTGAGACTGTCCTGGATTGGGATGCTGGGACAAGGCACCTGCCTGGTGGTTTCCCAGCTGAGCAGAGCCAACAGGTCACTCAGCATCCCCCAGGGCTGAGGGTTCCTGGGTGGCTCCTGATGTGGTCAGGCAGGAAACCCTGATTCTGCAGGAGCTGTGGGAGCTGGGGTGGTAGTGGGATACAGCACCCACCCTGGAGATGTCCCCTGCATTTGGACTTTCTCCCCAGCTTTGTGTGGTGACATGGAATAGGATGTGAAACCTGAAGGTCAAGGGAAGGGGCTGGGAGCTGTGACAAGGGGGCAGGAGCTGCCGGAGGGGCGTCACGAGGGTCCCCACATCCCAAGCACTCCTGAATGCCAGTGAGAGTGGGCTCCCTTTCCCTCTGGAGGGGGTTATGATGTATCTCCAGCTGTCTCTGGAAGGAGCCATCCCCTCCAAAATAGCCTCAGCTACTGCCCAGCTACTCAAGATGCTCCTGACCAGAGGTGTGGGACCTCTATGCCCCTTCCCAGGGCTGGAGCAGGTTATCCCTGCCCCAGGGACCCAAAGGCACTGGGCAAACTCTTTGCTCCAGCCCTTTTCTGGTGCTGGGAGGTGCCCTTCCCACCTCCAATCCCTTGTTGAGAAGACCCGAAGGAAAGAGACAGCCTTGAAGCTTTGTGAAGGGGAAGGGAGAAGCCAGCAGGGCCGGGCAGCTGGAGGGGATGGAATCCATAGGGTGCCCTCTGCTTCATCCAGCATATCCTGGACACGTGGAGAAGGGGCTGGTCTGGCAGGGAGCAATGGGAAGGGTGCCTATGCCCTGATGGTGTGTCCCAGGAGGGCTGCAATGGGATGGCACTTGCTGGGACAGATGACATGCCACAAAACCACCTTAAAATAGACTCCAGGAGGGCTTCGTCTCAAAGCCTATTATCTGCCAGATTAGTGAGCAAAGCCCTCCTTGGGCTCTGAAAATGCTCTGCTAAGGAGGGATAATCATGTCATCAAGGCCCTCCAGGAGCCACCATGGAGGAGCTGGGGACAGCAGTGACCTCAGCAGATGTTTTATGTAAAGGGGATCAGGGAAGAGGGGGCTTGGTGCCTCCATTCAGAGATTGCCTTCCCCTGCCACCTTCACCCCTTTCTCTGCATTCTGAGCAGAGCTGCCTGAGGGCTGGTAACACACTCCAGCATCTCCCACCCTCCCTCCAAGCTCCACAAAGCTTGCTGATCTGTTTCAAGAGCAGAGGTGGCAAGGGAGGGTGATTGTCCTCCTCTACTCCCCTCTGGTGTGACCCCCCCCTGCATCACCACGGTGCCCAAACTGCACCCAGGACCCAGGGGTAAGATCAGCTCACTGCTCCTGCTGCTCACACTGAGCCAGGCCAGGATGCTCTTTGCCTTTTTGGCCACCTGGAAACACTTCTAGCTCCTGTTCAGTCAGCTGTCAGTCAGACCCAGGCACAGCCTTGTTCCTGGAGCTGTGGAGGTGATGGATGGCTCAGCCAAGGAAAGGGGTTTGGGGCAAGCACTTTGCAGATCTTTGGACACATCTGTGGGGAAGTCAGGGCAGTCTGGGGCTGTGCTGGGAGCAGGGAGCAGCTGAGCTGCTGTGGGATTCCTGGGCTGGCTTGAAGCTGAGCTCATCCTCCTGCCCACCCCGAGCCCCCGGGCAGCAGGCAGGGGTCTGTCCATCTCCCTGCTTGTCCTCTGGCTGTCACTCTGCCATGGTGACAGCTGGATAGGATGGATGCACACAGCCTCAGCCTGTGACAGGCAGGGACATGTGGAGGTCCCAGCAGAGCCAGGAGCCAGGTCTGCAGCTTTCTCAGCTGTGGGACCTCCTGAGCCCAGCTCCCTGCTGCTTCTCTCCCAGTGACACTTGTCTTAGAGCAGAGCAAAGCTGCTGCTTTATGTGCCATTAGCTTGTGACAGAGCCCCTGGAGTGCCTGGCTCCATCCATCTGCTTTGTGGAAATGGCTGAGGGACACAGGAAACCTATCCCTGCTCCATGGTTCCACTCTCCTCATGGGAAAGAACTTTTCCTGACATCCAATCCGAAGCTGCTCCTCTCTGATTTAAAACCATTGCCCCTCATCCTCTCACTCCAGACCCATGCACACAGTTCCTCTCCATCACTAAGAGGTCTCCCTGGAGTCTTCTCCAGGCTGAACACCCCCAGCTCCCTCAGCCTGGCTTCCTAGGAGAGGTTTTCCAGCCTCCTGAGCATTTCATAGAATCATAGAATCATAGAATTAGCTGGACTGGAAGGGACCTCAGAGATCATCAAGTCCAACCCTTGATCCACTCCTGCTGCAGTTCCCAGCCCATGGCACTCAGTGCCACATCCAGGCTCTTTGGAAAGATCTCCAGACACGGAGAATCCACTACTTCCCTGGGCAGCCCATTCCAATGCCTGATCACCCTCTCCAGAAAGAAATTCTTTCTCATCTCCAACCTAAACCTCCCCTGGCACAACTTGAGACCCTGCCCTCTTGTCTTGCTGAGAGTTGCCTGGGAAAAGAGCCCAACCCCCCCCTGGCTCCAACCTCCTTTCAGGGAGTTGGAGAGAGTGATGAGGTCTCCCCTGAGCCTCCTCTTCTCCAGCCTCAACACCCCCAGCTCCCTCAGCCTCTCCTCACAGGATCTGTGCTGGATCCCTTCACCAGCCCAGTTGCCTCCTTTGGACCTGCTCCAGCACCTCAATCTCCTTCCTGAGCTGAGGGGCCCATTTCCATGGCTCTCCTCTGGACCTGCTCCATTGGGTCCATGTCCTTAATCTGGGTCCAGAGAGGGGAGCAGAGGAGGCAGTGCAGGGCAGGGCAGTGCTGGCAGTGCTGGCAGAGGGGACAACCCACTGACAATCCATGACACCCGTGGGATGGGGAGCTCCTGAACCCAGAGACCCCATGGGGTGGGTGGGAGACACCAGGGTGCAGTCCAGAGCTTTCCCCAAATTCTCCCCACGCCAGAGGAGAGGCACAGGCAGGCTGGGGGAGCACAGACACTTGCTGCTGAACACCGTGGGGAAAGAAAGGGGAAAAAAAGACTCAATTATTCTCATGCATATCGACATAAATTAATTAACTGAGTGTGTCACAGGGGGACATTTCCCATGACCTGCAGAGAGGAGTTTCAGGGAAAAATGGCTGATGATTAATGCTCCTCTGCTCCTGCTGTACCAACCCCAGCCAGGGAAGGGCTGGGAGAGGAAGAACAGGATTTGGACACCTCCAGTTTCTCTGTCAGAAGACACCGTGCATTTAGGCAGTTGTTTTCTGGTAGTTTTTGCCAGGATTTCACAACAATTTGTGGTGGCACTGAGGTCAGCATGACTGAGGTTTTCATCTGTGGAGAAACAGCAGAAAGGGTGAGCAGAGTGGGGAGAAGTTTTAGGAAGAGTCAGAGCAAATCCAGCTACTAAACAAGCCAAAATGCCAGCAAATAACCTGTCTGGAAAGAAATTAACACCCCAGAGGATGTGGGAAGGTGAGAGCTGGGTTAAACCCCTCATCCCTGTGCTTACGTGGTGGTTTAAAGAGTTGGAAAATCAAGGCAGTTAATTGATACTTCACAGCCCTGCAGTACTGGCATGATAAATACAAAGAGGGGTTGTGTCTGCTTGCTTTTGAAGGGAATATCAGGGCAGTTCACTTCCCACCAGGCAGCCAGGCAGAAATCCTGCAGCTCCTGTGTTGCAGAGTGAACAAAAGATGTGAATAAACTGCAGTAGAAATGAAGTTCATGGTCAAGGTAACTGGAATTAAAAATGTCGTATTTAATTACGATGAGCAGTGTCAGCTTCAAGGAAAGATTGCTAGGAGATGGTGTCCGACTCCCCCCAACACAGAAAACACAGATTATTTTATTATTTCAGCTACAAAATACAAGATTCATAAATGGAGTGCTCACCTGGAGACAATGCTGGCAGTGGGGATGGGAGCATTAGGCAGAGCTCAGAGGAGCAAAGGCCAGGGATGGGTTTTGTACGTGTCACTTTGAGAGGAGAAAATCTGTCTGCTCTCCCCAAAACATGGCTTGTGACTGACAGCACTGCTGCTGGGGCTGAGACCCTGCCAAGCCCCTTCCCACCCTCTGGAAGGGCCCAGGATGGAAACAGTTCCTCAGTTAATAGTTCAGGTTCTGTGCAACAGTTACATGAGTGTAATTTTAAAATTAAAACATTTAAGAGAAAGGATGAGATTGCATTAAATCAGATGTTAGGAAAAAGAGGGGAGTGGAACCATGACCCAGGCTGCCCAGGGAAGGGGTTGAGGTCTCATCCCTGGAGATGTTCAAGGTGAGGTTTGAGGATGCTCTGAGCACCATGATCTGGGTGAGGGTGTCCCTGAGACCGCAGGGCTGGGACTGGGGGACCTTGAGAGGTCCCTTCCCACCCAAATCATTCTGTAGCACACTGGTCTCAGATGAAGGGTGTCAGGGAGATGACTTCTGCTGCCATGTCTGGGTTTGGTGAAAAGGGAAAACCAACTTCTGGAGAAACATGATGTAAAACCCTCCAGGGTTGGTTCCTTCTTGCTTTCCTGGGGTCAGATTTACTGGGTGACACTGGGTGACCATTCCCACCCAACCCATTTCTGCCAGGTACGGTGGATGGTGTCCTACAAGAGGTGAGAGTTTGCTGGACATGGATTGTACCAGTGTGAAATAAATCCTGGGTATGGACACGTTGTCACAGCACACTGGGTGATGCACTGCAATGGGTATGGAACAAAGAGCAGCAAAATTAAAGGCAGCTCCTAAGTCTAAAAGTGGTGTCAGGGTCTGATCTGTTCTTAACTCTGCTGAATTACAGAACAGCACCAATGGAGCATGTGTTGTCACCTGCTGACATTTTATTTAACTGGTATATGAAAACAAGGATGCCTTCAGTGTTGGAAGCTGCTGACAGTCACTGGGGACTTGGGGATGCATAAAAAGACAGACAAGGCACAACAAACAGCTCAATCTGCCTTGCAGCCCTGGGAGCTGGTGCTGCTCCAGGAGGGGTGCTGGGTGCAGCCAGAAGGTTGGATTCTCACAGAGCCCTGGGCACAGAACTGGGGATGGCAGCTCAGGGCTGAACTGGTGTGCATCTCCCTGCCCTGACAGCACGGCCCTGAAGTAGCACTGAATCACCAAATCACAGAATTGTGGGAGTTTCAAGACCTTTCTGGATGAATTTCTGAGTGACCTGTCCTGGTTTTAGTCCTGCTCTGGCAGGGGGGTTGGACTTGATGAGCTTCAGAGGTCCCTTCATCCATCTTCATCATCTTCATCCATCTTCTTCATCTTCATCAGTCCCTGACAGTCTGTGATTCTGGGATGTCTCTTCACTCCCTGTAGAGGTGACAGTCAGTTTCATTTCTAACTTTGCAACCTAACACAGAGTTCCAGGCTAAGGGAGGGGAACCCAGCACTGGTGACACTGGCAGTGCCACCCAGGGAGCTCACACACTGCAGGTGGCACTGAGAGTTTGTCCTGGCTGCTGTCACCTGCTCTGCATCTCCCTTCTGAGGCTTTCCTTTTCTCTAGAAGATGCAATTCCACCCTCTGAGAGCTCCTGCTCCCAGCTCAGGCTCCTCAGTCCCATCCAACAAAGTCCCTGGAAGTCACAGTCTCCTCCTCTGTGTCCACCTGGGTCACTTTTCCCTCCACTCGACCTTGACTCCTGGTGCCAGGAATCTTCCTGCAGGCCCAGGGGTGGATGTGGCTGAGCTGATGTCCCATGGGATGTGCTGTGTCAATCAGCAGGGCTTTGGAGCACAGAACAAAACCCAAAGGAAATATTTTCAGAGACCTCGTGTGAATCTGGGGCCTCTCACCTGTACCCTTCACTGCCTGAGAGCAGTCATGACTTCTTTGGGCTGAACAGTTTCTTCACCAGAAAATATAAAATAAATAAATAATAATATTACTAAAAAGAAAAGCAGGTATTCTTCTGTGGCTGAATCTCTTTTCCAAGTTCCAGAAAGCAACACAAATATTGAATCATTTCAGCGAGAGGAGATTCTACAAAGTAATGAGGTTTTGATTTCCCATTTTAAATCCTAGCGTTTTCTTCTCAAAAATCATTCACATTTGATAAAAGAACAGAGGGGAATAAGCTTACCTGTTCACAGCAGAACAAGTGTTTGGTCAACCAGCTTGTCATACCCTCAGCAATTCTTAATTCCTTTTTCAGTTTAACTAATGAAGTGAGGAATCAATTACTCTCACAGCTTCCAATCTGCAGAGATATTCAGGTAATCTGGGGCCAGATTCACAGAGGTATTAATGTGCCTGGCTCTGAAGAGAGGCACTTGACAGAAACCACCAGGTGCCTTTTTGCAGATGTATTGTTTTGCAGATGTATTGTTTTGCACTTTTCCAAAGCCACTCATTAGGAGTCTGTCAGAGTCAGGCTCAGACAGGGCCAGGTCCTCCCTGGAAACAGGGCTGAGGAGCTCTGGGAATCTTGTGCTGGGCTGTACTATCACCTGTCTCTGATCTCATGCAGAAAAACCCCTTCTGTAAATGCTGATGGCTCTAAGGAGAAGCTGACCAGCTGGGATCCCAGGCAGGTGAGAGATTTGAGCTTCTTGTCCCTTTGGTGCTGAGATACCTGAGGTACAGGTAAGGGTACAGACTCCACACCAGGTTATGAGAGCACTGGGGGAGTGCATTGGTGTCCTGGAGCACTGCATGGACCTTACTGGTATTAAGATGGAGCATTGCATGGGTTTACTGGTGGGTTTCAGTGAGGGACTTCTCTGTTTATATCTAGAAATGAAGAAAGCTCCATCTCTTCCTAACACAGAGCCAGACACTGAATTTCAGGGCAGGCTCTTTGCAAAAAGTCAGAACCAGAATCTTCCTGTTGGCATCCTGTGGATGTTGAACATGGGTTTGGATTCAGCTTCACTTCCCCACTTGTGCATTCTGAGCAGCTCTGCTGGAGCCACCCCGGAAAATCCGTGCAGGGATGGAGTGAGAGGGCAGCAAGGCAGGCAGGGAACATCTTTCCAGCAAGCTAGAGATGCTGAGCAGGAATTAGCAAGGATGCTATGGATCAGCAAAAAAGCAGAAGGAGGTTTGAACCCTGATCCTCTGGGCTCTGATGAGCTCTTCAGGAAGGGGGTTCTGCTGTTCTGCAGCTCTCCCACCCACCCATACTCATGGGTACCTGAGTACTTTGCAGTTTTCTCACCAGCCTGGAGCTCTGTGTCATAGAATTATAGAATTACAGAAAGTGAGGGTTGGAAGGGACCTCAAAAGATCATCTGATCCCACCCCCTACCAGAGCAGGGTCACCTCCAGGAGCTCACACAGAACACATTCAGGGAAGGACCCTCCACACCCTCCCTGGGCAGCCTGGGCCAGGGCTGTCCCAGGGCTTGTGCCCCTCATCCCTGCTGCCTGCTTCTGAGCTTAGCCTGAGGTCTCCTGCAGCTGAGACTCAAGGGAGGGCATTCCTGAGGGAATACAGGATCCCTCCAGAGGCTGGACATCCTGGGAGGCAGGACATAAACCTGCCTGTGGGATGCTGGGATCAGTTCACAGAGGTTTGGAGCCACAAATCCGTGCTGTGGTGTTTGCTCCATGGGGAGAAGCAGCCCTGCTCAGTCCCACTGCTCTAAAACCCTCCCAGAAGTGCTCAACCCTTTCCTTGTCCTCCCAGGTTTTAGGGCAGGCTCTGCAGGTTATCCGCATGGCAGTGCTGGGAAAAACCTGCTTATCCCCCCTGTCCCTATCCATCTTGTCCTTGTCCCAGCCCCCAGGGCAGGAGGTTTTGTGTGGGGTGAGGGCTCTCCCTGCAGAGCCTCCCGGGGCTCCTTACAGCCACCAAATGTC
Organism: Calypte anna; assembly: GCF_003957555.1. Taxonomy (NCBI): domain Eukaryota; kingdom Metazoa; phylum Chordata; class Aves; order Apodiformes; family Trochilidae; genus Calypte; species Calypte anna. The sequence goes on from NC_044268.1 coordinate 54,429, forward strand.
CCCCAGTGACATCCCTGCCCGTGTGTAGTTCCAGTCTCCTAAATGAAGCTGTAAAGGGGAAGGGATGAGGGATGAGGAGGAGATTGCTCCAGCCTCTGCTCCCTGCCTCCTCCCCAGCAGGGCTGATGGATGGCAGGAGAGGGGAGTGGAGGCTGAGTCAGCTCCCAGGTGACCTTCTCAGCATCCCTCCAGGTCCCCTCTCCCTCTCTGCAGCAGGAGGCCACCGAGCCCGGGCAGATTGATGGCAGCTCATGCTCAATTTCTCTGATGCACTTTTGCTGAGAGACACTCGTACATCTTCCCCACGTCGTCTCTCCATATCTGAGGTCAGGCTTTCAACAGGCAAGAAATGTTCCGAAATAAATCACCACCATCCCTCCCCCGGGGCTCTGCCAGCTCCGAGGACCGGGATGAGGAGGAGGGGGAGTTGGGAAGCTGGGAGGGGGGGGGGGGGTGGGGGGGTTGGGACACACGAGCATCTGCAGAGCCACCTGTGGGGCCAAGCACACTCACTGCACGGGGTTTTTCTGCCTCGGGGGTAAGCCCAGAGCAGGCAGCACAGACAAGATTCCTCAGGGATTTCTCCAGGCTCTCTGTGGTCCTCTCACTGCATTTCTTGCACTGGGGGCTCAGGACCTGCCAGCTGAGGACCCCCCCGTCCTGCAAATCTTTGCATGCACTGAGCAAGTTGGATGGAGATGAGGTGGGTGGAGCAGCACTTTCTTTCCTGAGGCAGGAGGAAAAGATATCCCAAAACTCACCCTCAGGGTGGCCTGGAGCCATGCTCACAGCAGCAGGGCCAGAGCCAGGATTTGCTCCTTTTCTCCCTCCTATTCCCACATCTGAATCTGCCCTGGGGCACTGCCTGGATACCCAGGATTGGATTCCAATTTAGGGAACTCTTGGATGCTTTGGGTTTTTTTTTTTCCCTCATACCTGGAGCTGTGTCGGGGCTGGAGGGTTGAGTGGAGCACTCCTGGTCCCTGCTGCTGGGTTTGTGCCACTGAAGAGCAGAACCTCAAGGAGCTGAGGGAGAGGTGAGACCCTCACAGCAGTGCACTGGGACACTTTGCTCCTGTTCTGAGCCCCAGATGTTCTGGGCAGCTTCATCTCAGATCTCCACATCTGGCCCTGACAGAGACAAGGAGCACTCTGTGCTCCCTCCAGCTCTCCCTTGTCCCCAGCCAGCAGTCATCCTGTGCATACTCCATATCCCAAGTGGTGTGTCCAGCCCTTGCCCCAATATCTGAACTTCTTTCTGTGGATATTGCACTTCTGTGCCCCCAAAATACCCCTGGGAGCTCAGCAGTTGTGCAGTCAGCCTGGGAGTCCCCACAGCCCCCCCAGACACCTTTGTGCACAGGCTCCAGCAAGACATCGACCTCCTCCTCCACATCCCTGCTCCTCCCAAAGCCCAGGCCTCCTCCTGCTCCTCCCAGAGGGACGAAGTGGTGGCCACGATGGGAACTGCCCAGAGTAGAGACTTTCTCCTGGGAGCAGCAAACTTCTCCTGAAGCAGCAAGCTGCAGTGGGGCAGGTGGGGGATGCAGTCCCAGAGGATGCTCTGTCTCACTGTGGCTCTGGATTCTCCCAGGGGATCTCACCTTCCTGGGACTTTGCTGTTGTCACTCTGTGCTTTTGAAAGCCAAGCTACTGGGCCAAAGGAGAACTGGACTTTTTTTCAGTGGCCTCTCTGATGCTGTGCAGCCAAGTTGGAGACAGACTGGGACTGTGCCAAAGACTCTGAACTGGAAGACAAAAGTCAGCCTTGAGCTATGAAAGCTCTATAATTTTTTTTTCCAGTCCACCTGGAGCTGGATGGATTTTCTCAGTCTGTCCTCAGCATGACTGTGGATCCCAGTCCATGTGGGACTTCTAAAAATATAATTCAGGAGAACTCAGGTTTACTTCACTGCCTCTTGAGCATTTCCCAGTTCGTAGTGTAACTGGTGTACAGCAGCAACCCCACACAGTGTAACTGGGGTGCAGGAGCAATCCCAGAGGGAATGAGGCTGCCTTGGGTCTGCACTGCACTGGATGAAGGGGCTCCAGCCAGCCCTCAGCTGCAGGACCCTCCAGTCCATGGGCAGCCACCACCCTCTGCTGGGTGGACCGGGACCGGTGCAGGATGTGTCCCACAACACCCTCATGTCCAGAGACCCCGGCTCAGGAGAGGGGGGTCAGGTCCTGGCAGTCCCTGAGCCGGAGCCCCGGGGAAAGCTCCCTGGTTCCCTCCGCCCTCCCGCAGCATCTCGGTGGCAGCAGCCCGCAGATGTGACAAACACGCCGACGGCACGATCTGTCCCACATCCCCCCGAGCTCGGGCTCTGCCTGCTGAGCCCCCTTCACAGCCCATTAAGCATCCCGGGTTCGGGAGCACGCTCAGCTCTCCTGAAGGCTGCGGGAGGCGGCGGCCACCTCCGGACCCCTCCTGTGCCTGCTGAGGGGACCGTGGCTCCCGGCCACTTCCAGCTGCTTAACCCTGTGCTGCTGGCCGAGCCCGTGGGGAGCGGCCGGTCGATGTCCCCTGGGTCACCTGGTGACAACGGCGGGGACAGGGGGGGACCCGCCATGCCGCGGGGCTGCTTGGTTCCCCCCAGCCCGGGGAAAATCAATGACGGGTCGGAGGATGCTCGCTCCGGGCTGCCTCAGTTTCCCAGCGTGGGGCGGTGTGGGTCGGGCTCCGTGTAGGGCGGATCCGAGGCAGCAGGCACCGCTGGACCCAGATCCCATCCTCCAGAATTTCAACGAGTCGGAGGAGGGTTTTGAAGTTGGTTCAGTGAGACGCTGTGTCTCAGACCTTCTCTCAGGGCCTTATTAAAATGCAGACTGCAAATTCAGATACTGTAAACAAGGTCACTGGAGAATGAAGATCAACAGAGTGCAAGCACAAGCAATGCAGAGCATTAATATTCTGATGTGCGAGCCCGTCCTAAATATTTTATCAGGCTAAGCTTTTTTGTATCGAGGCATCCTTCCCCTGCTCTTCCTCCTCCTCCTCTGCCTGCTTCACGTCCTTTTCTCTTGCGTTCACAAAAAGCGCTTTGTGTTTCGGCTGAGGCTTGAAATGTATGCAAACCTTCTGCTCCCCCCCCCCCCCCCCCAATCCCCGGAATAAAAAACAAGAAAACACCAAAAAACACCAAAAAAAAAAAAAAAGGGCGGAGAGGGAGACATTTCCTAACGGGGTTTCTTTTGTTTCTGTCACCGTCTCACTTCGGCAGCGGGCTCTGAGTGCTGCCAGGCTCTGATCATTCACGTCTCCCCCCCTCCCAGAAATTCAGGGATTCCCTCCCCCTGCAGCGGGTGCCTGGTCCAGGCCCAGTCCTGGCCCTTTCTCCTGCGCCGGAGGTGGTTCCGGTTCGGGGAGATGATCCCGAGGTACTGACCCGGTGTCAGCGCAGCCCTGGCCGGGCTGGTGGATTTTTGCCCTGTGCGGAGTGGCTAAAAACCTCATCAGGATGAAAAACGAGCTGCAAGCAGCCCCTCCCCAGTGAAAAGCTGCTCCCTGAATCCAAGAAACCCCGGAGGCAGGAGATCCCATTTTCCTTATCAAGATGCTCTCCAGCACAACTACAAACACACTCCTGGCAGGATATGTGCCTTTACACAGCCAGGATGGTATTTTAAAAATTATTTCCACATCCTACCACACAAACCTGAAAGCATCCACAGCATCCCTGCGTTCTTTCTGCATTTATTTTATTTTCCCTTCAGGTCAAGCTGGGAAATTTGGCCCTTGCTATGGAAGCCCTCTCCTGGAGTGAGAGCAGTCTGTTTGATGTGACCCTTCCGATGAAACTCAGAGACCCAGAGAAAGCTTTGCTGAGCCAGAAATTTCCCATTTTTGAGCATTTTTCCCCCATTGCAAAGTGGTGATTGCAAGTTTTCCTCCGGGCTACCCACTAACCTGAAATTTATCTTGTTTGAAAAACTGCAGTCATCCAATTAGGGATAATACCCAGCAAGTGGAGTGGCCAACCACACATCTCAAGTAATAAATAGCAGAGGATTGAAGTGAACAGTTTGGGAATAGTCAATTGAATGGGAATTATTAATGCAAACTGTATCACAGACTCTTACAAACACCAAATGCACTCCAGAAAATGAGGGCATTCATGTAATGACATCTCATTAAAAAAAATAATCATAAGAAATTGATTATTAATAAAATATTGAGAGATAATTAACATTTTTTCTCAGCAGAAGATTCCAGAAAAGGGGCCTCTCCTCCTTTTCAACTTCAACTTGGACTTCCAAAGGACTTGGAAGAGAACCATGTGCATTAACCTGAGAGAAAGCTGGCCTAAAATGAGCATTTAAATGCAACCTGAATTAATGGGTGAGCTTTTCAGTAGGTGAAATGTTGGAGTCTATACAAATTGACTTTTTTTTTTTTTTTTTCATAAATAATAGTCTAGATCTGAAACTTCTGTTCAATTAGTAGTTCTTGGGTCCACAACCCTACTGCAGATGTTATCAGAGCCAGCTGAAGTTTCTGCCAGGAAGAGCTGATGTCCTTTCTCTGCCTGGGCTCAGCACCAGTGCCCAGCTCCATCCCCAAGGCCAGGGAGATGTTTCAGCCCAGGATGCTCACAGGTTGAGCTCAGTTCCAGGAGGGACATGGGGTGGTTGGGGTCTGCCTTGGATTGTGAGGGTGCAGCCACAGTTTGTGCCCAGGGGCTGTCCAAGCAAAGGGTGTAGGAGGATATGGGCTCTGCAGAGAGAATGGCCCAGATCTACAAATGTGTGTGTACCCTGAGGTTCCTAAAACCTGGAGGTTTTGTGGAAGGGTTGGACACTCCAACAGCTTAAACATTACTGCAGCTGAGGCCCTCACTCCTCTTTCAGAGCATGGACCTGCTATCACTGGACTAACACCTCTATATATATATATAAGTCCTATATAAGGACTAACACCTGTAAAACTGGAAGAGGAGAGATCTAGCTTGGATATTTGGAAGAAATTCTGTGCTCTGACCCAGGTTCCCCCAGAAGCTGTGGCTGCCCCATCCCTGGCAGTGTTGAAGGTTGGATGGGGCTTGGAGCACCCTGGGCTGGGGGAGGTGTCCCTGACCATGGCAGGGGTTGGGTCTGGATGTGATTTTTAAGTTCCCCTCTGACCCAAACCATTCTTGTGTTCCATGATATGAAGTGAGCAGCACCCCTTGGGTCAGGCACTAGACATGAGTTGACAGAGCCCCACATCCACTGCACCATGGCGAGGAAAATGTGAAACTGTGGATTCCAGCAAATGGAACTGTAGTGAAATGAGGCAACCAGGTGCCACTAATTGCCAGGGAGTGAGCATGAGCTTGTGTCAAGCCCACCTGTGCCTAATTAGGGTTGGCCCCCACTGCGCATGAGCAGGACCAGGGGGCCAATAACCCTAATCAGGCACAGGTGGGCTTGACACAAGATCATGCTCACTCCCTGGCAATTAGGGGCACCTGGTTGCCTCATTTCACTACATGGAACAAACGAAGAAAATTCAAGGAAAAGGCCCAGGCTGCCCAGCAGTGAGGGCCACAGAGCCTGGGGCAGGTTTGGTTTCTGAGGATACGTGGCTGCTGCTGCTCAGGATCTTGGCAGCATCAGGACACGGGGAAAACCCTGACATATTTTCAGTCATTTCTTGGCACAGCTCAGAGGAGAGGCCTGAGCACGTCCCCTCTCCCTCGGTGACTCTGTGCTGCAGCTCTCCAGCCCAGCCAGGGGACCCCGGGGAATGAAGACATTTATACTGCACATTGACTGGCCTGGGCTCGCTTCTTTTTTGAAATATAGCAGCTTATTGATTTATATTTAACAGGGATGAATGCAGCATATATCAGTATATTAGAAACACTCCACACAAACAGAAAGGGCACCACTGCCTTCCCACTCGAGCGATTCATCACCTCTCAGAGCTCTCCCAGGGTAACAACTGAGCAAACCGAGGGGGAGAGAGCTGGTCCCATGCACCAGCTTCCCAAGCAAATTACCTGGCATGGAAGGGAAGGAGAAGTGGAAGTGGAAATACAATCTTCAAACACCCTGCACTTCTGTAGCGCTGCCTTCTGCAAGTGCCTTTCCCTCCTGACCTCTGGAATTTAGGGGAGAGCTGCCATCCCTGTCACAGCTTGGGGAAACTGAGGCACACAAAAGCAGCTTTAGATCACAGTGCAAGCCTGGAAAGATCTGAACTTGGGTCTCCTAAGTATTAAAGAAACAGCCTGGATGACAAACACCTTCCCTCCCAGAGCTCCTTCCAAGGGATTCAACCTACTGCTGGGAATCATCCATCAGAGCAGGGAGGGCACCCAGAGGCTCCAACCCCCAGCCCCGAGGTGGGGTTGGTTCCAGACAGCCCAAAGCTCCAGGGGGTGCTGGGGGCTTGTCTGGAGCATCCACAGCACCTTGGGAATTTGGTTCTGGATGTTCTCAGGGCTGAGACATCTGCCCCAAGGGTCCCGCTGGTGCTGAGAGGGGCTCTGCAGAGCCTCCGTGTGCCTCAGCATTGGGGCTGGGAACAAAGAGGAAAGAAAAAGCCTTGGTGGCTGCACTGGGGGGACAGGTGCCCTGCTGGAAGGCAATTCTACATCTCCCAGGGATGGCAGGAGATTGAAACACGCAAAGCCCAGAGCTCCTCAAACGCCAGAGGCAAAGGGAACCTCAGCAGCCCCCCTAGGAAAGGAAGGGCTCTGGTGACCCTGCGCACACCGAGCCCCCCAGGAGCACTACAAGCACCTTCTCCTCTCCCTGCCAGCCAGCCCCAGGGCTGGGATCGTGTTTGGGCTGCTGGCTGGGTCCCGGTGGATCCAGTTCCACACTGTGCTGGCACGCAGGCACCCATCACCCCCATCGCAACCCTCCTTCTCCTCCAGTGGGGAGAGGGAGGTGGGGGGTTGTCCAGGGACCAAAGAGAAAATGACCTCGTCTCGTCCCTTCTGCCTGAAGGTTCTGGCTGTGCGGGGTTGCCAGCAGCAGCAGGAGGGGGGGTTTTATCCCTCCTGTTCTCCAGACAGGGGAAGGAGCTGGGGGCAATGGGATGAGTGCAGGTGGGGGGCAGCAGCAATCCAGCCAGAGGGCAGCTGAGAGCACCGGAGAGAAGGGAGAGGCGTGGAGATGTCACGCTGGCTGAGCACTTGATATCCGAGTCAAATCCGAGCTGCCGCCTTCATCCAGGGGAGCGTGGCTTTGCTATAATATTCCCCTGAGATATGATGTACACCTGTGATTATCCTGCCTCGCAATTCCTTGTCCCTGCGCTGCCCCGAGCCGGCTCTGCGAGCTGCAGTGTTATTTATCTGGCAATAAACGCCCTTCTGTCTGCAAAATGAGGGCTTCAGCTGGGAAAGTAATGGGCACTTTGGGCTCAGCTGGAGATGTGCCCGGAGGTGGAAATCTGATGGGGAAGGAGTGTTGTCCTTCCCAGCTGAAGGAGATATCCCTGTGACTGGTTTCCCAAGGAAGCCAGACATGGAGTAGGGGGGGGGTCAGCCTTGCAGCCCCCCAGCTGAGTGGGATGCCCCTCCTTCAGCACGATGCTTCATTAACCAGGAAAAACCATTATCCTTGGCCAGGAGGGGTTAAAAGCACATTGCTACTCCTGGTGCCACCCTCCTGTCCCAAGTCATTCCTCCTGGTGACACCCACCTGGCCTCCTTTCCAGGAGACACAGACCCTGCCTGTCTGGTTTCATCTTCTAGTGAGAACTTGGTGCTGAGGCTGGAGAGGTGACCCCCCTGATGAGCTGCCCATAGGGTGTTTCCTCCTCATTGATGGTCTTGGGAATTAATCTCTGGGAAAGGAAAGGTTAATAAATCCTGTTGGGTGGGACAAGGAGCAAATCATAGAATCATCAAATCCCTGACTGGCTTGGGTTGGGAGGGACCTTAAAGATCATCCAGCTCCAACCCCCCTGCCATGGGCAGGGACACCTCCCACCAGCCCAGGGTGCTCCAAGCCCCATCCAACCTTCAGCACTGCCAGGGATGGGGCAGCCACAGCTTCTGGGGGCACCCTGGGGCTCAGCACCCTCACAGAACAGAATTTCTTCCTAATATCTCATCTCAGTCTCCCCTCTTCCAGTCTACACACATTACTCCCTGTCCTGTCACTCCATACCCTGCTAAAAGGTCCCTCCCCAAGGAGTTCAGACTTGACTCCACCAACATGATCCATCTGGAAGTGGAGCAGCACATGGAAGGGTGGGGTGCAAAGTCCCTGATCATCAGAGAAAGAAGATGGATGGTGCCAGCCCTGCTAGCAAGTGTCTGGGAGTCTCGGTGGCCTCTGGGGACAGCAGAGGCATTTGGCAGCTGCCTGATGCAGAGACAGCTCCGGGCTGGCTCTCAGCTGCCTGGCATTGCTGATAGCCCAGCGTGCACCAGAGGAGTGACAACCACAGCTCCATTCCTAATGTGCTTTGGGATCCGTCTGTGCAGGATGCTGCAGGGAAACCAGGCACAGAAATATTATCGTTAGCATCATCATCATCATTATTATTATTATCAGCATTCCCCTGCAGCTGGTGGTGGCTGCATAGCAAACCCATCCAGAGCTGCTCTGGTGGCATTTCCCTCCACCCACCCCAACTCCCCATCGCTTTGACTAGACAGAAATTGCCCCCAAGAACTTCTCTGTTTTTCTGAATGTTGGTTTCTGCTCAGTTAATTAAACAGTTTTAGGTCTAGCTTTCAGTTCTCTGTGCTTGCAGTGCAGAAAGCCAGACAGCCGGGTGTAGGGGGGGGATAAAATTCAGTCCCTTCACATTTCCCAGGGAAGATGAAGTCTAAGTTTGCAGCAGGTCCATAGGCACAGAGATAATGACCTGTTTCCACTGCACCCACTGCCGTGCTGTGGAAAAACAGCAGAATTGGCTCCAAATCCCCACTCAGGTGCCACTTCTGGTGCCACCTCCCCCTCCAGGCAGCAAGGGGGTAATTGCCTCCCCCGGCATGGGGAGGGTTAATTAGCCAGTGTTTGTTCAGGGCTCTGAATAGGTAAAATGCTGTCTAAGTGCAGAGCATTATGATTAATAATATCCAGCCTGCTAAAGCAAAGTGCTTAGAAGGATTCCGAAAGGATTATTCATTTATATGAATACAGAGGATATCTACAGTTACATTAAATGGGATAAAAATCTGCAGGGGGCCTCAACCCTCATGCTTCAGGACATAAACCAGCCACTGGCTGCCTGGGCTGGGAGGGAAGATCTCTCTGAACACTTTAGCATAGTGTCATGGTGCTCAGCAGGAGACCCTCATCTTCCTCACCAGCATCCAGGCCCTCATCTTCCTCACCAGCATCCAGGCCCAGCTCCTCAGCTTGGGCTTTCCGAGACAAAACCAAGCCTGGGGTTGTCTGACCATTCACAACTCCTAGTGCTGGCCCAGTGGGATATTTCTTGGTCACCCTGTTCTAACCTTGTGCCACCACTGGCTGATGCCTCACCTGTGTCTTGGACCTGTGTCTGGAGAAGAGGAGGCTCAGGGGAGACCTCATCACTCTCTCCAACTCCCTGAAAGGAGGTTGGAGCCAGGGGGGGGTTGGGCTCTTTTCCCAGGCAACTCTCAGCAAGACAAGAGGGCAGGGTCTCAAGTTGTGCCAGGGGAGGTTTAGGTTGGAGATGAGAAAGAATTTCTTTCTGGAGAGGGTGATCAGGCATTGGAATGGGCTGCCCAGGGAAGTAGTGGATTCTCTGTGTCTGGAGATATTTCCAAAGAGCCTGGATGTGGCACTGAGTGCCATGGGCTGGGAACTGCAGCAGGAGTGGATCAAGGGTTGGACTTGATAATCTCTGAGGTCCCTTCCAACCCAGCCAATTCTATGATTCTATGATTCTATGACCCGTCCTGTAGAGCCCCCAGCCCCTGCTTTGCTCCACAACCTCTGCAGCCAGGGCAGGGGGGCCAGGCTGGCAGAAAGCAGGGAGATGACAATGGGTTTGTCACCTCCTGAAGGAGGAAAAAGGGGGAAGGTGTGTGGGGGTATTGGGATGCTGAGAGCAGAAGTGAGGGGGTTGAGCTGTCTGCAGGGCAGAGCAAGGTGCCCAGGCATGGATGTTCCTTGGGGCTTTGTCTGCTCCTGCAAGCACTGAGACAGCTCAGCACCTTCCCCTGGGCAGGGGCCAAGGGACCAGAGACCACAAAGACATCTGAGCTCTGCTGAGCACATCTCCCACCTCTGCCATGGGGATCAAGGCTTCATCCCACAGGACGACTGAGAGGATAAAGCCAAAAAGGGAGGTGGAAGGAGCTGTAGGTTTAGGAGAGCTCTTACAATCTGTGCTGATTCCCCCCAGCCCCACACTTCCCTTCAGCACAGGGCTCCTCTTTTTCTTTTGTTAGGGCAAAAACCCTGCTGAAGGTACAAATGGCAAAATCCTACAAGAATTTCTGGCTAGGTGGTATTTTTGGTTTTGGTGGTTAGAAGAAAACGCCCCAGATTTGACCCTGGAGCCTGCTGGAAAGAGGAGGATCACAAGAAATTAAACTCAGGAACTGCAGAAAATCATAATGCAGGAAATTAAAAGGCACTAAATTCAAAACCAATTCAAGTTTTTTATACAGCACGTGGTTAATCTGTGGAGCTTGTTGCCACGAGATATTAAAAAGAGGTTGGGTGTGCAGATGAACACAGCAGCTGCAGCCCCTGTGCAGGCAGCACACAGAGAGCACTTGAACCCTCTTCAGACACAGCTGGGACTGACCCCTCAAACCTGGGGTTACCAAAGAGGTTTTTCCAGAGGAATTTGAGGGCGATGCTGCCTGACCGTGCTAAGAATGAAGGAAATCCTCTCTCCACCAGGGACCCCTCCAGGATTGGTGTCCCTGGGTCTCTGCTGGGGATCCAGGCTGGAGGAGAGATGCTCTGTGTGTGTCCTCTTTGCCCAGAGGAGCTTCGTGATCTACAGGATCCTGGAGAAACCCTGGAACTGAACAATCTGAGCAATCTGGAGCTCCCCTGGGGCAGATGCTGCTGAGCTTGGTCTTTGATCTTCAGCCATAACCCTCTGCATTTCCTTAAGAACTGACCCGATGCACAAGTGCCAAAACCCAGTTATATTCTGGGATGCCTTGCTCTGCCCAGTCCCACACTGTGACTCAGTGTGTCTGCACCCACAGGAGCAGGGCAGGGGTTTTGGGGTGGTCCTCAGGACCTGGGTGACCTCAGCCCAGCTGAAGTAGCCAGCTGTGAGGGCTTGCCCAGGCAGAACTTTCATCTCATTTTTCAGGTCAAAGGGATCCACAGCATCTTGCAGCTTGTTCTGGGCTGGGTGCTGAGGGCTCCCTCAGACAGGGGATGACACGGATACCCCAGGTATTTCCTTCTTGCTGTGCTCATTACAGGAACTGAGGCCCTTTCCTTTGCCGAGAAAGAGCCAGACCCAATTTGTGTCATCTCCTAATGCGTGCTCTAATATGTTACATTGGATCCAATTAGGTAATGGCAGCCCCGGCAGCAGAAGCAGGAGAAGGGGGGGTGGGAATCAGACTTCATCCCAGTTGGGGCTGTGCTGCCGACATTGATCCTAATGATGAGCAGACAGAGGGATGCCCCCCTGGGCTGCTCTTTGTGATGCTGAAGCAGTTCAGGACTGGTTAATGTGCACTTAACATAAAGTGTTACCTGCAAAGGATGCTCAGCGAGAGGCAGACGACACGGTGCGGTGTAATTTATGCCTTTGGAACAGGATCCTCCACGGGCATTAGGAGAGCGCGGGTGGGTGGGCAGGACTCAGCTGCACGCTGGAGAAGAAAGGAAGGATTTAAGTCAAGATTTAAAGAAGGGGATGGAGCATCTACAAAGCAGGGGAACACACGCCCTCCAGCTGTGGAAGCAGGCAGAAGGGAGGCTGAGATAAAAGGGGAGCTTTGATCTTCCTCCATCCATCGGGTTTGGGGCAGCCGGGTCCTGCCGGGCCGGGGCTGGGGGATGGCCTCGGGGATGAGCTGGATCTCAGGAAAAGGCACATCCATGGTTATCCCGGCCCCTCCTCAGGATGGGCTCCCTCTGCTCTGCCCTGAGACCCCCTGGGGTCCTGCTGCCACCCATCAGTCATTCCCACTGGAGCTTTGCTGCAGAAGGATGCCAGAAGCTCAGGCAGGGCTAGCTGGGTTTCCTCGCTGCTGATTTGCAATTAAATAAATTTATTATTATTGAATAAATATTATTATTATTATTATTATTATTATTATTATTATTATTATTATTATTATTATTATTAAAATGGCACTTGCTTTTCCAATCTGTATGCTGCTGCCAGATCCCCAGGAGTTCGAGGCCACAGGGGAGGCAAAATTGACCTCGAATCTCAGGGCTTCCGCTGCTGGAGCTTTAGAAAAGGCAAGAAGTAATGAAATGGTGGGGTTGCTTCCCTGTCTCCAGCTCTGACCCTTGATCTCACACTCCAGAACTCGGTCAGTGCTGAGCTGGGGAGTGGAGGAAATGCGAATTCTGGTGGGGCAGAGCTGGGCAGGTGATGCCAGAGGGGATGTGGGGCTGGGGGGGATCTCAGGTCCCTGCTACAAGGTCCAAGAGTCCCTGGAAGGAAAATATCACTGGGGAGCAGGCGTGGGTGGCTCCCATGCCCTGAGATAGCCTTGCCTTGATTACTGGAGGCTAATTAACCCCAGACATGCAGGATTTCATATTCGGAGGGTGCTCAGTCCCATCCCGGGTGTTGCTGCGTGAGGAGCTGAGCCCCCCAGAGCCTTCCCAGCTCCTGGAGCCAACCCTGGGAGCCTGACACCACGGTAATGGATTTGCTCCAAAGCAAAACGCCCCTTGGGCGACCATTAAGCAGAAACATTGTTTAGCTTTGTGCAGAGGTGTTTTTATGTCTCGTCTGAGGCTCACAGCAAAATGAGGCCGGGGGACTCCCCGGCTCCCAGCCAGGAAGGGAAATTATCCATAGGGATAAACCCAGGAGCTGACAGGGAGGAGATGCTGCCCAGTTCCAACCAGTTTCAACCAGTGAAGACCTCAGCAGTCTCCTTCCAGGGTAGAAATGACACTTCTGGGGTTGGTTTGGAGTGTTGTGTGCTGTGCATGCTGAGAGGCAGAGCAGCAATTTATCAGCGAAAATTAGGAGAGGGAAATGCTGCTGATCTGGAGAGTGAATGAATTAATTTCTTTTTTCCTGGGAATTCCAGTGTTTGCATTTTCCGAGGTTGTTTTTTTTTTTTTCACACAGGGAGTGGGCAGTAATGATTTTTGTTTCCTGCAACTTTTCCAGGGTGGAAAGATGAGTTTGTCAGCTCTGAAGTATTTTGCAAAATCATGGTGATTTTGCCCAGTTTTGTTTATTGGAGAAAAAAAGACCAAACCAAACCAAACCACATCTGAAAACATTTAAAATGGCCAGTTTTGACATGTTCAGGATGAAGTGTTTTGATTTTTGGGGGTCTGAAATATCCGTCACTTTAAAAACTCCCTTTCATTTCATGCTGAAAAATCCCAAAGCTTGATGGAGACAAAGTATTCTGATACTGTCACACGAGATGTTGACTCCAAACCCTTCAAAAATCAATTTGACAATAATCTGGGAAACTTTTGTCTTTGTTCCAAGCTCAATAACATTAGAAACAAACACACAAATGCACAGGTTTCAAATGGACTAAAAGCAATCTCGTTTTCAGGCAGTTCTTGTTGAGGAAAAAAAACCCCAAAACCCCCAAAACCCAGTGTTTCATTTTCCAGGTTTTCAAAAAGAAAAAAAAAAGAAAATGGCCAAAAACCTCTTCCAAATACAAGGAACAATCTGGCCTGTACAAAGAGAGGTGACTGCATCCTCCAAAATAAAAGCCTTGACATGGATGTGGTGGGACCAGAAGCCCCCAGGATGCAGCTGCCAGCCCTGGAGCAGCTTTTGGCTCCAGAGACAGGGAAATATCCCTGTGCAGCATTGCCTCTGGGCAGAGCTCACCCAGGCAACTCCTCAGTCTGGGCCAGAGGTCTCCAAAGATGGGTGGCAAAGCTGGAAATCATCAGAAAAAAAAAAACCAAGGGCTGGGCTGAGGTGTTGGCAACCTGGTGTGGAGGGAGAGGGGAGAGCAAGGTCAGAGCATCACCCCCACACCTGAGCCAAGAGGAATATCTGTCCTGTCTGGGTTTAGCAGTGCCTTGAAGAGGAGGAGAGCCCAACAAGCCACCTGGCTAGCAGCCAAAGGCAATGGAGCAGCAGGAGCTGGAGGGTCCAGCCAGGCAAGCTGAGGCTGGGAGCTGGATGCCAGAGATGAACTCCTCAAGCAGCTTGTGCTGGCACCTGGTAGAGCCCCCATCACTCAAAGCTCTTCATTCACTTGGATAAACTCTGGCCTCAAGAGGGTTGAAGCTCTCCCTCCTGGTCAGAAAAATCAGACCATGTTGTCTCTGCAGGTTTTTTCTGGCCTAATCTTTGGGAAGGAGAGGCCAGGAAGGCTGCTTTCCCCAGAGCATCATCCAACCTGTGGCACAGAAGGTCTCTTCCTTGTCCAGCTTCCTTCAAACAGGAGCTGCAAAGCACACGTGCCATCTCTGCTTCATTCCCAGTCCCCACATCACCTAAATCCTTCTTCCCAGGAGTGTCAGTGCCCCTGCCATGGCACCATCCATCATGCAGGTGTGACCCACAGCTGGAGCAGGCTGTCTCCAGCACCCCTAAGCTGTGATGATGATGATGATGGTGATGGTGATGATGATGGTGATAATGATTGTGGTGGTGATGATGTTCAAGACTGCACCAGGAGTCCTGCTCTGCGCTCCAGCTCTGCCTTTCACCAGCTCATGACTGAGCTGATGGTTCCCATGAGTCTGGCCACTGCCTGTCCTCCAGCCACCAGTCTGGGACAATGAAAGAGGCAGGAAAAGTGGAAGAGAAAAAGTGAGGAGGCAGATTTCTCAGAGAGATGGGGACACACAGGGTGGTCCTTCCACATCTTCACCAGGGAGCTCCCTGCCTGGCCCTGCACACTCCTCTCAGGGTGATGCCACCATTGGTACCCCCAAAAGAAACGGTGCCCTTGAAGGGTGGGTGCATGGCTCTGCCTCCTGGTGTCCTGGCCCGTGCCCTTTGCCTCCCAACTCACAAGCCAAGGGGCTGCAAAATGACCCTTGAGAAGGATGTGTGCAGAGAGGAGCCCCAGGGCAAGCCCCCTCCTGGTGGGACCTCACCCCCCTGCTGCAGAGACTGTGACCCCAGAGATGGCATCGGTGGCCATGGGGGAAAGTGAATGCCAAACCTCCAGCCCTGCAACCTCCACCCTGCCCAAAGCAGCTCTGAGCCAAAACAGGAGAAGGAGCAGGGCAGAAAAGTCCCTTCCCCTCTGCACCACACCAGCAGGATGTGGCTCCTGTTCCCCTGCCTGCCCTCTGAAGGCTGGGGAAGAAAATCTGCTGCTGATCCAGCGTGTCAGAGCAGAGCTGCTGGAGATATATCCTCTCCATCCTGCTTCATCCATCCTCCAAGTGCTTTGGCTCCAGCAGGGTTTTCCTGCTGGCTTCCCTGCGTTTGTGGGAGCCAAGTGATTTCTCACACATGTGGTTGGAACTGAACAGCCTGGAGAAAGTGGAGCCTTCTGGCCACCTGTGATACAGAAGCAGTTTTAACCCATCTGGAGAGCTGTGCTGCATGGCCTGGCTGAGCCCTGCTCTGTCCTCTCATCACCTACATGTCAGGGATGCTCTGTGGTGGCCCCAAAAGCCACCAAGAAAAGCAGGAAGGGAGATGCAGGAGGGCATAAGAGAGCAGCCTGTGGCAGGTTGTGACCCCAAAGCCCTGCAGGGTGTGCAGGGCACACAGGAGAGTTGGGGTGGGGGTTTTACATGGGGGTGTGCTGAGAGGACAAAGGGAGGTGGTTTAAAAGTTGAGGAGGGGAGATTCAGGATGGACAAGAGGAAAAAATTCTGTTCTGTGAGCCCAGGTTCCCCCAGAAGCTGTGGCTGCCCCATCTCTGGCAGTGTTGAAGGTTGGATGGGGCTGGGAGCACCCTGGGCTGGGGGAGGTGTCCTTGACCATGGCAAGGGTTGGGTTTAAATGATCTTTAAGGTCCTTTCCAACCCAAACCAGTCTGGGATTCTGGGATTCTATGAACTGAGGCAGAGTGCTGGGGATAGAGGGGAGGTCCATGGCACTGCCTCTCCAGCACTGCCCCAGCCCTGGGGGGGTCTAAGGGGGAGAGAAATGGTTTGACCTGGGTGCTGGGAGCTCTGTGTCCCATCGAGGACAACGTGAAGGTTTGCTGCCACCTCTGTCCTGAAGCTGACCTGATTTTGCTGTGCCAAATGCCACCACAGATGGCTGATTTCTTGCAGTCCTGTTTTCTTTCTTGCAATAATACCTGCAGCTGAGAGCTGGAGACACTGAATTCTTTCAGTAGGAAAGACAAAGGCCGATTGTGAAGGGCTACAGAAAGGCTTCAGGATATCAAGTGATTAGTGATAAAGTGGCAGATAAAACTCAGGGTGGATGAATGGAAAGTAATGTACATGGGAAAAGAAAGCCCTAACTTTATGAATTAAATAAAGAGCCGTGAGCTGCCTGTCACTGCTAAAGAACAAGATCTTGGTGTTATAATACATGAGTCTTTGAAAATGTCATCTCTGCACTTGGCAGTGGTTAGGAAAAGCAAATCAAATGTTAGGAATTATTAGGGAAAGAATAAAGACAAGAAGTGTAAAGACCAGAAGCTGTCAGTCTATCCCCAGGTAAATCCCAAGGGGGCTCTGGCCCCATCTCTGGAGGGAGGTGAAGGAGAGTGTGAGAGGAATCATTAAAATCATGAGGAGCCTCCAGAGGGTGGGATGCTGCTGGATCTTCTCTCTTCCCATCACAGGGATCAGGGAGATGGCCACAGAGGTGAGGGACACCGTGTTTGTGTTAAATTGGAGGTGGCACTTGAAACATGATGTGAGAATGGGACTGAAAGGTACCTTGGCGTCTGGGACCTTCACGTTGGACATCTGGAGAGGATTACTGTGTGCTTGGCTTGCTCTGACACTCAGCTCTGAGGATCTAGGAGTGACATAAGTGGTGGTCCTGACCTTAGGGAGGTGACAGTCTGAATCCACAGGACAGAAGCTGGGAGACTCCAAGGTTTTATAAAACAGGAAGGGAAACCCAAGGTAGTGTTGTCACAAAGAGAAAAAGAGCAATGGGATGGTGACCAGAGGATTAGGGCACAGAGCATCCCCATCTGGGAGAGAAATCAGAACTCTCCAACCTTCAGGAAGTCCTGCAGGGACATGGCACCCTGCAAGACACAAAGCTGGAGCAAAGCAGGTTCTGCTCAGAGAAAAAAACCCATCTGGTGAGAGGAGGCAAAGCTGAGCAAGAGGGGTGAGGCTGGGGAGGGGGCTCTGGGCAGGGAGCTGCACCAGGCAAACGCTGCAAACCCCCTGGTGCTGGGGGGAGCTCTGGGCTCCTGTCTGATCCTGTATCCCCATCACCTCCTCTCTCTGCCCTGTCTGGTCTGATGGTTGTGTAGAGCATGGAGATGGAGGAGCTGCTTAAAATAAAGAAATAGGGGGATGATTTTTGAGACGTTTGGAGATGCTGTGGCTCCAGGCTGGTGAGCACAGGATGCCCACGCACTGGGGAGTCACAGAATGTTGGGAGCTGGAAGGGACCTCAAAAGATCATTGTGTCCAACTCCCCCAAAAGATCATTGGTTCCAGCCTGGACTCCTGCCTGGAGTCTGACAGTGCCTTGGGAATCTTACAGGGAGCTCTGTGCTGTGTTTAGCTACAAGTCTGGAGGTCCCAGGGTGGTTCTGCTCCCTCCAAGGGCTGCAGGAGCTGTGGAGCTGCCAAGAGGAGGTTCCCAGGGCTGGGGCTGCCCCAATCCCCCTGGGCAGGATGGGCTCCTTGGGGTGCTGGGGCCTCGGGGCACCCAGCAATCTCCTACTTGGAATCACCAGCTGTGCAGCAGCTCCAGGCTCCCCTCTCAGCCACAGGGCTCCAGTCTGTGCCCAGGAGGGATTTCAAGTGCAAAAAAACCCGTTTTGTGTGATTTTTGTTCTGTTTTGCTTTTTTATTTATTTTTTTAAGGTCGTTCTTTCCAGTCCCCTTTCTTTATTCCAACATGCTTAAACACCCCTTTTCCCAAAACCTTATTACTGTGACTCAGAGACTCAGCTTTAAGTAGAGCTTTGAATTAAGGCTCTCAAATATGCATTCAATTTCACTTTAAAAGGGGCAGTTAATGTATGGTACATAAATAGCTGTTATTAAATACGTTCACTGAAGATTAACAACTGCTGTGTGTAATGGATACGTGTCTAACTACTATGATATATACTGAATTTCCCCATTATATATCTGCTGGATGTGTGTCTGCTAGAAGAGAGCAAAAATGCACAGTGAATAATTTAGTGGATTAATTTAGCCTCTCTTTCTGTCTGTGAAACTCTGAAACCAAAGCACTCATCCCCCTGCTCTCATCCTGCTCATTCCTCTCCTGTGGGCTCAGCAGAGCAGGCTGGGACACAGGTGGTCTGTCCAGGTCTCTTTTGGTTCTTTAACTAAAGATTTCCTCCTGCTGCCTGGGTGTCTTTTCCTATTTCTGTGCCAAGCTGGCTGGCAGGAGGTTTGCTTGGACAAAGCTGAACATCTGGGGGGGATTTGGCTGAGGTCAGGGAGACCTGGACAGGCTGGAGGGTTGGGTGAGGAGAAATTGAGTGAAATCCATCAAAAGGCAAATGTCCTGCAGCTGGGAAAGAACAACCCCAGGTACCAGTACAGGGAGCAGCTGGGGAATAGCACAGGACCTGGGGGTGCTGGTGGATGGAAGGATGCCCAGGAGCCAACAATGTGTCCTGGTGGCCAAGAAGCCCAATGGCACCTGGGGGACATTAGGAGGAGGTGGTCAGGAGGTCAAGAGAGGTTCTCCTCCCCCTTTACTCTGCCCTGGTGAGGCCACATCTGGAATATTGTGTTTGGTTCTGGGCCCCTCAGTTCCAGCAGGACAGGGAACTGCTGGAGAGAGTCCAGAGCAGAGGCACAGAGCTGCTGAAGGGAATGGAACATCTCCTGGTGAGGAAAGGCTGAGGAGCTGGGGCTCTGGAGAAGAGGAGACTGAGGGGTAAGCTCAGTAATTTTTATCAATATACAGGGGACAAGCACCAGGAGGATGGAGCTGAGCTCTTCTCAGTGCTGCCCAATGACAGGACAAAGGACAATGGGTGCAAGTTGGAGCACAGGAGGTTCTGTGTGAATATAAGCCAAACTTTTTCAGTGTGAGGGTGACAGAGCCCTGGCCCAGGCTGCCCAGAGGACTCAGCCATCCTCACCTTGCTGCTCCCTCTTGCCTCTTGTGTAGTTTTTCCTTTTCCTGCACTTCCCTGCTGGCTCAGTCTCATCTAAAGCTTACCAAAGGGTGGCACGGGGACAGGCAGGTTGGGAGGCTGTCTGATGCTTTCTAAAAACATCTCCTGGAGGTACCACAGCTCCTTGCTGGGAACACAATGTGCCCACCAGGTCTCTGTCGTGCCTTCCATGTGGCACAGGGGAAAGGAAGTACCCTGCCCCAGCCTGGTCCCCAAAATAAAACAAAAGCAGAAAAAAAGGATTTAACATGAAAATAGCTAGCTGAGGCATGTCCTCTGAGCTGGGAAGATCAAGTGCTAATGATGGTTCTGGCACGTTGGTGACAGTTTTGTCTGGTGTATGTATATATATTTTAACTGTGAGCCCACATGGGAGGCTCTTTCTGCAGTCAGTGCCTCTGACAGGCGCTGAGAACACATTGGCTCCTGTCTGCTGGCAAAAGGCTCAGCCCATTAAAGGCTGTCGATAAAGGGAAGGGAAATGACAAGGGTGCTTGGGAGGGAGGGAGGCAGCAGGAGGAGACAGGAGCTGCCACCACCAATGTCATTACCAAGACTGAGAAGGAGCTTTTGCATAACTGCTCCATGTGTTTTCATTAGGAGTGGTGGGGAATGTGCTGCTCTGAAGAGAGTATTTATACTTCTGCAGGGAAAACACAGACCCTGCCCCTGCCACCCCAGCACCCATGGTCCTGGCAGCCTCAGAGGGTGAGCATCCTTCACCCTTCATCCTGCATCCTTCACCCTTCATCCTTCATCCTTCATCCTTCATCCTGCATCCTTCATCCTTCATCCCCTGCTTTCCCTGGCTCCAGCACAGTGAATCCTGCAGCCCTGCAGCCTGTGGCATGGGCTGTGTCAGCCTCCTGCACTCCTGTCTGCCCAGTGGGGATGGTGCTTGGGGGTGCAGGGTTAGGGTGCTGGTGAGCAGCACCTACAGAATCACGGAGTCCTCATGGTTGGGAAGCTTTGAGATCATGGAGTCCAACACCATCCTAATGAGAGAGTAGACAGAAGAACAAGTGAGGTGTTGAGGGGTCTGGAGAAAGAAAAGAAAGAAAAAAGGAAAGGAAAGGAAAGGAAAGGAAAGGAAAGGAAAGGAAAGGAAAGGAAAGGAAAGGAAAGGAAAGGAAAGGAAAGGAAAGGAAAGGAAAGGAAAGGAAAGGAAAGGAAAGGAAAGGAAAGGAGGAAAGGAAGGAAAAGGAAAGGAAAGGAAGGAAAGGAAAGGAAAGGAAAGGAAAGGAAAGGAAAGGAAAGGAAAGGAAAGGAAAGGAAAGGAAAGGAAAGGAAAGGAAAGGAAAGGAAAGGAAAGGAGAAAAGAAAAGAAAAGAAAAGAAAAGAAAAGAAAAGAAAAGAAAAGAAAAGAAAAGAAAAGAAAAGAAAAGACATAAGAACAGCCCAATGTGCTTTGAAATCACCTCCCAGTAACATCCAGGACTTGGGAGCCAGATATCCCAGAGGGGCCAGAGCCAGCACCCCCACCTCACACCTCCTGGGGATGTGGCTCCCTAATTTCTGAGGTACCTTGGGAACTGAGTCGCCTCCTCCCAAGCTTCCTTGCAGCCCCTCCTCCAGACTGATCAGCTGCAATTTCCAAAGCCAGGCAGCTGATTAGGGAAGGCAAATGAATTCTTTCATTAGGAGAAGCATTGTTATAATTAGGGTAGAAATTTGGTACTGCTGCCTTTTAGGAAAGGAGAATACTTCAGAAAAGCCACCCCTGTTTGATACTTGTTTAAGGCCTTTTATTAAAAAAAAAAAAAAAGTATTTGGATGGTATTTTTTCCCCCTATATTTGCTGTCCATCCTGAGCTCCTGCAGTTTGTTAATATAAATAAAAATCATCATTATCATAATTCATTGTGAAAAAAATAAATAAAAATAATCAAGAGGCCATGGAGATATTTTGGGAGATGTTGGTGAATGACAATAAATTGCATTTCCAGCAGTTGGCATTTCCAGCTCCTGCACGGTACCGAACAAGGGGATGGAGAAGGAAATAAATAGAGAGGCAGAAAGATAAATCCAGAGCAGCAGATAGAAGGGTTTATGGAGCATTTTCATGTATCATTGTTGGGTGACATGGTGTGAGTTATCTCTGTAATTACAGCCTGGCTGCTTGCTCCCAGGATCCAGTGGGAAATCCTGCCAGGAGCTGCTGGAGAGGGGAGCAGGGGGCAGCAGCTTCCCCCCATCCCAGCAGCTGCCCAGAGTTCCCTCTGGGCTTCAGGGATGGAGCAGGATCACATCTGGGTTCCCTTCTTGCCTCCCACTGGAAGCACATCAGGGATAATGGGATTTGTCCTGGCTCAGTCCATGGGACCCTCTGGAGGGGGAGTGTGAGGCTCTGGGGGGGGGGTGAAGCTTGGGGAGGAGGTTTTCCATAGGACCATGGAATGGCTTGGGTTGGAAGGGACCTTAAGGATCATCCTGGTGATGGGATTCTTGGAAGCACGTTCTTCCCAGTGGTGGTGCAGGAGCTACAGGATGCTACAGCTTCCTACCAGTCTGGTGCAAACCCTCAGGAAGGATCAGGACAGCTGGAATTAAATCTCTAAATAGAGAAATGGGAGAGTGCCCAGCTAGAGACGTGGGTGTTAGAACTGAACACAGAATCATAGAATCAGAGAATAATTTGGGTGGGAAGGGACCTCTCCATGTCCCCCAGTCCAAGCCCTGCAGTATCAGGGACACCCTCACTCAGATCAGGGTGCTCAGAGCATCCTCAAGCCTCACCTTGAACATCTCCAGGGATTCCCTGGGCAACCTGCTCCATGGTTCCACTCCCCTCATGGAAAAGAACTTTTCCTAACATCCAACCTAAATCTGCTCCTCTCTGATTTAAACCCCTTGCCCCTCATCCTATCCCAGTGAGCAGCACCCATAAAACCAAGAGCTTTCTCTCCTCCTCCTGGGCTGTTTCTGCTGCCTGCACTGCTGAGCCCTTCCCAGGAACCAGGGGGTTTTCTGAGGCCTTCCCAGGATCCAGGGGGTTTTCTGAGCAGCAGAGGCTCAGGAGGAGGTTGTGGCTGCAGCTCTTTGCTCAGGTCCTGCAGCCAAGCCCTGAGCCTGCTTGGCACCAAGAGCTGCAGATCTCTGCCACCCACCCCCTTCCCAGGCAACTCCAGGGAACCTTTCCTGGCTCTGTGTGAGCTTCCAGCCCCTGAACCTTGGCTGGTCCCACAGCTGCATCAACACCTCCTGAGATCTGATGTCACATCCTGCCTGCTCCTTCCCCCAGGCTCTGCAGAACACCTGCACCCCCTCTGCCCCCCGTCACTTTCTTTTTGGGGGTGAAGCCCCCCTGGCTGGGGTCCCACAGTGCCAACCCAACCCTGCTCATGCTCCACAGCTCCTGCCAAGGTTGGGAAGGCAAAAAACTTCTGCTGGTGCAGCTCCAGGAGGCACCAGCTGGGTGAGGAGGAGGAGGAAAAGGAAGAGGAGGAGGAGCAGGAGCAGGAGGAGGCCCCCAGGTTTCTCCTGTGTCACCCTCGGGTGAGGAAAAGTGCAGTTTGTACAAAGGACCCCACCACAACTTGTACTGAAATGTCAAAACCTCAGAGACATTCACGAGCTGACTCTCCCTTTCCAAGCCTGGTTTCAAAGTATTCATCTTTTTTGAAATATTTAATTATAATTAGCTTAAATTTCAAAACAAGAGGTCATCTGAACTGGAAAATAGATTATTTTTTTTCTCCTTTGAGACTGTCAAAACACTTCATTTTGACAAATTCAGAACTCCTTCCAATTTTTTTCTGACTCAATAAATTAATCAAAGCCGACCTTCTCTTAAAGTAGGTGTCACTTTTGAAAAAATCAGCATTTTCCAGTGGAAAAAACTCGATTCATCCAGAAATTCCTTCCCTGCTTCCATCCTGACTTCTTGGCTATGTGCTGCGTTCCCAGTAACTGTGATCTGAGCTGGATTAATTAAAATGGGCAAGGACACAAAGTCAGGAACGGCTCCAGCCTGAGCAGGAAACCTTTTTACAGATTCAGAAACACACTGAGAACATTTCTCTTTTTTGCTTATTTCTACAGCTCTGAGCCCAAGCAGACTTCCAGGAGTGGTGTCCACAGGGGGGGTTTCTTTACTGCAACCTCTGATCCCTGCAATCCCCCTCTTTCCACCCAGATCCTGTTCTGCATCTCCCCCAAACCCCAGGGTTCAGCTCCCCAGTCTGCAAACAGATTTATTGCTGGGGCAGCCTGGGAAGTGCTTAAAAAGAATAATAAAAAAAAATATCCTTACACCACACTGAGACTTCAATGGAGAAATGCAGCTGGGAGCAGCCACTGATCCAAGAACCACACGTGTGAGTCTGGGATAACTTCACCACCCCGATCCCCAGTGGGATTCCCGTGGAGCATTCCAGGAGGAGCCCATAGCAAAGCTCTGGGTTCTGTAGGATTTGTTACAGCGGGGAGGAACAGAGGGAAATCAGGGTAGGGATCAAGCAAGGAAAACTCTGGGTGAGGTATTGAAAGTGAGATTGGATTTGGGAAGATGGGGACATGCCCAGGGGTGACCCCAACCCCAGGAAAGCTCCGGGATGCAAAATGCCCCGAGGGAAAGGAGCTGGGGATGGAGGTGGAGAGTGGCTGAAGAGGATCCGGGATGTGCCTGGGGGGACAGTGCCCCAGGTGTCCAGGATGCTGACCTAAAGCAGACCCAAACCCTGACGTTTCTGTGGGTGCCTCAGAGCTGCCCTGGGTGTAACTGGGGCTGACCCCATGGCTGAGGTGGCAGAGAGCCAGCAGCACACAGGGTTGTGATGCCCCAGCTGGGACCCTGGTCCTGATCCTGCTCCCAGCCCTGCAGAGCTTCCCCCCCAGCCTGAAGTGACAAACTTGTTATCCCTGGGTGTCAGAGGAAAGCAAGGGCCAAGCTCTTTGCTAGGATTCAAGACCAATTTGCTAATGTCTGCAAGGTGACAGCTGGGACAGTGATGGAGGGGACACCGCATCCTGCTCTGCCACGGCACGGAGACCCCCGGCTCTCCTGGGACCACGGGCAAAGGATCCCTGGACCAAAGGGGATTTGTCTGCCTTGGACCCCTGCCCCCTGAGACTGTCACCTGTCACCTCTGTAAATGACCCCCCTGGTGCAAGCAAACCCAAATTCCCCAAGGGCTCCCACCTTCCCCCCTCTCCTCCAATCAGTTCCCCACAACACAAATCCTGACACAGCCACCACGCAGCCACCTCTGAATGAAGTTGCCATAGTTACTGGTGCCTCACAGCAGCAGCCTCAGCTCATTAAAATGATTTGAATGGCTACCCTATAATCAAGGCAGTCGGGGAGGGGAGGTCTGATGGGGAGGAGAGCCCCGGGATGGGCTCCAGCCCCGAGCTGGAAGGATGCTGGGGAGCATCCAGGTCTGCAGAAAAACCTGGAGGGGTCTGAGGAGGCAGAGGTGGCCCTGGGGGAGGCAGAGGTGGCTGCTGCATCTTCTGCCAAGGTCTCCATCCCTGCAGTCAACACCAACACTTCCCCAACCAACCCTTTACCCCACATCCCCCCCGTGCTGGTTTCCCAGGCTCTGGAGCAGCCAGGGTTGGGGGTCTGGCTTTCCAGAAAGGAGCTGCCTGAAACATGAGCCAGAGCCTTCCTCCTCTTCCAATCCATAATTGTGTAAATTGTTGTTTAACAACAGCAACCACACACACGCAAAAAAACCCCCAAAACCCCAAAAAACAACAAACCCAAAAAACCCAACCATAATTTTTAGGTTCACCCAAAACACTGAGCCAAAAGAAGGTTTTGTCTTTTTTGGTTTGGGTTGGGTTTTTGGTTGTTTTTTGTTTTTTGTTTTGGATTTTTTTTCACCAAGACAAGGCTGAGAAGAACAAGGATTTTGGGGTCTGGCTGAAATCAAAGCAGAATTAAGAAAAGAAAAAGTATTAAAAATACAGGGGAAAAAAAACCCCCAAAGATGATGAAAACAGCCTGCTAAGAAAAACCACTGCTCAGAACCCTTCTGCTCTGGGAGGAGGTCACTGAGGCTGCTCCTGGCTGCAAGACACACTGGGG
Organism: Calypte anna; assembly: GCF_003957555.1. Taxonomy (NCBI): domain Eukaryota; kingdom Metazoa; phylum Chordata; class Aves; order Apodiformes; family Trochilidae; genus Calypte; species Calypte anna. Next base: position 79,755 of record NC_044268.1, read on the forward strand.
ATGTGGTACCTGCAGGAGGAGAAGGCACGGAGCTCCCAGGTGGGTGGTTGCTGGGAGATGAGGGATTCCTGGTTCCTGTCATCAAACTGAGCTGCTCCACAGGCACAGCCCCTGCCCTTTGCTAATCGAGGTCAGCTGCTGCTCAGGCTCTGCAGTGCCCTATTACCTGAGCTGGGATGTTCAGGTGTTCCATTCCACGCCATCCCATCCCATCCTATCCCATCCCACCCTATCCCATCCCATCCCATCCCATCCATCCCATCCCATCCCATCCCATCCCATCCCATCCCATCCCATCCCATCCCATCCCATCCCGCAGCCATTGTGGGATGGGACCCACAGTTCAGGTGTTTATTCTGTGTCCCTGCTGCCTGGGGGGCACCTGAGCATCCCCCATCCCACGATGCTCCCATAAAACAGGGAAGGTTTCTGAGAAGACTCCACAGCCCTCCCCCAGCTCCAGGCAGGATGCTGCAGGAACATTTGGGAGCTGCCACCCCAGCCCAGCTCCAGCAGCATCAAATCCCTTCTGCTGCTGGGAGCACTGAGCTGGCTGGGCTATGGGATTGCCATCCCATGGAGCTGGGATGTGTGGGGCTGGGACTCCTCACCCAGCACGTGCTGCCTTGTGCCAGGCCACATCCAGGTCCCCAGGTGACATGGGATTTTTTTAACCAGCAGTGGCAGCTCTGCAGGTGTTTCCCCCAGCACAGGGACCATCACTGGTGGCTCCTGGTGGGGGGGGGGTGATGGTTCCTCTGCTCCCCCCAACCTCAGGCACTGCCCTCCCCATGGCAGGCACAGCCCCTGCCCCTCGCTGTGCAGAGAGCTATCAGGGTACAGGGATAATCTTTTACTCTTCAGTACAAATAATTTATTACATTAAAATAACGTTTTTAAAAAATGAGTACTTTGGGAATAATTCAGACTCGCCTGCGGAGGCATTTTTCAAAGTGCCATAATAGGCACTTAGGAATGGGTGGTTATTTTTATTCTCCGAGCCTGTCAAGAAGCTGATGGATGGAATGGCTGATGACAAGGCAGCTGAGTGCTCCGAGATGGAGACCACAGTGTGAGTGCAGAGCCCCTCACAAATGAGCAGCCAGCTCGGGGCAGAGCTCTCCCCAAAGCCCTGGCACCTCTGCAGGGGGGTCCTGATCCCCCCAGGGGACAGTGACCAGGGCAGGGGGTCTCAAGGGGCTGGGGGCAGCCCTGGCCCAGCCCCCAGCAGCGAATGCCAGCTCCACTGGCAGGGACTTCTCCTTCCATCCCAGAAAAATGGAGCAGGCTGCCCAGGGAGGTGACTGAGCTCTCATCCCTGGAGATGTTCAAGGTGATGCTTGAGGAGGTTCTGGGATACTGCTCCTGCTCTCCTCCAGGACTGCCCTGTTCCTGGCAGGTTTTCCCTCTGCTCCTCAGACAGGGATTTGTGCTCCATCCAGGGTGGCCAAGTTGGGGCCCAGATCCTTCCCTGCAGTTCCTTATGGTCTCAAAGCAGGGAATACCCCAGGCTTTCCTCCTTTGCTCAGGAAGGATCCCAGCACCCTGCTCCATGGATCTGGAGCCAGCTCCAGCTCTGTCCCAGCCCCCTGCCTGCCTCAGGTGTCTCCATGAGACATCTTCCAAGCTCAGCTGGGCTGTGAGGAAGCCACTGAATCATCTTATGTCAGAGAGCCTGGAGAGGGAGGAGAGAGGGAGGGAGAGGTGCGGGCAGAGCCTCTGAGCTCTGTGAATAATTGATGAAGCCACACAAAGGGCTGGAGCTGGAGCACCCGACCAGCCCGGCCTCATCCCCTTCTGCTTCTGCTTCCCTGTGCTCTGGGACAAGCAGGGAATCCCTTGGAGCTTGCCCCAGCAGGACCAGCCTGGACACCCCAGCATCACTGCGGAGGGCAGAGCAGCCCCATCCATCTCAGAATCACAGAATCACCTTGCCTGGAAAAGGCCTTCAGGAGCATGGAGTCCAACCATAACCTCTCCCTAACAAGACCTTAACTAAATCACATCCCTCAGCACTATGGCTGGATGTGACAAATCACCCCCAGGGGCTCCACCACTGGCCTGGGCAGCACGTTCCAATGTTCTGGTCTGGATGAGTCCAAGTCCTTCCTGCACACTGCAGAGCCTTGGGAGGGGAGATAGAGACCTGGTACTGAAAGTGAGAGGCAAAAGCATCCAGTGTCATGGGCAATTTCATTAAGAATTTAATTTGTACAAAGCCAGACATTCCTGCTTGAGACTGACAGATCCCTGACCCAGGCTGCAGAACAGGGACCATCTGGGAAGGCTGAAAACTGCTACAATTACTGAAGGGTTCCCCGAAGAGCTGGGGTGTGCAGGAGGGAAAGTTGGAGCACAATGAGTATTCTGGGAGAAGCTGAATTTCTGAGACCAAAAGGTGCAGCAGCATCTTCTCTCACAGCAGTTTCAGAGCTCTCCTGATGCTCAGGATCCCCCAGTCCTGGGAGGCAGGGAAGGTTTCCAGGCTCATATCCTCTGGCAGGATGCATGCCCAGGGTGGCATCAAGAGCCAGAGCTGATGATGGAATAACTCTGTTATCCTCCCTCCCACTCCAGCCTTTAAAAATCCTGCTTTCCTGAGGAGCAAAAGGTCAGGCTAAGGTGGGGAAAAAAGCCAGCTGGGCTTTTCTACCCAATCTCACTTTCCTCATGGTTAGGGTGTTGGAAGACTTTGTTTTCCTGTTGTGAATCCTGGATGAGGCTCTTGCCTGGCCCTGCAACCTTGCGGGGTCAGGGAGGGCTCACAGGGCACAGCCTCAACTCCTCTGGTCCTGACCCAAAGCCTTTGTCTCAGCTCCACTGCTCTGATACCAGGGCCTGTCCAATTAGAAGCAACAATCACCTTTGGCTTTTTAGGTCTGAAAAGCCTCATTATGCTGGAGTTTTCCCTGGTTGAGATTCTCTCCACACCCTGGGTGCAGTGTGTCCATGCTGGAAGGGTCACCCCATGATGTGCAGTGGGGATGGGGCTTCCCCGGGCTCACAGCTTTCCTGCCATGGGCTAAGGAAGGGAACTGCACACCAGAGCATCCCTGCCTGCTGCCATTAGCCATGGTTCAAACGGGCTCTGAAATATTTTTCTAGTAAAAAGTTTTTCAGAAAATATGAGATGTCCAAAGACTGGAATCAGGGACTTAGCACATGGAAGAGATGCAGTCAGATGTGGGGATCCCTGAGCCCAGGGACAGCAGCACTGCTGGGACCTGGCCCTGTCACCTCCTCTGTGAGCTCCTGCAGAGAAGGGCTGTGGAGTCTCACCCCTTGGCCACACATTCTGGCAGTGAGGGAAGGGGAACTGGTTTCTCCAGGAACTTGGATAAGGGTGTTCCCAGCAATGGCTCCTCACAGCTCCAAGGGCTCTCCAAGGGATCTGTTCCTCACCAGCCCCATGCTCAACCTGTTCAGTTGATCAAATGATAGAAAACTGCTCTGCAGGCATCTCCAGGAAACTGGCTTCAATTCCTGGTTATATTTCCTGCTCTTCTCTGTCCTTGGACACCAAACCGACCCATTTGGACTCAGCTGAGCCTCGCAGCTCTTTTTGATTCGAACACCCCCTGAGCTTTTCCCCCTCCCACCAGGTGCTGAGATGGAGCTGAGGGACCCATTGCTGCTCCTAAGGAGCCTCCAGGTTGTCCGGGGGATGCTGAGATCCCACTGGCTCCTGCTGTGCAGGGACCATTTGGCAGCTGGATTTGCAGCGCTGCCTGCTCAGCCGAACCTCCTCGGGACATCCTGGGGGGGGACTCAGAAAGCAGCAGCACCCTCGGAGATGGCTCTGTCTGTCCCCATTTCTGCAGCTCCTTTTCTTTTGTTGCCAGTTCTCAGGCTCTGCATCTCCATCCTCTGCAGCCATCAGCCTGAGCGGCTTCATGCTTCCCTCTAGTGGTCCCCACTCCCCCTCCAGCATCACTGCTCTCTCCAACACCTCCATCCCACCGGGATCATCCCCATTCCACCCATGTCCCTCTCAGAGCAGCCATGTGAGCAGAGGTGCTGAAGGTTTAAGGGGGGGTGGTGGCATCCTGCTTGGGTGCTGGTCCTCAGCCACGTTCTGAGGCTGAGTCCTGAGTGGGTCCTGCAGAGGTCTCCTGCCTCGGGGATGTTGGAAGGTCTTTGGGGCTTAGCAGGGTGCCACAGACTTTGGTTTCAGAGAAAAATCCTGCTTAAAATATTTCATCTCTTGGGGGAATTTTTTTCCTCCTTGTTCCCCTGGAAGATTTTGCAGCCTTTTCCAAAATCCCTGCTCAGCTTCATCTCTGCACCGGCTCCCCAGATGCTGTCTGCTGCTTAAGGAGTGACCCAGGATGGTTCCTGCTCTCCTGTTTTGGAGATTTCCCAGTTGGAGGTTGCCCAGTTGAGCCAATTCCCTGCAGCTAAAGCCTTGACTGAGCAAATCCACCTTTCCTCATTTGGGAATGTTCTGTGATTCAGTGTGTGGGGTGGGAGCTGGGGGCTTCCTGGCACAGGAGGCAGTGACTTAAAGGAACATCCTTCTCATCCCCTTTGGGCTGTCCCCCTCATGGCCAGGATGCACTGAAGATCTGTGGAGTGGACCCAACTGACAAAGGATGTGTCCAGAGGTAAAAAGTGATAAAATGAGCTCAGGGCAGACTGCTGCTCCAAAAAAAAGCACATTGCTGGGCTTAGGAATCACTGGAATCAGAGAAAGCAAAGCCCATCTCTGTCAGACTGATGACTCTGTTGTCCCACACAAAGGGTATGATCTCACCAGCTGCCTCCATGCAGGAATTTAATCCCATTCCTGCAGGTGCAGGCCAAGGAAAACAGCCTGGAAGCTCCTGAGAGCACAGCCAGGGAGGACCAGGGCTGTGTCAGTGTGCACGGGGCAGGTGCCAAAGAAATTCTGCCTTTCCCTTCCAACAAGCCAGTGGACCTCTGACTGGGTTGTCTCAGTAAAATGAAGCAATCCAAGAAAAATGAGAAATGTTCCAGTTGCTGGCACACAGAGATTGTTCTTCTTTAGCCCTAGAGATGCTGTCCAGCCCAGCTGAGGCAGCTGGTGGCTGCTCCTGTGCCACTTGGCTCTTGTTCTGCTCTCTTTGCACAGGAGCAGAGATAAAGTCAGATAAAAGGAGCTGCACATCCCAAACTCCTGTGCTTGCCACATGATAATTTCAGTATGAAAACTGTCTTGGGCACTTACATCTCTCTGAGGAGCTGGGTCCTGGTGGATACCTTCATTTCTCCACCACCATCATGATAAAAAGCAAGTGAGAAAATGTGGCTCTAGGCCTGGGAAGTTTTTAGCAAGGCCAATCACTCCTGGTAATTAACACTGAGAGCACTGAGCTCATCCACTTCTCTTCATCTCAGTATTGTCCTTGTCTTGCTACATTACTTTTTGGCAGTGGCCCAGCCAGCACATGAGAGATATTGGGCTGACCTTACAGCAAGGCAATAAAGCTCACACAGAGCATCAACACCCATCTCAGCCCAGCAGATCCCCAGAAGTCAGCCAGAAGCCTCTGGTCAGCTTTGTTATCTCTGTATTTATCCAGAGCCCTGAGTAAGAGAAGTTGCCAGAGGGGGAGCAGGACAGATCCCTGGGAGCTGCAGCCCCTTTTGGAGCTGGGCCTTCAGATGGAACAAAAATTGTTGGGTTTTTATGGAAGTTTTTGACATCTGGTCTCTGCTTATGGACCTGCAGGTCCCTCTCACACCAGGAGCTGTGTCTGACCCCCCTGATGCTGCTCTGCCTGGCTCTCAGCTGCACTCCTTTCCCTCCTGCTCCATCACACACCCACCCTCACCTTCCCACCCTCACCTTCACCTTTGCAGCCTTCACTGGTGCTGGTGACACTGATGCTGGTGACACTGATGCTGGTGACAGTCAGGATATTCTACCCTGGGAACACAGAACAGCTGAAAACCTGGGTCTTCGAACCCCAACACAATAAATGCTCTTTGTGGCCCAAAATTCAGCAGCCAGGAGGTGACACCCCTGCCCAGGACCTCTCCCACCTATCCCCTGCATCATAAGGGCCACTCCTGAGATGACAGGGACAGTGCTCTGCCACCCCTGCCCACAGCACCCATCCCCGTGACACCCACAAAGCTTTCCAAAGCACCCAGGTTCCCCTGGTGCCAAACCTGGAAGCATCTGATCTGTGTGTCTAATGAGCTGGTGATTACTGGTGATAACTGGACCCACTGGGTGAAGCACCCACTGCAATCACTTGGGGTGCCAGGGGCCAAGGAACTGGGTGTCTGCTGGACTGGGAGCACTGGGGAGCACTGGAAGAGTCACATTCCTGTGGACAGGACACATGTGCAGTGCTAACCCCAGCCAAGGAGTGATCCCTGGAGGGATCCCTGCAGGACACCACCCAAAACTGGGTTCATTCCCAGCACAGATTTAGCTGGGGTTCCTATTCCTCACTGACAACACGGGCAGACCCCATCAAATCCTCCAAGTATCACAGAGTTTCAAAAATGTTGAGGCCAGGAGGCACCAGTGAAGGTTTTAGGTAACCCATACTCAAAATTATCTTCCAGGGTCTCTCTTGTTGAACCCACTCATTTGCTTTCGACTTGAGAAAGTCTTCAGGAAAACAAGCTTGCTTTTTTCTTTTATTCTCTTTTTTTTTCCCCCCCCTTTTATTTTATGATCAATTCATTGCAACTTCACTGGCAAAAAATAGCTCCTGCTTGTGTGTAAGCTGTGGATGCTATTCTCCTATTATAAAGCCATTGTCATGTTGTTATTGTTATATTGTCATTTCATAAAATGACTAAAACCATGAAGGTTTTATGGGAAATGCCTAATCTTGGATACTTGGGATTATTAACTGAAAAGGTTTCGCAGCCCCATTTAATGTTATTTTTATTTATTCAGCCACCCAGACCTTTCTTCTCTAAGCTCACAATAGCAGATATCATTTCACAGCATTCTCACAGCTGAGAACACCAGTGGGTACACAGCCAGAGCTTTTGGACCATCTGTAGCTGTTTATTTTGGATTTATTTGGACCAAGACAAATAATTCTGCCTTCCCAGCCCTTCCTGGTGGAGCTGTGGGTCACACCATTATCCATGGCCACCCCTTGCCAGGCTCCTCAGAGGCAGAAACCTAGAGGGATACAGGAAAAAGAGTGATATATTTAACTTAGGGAGGCAAAGTAAAGAGTCTGCAAGGTGTGAAGGATTTCTACAGAAAAAAAAATAATCTGTTCTCCATATCTGGGATGGATAAAGGAGGAAGAAATGGACTTGAGCTGCATAAGAGAGATTCCTGGTAGCACCTGGGCAGCTGGATGGATAATGCAGCACTGGTACAGGTGGCCTGGGGAAGATGTGGAGTTTCCATCACTGGGAGTCTTAGAATTTAAAGAAACATCCATCCTGCACCAGTAACTACATCTGTGATGTTTGTCTGCCCCAAGTGACCCCACCTGTGGGGTGCACCAGGATCAGAACCTGGCTGAGGTACCACACAGAATCACAGAATCATTTTGGCTGGAAAAGATCTTGAAGCTCATCAAGCCCAGCCATTAATCCAGCTGCAGTTGGATTAGTCCTGAGCTACCCCATGTCCCTCATCCCCACATCCCCAGGGTCTGAAACCCCTCCAGGGATGATGGGGACTCCAGCCCTGCCCCCTGGGCAGCCTGGGCCAGGCCCTGACAACCCTTTCCAGGGAGAAATTGTTCCCCAGCTCCAACCTAAACCTCCCCTGGCACCACTTGAGGCCAAAAGTTCCTCTTGTCCCACTACTTTGAGGAACAAGCAGTGAAATGGGGCTCAGACGGTACCAGCAGGGGATGAGGAGGGATGGATGAGGAGGGGATGGATGAGGAGGGGATGGATGAGGAGGGGATGAGGCTCCCGCCGCTCCCAGGCCCCCGGCAGCCGCAGCTCTGATGGAGCCTCAGGGATCCACGGAACCCTCCGGTCCCTCCCTGCGCTGCAGCCCAGGGCTGCGGGGATCCCAGGCTGCCCTCTAGTGGCCCCGCTCCCAAAATGTCCCCAAATGTCCCTGCACCCTTCGGGGCGTTTGATGCTCAGCTGAGCTACTTCCCCTTCTCCTTCCCCTTTCCCTTCCCCTTCCCCTTCCCTCCTCCTCCTTCTCCTCCTTCTCCTCTTCCTCCTCTTCCTCCTCCTTCTCATTCTCCTCCTTCCCTTTTCCTTTCCCTTTCCCTTTCCTTTTCCCTTCCCCCTTCCATTCCCCTTTCCCCTTCCATTTCCCTTTCCCCTTCCCCCGTCCCTTCACCTCCTCCTGCTCCTCCTCTTCCTCCTCCTCCCATGGTTTGGCTCTCATGGCCCTGAGGAGCTCCCATCAGCTGTGGCTGGAGAGAGCTCTTGGAAGAGGACTGGGAGCAGGGAGGGGTTCATCCATCTGCAGCAGTGGGGAATGGGGATGATTTTCCAGCCATGAGTGGAAGTCTGAGATCCCCAGGACTGCAGGGGACACCCCCCTTGCCAGGGCTGTCACCCTGCAACTCAGAAGCAGCTGCACCCAGCCCAGAGGCCAATTATCTAATCATGAGATTACAATTAATTCTGCTGAAAGGGAAATAATTACCCTTTTGGATCCCAGTAGAGTAGAAAAAGGCAAAAGCCTTTACAGATGGAGGGAGAGGGCACCCACCTCCCCAGGGCTGCTCTGTGCTGGCTGAACACCCCTGCAGACACAGGGGGGGTGTGGGCTATCCCCTCCTCTGCAGATGGGCATCCTCAGCATCCTCAGGCAGACACCTCTGCCTCCCAGCACCCTGCCCAGAGCAGCCCCACAGGGACCCCCGTGCCCCTCCCCATGACACCCACAGCAGGGACAGGGCTGAGCACCCCTGGCAAGGACACAAAGCCCCCCGCAGGGAAGGGTTAAATGATACAATTCAGCTTTTCACTGCAAATAGATTCTGCTCTGCTCTGCCTGCAATACTGTTTATCAGCAATTGCAGGCTTTAAAATCTGTACTTTACAAGTGCAGCATAACCTGCCAGTTATAATTGGTTGAATTATACCTCATCCCTGATGCAACTCTTGATGACTCCCTGCCTCAGACAGAAAACTGATAGGAGACAAGTTTATAGCTCTCTTGGAAAACACAATTATAAATTGCATCCCCAGCACAAGCCCTGGAACAGGTTAACTGTTTCACTGCAGCTCTCGAGGCAGATGGGTTTCCCTGGCATTGCTTTCCCCATGTAGGAAGGGAAAAGGGGAGAGACAAATCAGAGAAATTCAAAAAAAGAACCAATAAAAAGCAACAGAGGGGAACGGGAATGCCCTGGCCTGGTTCCTAGCTGCATCCCAACACACAGGAATGGGCTCCAGGCAGGAAAGTTGGAAAGGAATGGTACCAGGAGCTCCATCTGCTGCTCTTACAGCCTGGCATGGGCCCCGTTGTGCCACAGTCCCAGGCCTGGAAAGCCACCCTGATCCCAAATCCATCACTAGGATGGGTGGGCTGCTCAGGGATGGATTTTATGCTGTTCACCTTCAGCTCTACAGAACTGGAACTGGGAAGCAAAGTCCCGTGGCAAGGTCAGGCCAAGCCCATCCCTGATCCTTTCATCCCCAAGGGCTGCCTGGATTTTGTGCTGCTTCTCTTGAGCAATAGAGCAGGGAACAGAGGGCACAAACCCCACGCAGCTGCAGCCAGGCACTCAGCCAGGGGCATTTCAAAACCACCTCTCTGGCCTTAGAAGATGGGGTTAGCTCCCTTTCAAAAACAGAGAGGAATGAAATCTGTCTGGACTTTGCTAAACATCACTCCACAGCAGTGTCCATCTCCAACACAGCCTCCTCCTGCCACAGCCACAGCCTCAGCTCCTCCTAACCTGGAGGCAGGATCTGCATCCCAGCCAGGGCACAGATGTTGCAGTCCTGCTCTGCCTGTTTCCCACCCAGATGTTTGCAGAGCCACAGCCAATTGCTCAGTCAAGCATCCTGCTCACTCCAGGGTTTTGGCCTTGGACCTCTCATTGGGAAAGACTGATGGAAGTTTTCATCCCAGGGAGAAAAAAACTCCAGGGATTTTCCTGAGTCTCGGTAACCCTGACTGCCCCAGAATGTGATCCTGCCAGGCTGGAGTGGGATGAGTCAGGAGGAGTCTGGAGGTCACCCATCTGAGCCACCTCTTTCCATCTTCTTTCCTCTTCTTTCAGCTCCTGCTGACTCAGGACACAGAAGCAGCTGGGAGCCAATCAACCCCTGTCTCTTTTTTCCCAAATTCTCTGAAATACCAGCCCAGAAATACTTCGAGTCTCTCTGTCTGTCCCTGACCTTCAGCTTTTATTTGCCTACGTAAATTTTGTTCTATTCCAGAGCTCCAAGTTTCATATCAGGGCAGTTCAATCTTTATGAGGATAAAGTGTTTGCAGTGCTCTTAAGCTGCTTAACGTAAGCATGTGTGTGAAAGATTAACAGCTTTATAAGTCGGTGCAGTTAAGTGACAATATAAAGAGAAAGGAAAGGGGAAAACATCATCAATCTAAAGCAGCACCAGGAATATTGGAGATGAATTACTGGAGGCAGCTGCCTGCCAAGCCCTGCAGTGTCTCAGGGAGATGCACCAGTGACCAGCACAGGAGCCCTCTCAGGGGCTTGAAAGGGTCTTCTCTACAGCTCTCCAACTTGGAAGAGAAATTATCCCCTGATATTTATGACCAGCAATTGGTGTTCTGTTCAAAGCAGACTTCTGAGCAGAGGAAGGAAGAGGCAGGCTCTTAGCTCAGCTCAATAGGAGCTTCTTCAAGCCACTGTCAAGCCCTGAGAGATCAAAAGCATCCTCTAGGTTGTGAGGGCACCCCAGGGCTTGGTACCTGCCCCCTCCCTCCCCATCACAAGCACTGGCTGGGGACACCCCCCCTTCCTGCTGCTGAAGCTGAGGAAAAGTTTGCAGGGGATTATAGCAGTTCTGATGGACACAGAGACCCTCTCATCCAAGAACTAGTCCTCTCCTCGAGGTATGAAATGGCAAAAGAATAGCAACAAATGTTGGAGGACAAACTAGATGTCACAGGGTGGGTTTCACGGGTTGGACTTGCTGATCTCAGAGGTCCCTTCCAACCCAGATGATTCCATGATTCTATGATTTATTTGGCTGCCAAACATTGCACCTGCATAATTTTCCAAGAACCTCTCTCAAGATATCAGGTGCAAAGTACAGGGTTATGTAAGGACTTTTTATGACCTCTAACAAACCAGCTAATGTCTGTGGCCTTGATTTTGCTTGCATGCAGTTAAAGGGTAATTCTGCCAATCTCCCAAGACAGGTGGCTGGGTTATTAATGAACGGCTGCAAAATGTTCTGTGATCCTCTGATGAGGCATCTCTGGAAGAGCAAAATAGGATGATGCCAATGGAAATCGGTTCTTTGGCACCAGGCTTTGATTGCCTGCAAAAAGAGAGGAACACATCAGAGCTTATCCCATGGAACAGGAACCAGGAGGCACACATCAGAGCTTATCCCATGGAACAGGAACCAGGAGGCATCGGGAGAAACGGAGAAACTGCCCCAGATGTCAGCAACCAAATGCTGGAGGAATCCTGTGCCAAACCCAGGCATGGAGAGACGGTCAGGAAGAGGAGAAGGCTTCCCCGAGGTGGCTCTGGGATTGCTCCTGGATCAGCACCTGATATGAGATTCACCCTGAGATTGTTCATTGTTTGCTGGACCAAGTACTGCAAGCAATGCACCTGCTGAGCAGTTGGCATTCCCTCCCCTCCCTGTTTTGTCAGGGAATTTGTTTTCCCTTGTTAGAGCCTGGTGGGAGGCCTGGACCTTTTGGACTTTGCCTCGGGGCTTTCCCAAAAGCATCTGATCTCAAAATGTGTTGTGCACGAGTGGCTTGTGCCTGTCTCTGATCATCCATCCAAGTTATCTAGAGGCTGCTGACAGACATCTGCTGCCTGGGAAGTGGGGCTGGAAACACAACATCCTCTGAAGCCCCATCAGGAGAGCTGGGGAATGTTTGGGAATGGAGAAAGTGCTCTCTTGGAAAATGCCCATTCATCAAAGCAGGAGTTTTTCCTCCAGGGAAGTGCTGCTTGTGACAAACCAGCTTTGGAGAGAAGCACTGAGCCAAAGTATTTTGCCAAGGTCAAAGGACTCCACTTCAGAGCTGCTGGAATTTCCTTTTGTGATGAAAAACAGAATGGTTGTAGGGCCCAAACACCTTGATTACATCAAGATGTTTTATTTAATTTATCCTGTTGTGGGACCTTTTCCTATGTTTTTTGTTTTCTTTTCAATTCAGACCCCCCAAAATACAAAAATCCACATCCCTGGAATAGGAATTCTGACTTCAAAGCAAATCCTGGTCAGATCACTGAAGAAATTCCCCAGAATTGTGGTCATGGTTAAGAGGGATCCGCAGTGATGAGATGGAGATCACCAGGACAGAGCAGTGGAGTTGGATGTTAAGAAGATTCATGGATTTATTCCAGTTGTTGGTGAACTCCTCTGTCCCCTAAAGGAAATCCAGGCTGTGATCAAGGGGGAAGAAACCCCCCCCTGCTTTGCACCGAGGGAAATCTGTGCTGTGCAAACAATAAAGATAACCAGGAAAGATAACTTTGCAGGTTGTTGTTTTTACATCTTGGCAGGAATATCAATAAGCCCAAGCAGCTGCCTCAGAGATGGGAGCAGGAGCTCAGGGTGCTGTGCAGGGAGCACTGGGTCAGCTCCTCACCACATGGGCAGAAATCTCTCTTATTTATTTCTGAGGCAGCCATCATCACAGTGCCAAGGCATCCACCTCCCTCAGTTTCAGGATAATTACTCCATATTTGTGCCCATGTGACTCACAGCCTCATTTGGTGAAATATATTGCAGGAAAAAAAAAAATAAAAATTCTCTGGGGTGAATACTTGAGCTGCTGGGAGATTTTCACTTGAAAGGGTTCTTATCCCTCTCAGCCCAGAAAAGGTTTTTTGAAAATGAGGCTTTCTTTGGGAAAAATTTTGGCTTCAGTGACACTTCAGGGACAAGGAGGGAGGCCAGGGGCAGTTACATCCTGCCTGAGGCAGGTCCCTTGGCCCATGCCACGGATCTGCCTGATCTCTTCCAGATCTGAAAAAGAAGAGACTTCAAAACTTTTTGTGCAGGAACAAAACCTCCTTTTTAGACAGCCCTCACAATCCTGGAAACAACCCAGTTCCCTGAGCTATGCTAATGTATCCTTGGTGGCCAACTCCACGAGAAAGGCAACCTAACCCTTCCAATAACTGAGAACCTGATTTTGGAATATTAATGATGCTCACTCAGTAAGGTCCCTTTTTCCCTTCCACTTATGCACTCTGCTGCCTTCTGAGCCTTTCCCACTGCATATGAAAAGCAGAGAGAGCCTCTATGTCAAAGCAAGGATCAGGAGGTGACAATCTTGACCTTAACACCACTGATTATATATTTGATGCTAAGGTGGAGTGAATATTTCAGAGCAGAGCTCTCTGCAGTGCCTCCAGCCCCTGTGCCTCCAGCTGCCCTGCCTGACATGAAACAAGACAAATCCTAGCTAAAGTAAGATGTAAATTTTTAACACCTCGAGAGCAATTAACTACTGAAATAACTCCCCAGGCAATGAATTAGACATGGATTACCTGAAGGATCATGGGATTCTCCAGCTGTTTTTTCCATGTTTAGGCAAATAGGAACCAGAGCTGGGATCAATCATGGATTGCAAATTTCATCATAGTATTTAGAGGAGTCTTGGACAACCAGGAGGTTCAGCAAGAACATAAAGAAAGAGCCAGACATCTGTGGGGAGGAGCCAGAGCCCCCCCCTGAGCCTGGGATCAAGGCTGTGGTTATCCACAAGGAATGGACTCCCCAGCTGCTTTCTCTCAGGAAAAACCACCACATCTTGGGTGTGCAAGAGGGGTAAGAACAATGTAGTGAGCTGGTTTTATTTATAGATCAGGGTGCAAATTCTTTACACCTAGAGGTTGTTACCTGCAGTCCAATTCCTGAATTTTACCCCCAGATTTTTAACATAGCCTTATCTCTAGGATGTATCTGCTCCCACAGATAATATCTTCATAAATATAAAATTAAAAATTACTCTTCTATAGTACAATCCACACAATCCCCTGCAAGGAATTCCACTCAGGCACTAGTACCCACTGGTGTGCTGCAGGGAGGTATCACTGCATTTGGCAGAACAGGGAAATTCTCATGGAGCCATTTCACAGGATGTGCTTCTCTGAAGTTTAACTAAAGGTCTGTCAGCTGGCTTCACCCAGCCTGCAGTTATTCTCTGCTAGCAAGAATACAGGAAAGCTGGCCAGAAACTTCCACAAATTTTGTGATTTCATCAAAAGGGTGAGAATTATTATTTTTTTTTTTTAAAAAAACAACTTCTTGCACCTCAGAACTGGGATGCACCTGCCCCAGGGTTTTCCTGTGCTGGGCACACTGCACTGAAGCCAGTGAGTGGCAATTAGCAATGGATTTGCCAAGGAGGTGCTGGCTGGCACCCAACCCCAGCCCCAGGGGGGCACCCACTGCTCCCCTCCCTCTTGGGTGCCCCTGTCCTGGCTGTCCCCAGGAGGGCTGAGGGTGCAGGTCAGGGAGAGCCCTCTCCTTGGGCCAGGGGTCCCAGCCCCTCACCCCAGCTCATGGCATCCTCCTGCTCCTGCTCCTCCCCAGCAGAGGAAAACAAAGAGCAGGAATAGTGTCCGTGGGGTTTTCCCAGCCATTCCCCTGGAGGGTTTCTAAGGAGCCTGCTGCAATATCCTCCCTGCAGGACCTGGTGCCTGGGATGGTGTCCTTGGGTAAGGAGGTGACCTGTGGGCAGGATGCTTGGGGGAAGAAGCAGCCTGCCCAAGCTGCCCTCCCACCCCAGGCCCCTTCCTGCATCCCCACTCACCCCACAGCTGCAGCACACGTGGGGTCATTTCCCACAGAGCCCAGAACTTCTTCAGCCACCCTGACCACCTTCTGTTGGCTTGCTGGGATCAGGATTTTATCCAAGCCGACCTGGGAACTTTTCCTTCAGGTGATCTTTAGGAGGGGTTGGAACCAGGAGCTCCTGGGCTGCCCAGCCTTGGGACTGCACCCCCCTTTCAGCAGGGATTAGCTCATGATTTATGAGGCTGATTGTTCCCAGAGCTGGGGAAATATCCTGACATTTCTCCCTGTCTCCCTTCCTGGTGTTTCAAACAGCCTTTTCAAGATTTCTGCATTTTGCCTGGAGCACAGGGACCCTCGGGAGCCCCAGGACTGGGCTGCCTGGGGCAGGCAGCTGTGCCCAGGGCAGCTCAGCAAGCTCACTTCTCCCTGGCCCCAGCATTCCAAGATGTTTGTCACCACTCACATTTAAGGTTTTAGTGGAACTTTGCTCCTCGTGGGCTTTGGCTCTATCTGCTTATTGCTGGGAGCTCCTCCCGGAGCTCATCTCTCCTGGAGGTGAGCTGGGTTTGCTAAGGATGTGCCCATGGAAAACAGGCAGGAGCTCAGCTCTGGCAGAGGGGCAGCAGATGAGCATTTCCCTGGCCTGCCCTCCAGCCACTGCTTGACCTGGGGAGCTGCTGATGTGCCCAGGTCCAGCTGCATCCTGGTGCTGCCAGGTCCAGCATCTCCTCCTGCTGCAATCTGCCTGTGCAGCTGTGTCTCTGTGCAGCTCTTTCCCTTCCAGAGGGGATTTCTTTCATTTTAAAAGATCTGAGACTTTCCTCAGGGGTTGCCTTTGTTCACAGGTTGCCTCTGGGAGAGGCAGAAATTGGGGAAGCAGGAGAGAGGAGGAAATAGATGTGCTGTGTGTACTCTGCTTGCTCCAGGATGCTCTGGGGGATGCTGGGGAGACCAAGCACAGAGCTGGGGCTATGGCTGGGCTGGGACAGGTTCCCTTAGAGCTGGTAGCACAGGATCATGTCCAGACAGGTCTGGAATAGCTCCAGAAAAAGAGATTCTGCCACCTTCAAAGTCAAGAATTTTTTCCTCATGTTCAGACAGAACTTCCAGTGTCCCAGAGCAGAACCTCAGCCCAGGACAGAGCTCAGAATCCCCCCGGGCAGAGCTGGAGCTGCCAGGGTGCCCAAGCCCCCTGCCTGGGGCTGCCTGGGGCTGCTCAGCACCGTGGTGCTCATCCTGGGGAGGGGGTTTCTTCTAACCCTGCAGTTGGGAGCCCTATGAATGAAGTGCAGTGCTTCCTGGGTGCTGTGTGAGTGGTTCCCTGGTGCCTCCTGCCCTGGAGGTGCCAAGCTGTTGCTCCTGCCCTTGGAGAGGAGCCAGCTCTGCAGCATTGCAATTTAATTAAATTGCTCCAGCAGCTGCAAAGGAAAGAGCTTTAACATGAGAAAGAAAGAAAACCAAGGGTTTGGCTGTTCCCCTCTGGAAGGGGGAAGGATGCAGGGGGGAGCTGGGAGGTTGTCCTGCCTGCACCTCATCTCACACCATCGGGGCAGAAGGAGGTGATGACATCTTTTAGGCTCCCCCTGGGACTGGGGACACCATTGTGGGGCCCTCCCAATCCTTTGTATGCCTAGAGCAAGGCTGTCAGATGTTTCTCCCTGCCCACCCAGATGTCTCCTTGGACACAGGACAGCAGCACCACTGCTGCAGGGATGAAGCGCAGGTGGCCCGGAGCCAGAGAGAGCCAAAGAAATGGAGAAAAAAGAAAAAAGCTCCCCCAACCTCCTCCCTGTTAGTCTCTGGGGGATCCTCTGAGGATGTCTCCTCCCTTTCTTCACTCCCTGTGCTCCTCAGTTCTCCAGCAATAGAATCAGAACCTTTGCCCACACCTCACCCTTCCTCCTCCAAATCCCTGAGCCTCCTAAATTGCTGAAGATTTCTGTGTCAGTGTTACCACCTCCTGCTTGGAGATTGTTGTTGTTCCCAAAGGAGCTCTACCCCAAAGGAGCTCTATCTGGCCCTGCTCACCAAAATATCCAGGGAAAAAAGGCAGGTGACAGCTCAGGGGTCAATTGCTGTAAGGAGAAGGTTCCAGTCTGGTCCTTTAGCCCTGGGTCAGCTGGAGCACTGAGTTCTGAAAACCAGCCTGGTGCTGGCACAGCTCCCCAGGGCACCAAAATCATCACACAGGATTCAGCATCATTGGAAAAAACCTTTTTTCGACTGCTATCTGGGGTGCCTAGCAGCATGTAGACAGAAGGTGTGTGCCCCAGACACCCCTGTCACCCACAGAACCATTAATGATAAAGACAAGCAGTAAAAGGCAGGGATGGCAGAATAATTATCCAGGGGCAGGAAGGGAATAAAAAGGGAAAGGGCCTTGAGGTAACATAAACATCATAAAAGGCCATAAAAGTAAAGCAAAAGGAAGTGTGAAGGAGACTGAAGGTTGGCAGCAAATGTACATAAACAGAAGGAGCCTGTGGGGAATGGTCAAGAAATAAGGAAGGTTATGGATGGGTTGAGATAGGGAACAGATGAAGCTGAGATGAAAATGAGTGAGGAAATAGATTGCCAGAGTAGATAACAGCCCTGAGAGCTGCAGCCCAGAGCTTTGGAGTTGTGAGAAGGAGCTGGTGAGGGACATTTCCAGATGGCTGAGAGAGGGGGACTGAGGATGGGGAGAGCAGGGGGAGAGGGGAAGCTCAGAGCTCCATGGGCAGCAGGAGCTGGGAGGGCAGGAGCAAGGCAGAGCTGGGAGCCCAAATTGTCAAACACATCCATGCAAAAGAGGAGATGGTGCCTGCTGGGAGAGATTCAACAAGAGCAGAGCAGGGGACAAGCTGTGCTGGGACTTGGTCCCTGCCTGCAGGTGAGGCTGAGCCAGCAAGGGCAGAAGCAGCAAGAGAAAATCCTGCTTGCTCCTAACCTGGCTGCAAATGCTGCTGCTGGCACATTACATCCCCTGTTCCTCTATGGAGACATTTCATTTATTTGCCTGCCTGTTTGATTTTTGTTTCTATTTTTTTTTTTTTAAAAAGGGAGACAGAAAGAGAAATTACCCTTGTTTAATAATGTTAGCATTTAAATAGCCTTAATTAGACATGGGGTAGATGTGCATGAGCTGTTTGTTGCCTGTGCTGCTGTTTTTTTAAATGGAGACAATTTTCTGATGGTGTGGATGGCAGGGCTGCCTCACAACCACTGTGACAGGAAAAGACAGATTTTTATTTTTTTTTAATAATGTGAGGGTTATAATTTATGGATTGTACCAAAACTCAAGGGGGAAACCTGAAAACCATAAGGCCTGATCCATCCTTCCCGAATGGGTTTTGCTCAGCTAGACAGAGGACTCTGCAGAGACAACTGCAAATATTCTAGAGTGAAACCTGAAAGCATCATTCCCTGTCCTTGCCAAAGCCCCTGGCCAGGGAAAATGATAACAAGAGTCAGGAAGGTGACACAGGGATTAGGGAGATGCTCTGCTTGATGAGCTCTCCAAAGTGATTTGCAAACTGCTTCTCTCTCTCCAAAGCCCTTGATTTAAATCTCCTCCCCTGAGCAAGCCATTGATTTGGGTTTAGCCTCTGGGAATCAGCTCCCAAATCCCACTGTGCTGCTTGGCCAGAGGGATGCATCCTTCTGTGAGGGAACAGCACAGCTCTGGGCAAAGAGCATCAGCCTCAGTGGGAAGAGAACCTGGAGCCCTGAGGAGAGGACCTGGGGCTGATGGGGGACCAGAAGTTTAATGTGAACTTCCAGAAATCCAAAAGAATCATGGCCAGCAGGAGCTGATTCTCCCCTTCTACTCTGCTCTGTCAGATCCTATCTGGACTTCGTGCCCAGTTCTGGAGTCCCCAACATCAGAAGGACACAGAGCTCCTGGGATGTATCCAGAGGAGCCACTGAAATGCTCAGAGGGCTGAGCAGCTCCCTGGGAAGCCAGGCTGAGGGATTGGGGTTGTTCAACCTGGAGAAGAGGAGGCTCCCAGGTGAGCTCAGAGCAACCTTCCAATATCTGAAGGGGCTCCAAGAAAGCTGGGGGAGGGCTTTGGACATGGGGGGGTAGGGAGAGGACAAGGGGAAAGGGTTCAAAACTGAAAGAAGGGAGATTGAGGCTAAACATTAGGGGGAAATTGTTTGGTGTGAGGGTGCTGAGCCCCAGGTTCCCCCAGAAGCTGTGGCTGCCCCATTCCTGGCAGTGTCCAAGGTTGGATGGGGCTTGGAGCACCCTGGGCTGGGGGAGGTGTCCCTGCCCATGGCAGGGGTGGCACTGGGGGAGCTTTGAGGTCCCTTCCAACCCAAACCCTTCCATGATTCTATGAGCCCCATGGAGTGGTGTCTCTGCTGTCAGTCCAAACAGCACCCTGAGTGCCAGGGGAGGACTTTTATTTTAAGGTTACTCTGTGCAATGTCACACAATAATACCCACTCCCCTGATAAGGAATGTTAATAATACTCCACTTTCTGCCAAGAATAGAGTCCCTATCTGCAAACCCCACTGCTCTAATCAAGCGAAACAAAGCTGAACGTATGAAAACAACAAAACCAGGAGCTGGGGAAGTATTTGGGTTCAGGAAAAAACTAAATATTTAACTTGTGAGGCCCAATGCATCCTGGAATGTATGGGGCACTCCAGGAACAGTTCCCCATTGTCTGGGGGGCCCAAGGGAAAGCCCACTGAAACAGCCCACGTCCTGCAGGGCCACCAAGGTGTCCCAGTCCCCCAAGGCATCTGCAGTGGGGCAGGGAGGTCCCGTGGCATAGGGAAGAGGGGATTTTGCCTGCTTTGCAAAAGTTCATCCATTGTTCAAAGCAACCTCTCCTGTCCAATGTAAACAGGGACTCTCAAAAACATTTTCATCCAAAACAATTGCCATGACTTTTGATGTTTCCATGGTCCCTGCTCTCCCCTACTGTTTGATCATTATGTTTTACAATATTTTTTCCCCTTCCTCACAGGCCCTGTTCCAGGTGCCCCTGCTCTGGAATTCATGGCTTCATCACCCAAACTTCTGCATTGGGTGAGAAACAATGGAAAGAATTTTACAGCCTTTATTTTGACTGAAATGACTCCTTCTCTGGCCTGTTTACTCAGCTCCTTTCCCTCAGCAGAGTTCCCAGATGTGTCTGCAGCCAGGCTGGAAGGGTTCAGCTCCTTCCTTTCTAGGAATCCCCTTCAGGGTTCTCCTGGAGGTCACTTCTCCCTTGGCAGTCAACAAGGAGCTCTTGAACACTTCATTAGTGTCACCATAAATCAACCTTGGGGACCAGGACGTGCTGGAAACTGTCCTAGGAGGGATGATACTTGCTCCCAAACCTCACAAGGCAGGAGGAACATCAGGAGCAGGAATGGGAATGCAGAGCTCTGAACAATCTGTCCCAGCCAGGATTGCTCAGGAATTCTGCAGGACACCCCAGCTCTGGCTGATGTGCAGCTCTTTCCTAGATGGACTCAGGAGCCTGTGAGTGAAAGGAGGAAGAAATCCCCAAAATAACACCAAAGCCACATGAGAACTGTCAGCTCCTTTCAGTCCCAAA
Source organism: Calypte anna (assembly GCF_003957555.1). Taxonomy (NCBI): domain Eukaryota; kingdom Metazoa; phylum Chordata; class Aves; order Apodiformes; family Trochilidae; genus Calypte; species Calypte anna. Next base: position 100,138 of record NC_044268.1, read on the forward strand.
TTCCTCCACTTCTCAAGGATGTGTAACCAGGACTCCTCAGCTCCAAGTGAAAGACAAGCAACTGGGCTCTGCAAACCTGTTACATTTAAGGCTTTTCATTATTTTTTTTCTTTCCAAGCATAAATTTCTTTCAGCCATACACACATGGGGTGACCCAGAGTTACATGGCTTGAATTAATCAAAATATTACATTTTGCACCAGCAGAAAAATCCCCTCAGCAAACTCAAAGCATTTCAGCCACTGAATATCCAGCCCTGTACCATGCAGGAAAACTGACCTGTGGCTGCTTCCTTTCTTTATGAAAGGAGAGAACAAACAGCCTCAAATATGAAAATATAACAAATTAAAAAAAAAAATAAACAGGTGAAGTGTAATCTATGCAATAAAAGCAGAAGAACTTATCAACAGAGAGTGTCCTTTTGGGAAATTTCTCTAAATGAATCATTCTAAACTAAGCATTGCCTAAATTGAACACGTGTGAGGAGCCCCAGGAGCACAGAGGACACGGGGTGCAAACCCACAGAGAGGCTCAGCCTGGTGCTGAGCCCTGACACCATCTCAGAGCCAGGGACACTTGAATCTCCTCCATGTTTTTACTGCATAAAATATTTACCCCCCCACCACCAACCAACTCCACAGCTGACAGATCCTGGCCAAGGATTTCCCACTCAGGATAATTCTGATGGCAGGAACACCCTTGGGCCAGGCTGTCCCATCCTGCACACACTGTCCTACACAAGGGAAGAAACTTTCTCCCTATAATTTCCACTCCACATGGGGAGACCTCAGTGTGCTACCCATGGGAAGGTGCCCAGGAGGGCTATTCAGGGCATCCATGCTTTGAACAGGGCTCCCAGATACTTCTTCCTATTTCAGTGGTGCCCAAGGGATGACACAACCTGCATGCAGCCAGCACACTCCTTCAGCTCTGCTCTGGGCATAAATTAAATTATTTAGACCCTGCTTCTCTTTTCCAGTTTAGCTTTTAGCCATGTAGTGATTTAAAAAAAATGAAAATAAATAAAAAAAATAAGTCTGGTTCTTCCTGTTAATTGGGACAAAACAGAGCAGACCCCTTAATTCACTCCCTGACCAATGTTCACCGGTCAGGGTTGGGATTCAATTAACTACCTGGGGGTGGTAATTCACAAAGACAAAATAAGGGATTTGCAGATAATTTGTCTTTCCCTCTATCCCAGAACGTTCCTGCTGAGCAACAGGGGCTCTGCCTCTAATTGGCAACATTAATACAATTAAGATGGTAATTTTGCCCCAATTTGCTTCTGTATTACAAAGTATCACACTCCACATCCCTCAACACATCTTACTCTCTTAAAATCTGTCATTATTTCTTTCCTCTGGGCTAGCAGACACCTCAGCCTCCACCCCAGCAGAGGGCAGGAGCTCCTCCTGCCTCCTAAATTTTCATGGAGAAAAAGATGTAGAGGTCCAGGGAGGGGCAAATGGAGATGATTGTTCCTTTGGATTCAAACACAGCACTAATTAATGTCTCACGCAAGTGCTGGCCACGTGGTGGTAATTAAGAGGAAAATAGAATAATAATTATAATGTCAAAACAGCCACAGATCTTCCTGCCCTTCAACCACCTGCCAGCCCTCCAGCAAGGCAATCCTCACTGCTCCTTCGCCTTCTCCTCCCACAAAGCAGCCTCGGGATCTGTTCCCACCACTGGCTCAGCCCTTTTCATTGGGAATGGGATGAAGTGTTGATGGGATGCTGGAGAACAAGGTGCCCCAAGAAGGAAGGCTGGAGGATAAGGTTAGTCTGTCCTGGGATAGATTAGCACTGACCATAGAGCAGTCTGGGGTTTAAGGGAGAAACAAAATGCAGGCAAGGAGATGTCTGGAGTGGAAATCATAGGGAGAAAATATCTTCACCTGTATGGGACAAGATGGTGCAGGATGGGACAGCCCAGACACTGAGAGCATGGACAGACACAGCATGGACATGTCCCCAATGCAGGGACCTCTCCCAGCCCCAGCCAAGGGGACTGAATCCAGGATGCTCCTGGGAGTGGGACCTGGGCTGGACTGAGTCCCAACCATGCCCAGGAACAGTCTGGGAGAGACCTCCCTGGGCAGAACGTTCTGATAGATGTAAGAAACTCATCCCTCCAATAGATCCTTGCAGGGGGGATCCCAGTGCTCCTGAATTCCCACTGCAGAGGTGAGGAGTGGCTGGGGCAGTGGGGTGAGAGACACTGCTGGGGGGACTGAATCTGTTTCTGGGCTGCTGAGAAGAAATGAGGAATCCACTCTATTTCTAAAAAATGTATGTGTGTGTGATTTCAAACCCAGTGTTTACTGGGTCTGATTTCTCTTCCCTCTCCCACTCCCAAAGCCATCCCTGGGACAGCTCAGGGGGATTGGACACTGCCCACTCCTGGGCTTTCTGGCAGAAGCAGAAGAGGCTCCATTGCTCCGGGCTTTGCCTTCCCAAAACTCCTCCTCTGTGAAAGGAAACCATTGAATTTGCTTTTCCTCCTGCCCAGTTCGAACAGGGATTTTCTGGAAGCCAAACAAAGGCAATGGAGATTGTCTGGGAAGATAAAGAAGGAACAGTCTGAACAAGCAGGAAGCTGAGGGGGGAATGAGACTGAAACGTGGCAAGTAAACAAAGTCATTTTGTGCCTTGCAGAGAAAGAGGAAGAGCTGGAGGGGCTGTGAGGTCCTTGGAAATGGACAGTGCTTTGGGAACTCTGGAGGCTCTCAACAAGATCTGGGAGAAGAAGTTCTAATCCAAACCCACCAATTTTTGTTCCCCCTACCAGCCAGGCAGGGCTGAAATCCAATGGCAGGAAATTCCTTCAGCCCTTTCACAGAAGGAGAAGCAAGACCTGCAGAGGCTTTGCCCCAGGTCCTTGTGAGGAAAGGTCCTGAACCTTGGCCAGATAGGACCCTCCCTTAGGACCTCCTGCCCTGCACTGAGCAGCTGAGCTGTAGGAAGGAACATGATTTCATCTCTTCCTATCCTAAAGCTCTGACTGATGGCTGAGAGCAGCAGAAGAGACACAGAGCAGCTCTGGGTGCAAGGAGAACATCAGCAGATCCACACCATCCTGGTGAGCCTAGAGCACCAGCCCTGCATGGACCCATCCTTCAGCATGGAGCTGGGGCTGGATCCTGGGCTGTGCTGTCCTCACACACCTGAAAATGCTCCTGGGGATGCTGAGGGAGGGGTAGGTTGGGTTTCAGCAGCTTCTGCTGATGTGGGTGCTGATTCAGTGGTGTCTGCTGCTTCCCTCTCTCACCCAACCAGAGGTTAACCAGCTGCTCCCCAACCACTGCACCCCAGGATAAGGGACAGAAACTTTCCTGAGGATCTGAAGTCATTGCATGGTTATTCCTAAACTGGAGAGGAATCCCTGGACATCCATCTCTGGAACAAAGGGGGGTCATGGAAGTTTGTCCCTATCCTCCAGCAGTGAAAATCCCAGATAGAAGCAGAAGACAAGAGGATAATCCATCTGGTGCAGAGCTCACTTCCCTCACTTGATGATGGCACAGATGGTGACTCAGGGCAGGGGAAAACCAGCCCCAAGCAAGGCTCAGTAGGTGGCATAAACTGATGGAGAATGTGGGAGTAAATGAAGATACAGCACTGGCTTACCCACTCTTTTGTTTTCTCCGTGGCATTTTGTTCCTTCCTATGTCTCAGATCAAAAATGCTGGATAAAAATGGAAGCAAACACACCAATGATCTTTCTATGTTTGGAAAAATGAATGGACTGTCATTGCTCTCTGCTGTCCTGCTTCCAAAGCAGCCATGTGTTGTTTGAATTCACCAGGGATAAAGTGTTTGGCCAAGTCAGTGATTTCTGCCCTGCAGTTCTGCAGTGATGGAGGCCATTGGGAACATTCCTCCCAGACCTGGCTTTCTCCTTTTCGAGCACTTTCCTCTCAGCACAGTTGTATTTTTTTGGCCTTTCCCCTCTCTTTCCTCTTGGCATCCTTCTCACCAGCAGCAGGACCATAATCTGAGGAGCTTCTGGAGCTGCTGTGCTGGATCCCTGCTCTGCCAGCTCCTCTCACCCCCCCTGACCCTGCTGCTCTTTGTGCTTTGCTTTGTTTCCCCCCCTGCCACGGGGCTCTGTGTGACCAGGGCTCCGAGTGCTCTCCAGAAGGTGATGCTCAAGAACAAGGACTCTAAAGAGCAGAAACTATTCCTCAGCTCCAAGGGCTGTGTGATTTCTGGCACAGCAGCCTTGATTCTCAATTGTTTCCTTAAGAGAGGTTTCATTTGGGAAGGTGATTTATGCTTTCAGAAAGGAAAGCAAAGAACACAGCGGGAGGCTGCCAAGTGGGGCAGAGGCAGAGATGCCTCCCCATCACCCAGCCAGCTGTTTGCTGAGCTGAAATAAACTCCCAGGGGTTGTGCACAAGCACACACACACACACACACACACAGAGCCATTCACAGGGCTTAGAGCTCACCTGTTCTCCATGGGGCAAAAAGCTGCCTGGCTATGTGTGTCTCATCAGGGCAGGTACTGAACAGGCTTTTTGAGAAGCACTGACACAGCACTTACTCCTCAAGTCCTGGTCCATGTCCAGGCTCACTCTGTTGGAAATGAACATCAGTGTCAGGAGATGGAAAGTTATGTCTATGGGAAGAAAAAAAAACCTCTGCTGGTGCAGAAACTGAGAAACTCTGTTACCCCCCCAAAAAAGAGTGTGGTGAGTGAGTGGCTCTTTGGGAATCTGATGCTTCAGGCAGACACTGAGAGCATCAGCCCAGGTTCAGTCAAACCAAACGTTTGGGTCCCCATCCCAGTCCAGTTCAGGGTATGAGCTGAGCAGGGGTGCTGGCACAGGGAGGGTCTGGGTGCTGCTGACTGCCCCACACAGCCAGGAAACCTCAGCTTGGAACAGAGTTGGTTTATGAGTATTTGTGGGAAAAATGAGACAGGAGCTGCTCTCAGGTATTTCTTATGGTAAATAAGAGGATGGGCACTGAGGGGCTGTTCCACTCCCTAGAAATTCCCCTTTCTCCACAAGTGACACTGCTGCTCATCCAGATTTACCTCCCTGGATGCTGTTCCTCTCCAGCCCAGAGCATCCTCCCCTTCTCCTGGCACCTGCAGCAGCAGCAGGAGCTCAGCTCTGCTCTCCTGTGCTCTGCTGGATGCTGGAGCAGAGGCACTGCAGTTCCAGGTCTCTGGCTGCCCTGATGCCAGGGGGATGGGCTGTGTTCTACCTCAAGCAGCAGGAACTGCAGACATTACTGCTTTGGGAAACTTTCCCTTCTCCACTCCTGTCTGGTCATTATTTGAAGCTTACTACAGTGATTTGCCTCAATAATATATCACAGAAATGAGTTCCACTGGTTAATTATACATCGTACAAAAGCAGGGATGTAATTCTCACCCCAGGGCAGGATTTCATATCCATTCCTTCCTTCCCTTTCAATTGCTGGAGCGTGCCTTTAGCAATCTCAAAACTCATTTAACCACATGGATTAAACCCCCATGCTGTGACAGAGGAGACAGATGACAGAACCCCCCCAGGTCATACACGTGTACACCCCCCCTTCACCAGCAGAAATGTGCTCTAAGCCATCGATCAGATTGGAGCTGTCATTTGTCCTTGCAAAAAGCTCATCCCCCCCCGTGCCTGTTCCTGGATCCTCTTTGTGGAGGGCTCTGCTAAGTCTTCTTGCAGACATCGTTTCTTCCCAGGCATTTTTAAGGACAGGGAAAAGCCACTTCCAGCAGCTGGTTTGGGCTTTCTGAGGCTGGAATAACATCCACTGGGAGGAGGATGGGAAGCATCAGGGGTTGCCCAGCCTGGGATGACACCAGAGATGGAGAGGGGATGGGTCATGTTCAGTGACCTGAGAGAAGGAAGGAGCAGGAACCAGAGAGGGATGCTCTACAAAAAGGCTGGAAAGAGCCCAGAGAAGAGCCATGAGGATGATCAGAGGCATGGAGCAGCTGAGATAAGAGGAGAGGCTGAAAAAAACTGGGTCTGGAAGAGAAGGCTTGGAAAGTTCTGAGTCTCAGCCAATGGCACCCTGGGATGGCTCAGGAACAGTGTGTCCAGGTGTCACCTCTGCCTTCAGCTTCCCAGCTCTGGTCCTTGTGGCCCATATGCACCCCAGCCTGGTGGTGAGGAAATCCACTGAGCAGGTGGAGAAGGGGACACTCCCAAGCCAGGGAATCTGCCTCTCACACACCTGAACCCCAGGCAGATCCCTGCTGGGCTGTGTGCTTCTTTCTGGTGGGGCACAAATATCTCAGTGTATGGTAGAGCCTGACCAAATGAACAGGAACATGCAGATCCCTCTGGAAACATCTAGGATTCGTGTTGGACAACATGCAGATGTTTCCAGCAACTTGAAACACTTCACCCAATCTGTATTTTTCAGCCCTCCATCCTCCTGTCCCCCCTTCCCATCTCTCACCCCCCTCTCCAGCTCCCTCACTCCCAGGATTTGACTGATGCTCTCACGCCCAGCAGGGATTTTGCAGCCTGACTGGAAAGCATCACACCAAGTCGTGTCACTAAGTACAGATTAGCTGAAACAAGACCAGTTGGGGTCCTCATTTCGGTTTTAATTAAAGCAAAAGTACCATTAACTTTCGTGGAAGCTACTTGATCAAGCCCTGCAGATAAATGAAGAGGAGCTGAGTGAAGATTTGCCCAGCAATTAAGGAAACCTGGCTGTAAGCACCATGCCAGGATGCCTTGGATGAGATTTCTTTTTTTGGGAAACTTTCTAAAAGTCATCTCCTGAAGCTGTTCACCCTCCTTGGTGACAAGGACAGCTCTGCAAAGGCCCTGTGGTGTGCAGTGGGCTTTTTGCCAGTTGCTACACACCTTGCAAAGGTGTCTTCTTCCTAAAGCAAGGAAAGCTGCACCAGGGGTGGGATTGCTTCCCAGGTCCTGCTCATGCTGAGAAGGGACCTGGGCTCCCCAGCTCACAGTGCACAGGCAGGAAAATTTCTCCCAGTATCTGCAAGCACAGATGATAGAAATGTCTGCCTGGGGCATTCTTCAGCTTTGGATGAACACTTCAGACAAAAATGAGAGTAAACATTGCCAGTCTGAGGATGTCTGCAGAGATTGGGGATCCTGGAATTCTCAGCACACCAACAAGCAGCATCCTGGGCATTGCAGGTAAGGGGGTTTGGGAAGGGTGAGGTTTTGGGGACCCTTTTAGGGGTGTCTGTACTGGAGGTTCTAAGAGGCAGAGAGGAAGGTCAATACTGAACCAAAGATGCCAGAGAAGGTGAGGTGTGAAGCCATGATGGGATTTCCAGAGTTTACAAATGTGGAACAAGGATTCCTGGCTCTGCAGGGGCTGTGGTGGTTCCCAGGAACTCAGCTTGGAGGTAGCTGCTGGGGAGGGAATGCTGAGGTGATGGATTCCCACAAAAAAGCTGCCTTCAACAGGCCACTTACAGACATTTTTGGTTCCCAGGGGTACAGCTGATAGAAATGTGGTTTTCACTGAGGCATCATCAGAGGGCAGCCTGGAAATGGTTTGGATTTGGCCTGAAATCAAGGAAGATGACACACGATGTGTTTTTCTTTACACTAAACATCAGCTCTGCATTCCCCTTAGTCACACCTCAGGTCTCCTTTTATTTTCCAGCTGGTGACCTGCTCTTTAATGACACAGCAAATGTCATACAAACACTGTCCGTGCAGTACCCAGGGCAGTTTCTAGCAGGTTACCTGGTAATTATCTTTCAAATCACTGAGTAATTCAGAGATGAGTTACTGGGTAATTTGCTGCCTGTAGATAGCATGACCAGCACCCAGGGTTGGATGGTGCTCCAGTCTATTCTTGTCTCCCAGGTGGAGCCAGGCACCTCTCAGTGATGGCACACATCTAAAAGAAACACAGCTGACAAATGAACCTCCCCTCCTACCCAGCAGCTCTTGACTTGCTTGTGGATTCCTAACAGTGATAATAATAACAATAATAATATAATTGTTATATATAATTATAATAGCAACATCAATAAAAATAACAATAATTACAACAACAATAATAACAATATCACGCTTTGACTTTTTTTAAAACCTTCTCTCAGCCATTTTTCTCCATGGGAATGGAATTTAGCTGGATCCCAGCCCTCTGGGATGGGAGTGTTGCCTCTGTAGAAAAGTGCTTTCTTTTACTTGGAGTGACACATTCGTCAGGACTTTCAAGCTAGGTCAAAACCAATCATTTGCTCCTTGCCTGCTCACCCCCCAAACAGCCTGAGAGGAATCAGAGCCAGACAGACACCAGCTCTGACCCTTCCCACAGCACTGCAGGGGAGGAGGCACCTCCCAACCTGTACCCTCTGCTCTCTCCCTTGGCACTCACTTTAACTTCCAACACCCCTTGTGTAAATACAGGAGGGGTTTCATTTGCTCAGGAGGGAGGGTATTAATTAGCTCATCTTAATCATAGTATCACACACCTGGTTGGAATTGGAAGGGACCTTTAAAGGTCATCAGGTGAGCAGGGACACCCCATCCAACCTCACCCTGACTGCTGCCAGGTATGGGGCATCTTCCACCTCTCTGGGCAACCTGGGCCAGGGTCTCACCAATTTATTTCTTAGATCTACTCTGAATCCCCCTCTTTTAGTTTAAAACCATCACCCCTTGTCCTATCACTACAGGCCCTGCTAAAAAGCTTTTCCCTTCATGAAGGTATCAGCATGCATTGGACTGATGGGGAGAGGTCCCCTGGGTCCAGAGTGCCATCACCCAGAGAACACCTGAGACTGGCAGGACCAAAGGGTCTCTCTGGGTTGCTCCAGGCTCTTGTGACGCTCATGGGGTGCACAAACCAGGCTGGGGGCTGTTCCCACTTGAGGGTGACCCAGATGCAGTGACCTGGGACTCTCTGTGATGGAATTGATTAAGCAGGAAGGTGGAATTATGTTGCACTTGAAGAAACCAACTTGAAATTGAGCTGATGCCTTCCCAGTCATCCCCCCTGGGTCCTGCAGTCTTGGGACAGACCAGTGCTTCAGGGAGGTTTGTGCTGTGCCCAAAAACCTGCCTGGAGCAGCTTCCAGGGCTGTGGGGGATGTGGGGGAAAAAGGCAAACCCATAGATAACTGTGACTGATGAGCAATCATCTCCCAGCTTCCCTCCTCAGGATTGCTGACACATCAAACACTCTCGTGGAGCTCCAGAGACTCTTCACAACCAGAGAGAAGCTGAACAACTTCAGCAAAATGTCAGCTACCTGCTGCACACCAGGCTTCAGACTTTCAGATGTGCTGTTCACCTAAATTTACACCAATAATGTCATTCTCAGAGCCACCAAACAGTTTGTTTGCTAACAGAATGCTGTCCTGCAGCTCTTGTCCTGCCAGGGAAGCAGGGAGCAGCCAGCTGGGTTTTTCTACAGCATTTGATATTTCCTGGATAACTCTGGATATACCTGGGTTATATCCTCCCTGGTGAGTGGTCCCAGGCTTTGGATGTTCTGCCTCCAGCTGTGGTTCCTCTGCCCCCTCACTGACCATTTGCTATTTCTGCTTCATGGGGTGAGAACTGGGATGATCAGTGCTGGCTGGAGGGATGAGGACACATCACTGAGCAGCACTGCAGTGTTTTCTGGCTCGTGGTCCAGCAGTTTTTAATAGACTGTCACCCTTGAGCTGTTCCTCCCTAAGCTGTCTGAATACCAATACTTCTGTCAATCACCATTTGGTTTACTGAAGTCACCACCAGAGTTTTTCTCTGAGATTTCCACTCCAGCAGAGTGAAGTTGATCGACTTCATTACTTAATTTGGGGTTTTCTTGCAGAAGAGCTAAACCAGATACTCATGCAGGACTATTTAAAAAAAAATTAATAAGTAGAGTGGCATGGCTAGGGGCAGTGGATCTGACCTGCTAAAGCCATTCGTGTTCAAGAAACCCACCAGGAAGCAAGCTGCCAGCCTGGAATTTAAAGATTTGGAAGAGGAAGTTGGAGCAATTCAGTTCTGATGATCATCTGGGGGGGAGAGGGGAAACATCTCCCTTCCCCCCTTGAAACCCATTCCCACTGCCCACGTTTCAAGGAATAAAATAACTGCTTTGCATTGAGACAAAGTTCACCTGGTTTGCCTTCTGCTCTGTGAGCTTTCTGGAGTGTAAATCTCCACACTGCCCTCTCCATAGCTCCTGGGATGCTGAAATTCTGCTCTGTGGCTTGTGGGGAGCAGAGCTCTGCTGGAGCTGGGTCATCCTCTGCTCTGCATGAAGCTGCCAGGCAGGGATCTCCTTCTTTCCACTGTGCTTTTCTTTGCTTTGTGTCAGGTTTAGCTTGAATATAAAACCACAGCACACAGGGCAGTCAGGAAGGTGCTGCTGTCCAATGCAGAGGGATGGTCTCACCCACGTAAGCAGGAAGATGTTATTAAAAGAGTTAAACTGCTTTCTGCTGGAATGTGCCTCTGCCATAGGTACTTTCATTCATGAATGAATTGCCAAGACCAAGTCGAGAGGAATTTTCTGTTGGAGAGCAGAAAGTCCTGTAGCAGGAGGAGCCTTTCTTGCTCCTGAGGCTCAACGAGCTGCTGGTCTCTCCATTGCCTCACACCAGAGTGAGCTTCTCTCTGTGGGTGTGTGTCCCACCTTTATTGGCCCCCTGGTAATAGGGGGCCTGCCCTAACCAGGCACAGGTGGACTCACACCCACTCTTTGGCAATTTGAGGCACCTGGTTTATCTTGTTTCTCTACAAAGTCCCTTCTGCACTTGTGAAACAAAGACCTTGAAGGGTTTCAGAATCCCTCGGGCTCTGGAGCAGAGCCTGGGGCAGAGCCTTTTGCTCCATCCCTCTTGCTCTGGTGGAGAATTGCGATGTCAGCAGCAGTCACATGGAGAAATGAAACATTTTTCTGTCCCAGCTGAGGGCAAAACACTCCTGTGACAATGAAATAGAATCAGTGGTGGATGCTGCTGTCCCACTGGGTTTTTAAGCTAAAATCTCCCCTGCTTGTATAGAGTGCTCAGGAAACAGCAATGGAAGAGTCTTAGTTATGGGAGGTGAAGTTCAAAAATGATGTTGAGATGCTAACCCAACATTTTTTCTCATTCAAGGGAAAATAATTCTGTTCCCTCTCCTTTGGACTTTTTTTTAAATTATTTTTTTCAGATTTGTGCATTTTCTATATGCTTCTCTGAAACCCAAGCAGTAGCAGAACAAACTCCTTGGTGTTCCATGCCCAGCCTCCACATCACACACTGTACCTTTGGCAGGATGAGTAATGGGTTACTCCCTGGTGCAATGCTGCTCTTGCATGGCAAGCTCCTGTTAGTTCTTTATATTTATTCTATCTTATCTTTCTCACATTTCATCACTTTCTTGTTATGTTTGCTCAGTTAAGTCATTAAAACCACTTTGTTTTTTTCTCTTTCCATGTTTAGCCTTAGGAAATCAGCTAAGCCTATGTAATTGATTTAGCATTTGATTTCCCTAAAGCACCCTCTCTGCTACCCTGTGGCTGGGGTCCTGAGACATTTCCATTTCTGGGTGGATTGGTTGGTGTGGGAAGGAAGCTCTGAGCCAGCTCCCAGCTTTGGGAGGTGCTGGGGAACCCTTCTTCCCCCACAGCTGCAGTTTCAGTGCCTGGGTCTGTGCTGCAGAAGAAAGAAGAGAAGAGAAGAGAAGAGAAGAGAAGAGAAGAGAAGAGAAGAGAAGAGAAGAGAAGAGAAGAGAAGAGAAGAGAAGAGAAGAGAAGAGAAGAGAAGAGAAGAGAAGAGAAGAGAAGAGAAGAGAAGAGAAGAGAAGAGAAGAGAGAAGAGAAGAGAAGAGAAGAGAAGAGAAGAGAAGAGAAGAGAAGAGAAGAGAAGAGAAGAGAAGAGAAGAGAAGAGAAGGAGAAGAAGAAGAGAAGAGAAGAAGAAGAGAAGAGGAAAACCCCCCAACAAAAAAAAAGTAGAATAGAAGACCCAACCTATCCAAGCCATTTGTCCTTGTCTCATTTCTCAGACACAGAGACTTTAGCACAGTCTCAACACTCCAACCCCTCTCAAATGAGATCTCCAGGCTCCAAAGACCTTCCCAGCTCCTCTGAGTCTTTTTTCCTCCAGGGTGTCAAACTGTATCATCCTTTTTGGGAGCCACTCAAGCTCTGGTTTAATTGAGGTGGTCCCACTAATCCTCCCCACCTCTGCACTGCCCTGGGTCCCAGGAACCTCCCTGTAACCTCATCATCCATTTGTACTCATCTCCTCGTGTCACCATGGCCCTTAATGTCAGGCACCTTGCAAACCTTCCTCATCTTTCCTCATCTTTCACTCCCTGGTGTAGCAGCCAAAGATTTAAGTCTTTGCTCTGCTGCATGAGAGGATTCAAGTTTTTGGTCTTCTCTTCTGGAGACAGCTCTAAGGATGTACTTTGGGAGCTGCTTGGCCACCTCAGAGGCCAGTTTTCAGGCTGACAGAGCTTCATTTGTCTTACCCAGCCCAACCATATTAAAGCAAAAGGAAGAGACATCCTGTATCCTGAGACATCCCCTGGGCACTCTGCATCACCCTGGGTGCAGCAGGAGATGGGCTGAACCCCCCCTGTCCCTTCCCCTCACCTCCACGAGCCCTGAGACCTCCCACAGCTTCCCCATTCCCTATCCCAACACCTTCTGCGCCTCCTCAGACAAAGGGGCTTTGTTGAAAACAGATTTAAATGGATTTTAAAGCGGATGACATGAAAAAAAAACCCAACCCAGCAACAACCAAACAAAAGAAATCCTAGCTGAGCCCATTACACATTATAGAGTTAAATAAGAGGGATTTTACACACACAGCCTGTAATTGGGTTTCAAATCATGGTTCTAAACAGCTGCTGATCTCTAGAAAACTGCAGGAGGAGTGTGGCTCAGCACAGCTCTGCTTGCACACCCCGAGCAGAGCTCCCACATGCCATCCATGGGCACATTTACAACCCAGATTTTATATCTGCAGAAAGAATTTGCTGACTGCTAATCTCTGCTGATTAGGAATGTTTTCACAAAGCCACCACAGAAGGTTTGCTAGTCGTGTCTAGAGAGCACCAGACTTTGGCCAAGCAAAGTCCTTTATCCAAAAATATATTTGTCTAGAAAGTGCAGTTATTATTCTTAGTAGTCCCAGGTATGGATGCCCAGACTTCTTGTTAAGTGCAAGTTGTTTTACAGATAAGAAAGCTAAAGGGTACAAGATAGGCCAGGTTTGTCAGGACAGATAATATCTTCAATTAGACCAAAAACAGCACTAGAAAATTCAGACGAAGTTGCAGACACGGAAGCAGACATGAAGGAAGCCCATGTGTCCAATAGCTGGCAACTGGGTTTCTGCCTTTTTATCACAGGAAAGATACCACATCTCCCCAAAACCCTGGCTTTGTTTGATTCCCATTAAAAGTGGCTTAAGCCAGAGAGAAACAAAGCTGACTTGTTCCACAGTGAATACATCCACAGTGTGGGTTGCTGGCTCTTTGCTGGGTCAGGTAGCAGTGTTTAACAGCCACCACTTTTATCAATACCAAAGCCAAATCCCTTGGGCTGGAATTATTTCAACTTTCGTCTTCATGTTTGACTGTCCTGGAGATCCATAACCAAACGGCTCCTTTTCCAGGAGAGGGATCCCTCTGAACCTCTGGGAAAGCAGATTTGCCTTTAATATACTGCAGGGAAATAGGATTTCTGTCCGATTGAAGTCCAGATCCTAAGAGGAAAGGGAACACTTCTGGCAGTGTTGAGATCTGGCACCCTTCTTCAGAGAACATCATTTTACTCCCAATAATCATCAAGTAGTTATGAGTAACAAATGATTTCCTAGAAGTCAGGAACAAGTAGCAAATGTCAGTCAATATTCCAACAAGCTGAATTATTTGGCTACAGAGCTCAGAAGAACCTATCAAGCAGGATCCAGTTTCTCATAATTGCAAAGGATGATCAAACCTCTCTGTTCTAACAGATGCAGATGGAACAGATTGTTCCTTCAAACTTCTGCCGTGCCAGGACAACTGGAGTTTCACTCTGCAAGACTTCCACTTCCATGCAATTATTGCAGACATAAACTTCATTTTCAGAGTACAACAGGCAGCTGGGGTTTTCTGAAGGCTTCTATTTGCTGAATGGTGACAGCTACCAACAAAATACTGAGGTGAGCAAAATAAAAGAGCAAAATGAATCAGGAGGAGTGGGTGCTGCTTTGTGCCTCATTTCTAAGTATAGGAAACAGGTCATTAACAGAAGTCCAGCTGCCAGGTCCAGCACCAGACATGTGAAACTGCACAGAGAAATTGTCCTGCACATCCCATTCCCTTCACCATCTCCTGCCTGGGGTTTTCAAAAGTAGGAGGCCACCAGTGCTAAAAAGCTGTTTAGTCACTAGAAAAAGCAGCAAATTGGCAGTGTTGGATTAATTGTAAGAATTTCACACGTGCCATATGCAACTTTTCAACATCCCACCACCCTGTGGAAGCTCCAGCCTGAGCTGGACACCCCCTCAGGGGGAAAGGGACACACAGGGACTGTCCCAGTGAGCCTGATGCTGGGAACTGGTGTGCATACCAATCCCAGGCACAGTCCCAAGGGACACAGACTCCAGCATCCTGCCTGAACAACATGGTTTGGGTCCATCTTGATGAAAAGTGGATTTAGATCTTTCCTGTGTCTCACCTCCCAGCTAGGGTCTGAACTCCTGAACTCAGGAAAGTGTCTGAGGCCACTGCCCAGCAAAATACCCAGATGCTCATGAATGCAGAGGTTGGTACTCAGTTCTCTCCAGGTCCACAAGTCCCCAAGTCACTAATTATTTGGTGCTAAGGAACATTTGGATGCTGAGGTCCACAAGTCACTAATAAGCAGATGTGTCTGCACTTGTCCATCTGTGTTCAGCCAGGTGGGGGATGGTTATTTGGTGAGGTCCTTAAACAACATTTTGTATCTGTTTCCTTTAACAAAATACTTTTTTTTTTAAAATGATGCTGTAAGCTGAATGTAATGCACACATTGAAAACAACATTCAGTCTGTTCTTCAGAGCAAACGTCAGAAAACAGGGAGTTTTATCTACAGGCAGAACTCCCTTTGGAAAGGGATTTTGAAGTGTTTTTTCCCTTCCCTGTGGGAGCTCAGGCAGCAGACTCCAGTTCCTTCTCTCCTGATGGTAACTGTGTCTCTTCCAGCAATGCTGGCATCAGATTTTCAAATACCAGTTGGCTGTGCCATCTGAAATCATCTCACATTTGAATATATTGGTATTTTTAGTTACTCATTCACATACGTGGCATCTAAAATGATGCTGGGACCTGCTCAGAGCCTTTCCCATGGAGCTGAACACAGCCCAGCAGGGAATGCTCAGTCCAACACCTCCTCCTGTACCTGCTGCTGGCAGGGACAACCTGGGAAGCATCCGAGGCCAGAAGAAGTTCAGCTGCCTTGATGCTCTGAAATAAGAAAAGGGAACCACCTCATGGTGCTAGAAGCTTTAATTTAATAATCCTCTGGAAACAAAGACTAAGGTGAAAAGGGGAAGATATTTTGGTTTATTTTAACTATTTTCTTCAACAGGAAGCAGAGGACTCGTGGCCGATGCATGAAATGTGACAGGAATGTAATGGATCTGCCCATCTTGATTCAACACCAGGGAGGACAGGCAGAGGTCTCCTGACCTCATAGGTGTTTTCCATCTCTCATTTCTCTGACTCCATGATAGGATGAGACAAGAGGCATTAAAAAGACATCTGAAGGGAAAAAGCCTTCCCATTACATCAATAAAAAATACCGGGCCCAGCGGGAGGAGGCTGTCAAAGACGCCCAGCCTGAAAGCCTGGATAAAACCTGTCTCCTGAGCTCTGATATTCCCCTCCCTGCCACGTGTAAAGCTGCAGAAGCTGACAGCCCAGGCAGCAATCAGAGCCCTTGCCTGTGAAAGCAGAGGCTGCTTTGCTGTCAGCTCCAAGAGTTCCCAGGGAGCTTCCTGAACACTTCCCATTCAAATAAAAAGAGCCAACATGTCACAGAATCTGCCAGGCTGGAAGGGACCCATCAGGATCACCAAGTCCAACTCCTGTCCCTGTGTTGGGCACCCCCAGGATCACACCCTGTGCCTGGGAGCATCATCCAAAGGCTTCTTGAGCTCAGGCAGGTTTGGTGCTGTGACCACTGCCCTGTTCCACTGCTCAGCTGTCCTCAGGATGAAAACCTTTTTCCTGAAATCTAACCTAGGCTTCCCCAGCACATCTCCCAACCATTCCCTTGGGTCCTATCAGCAGTTGCCATGGAGAAGGGGTCAGTGCTTCTCCTTCCCCAGGGAGGAATCAGGAACCTGCCATCAGACCAAGTGTCTTCAGCCACTCCTCATGTGGCTTTCCCTCTAAACCCTTCACCAGCCTCATTGCCCTCCTCTGGACACTCTCCAGTAGCTCTGTCCTCTCTGCACTGGGACACCCCAAGCTGCTCAAGCCATCCTGATGCTGTTCTCAACTTCCAGCCTGGCAAAAGAGCAACAGCCCTGATGCTTTTTCCTCTGCTTCCCATGACATGGTCTTTTCTCCTCAATGGTTTCCATCTTTCAAATGATTCTCTGCTTGACTCAGCCCTATCCCACCCTCCTGACCCTGATCATCCCTTGTTCTTAGAACAAAAAAATAAGGGAAAAAACTGCAGGAATTGCCTCTCTTGCTGGCATCTGGGCAGGAATCCCCTCCATTTCCAAACACCCCCCCACACACACATCTCACCATAGGGCATAGCTCCCCATCCCTACTCCCTTCCCACAGGGAAATTCGGGAATGCCGAAGCTCTGCGGTTCCATCAGAGGGCAGTGTCGTCTGGAAGCAAATCATCCACTGAGAAGTGTTGGGATGTCCGGGAAGCCCGGGCTGGTGGGAATATGTCCCAGAGACTTCCCTAAGGATGAAGTCAGTCCTTGTTCTGCAGATACAAAGGATTCATTGGAGATGAGATCCTGTCTATGGTTTTTGAAGTCTGGAATGGAGCTAGAAATCCCATTGGAACACTGGTGAGGAAAAAAGGAAAGAAATGAGGTCTCCTAACTTCTGTGGGATGCTTTTGTCCAGAGCAGGTTCTGAAGCCCTCTGCTTGGAGTCTCTTTGGAAATCCTGCCTGGTGCTGAGCTACTTGGAGTTTAACCAGAGGTGACCCTGCTCACTACACCTCTCCCCGAAGCTGACTGAGGTTCCCAGCACATCATTCCCTCCTCAGCAGAACTCTCACTGTGCTCTCTGCTGGAGCTGGAGGAAAATCCAGGCCATGCACCCTGGGAGGATTTCATCCCTGGGTTCCACTGGGACAGAAAATCCCACCCTGGCTGGATACCTTCCCTGGGTATGGAGCTCCAAGGAGGCTCAAATGCCTTCCCAGCATTTCTCCTATAAATGTCCCATCCCATATCCTCTCTCCTACAACCATTTTCCACTCTATAAATAGGACACAAGTCAAGAAGCTGCTTCTCAAAGAAGTCACATCTCAAGGAGCAGCTGTTGTGCAGCACAGCTGGGGTCATCCTGAGGTTCTCTGCTTTCTCTCCTCCACCAAGGGGCTGTGAGACATGTCTGGTACAGCCAAAGAAGCCAGACAGGCTGAAACTTTGGTACCTTCCTTCAGAAATTATCCCAAAAGTAGGAGAGGAAGGGAGACTCTGCACTGACTTCACCTTTGCTCTGAGACATGCAAGAAAAGAGGATTTGCCTCTCTCCTGCAAGCAGCTTTGGTGAAAAGGGGTGAAATCCTCTTCTGTGGGAGGAAGGAAATTTCTTCCTCCCTCCCCCATCATGGCAGGGAAAAGGGCAAAGCACAAAGGTTCTCTCCTTAACCCTACACAGCCACAGACAGACACAAAAAATGATGCTGCAGCTCTCCTTATCCCATCCCCTCTCCTGTAACCTCCTCCTTCTGCCTCCTCAGCTCCCTGCACTCAGATTGCTGGCTCAGATTTCACTGTCTGAAAAAAGGAACATTGCTTCCCCCTCCCACCTGAAGAAAATCCTTGAGGGCTGGAGGGCAGTGGCACGGGGGGCAGATGGGTGCTTCCCAATCAGACACCCACAGACTCTCCATGGGGATCCCTCTGACCACGTCCCATCCATCCTGGTTATGGGAAGTATTTGCCTCATTTTTTTAAGAGGCCCAGAAGGCACCAGCACTAATGGAAAAACCAAGCAAGGAGGAAGGCAGGGAGGGGCAGGCAGATGGTCATCTCCCCAGCAGTGAGCCCTTTATTTGTCAAACTGCTATGAGATCATTCTAGAAAAAATAATATCAACAAAACAGGGAACAACCTCATTTCTTCACTGCTTCTGAACTTGTTTCCCGTGGACTGCTCTCTCTTTTTTTTTTTCTTTTTTTTTTTTTCAGATACTTTACACACCACAAATTCACTTGACCTCCAGGTCTTTGGAGTCTCTTTCATACAGGACCATTCCTCTGCATTGTGATTCTGCTGCCCCTGTGGCCCCTGAGCTCTGGTAGGGATGGCATCTGCCAAGGGTGGACAGGATTTGCTTCTTGTGCCAAGGTACTCACACGGGAGCATATGCTGATTTTTGTCAGATTATGCTGAATCAGTTGCCCAACAATCCTGGAGAGATCCCAAGGCTGCTCAGGTCTCGTGACACAAGTCTTTAAAACAGCAACCAAGATCAGTTGTTTCAAATCAACACTTCTGGGACAGCTTTTCAAAAGATTTTCTAGAGATTTATTTTTAAGTAACCATGAGGTGCTACCTGCCAGCAAACCCCAGAACTTGGTCTTTTTAAGATGTTGATTGGTGAGGGTGGTGACACATCAGAGCAGATAGATGACTGGGCAGCTCCAAGTTCCAGTGACTGGAAGCAAAAAATCAAATCTAGAAAACATTGGAAATGAGTGAACAGTAAGGCTGATCAATCATTGCCAGAAATCCCTATCTTTTACACCAAAAAAATGGCTGCCCATCCAATACAAAGGCCTGCAGCCTGTCACAGGGGATCCCAGCTCTTCCGCAGGAGTATTTTGTATGAAAACCTCCTCATCTTGGTTTGAAGTGTAGTAATAGGTTCCCAGCACATTACCCACAAGCTCCTCTGCCGTTACTCATAACCACAGGATTAGGAACACACCAAAATTTGCACCACTGAAAACCCAGATTGGCAGCAAAAAGCAAAGCTGGGGCCACAGCGTGGTGCTTGCTCATTCCTGTAACCCAGGGGCTGGAGAAGACCCCGGTCTCTTGCATTAGAGGCCAGCAGCTGGGCACATCACCATAACCCCCAAAATTGGGGCAGCACAGCAGCCTCAGGCATCTTATGAGCTCTTCAGGACTTGGGGGAAGGAGCTGGGAGCTCTAAGCCACCGTGAGCCCCCTTGGCCAGCTACGGAAGGACCACAAAACTTTTTTGTGTTTTTCCGCAGTTGCTGAAGGAGAGAGCCTGGAGCTGAAGTGAACATCATTGCTGAGCTCAGCTGTTGTTTTAAAGCTGTGGATCTCTTGTCATTCTGCTTTCTCATGGGGTCTAAGCTTCAGTTCACCTTTCTCTCCAGTGACAATGCTCCCCAGAGGCACTGCAGAGGCAGGGACTGGATGGCTCTCACCCCGCTCAGGTGCATTTCATGCCCCGCTCCTGAGGGCTCTGTGCCATCATCCCTCATGAAGCTGGGTGACTTCATCATACCTTCTCCCTGAACTAATGCTACTGCACCCTCCCTCCTGGCTACCCAGGCAGCATACCTGGGGAACAGAGCTGCTGCCAGCAGCCTCCCGGGCACAATTATCGACTGCGGGAGATGCGGATCGGGGCCACTCGGTGCTGCTGGGGGAACACGTGTGCTCCTCATGCCACTGCTTGTCCCTCTCTAACTGATGGGCAGCAGGCCTGGAGATCCCAACCCTGCTCCCTAAGGAGTTATTCTTGCTGGAAAGGCTCTCTCCAGGACTCAGATCTTGAGCAGCTCAACAAAAGGTGTCTCAAGAAGCAGATCTGCTCTGAGGGGAACCCATCCTGCCCTGGGGGCAGCAGCCCCCAAGTGTCTCCTCACCTGGTAGGAAGTGCCAAAGTTCCTGAGGCATCTCGTATGAACATCAGAAGGGTTGAACCAAATGATCCTTGAGATCCCTTCCGACCTGACATTCTAGGATTCTGGGATTCTCTCTCCTTCCTGGCTGCAGCAGGAGAGGGGGATCTGTGTCTCTGGAGAGTGGGATCTCCAAATGGGATCAGGAAAGCTGGGCTGGAAGGTCTGGAGCTCTTAACAACTGAAAAAAAACTTTCAGAAAAATAAGAATGAGAAGGGACAGTTGTTCACTGAGTGTGGGAGCCTCCTCTGGATGCCCTGGGATGCTTTAGGGGGAGGCAGGCACCCTGCCATGCCTGCAGAGTTAGGTGCCTGCTTCTGACAGTACCAGAGGTAGAAAACAGAGTAATTCTTGTTTATTTTTTTTTCAGATTACTACAGAGTGACGATGTGCAAAAGGTTTAAATGCCACCTCTCTTACAAACTTTCCTTATAAAAATATTCATGTAACTCCAAAGAGAAACACAATTCTGCATGGAAAAGAAATCTATCATTGAAAAGAAATCAATTTTCAGACTGGCAAATTTTCCTCCCTGTTCCACTCCCACACAAGCTCTCACACCCACACCCACACCCCTGCCTCATAGTACTCAGCTGTCCAAAGGTATTTAAACACTACAGTAATTAGATAAAGAGAAGAACTGCCCCAAATTTGTCAATAAATGGGAAATTAAATGGGAAGCAATTAAAGGAAATGAAATAAAATGAAATAAAAGTGACTCAGACCTGCCCCGTGCCCTGCCCTGAGAAGGGGGGGTTGGGGGTCCCTGATTTCCCTGCACCTCCAGCTGTGATGCTGCTGTGCATGCTCACCCAACACATCCTCCTGAGGGGGCTCCAATACTGACACTGCCCATTTCCCCTAAAGAATTTCCTTTTCTCAGGCCTCTGCCCCTCAGCCCCCACACATTCCTTCCTCTCTGGGGGTTGGGCCTTTGGAGCTGCATCCCATTTATTTGTCCTTCCTGTGGCATGACGTTCCCTTCACTGGAATTGCCTCTTACTGGAATCATCTAAACCACATCCATGCAACAATTCATTAAAATTTCTGCTGCCTTCTCATTTGAATTTCTCTTCTTTCAACTTTCAGGCATGATTCCTTTCTTGGAAAGTGATTTCCCCACAGTCTCTCTTGCTAGTGAGGGGATCCATCCTTTGTGAGCACATCAATCTTCATCTAGGAGAAGCTGAATAAATGAGCCTCTCCCTAGAAGAAACACATTTGATGCTAAAGTCTTTTTTCCTAGCTCTCATCTCCATGCAGTCCCTCTCCCAGCATCCTTTGGACCCATGGACACCAGCCCAGCAGAAAATAACCCTATCCCAAAATTTTCTTGTCCATTTCCCCAGTGTGTGGAGTCAAGGCAGAACAACACTGAGAGCTCTGCAATGTCAATGCACAGAGGATGGTACAATAGCAGCTTTTGCTCTAAATCTGGGATAATAAACAGGTAGGCACATGACTAGTGCCAAGAGATCTAATTAAAGCCATTCCTCCCACTCTGAGGGGAACAGGGACTGACCTGGAGGGCTTGTCTTTAAAGGCACCCCTCAAAGATTTATTTCAAACACTGTTCCTTGGAACTCTGCCCCTTCACTGGGGTTTGGGAGCCCTGCTGGTGCCTCTCTGAAGCTCTGGAGGCACTGGGGGGGCTTTGCTGCCAGGTCAGTTTGTTCATCCCCTGTGCAGGGCTGATTTATCCTGAATGGGAATCATAGAATCATAGAACTGGCTGGGTTGGAAGGGACCTCAGAGATCATCAAGTCCAACCCTTGATCCACTCCTGCTGCAGTTCCCAGCCCATGGCACTCAGTGCCACATCCAGGCTCTTTGGAAAGATCTCCAGACACGGAGAATCCACTACTTCCCTGGGCAGCCCATTCCAATGCCTGATCACCCTCTCCAGAAAGAAATTCTTTCTCATCTCCAACCTAAATGATGCATTTGGAAATGGAAAAACTCCAGAAAGAGCTAAGTTACCCTTTAGGCTCCACGAAGTCTCTCTCTGGCTCCATAGGGACACAGAGCCTTCCTTTGCAGATTCCTCTCCTAACAAGAGGGAATTCCATCCCATTTGTCCATTCTGCTCCCACCTGTACACGGATGATGTTCATGGAGTTGACATCTCCCCACTGCACTCCTCTGCTCCATCACTGCAGGAACAACCTCTGTGGTCCCAATATCAGCTCCTTCCTCCTGCAGCACCCCTGACCCCAGGGGCTGGATGTGTTCCTGCAGTGCAGTGAGAAGAATGGAAGAGTTTTGGCATTTTCCTCATAAAACACAAAGGGATGGTCCAACCATCAAGGGGGTCAGGAGTTCCTTGGCTTTTTCTGGAACTTTCTCTTGGGTTTATGTGTTCTAGGTCAACATCTGTCCCTGAGCACCTCTTGGCTTATTAGATCAAAAGTTGCATCTGAAAAATTTGACCTATTTTCTCCAGGGAAAAAACCAAAAAAAACCCCAAACAGCCCCCCCACAAACAAACAACAAACACCATAAAAAACCCCCCACAAACAATTCATGGAGGAAATTCTCTGTCTTGGCTCCCCCATGTGCATGTTGGCAGTCAGTATTCCCAGAATCCTGTTGTAAGTGCCTCTTGATGCAAACCATAAAAGCCCCACACTGATAAAGTAATTCAGGCCCATTTCCTTTTAGCACAGATACCTTTCTTGATATTAAAAAAAAAAAAAAAAAAAAGAAAAAAGAAAAAAGAAAAGAAAAAAAGATCCTGACTTACAAGCTTCTAAGTGTATAAAGATAAAATGAAATTCCTCCACAGAGAGGAGAAAATCACTCTCAAAATGGAACCTTTTTTCCTTCTTTTTTTTTTTCTCTGCACTTATTACTCAATGCCAAAAAGCTCTCTTTGAATTGTCCAATGTGTTTCAAGGAGTTCTTCTCACTCCCATCCTGGGAAATGACTTATTCATCATGTTGGGCCTCAGAATAAATTGGATTCTTCCTTCCAGTTAACTGACTAGATTGACACAATGTGCAGAGCTATTCCAGCCTTGTGAGCATTTTCAGCAGCAGTGCCTCAGCCTCTTATTTCCTCCAATTTCTAATCTGTCAGTTTATTAACATCAGTCAAGTGATTTCTTTTACAGTCCCAGAGAATCTTGTTCTTACTAAAGAAACTGCCCTGTGAGTGAATACCAAGTGTGTCTGCTGTGCTGGATTTGTCAGGAGTTAAAGGGCATGTGGGGGATTTACATTCTGGACAATGCTGGAAGGCATTTTGTCTTGGAAAAACGTTGTCTCAAAGGAATTTGCACAAAACTTCCTCTATGATATCAGCTGAGCTTTTTTGGTGTAGCAGGAGGAGCCTTTCTTGCTCCTGAGGCTCAACAAGCTGCTGGTCTCTCCATTGCCTCACACAAGAGTGAACTCCCTCCTTGTGGGTGTGTGTCCCACCTTTATTGGCCCCCTGGTAATAGGGGGCCTGCCCTAACCAGGCACAGGTGGACTCACACCCACTCTTTGGCAACTCGAGGCACCTGGTTCATCTTGTTTCTCTACATTTTGGAGGCCCTGCTGATGCAGCACCCCATCAGCTGATAACATCCTGACAAATCCTGGCTAGCAACACCCAGGCTTCAGCTATGATTTACATGCATGACCAGAAGGTCCATTTTTGGTTGCCTAACCTGAGATTTTTTTCAGAGAAAAGAAGTTTCCCCTGGGCAGATGAGGTTCCCTTCCCAGGGGAAGGCATCGGGGTCACCTCCTGTCTGAAGAACTCTTGCTGGTGTCTCTTAGGAGTCTCAGGTGGTCCAACTTCCCTTGGAAATGTTCAGACCTTGGGCTCTTTACCCAGCTGGGACCCTTCCAACACGAGCAGTGTTTGGTTGGCTGCAGTCACCCAGCTCACACCTTGGAATTTTGATCCTGGGCAGGCAGTGGTGGATTTGTTGAAGCCTCTGGGCTGCCACTGCTCCCCTCCATCCTCCTGGGGTTCCTGCTACAGGATCAACATCTCAGCTGCCCAAGAGCCTGAGGAACAACTTCTAGCCTGGATGTTGGTGAATCTCAGAGACAGGAACCAGGCCATTTTCATTGGCAAAGAATGGGGTGTAATTATGGCAGAAAGTGCTGTCAAGAATGGGATAGAGAGTGCAAGGGGACCTGAAAACCTCTTGAATGTTCTCCATATGAGTCATGTTTTGCATGGGGAGATGGAAATTTGGTCCATAAAGATCTGAATATCAGCATCAATTCCACTTTCCAGGAAGAGCAATTTCCTGCCAGGTCAGCTCCTGCTCTCTGTCACTGTCAGAAGAATTGGAGAGGTCTTTGGTGCTTAAGCCAGAGAGCATCCAGGCCAGACCTGCAGCTGGAGGGAGCATCTCATCTGCCTGCACATCACACGCCTGGTTTATCTCTGGCACTGGGACATTACTCAGCTGAAGGGTCAGCAGTGTCCCTGGAGCATCCATACCATGCAGAGCAAGAGTGTTATTTAGGGAAGAGAAGCCCTGTGACAGCTGAGGGTTGGGTTTTGATGAGTATTTAGGATAACTGACATCTCTGGAAATGTTTTCTGGACAAATAGAAGTCCTTTAGTAATGTGGTCAGGATGCTCATCAGCCATGTGGGAGATCAAATTCCAGTTCCTGCTTTAAATGAAGCTCAGCTGTGACTTGAACCTGACCTCTGGGTTATTTTGGGGTGACTAATACCCTTCACATCCTACCAGAGATGTAGTCTTGGGTCTAAACAACCCAAAGTGTTTTTTGACAAACACTTTTCAGTTGCAAGTTTCTCCTCCAAAGAATCCCATTTGCTTCCAGTCCACACTTGAATGCCAGAGAGAAAGGAAATGGCATTTCATTGGGCAGAGAGGACAGAAAAATGGGGACAGAATGGATGGAGGTGGAAGTCCAGATGCTAAATCAGTTGCTCAACCACAGGGCAAACATCCATGGAGAATACAGACAGGCTTCAACTGCTGATGCTGAGCATTCATGAAATGCTTAAATACCTTCCTGTCTGATGATGTACAATGAGTGCTTTGGCTTTGGAAGAATCCTTGGATTTTTCTGCCCTTGTTGACTCCATAACACACAGAACACCATTGTCCTTAACCCAGCCAGGCTGTTGGTGTGGTTCCCTGTGACCTCCAGGGCTGATAACTGTAATAAAAAGATGCTTGTTGGGATCATGGAGTGCTCTGGCCTGCTCCTTTCTTGCTCTAAAGATGCTTTTCTTGCTGTGCTGCTATGCAGGGAGGTGAGGTGGAAGGGCAGTGTGTTTCCTGCCCCCTGGCACATGGCTGAGAGGGACAGACAGGATGGGTCACTGACACCAATGGTCCTCAGCTGGGACTCCACGTGTCTCCTCTTCTCCCTGGGCAGCAGCTCCCCGGAGATTTCTCTGCCCTCAGCAGCCCACCAGACACTGCCAGAAAACACCTTCCCCGTGGCTGCCCACCAGTTCTGCCAGACATTTATCTGATCCTGAGAGACAGATCAGGAACATTTGGCATCAACAAATGACCCCAACACTGTCCTCATTGTCTGCAGTCCCCGTGGTGCTGGCAGGGTGCAGGGAGGTGACTCTTCCCAGGCAGCTGCCAAGTGACTCTGATTAATTCTTTTGGGCAGGTGCCACAGGCAAGTGAGAGCTTTGTCACTGTGCCACCCTGCAGGCACTGAGGAGCCAGGGATCTCCAGCTGCTGATCAGCTGCTGCTGGCTCATGGGCTGCTCCTCCCAGGAGTTTGTGCTGCTGGTTGAAGTTGCTGCAAGGATAAAAAAACAAACAAAAACCAAACAAAAAAACAACCCCCAAACCTCTGTCATTTCAACACTCCAGGCCTGGAAGCACATTGGTTTAAAACAGAAGTGAGAAAGCCCACGGAGATGGGAAGTGCAGAGGTTGGGGCACTGCAGTGGCTTCTGACACCTTCACAGAATCACAGAATTGTCATAGAATCATAGGATGGGTTGGGTTGGAAAGGATCTCAAAGAACATCTAGATCCAACCCTCCTGAATGCTTATATATATTTTATCTATAGATATAAATATCAGCATGCCCACTAGGGCATGTCCTGAGTGCCACATCTACACAGCTTTGAACATCCCTAGGGATGGTGACTCCACCACCACCACCTCCCTCCCTACAATCTCCCTTCAGGTAGCTGTAGAGAGACCTTCCAGCCTGTAACAGGGACAGCAGCCCCAGGCACAGCTGAAGATAAATAAAGTCTTCTCTGCTTCTTGCTTTTTATTCACCTGATCTCTTGTGCACTGAGCAGCTCCTCACACCCCCCAGGCTGGGGTCTGGGACATGATCTCCACACAGACTTAGGAAAAAAATGGCAAAAGTTCAAAGTAGTGGAGAATCAGGCAATGTCAGTCCTTTCCTGTCAGAAAACAATTGCTTCTTCATTCATTAAACCAACAAGTCCCAAACTGCAGCCTCCACTCCCCACCTCCTTGCAGGAGATGATTGTTCTGCTCATCTCCAGACCCTGCCAGGACAATGGTTCCTGCTGCTAAGCTGGGATTCCATAGAATCATAGAACTGGCTGGGTTGGAAGGGACCTCAGAGATCATCAAGTCCAACCCTTGATCCACTCCTGCTGCAGTTCCCAGCCCATGGCACTCAGTGCCACATCCAGGCTCTTTGGAAAGATCTCCAGACACGGAGAATCCACTACTTCCCTGGGCAGCCCATTCCAATGCCTGATCACCCTCTCCAGAAAGAAATTCTTTCTCATCTCCAACCTAAACCTCCCCTGGCACAACTTGAGACCCTGCCCTCTTGTCTTGCTGAGAGTTGCCTGGGAAAAGAGCCCAACCCCCCCCCTGGCTCCAACCTCCTTTCAGGGAGTTGCAGAGAGTGATGAGGTCTCCCCTGAGCCTCCTCTTCTCCAGCCTCAACACCCCCAGCTCCCTCAGCCCTTCCTTACAGGACTTGTGCTGGATCCCTTCACAGCCTCCTTGCTCTTCTCTGGACCTGCTCCAGCACCTCAATCTCCTTCCTGAGCTGAGGGGCCCAGAACTGGACACAGGACTCAAGCTGTGGCCTCACCAGGGCTGAGCACAGGGGCACCATGGGGTGCTCTGTTGTATCCCACACTTGCTTTTCATCCCCGAGGAGCTCAGGACTCACCTGAGCAGCAGTAAAGGGGCCAAACCCCCTCTGCACTGGTAGGGCCTCAGCTGTGCGCAGTTTTGGGCACTGCAGTACAGAAAAGACATCAAAATATTGGAGAGCCAACCAACTCCCCTTCCAGCTGAAGTGTTTGCATGTAGCAGCTCACCCAGATGGACCCTGGCTCTCCAGGTCACAGCAAGGACCTGGCCCCAGTGACAGGAGGATGTCAAATCCTGGTTTTTCTCTTATGGTTAAAGCCTAAAGAATTCATGCCCAGAAGTTTCATCATTGACAAAGTGAGATTTATAGATCAGGAAGTCTCAGCCTCACCACAGGAATGACCCTGAGCACATTTTGTGCCACAAACCCTCCCAGATTATCACCAGAAGGAACAAACAACAGCAACCATTGAACAAACTTTACAAACATCCACTAATCCCTTCTAGAGAGTTATGGAGAACCAAGTGGGTGCCAAATATTATCAGGGGCTGCATGAACTTCAGCTCCAGCACACCAGACCAGGTCACTGTGGACTCCCACATCTCCAGCCTTCCAAAAAACAGGAAATAAAACATGCCATGAAAAATGAGGAGACTCCCAGGGGGTGTGGGGCAGAAGAAGAGAAGGAACAAACAGCACATCACCACCAGCTTGAGATCCAGCCTGCTGAAATAAATGAGTCAGGCCACGTTACAGATGCAGGCAAGGAGTCCCCGAGCCCCAAGGGCATTGCTGGTGTCCTGCCATCACAAGAAGCCCATGAGCTTACTTCAATTTTTCCTTCAAAACACAGTTTAATTGAAAAATCTTTCAGTTAGAGAAAAAAAGTTGATTGTAAAATGCCAGGTTTGACTCTCTTACCTCAATATGGAAAGTTTAATAAAGTGGTGTGGGTTTTTCCCCCCAAATATATATTGTTTTATTAAAAAAATACCAATTATTGGATAATTTTGTTAACAGATTCTTTTTAACTAATTAACTTTAAAAAAAAAACCAAACTTTTTAAAGATTTTTTAAACTAAAATCTTCAGAAGCCAAATTTCTTTTCAGATTCCATTTTCAATTATCCATAAAGGATGAAATAACAAAAATTCCCCCCAAGTATTTCTCACCATGCAGCTAAAGTGAGTTGCTGCACTGGAAGTCATGTAGCCAAGGAACACCCATCTGTGGCCCAGAGCTTAAAGACCAAAGTGCACACCAAAAGGAGCAGAAAAGAACAAAATCTGTACCATAAAAGATTACAGATGCTAAATGACATTCAGAGGATGAAACTCTGGTTCCCATGAGAAGGATAAGAAACCGATGTGGGATGGAGAAAGGACCATCCAGACATCCTCCTGGCATGAGATCTCCCTCTCCTGGGAGCAGGGATGATCTGTGGTTTCTCTGGGTTTCATTCATTTTTCTGTCTGTGTGAGAAATCATCAACTGTTTCCTTCAGACCCAGAAGAATCCCAGGGCCTGACCTTGGAGCAGGGACAGGGAGCTGGAGTTCTCCATCTCACCTCCATCCCTCCAGAGGCAAAGGCAGCACTTCCCAGGGCAGCTTCCCTGGGGGAAGGCTGCATCCACGTGGGACTGTGACAAGTGTGACCATGGCACCTTATTTACCCCTATGCAAACTCCCCCAGTATCAGGCAGACCATTTAAAACCTGGGTTACATTTAACAATAAAGAGATTGGATTTGACTTTGCTACTGGGCTGCTGCCTCCCAGCCCAGCAGTGGTGCTGGGGAACCTGTCTGACCCTCTCAACCTCTTCATTGCCATTTTCTGTTTTATGGACAGAGGTACATGACACAACTATACCTGTGCTGTGATGGCAGCCTCAGGCATAAACTCCCCAAGTGTTCAGAGCCCCTATAAATTGCCTGGCTGTAGGTAATGACTGTGACCTTTACACTCCCAGCCTTAGAGCAGGGCAGGTTCCATGTAAATTAAATGTATAGGGCAGATGCTCATAAATGTACAAGTGTTATATCTGCCAAGGGTGTAGGCTGCAGCTTGACTTAAATTAGCCCAAGTAACATGAACAGGAAACAGAATAGCAGCAAAACTGTCAGGGGTGTCAGAAGAGAAAAATAAGTTAGGACTTTCTGAAAGTGCAGACAGCAAATTAACTCCAACTGCAGAGAGCAAATGAAGAGGATCTGCTTGTCTCGTGTGAGAGCTTCCCAGCAGTGATGTGACAAGGAGAGAGGAGCTGCTCCCTGTGACAGAGCTCCTCCTGCCCTTAACCACATCTCTGTCTGCTCCCAATCCTCATTAAAAACGGTGCTGCCACACGGGTGAGGTTCAGCCTGGGGATGCCCAAGCTCTCCTTGGTGAGAGCAGTAATAGAGCTTCTGAGCCTTTCTAAACTGAGATTTTATATCTCCTAAGTGATACGATTTGCATGGATTTATTATCTATTCCACAGCCTTTCTTGTTCACTTCTGGTTCTACATAACCAGGATTTTGTCACAAATGTTCAGTGTTACTTGGAACATCTTGCTCCAAGTCATGTCAAGAATATAGCCAACGAGGCAGGGGATAATTGTATGGGGCAAATTAATCTAAGTTTTTCCTGGTATGGTACCTGGGGCACTGTATGACCCTGAGGTCCCGGGCAAAATTACTTTTGTGAGTGCATAATGCAAAATGACCCCGTGGTCAGTGTAGAGTTTGGGCTCCTGAAGCTGACCCATGAAAGGCAGCACTTGTGTTTCAGGCTCCCAGCAGCCTCAGGGTTTTGGGGACCCTCACCCAAGGTGTGATCCTGGCTCCCTGCCAGGCCATTCCCAGGGACTGAGCTGCTCTGCAGCCTTCCCCTCACTAAGTGTTTGCAAGCTAAGGGCTGGAGATCCTGGGCTCAAACCAGCAGAAGCAATTTCTATTCCTACATGCTGAGGAGCAAACCCTTTGGTGTAGAGACACAGAGCTGCTTTCCCCATACCTGGAGATGGAAGAAGATGGGACATCTCCAAAAAAGTAGCAGCCATATCTTGGCTGCTGAGCTCCATGAAGTGGTGATCACTCAGCTGGCAGCCTCCAGAAGAAACTTTCTGAACTCACATCTGAAGTTCCTCCTGCAGCTGTGGGTCTCCACCTGCACCCAGTCCAGATCTGATGGTAAAAATCACACACTCAGCAGGAGCTGCCATCTCCAGCACTGCCAAGGACACTCCTGTGGGGACACGGTGGAAATTTCAGTGATTGGAAGAGTGCTCCCCAGGGACTGGGAATGCCACCACCCTCCTCCAGTCACCACAAAATCCAGCTTCAGCAGAAATCCTAAATGGACCATTTTCTGTCCAGATGCAGCAACGCTTTGACTCTTCCACATCCATCTCCCTCCAGGACCCCTTTGTTACTTTCCCCAGCCTGGGTTCACAATACAAACCACTTTTCATTCCTTCTCCTTCCTTGTGGAGCTGGGGTTGAAGTGATTGATCTGTGGCTAATGCTGGGGCCCAGACAGCCCCAGCAGGCAGGCAGCATCTGCACGGCATGAAGAGAGGGATTTGCTGGTGCCTGGGGACTGCACAAGTGTCAGCAAGTCAGGGGGCTCAGCACCATTCAGGGTGTGCACTGAGCTGTGAAAAGTGCTCGTGTCTGCTCTGAGCCTCCAGCAAATCAGAGGCAATGTGACTGAGCTTAACCCACCATGGAAGAAGGAGCCTTCCTGGCAGACAGCTGCTCTCATCCTCTGGAATGCTGTAATATGTCCAGGGGCTGGAATGTGGTTCTTGGGAGTCCTGGGTTCCTAAGGATTGATGTCACTCCTGAAGGTGAAGCTTTGGTATGTAGGTACCTGGGAGGAAGTTAATTTTAACCTCAAGAGTCATCAGAAAATGTGCAAAGTTGGGAAGGATTAGAGTGAGCTTGCAGCCTTGGTATGAAGGGGAGGTAGGGCTTGGTTCCCTCCTCTGGGTCAGCTGAAGCCATCAACCAAAGCTTCAAACCATGTGTGCCCACCCTAAGGGATGGTTTGGTACCTTTGGTGGTCTCTCTAGTTTGCCTACGTGGTGGTTGAAGAGGATCAATGGTTGTGGTGGCTCCCAGTAGGTAGAGGCAAAAGAAAATCTCCAGGATATAATGTCCTTGCAGGGAAGCAGCTTCCAGAGAAAGCTCCTGGACTGTGAGGAGCTGCAGACATCCAGGCAGAGCTAAAATAGAGCAGAAGTTTGACCCCATTTCAGAGAAACAGTGAGTTTCTGATAAGAGCAAATAATGTAACTGGCAAGAAAACAACAGTTATTGAAAAAAAAATCAGCTTATGGAGAGTGGGTGTAATGGAGCTGAATGACTTCGAGTCTTCTCAAGAGCTACGGAGAAGCTGTAGCTGTAACAGAAATAGGGGTTAATTTAACAATTTGACAGAAGCATCCAATGAATGCAAAAGAAGGAATCTGTAGCTGCCTTTGCAGCATGCAATTGTGTCCCCCAAGGGTAGGAGATATAATCAGCTCCATCAGATTGTCCTCTGCTGGGGGATGTTCTTGTCAGGAACCTCTGCTCTGCATTCCTCTGTGCATCAGGAGGCAGTGAAATGAGACCTGAGTGATCTTCTCAGGGATGGCTGGGATGAGTAACCTCCATCATCTGGGTGTTTCCCAGTGGAAAGGTAGAATGACACCATGGAGACTTGAGAATAAGTGTGCTACAGCATGAGAGTTTGGTTATGGCTCAAGTCCCATCCTGTCATTGGAGAAATAGGAGCACTGAGGGCACGGCAGCTCCTGCAGCACCTGAAAGAGGTCAGGTGGATGAAGGCTTGGCAGAGCCAAGGTCTGCTCTGAGCAGGCACAGAGAGGGGCAGTGAGAGTCTGCTGCAGATGCTGTGGGTTTCTAAAGTCAAGGGAGCCAAGTTCCAGCTTTACAGAGCTCCTCCTCCATGCAGGTTAGTCCTGAGCCACTGGTTAGGAGCAAAAGGGTACATCCATCTCTGGCTGGCATGGAAGAAATGGGTCTTTGCTAAAGATCTTTCTGTTCCCTGCACCACATCTTTAAGATCTGCCCCTGAAATGTCAGAGTGCTGCCCCACTGTCCCTGTCCCAGGGCTATTCCTACTCCCACTGCAGCATCATGCATTAATCCTGATGCTGGGAGACTCTACCAAAGGTAGGTTCAGGAAGTTTAGCTCCAAATGCTAAAAAAATCATTCCCAGCACCTGCCCTGCAAGCTGCCCTCCTTGAGCAGAGGGAGGGTGGGGAATGGGAAGTTCAGCTGATGGAGCAGGGAGAGGCAGCAGGCTTGTCAGAGCTGTCTATATTTAGGTCCCCACAGGCTGGAACAGGAAAGCAGGAGGTCTCCTTCTTCTTCTTCTCCCCTTCCACGTCAGTTTGCCTGGCAGCAGTGTTGATCAAGCCTGACCTCATTTTATAGCTCCATTTAAACTTCTCCTGCCTCGTGAGCTGACAGAGCATCCTCACCAGGTCCCTCAGATGGGTTTCTAGCATCTGCTCATTAAAGCACTGCCTGTGTGTGTGAGTCTCAGAGGCAAGCTGCTGTTTTCCTTCAGATTGCTTCTTTGAGCTGAAGATTACTCATTAGTCTGTCTGCTCCAGCCCCTTTTTCTGGCACAGACCAAGGCCACAGCCTGGTGCCACAGCCTTAAGGGGCAGTGGTTGGTGACGCCGTGGAAAGGGACCTTTTTGAACTAATCCTGCACTGAGGAATGGAAGGTGACATTCCCTCAGGCAGTTGCC
This sequence comes from Calypte anna, assembly GCF_003957555.1. Classification (NCBI taxonomy): domain Eukaryota; kingdom Metazoa; phylum Chordata; class Aves; order Apodiformes; family Trochilidae; genus Calypte; species Calypte anna. The sequence continues at coordinate 132,959 of NC_044268.1, forward strand.
TTCACCATTATCCCAGTTCTTCCATCTGCAGATATTTCACAGGCTGCAGCTCTGCAGTTGTCCAGCCCTTTGAAATGGGCCATGGGCAGTGATTCAGTGAACTGCTGCTGAAGGCATTGATCTCACACTGCATGGGACCAGATATTCTCTCTCCCAGCTGCTGCTCTCTAATTTGTCATCTCTCTCTACCCCTCTCACATCCATCCCCCCCCACCTCCTCCTGCTGCTGGGCTCCTTTCACTCAGTATCTGGCAGAAGTCCCACTGTTCCTCCTCACTCTCACCTCTGAGATCTCTCCATGCAGCTTTGCATCAATCCATCTCCAATGCAACAGAAGCTTGACAGAATTAAAATACACATTTTTCTCACCACACTTCATAACAAAGCTTTATTTTCATTTCCCTGGTTGGGAGCTGAGGGGGAACCCAATATCTCCTTTCCCACCCCCCTGGATGTTCCAGACATTGCCTCCAGCAATGCTTCCCTTACCCTACACACAGCCTCTTTACCCTCTTGTGTTCACTGAACTCAAGTCCTAGACTGACCCTCCAATTCTCCCACTCTTAAGAGGCAACTGTTGATTATAATTACTTTCCAGAACACAGGCAGAACTGAGTCCTGCATCTGCCAAGGGCACCCTAATTAAGCTGTTTTTCTATCGAGTGCAGCTCACTCCCCTTTGGCACACCACACATGATTATAGTTAATTTGCTCCTTTTCCAAACTGCCATGAGAAATAGAGCTTCCAGTAAAAAAGAAAAGAAAAAAAAAAGAAAATGAAAAAAAAAAAGAAAAAGAAAAAAGAAAAAGAAGAAAAAAAAAAAAGAAGAGGGCCCAGCCTCTACTCCTAGTACCATGAACAAGACAAATGATGAACAGGGGGGAGAGATCTCACCAGAGACATCCTTAGGTCTGCTGCAGTATGGGATCTCCTCTGCAGTATCTCTGTCCATGTCTTTAGCACACTTAGAGTCCTTGATGGTCCCAGATACGACCTGAACTCCCTCCTGAGACTGAGCCCTCTGAGTGGTACCTGGTGGCACCCTGGCAGCAGAAGGATTAACCATGGCTGTGGATTATCCAGGATGCAGAAAGCCAGAGCAGGAGCAGCCTGGGCTGCAAGCCCTGCCCAAGCTACAGAGGTCTCTCAGCCAGCTCAGGAGATGCAGTTTCAACCTTGTTGTCAGGACATTTCCCTGAAAAATCACAACAAGCCAACACAGCACCATGATGAGGAGCAGAGATGATGAGGAAGCCCAAAACATTCCAGTGATGACAGTAAAATGTTTCTAGGGTAATTTTTAAGGTTTTGGTGCATAAGGCATTGCTTTACCTCATTTTGGCTTGAGATGGCCAATGTGGTGGAGAACAGCCACAGGAGCTGGGCTCCAGTCCTCTGAGGAGCAACAGGTTGGGGCCAAACAAGAGCCCTGAAAGGATGCTCAGGTAAAATAACCAAAGCCATATTCTGCAGGGCTGGGGGCTCAGGCTTCAAATGGTGATGGTTTCCCTGCACTGTACTGAGCCTGTGTCACAGGGTGGTACCAGAAGTACCCAGCACTATGGTAAAAAGAAATGGACAGCCAGGTCCTCCTGATGCTTCCCAGTTCTGTTGACAGCAGTTATCATAGAATCATAGAACTGGCTGGGTTGGAAGGGACCTCAGAGATCATCAAGTCCAACCCTTGATCCACTCCTGCTGCAGTTCCCAGCCCATGGCACTCAGTGCCACATCCAGGCTCTTTGGAAAGATCTCCAGACACGGAGAATCCACTACTTCCCTGGGCAGCCCATTCCAATGCCTGATCACCCTCTCCAGAAAGAAATTCTTTCTCATCTCCAACCTAAACCTCCCCTGGCACAACTTGAGACCCTGCCCTCTTGTCTTGCTGAGAGTTGCCTGGGAAAAGAGCCCAACCCCCCCCTGGCTCCAACCTCCTTTCAGGGAGTTGCAGAGAGTGATGAGGTCTCCCCTGAGCCTCCTCTTCTCCAGCCTCAACACCCCCAGCTCCCTCAGCCCTTCCTCACAGGATCTGTGCTGGATCCCTTCACCAGCCCAGTTGCCTCCTTTGGACCTGCTCCAGCACCTCAATCTCCTTCCTAAACTGAGGGGAGGATATCGAGAGAAGCCTGGAGAAATCAAACTGCAGATTTCTTCCCTGAACACTCCAGCTTATGCCAAGGGCTCAGCAACCTCTGTCCTCCTGTCATAAGCCCTTGCTAGATGTGCTCCATTTTCTGTGATGTGTAAAAAGAGTCCTCAATCTGCAAAAGCTGATAAAACCAATTAGACATGCAGGTCTCACTGGGTTGGTTGGAGCTACCATCTCAATACCCTCAGCAGTTCTACTGATTTCAGCCCAGACAACCAAGAGCTTTGATGTACAAGTTTCATGGAAACAGCAGGGAGGTAGAATGGCTACAACATGTTCCTGCATGGCCTCAGGACTGCTCAGCAGGTCACACAGACTAATGAGCAGCATCCTGGGCTGAAGGAATGGTGCAGTGAAGCTGCTCCCAAATCACAATCCAGCATGATTTTAGTAAGATCCTTTTTCTTGCAACTCAACCCCTTTCTAGTTCATGAATGAAAACATGACCTACTGTGAGACCAAGTCAAAAGGCACTTAGACATCTGATTCCTACTCCTCAGTTCACAGATTGCACTGAGTTGGGGTTTTAATGGTAACTTGGACACACAAATCCACTCAGACCCTGGTGCTTTGGCCAGGTCAAGCTCTCTCCACTGAAAGAAACATTCCTTCAGTTTCCACTGCTTCCAGGCTGAACTATTTTTGTTCTGTATCTCCATCTTCTTTGGTCTTCATTTCTTGGCATCCCTGAGGTAACAGACAAGGCTGATTGACCCTGAAGTCAAACCCTGTGCTGCCTCAGACCAAGGAAACTTCTGGGGCCTCTGAGCCATGGCTGCATCTTTGCTGCAGACACTGAGCTGTCAGCATCATCAGAGCCAGTGGATGAGGGGTTTTTCCAGGAGACACATTACAGAGCTGCTTTTCTCCAGATCAGCTGTGAAACCAACAAACCACCGTGATTCACATATGTTCACTAAAGATGTTGCATTTCCCAACAGCAGAGGCAGAAGACTCTCTTCCAGACAGTTGATTTCCCAGCTAAAAGCATTATCCCATTCCCATAACACTGAGATTTCCTTTTCCTAACCTGTTTCACATTCTACCTGCATGCTGCTACCCATCTGTTGTCCTCTCTCAAGAGAACTTGCTTTTTGGGATTCAAAAAATGATTTCTGTGCTTTCTTTAAGATTGTTTTGATGTTCACATTTCAAGATATGAAATGATTGGGTACAGGGATTGCCTGTAAAGAACCCCAAGATGTCTTGGCCATAGGAAGACCATACAAACAATGGTGACTTAGGAATTTGAGTCCAATTACAAAAGTCACCCAGGTGCTAAGCCAAGGTCCTGTTATCCTTCAGAAGACAGACAGAGCTCCTTGGTGTAGGTTCTTCAAAACAGCTCAGCCCTTAAACCCAGAGGAGCTGGGCACCTTTGTTCTTCTGAGAATCTGGTCCATAGAGCCTGAATCGTTGTAGAAAATGAGATTTTGGTGCCTTTATCACTCTTTCCCCTTTGAAAACACTCCTTATCCATTTCCAAGATTCCATGAAGGATTCTGCCTTACTAGGAACAGCATTGGCTCACATGTTCTCTGCTTTTCTCCTGCACTTAATGCTGAGCAGATCCATGGCAAACCCTCGGCTTCAGCCCTAGTACTTTCAGGTTTGCATTGAAGTGAGACTTTTTGTAATGGATCACTTAGAAGCTTTCTTGTATAAGCAGATCATTCTTTAAGGAAACCTTTTCTGGTTTCAAAAATAAATCCAGAGTAGAAGAGTGAAAAAAACACAATTTTTTCTTTGAGGTTCCACCTGAATCTTCACACTGTCCTTTTCAGTTTCCAGAGAGCAGGAATGCCCATGCAACACCACAGCTGCCTGCAAGGAGCCCTCAAGCACCCGAGCTCTGCCTTAGGAGCTGATGCCTTGTCCATCAACTCTGGGCTCCTCATGGTTAGATGGACAGAGAAGGGGTAACTGGATTTCAGGCTTTACATGGAACAGAAGTATGGAGATTTAGCTATGGCATAAAATATTTCTAGTCATCATGCTGTCAGTCAGCTTTTATTCTTCATTTGAGGGGAAATGAGAACAATGCAAAGGGCACTGGTGTGCTCCCAGTAAGGGCAGAGCTCCTGGCCTCAGAGCTCTGAGGATGCTCAGGCTGCCTCTACTCCCAACATGGAAAAGCAGCTAATGAAGCAGCAAGGGGTTCAAGGCAGCACACGGTGCCCTGGTGCTGAATCAAAACCCTCCTGCTCATTTCCCTTTCCCCTCTTCACAGGAGGAATTCGGAACTGGTGGTGATTAACCCCGAGCTAAGCCAAAAACAGGAGCGAGCAAAACAAGGGCAGCCCAGGAGAGGAGGTGGCCTTCATCCCCCCGTGCTTTCTGGTGCTGGTGGTGGTGGCAGATTTCCTGCTCTCTCTGAAATGCATCAGGATCTGAAATGTACATCAGGATGCTGGGGGAGCAGGGGGAAGAGGAGTTTGCTGCAGGACAGACCAGGTGCCTGCAATGAACCCCCAGCAAACAGAGTGGGAGCTGCTCTGGCTGAGCTGGGTTTGACCACAGCCAAGGTGTGCTTAGGCTTAGGAATTCCTGATTTTTCCTGAAATACAAAGGGGTTCATTCCTCATCCAAAGGCACAGAGGAAGAGGAGGTGCTCACACATGGGCTACACAGAGTTAGAGCATTAGTCCAAAGCCAGCTGGGGAGTGGGTGCTGAGGGACTTCCAGGCAGGACATGGACAGTGGGACACTGCAAAATGGTTTTGGTGATGCTTGGCTCTGAGAGGGGGAATTCCCTCATGGAACCAGCAGTCAAGGAGAGGAGGGGCAGAAGGCTCCAGGTCTCCAGCATCCCAGGAGCACCCTCTGTCTGGAATGGGCTGGAAAGGAGTGGGGAGCAGAGGGAGCAGAGTGTGGGGTCATGGAGATCCATGCAGAAAGAGCTGGAGCTCAGCAGGGAGAGCAGATGGCAGCAGTGCAGAACGAGGTGTGCCTGGTCTGTGGGACCAGGAGAAGTGAGGAGCTGACCTCTGCTATGGGATAACAAGGGGCTATCCCTGCCCACTGCCTGCTGGTACCAAAGCACTCTACTTGGAAAAACCAAGAGGTCAGCACCCACCCTCAAGTACCCAGCTGAGAGGGCACCCAGAGAGGCAGTGGGCAGCAACTTAATTCCCCATCACTGATGGGTAAGAAGCCCTGTGGGTTCAGAAGGCAGTATTGCAGAGAACAAGATGTTTGTTTATACACAGGTGGAGAAGCTGAGGCACAGAAAACCCAGCAGCATCTCTCAGCAGTGCAGGGGAACAAACCACAGGACAGATCCTCTCTGCCACTCCTAAGATTTCTTCTTGCTGGTGTGGCTGGGGAGGAGGAAGGTTGAGCCCTTCCTGTAGCCTGAGCTCTTTGCACCATCTCCCCAAATGGCAGAGAGAGAGCAGAGCTTGCAGCCCTCATCCAAAGTGCTGGGCTGAGGAGATGGGAGAGGTTGTGATTGCTATCTGGGCAGGCTTGTTGGGAGAAGGCATCTTGAGACAGGTACCACAGGAGACTTCCTGGGAAATTGCAGCATCGCAGAGGAGTCTGCAGCTACTTGTACCCACCCATCATCAGAGCAAAGAACTCTCTGATTCCTGGCTGGTACCTGAGCTGATAATTGCTCAGAAAAATTAAGGGTTGGGTAATTCCTGCTGAAATTAATTACCTTGCTGAGCTGCCGCGGGGCAGCTGCACCAAGAAGGTTCGAAGCAGATGATATAACCATTTCCCTCTTCAGGATTAAAACCTGGAAACAAGTCACCCAAGTCCAACTTTGTCACAAAGGGATTTTTGGATTTCTGGGTTTCTCTCCTCTGCAAAATTATTTGGCTTATATTTTTTGGCCCCTGAAACAGATCTGAGAGGCCTGAGGAGTGCAAGTGTTTCTGGACACTCCTCTTGCCTGCCTCATCTGACATGAACAAGTCAGTTCTCTTCAGCAGCTTGCTTTGCTCATTTTCACACTTTTTTTAAGCCACCACTGCTCCTTGCAACATGTTTATAAATAGAGGCAGTAAATTAGAAGAGGCTCAACATTCAGTGATCTTCAGCCTTCATTAAATTAAAGGCAATCCTTCACTCCCCCCCAGCATGGTCTGCTTGCAGCTACCTCCTCTCTCTCAGATTCTGCAGCTGACCTTGTGCAAAATCTTTTCTTGCCCCTGCATCTTCCATGCCTTTTATGAACATTTCTCATCCTTCCTTTTTTGTACCTTGGTTCCCCAGAGAAAGGTATTTCTGAGGCAGAAGATGGCTCTGCCTGTGCATGCAGGCTACTCCCTCACCCTCCTTTATATAGGGAATACACTTTTTTCCAGCAAAAGAAACTGTAAAACCATTGATTTGCAAAGGAATGGAGCTGGCACTCCCTGCCCAAGGGAGATCAATTATATTTGTGTCTCTGTGCTCTTAAACACCTGGAACACAGAAGTTCTCACCATCCTTCCAGGCACTTTTTCACCCGTGGAAGTTTTCTCTTAGTTTTTTCTTTACTACCTGCTCCAATTTATCATCTTCCCATGCAATTCATATCTTCCAGACATTTCCCAACTTCTGTTGCTCCATGAGGATGGTCTCCAACTAGTCCACAGCTCTCATGATCTCATGGGGCTCCCCTCTTGCCAGACAAGACATAAAATCTGATAACCACCCAAACTCTCGATCCCACCTCAAACTCTCCTGGCCACGTGTTGAATCTCTGCAAAGATCTGGTTCTGGTTTCTCCCCTGCTCAGTACTGAAGAAAACACATGAAAAAAAACCTTGTTTCTGTAAAGTTTCCCATCAGCTGTAACCTCCCCATGGGAACACCACAGGAGGAAGCAGCCTCCTCCCCCAGGCTGTCCCATAGGAAGCTCCCCATGGCATTGCCCATCCCTCCTTCTCCCTCTCCCTTTGCTCACATGGTGTGGAGGATGGATCCTGGCCTCCAAGAGGGAGCTGGCAGAGCCAGCAGAGGAGTGCACAAAGTTGGTTTGACTGCTGCTTGTGTGTTTCCTGGAGGGACTGGAACTGGGTTCAGCTTGGACCCCAGATGGACCTTTTTGGGGAATCTCCATCTTCAAAGGAGAGATGGAGAACACCAGAGGTTATGTCACGGACCAGATCCAAATCTGCCCAAACATAGAGGGTGGCTTCATCATACCTGCCTTGGTGATCCACTGAGTGGTTCTTTGAGCAGGTGGAGCAGGTCCTGAGGAGAGGGATGGGAATGCTCAGGAGGCTGGAAAACCTCTCCTAGGAAGCCAGGCTGAGGGAGCTGGGGGTGTTCAGTCTTTCTGTCTCTGCTTTTCCTCCATCAAATAAAAAAACTGCTTCCCTGCTAAACACCAGCAGCACAGAACAAATGTCCTGGTGTTTATGCAGTGCTGAATTATTACAATGATAGGAATGTGAAATTATTCTGGGCCAAGTCTTTGCCTAAAGGCAAAGTGGGGCCAAACAAACCCTAATACCAGTTTATGCCCCAATTTGGAAGCAATTCTTAAACACTAAAGCAAAATACTACTGAATGTTTAATGCAGGTTTTTTTTTTCTCTTTTAGAAAAATGAAAAAAGTTGCTTGAGGTATGACAGAGCTTTTGTAAAAGTTTTTTTCTCCCTTTTCCCAGGATACAGAGCTGTCTGGAAGCTTTTGAAAATTAAATTTGCAATCAAGGAAAACTGAAGCAGAGAGAACAGGGGAAGGAGGAGGGGGGTGGAGGAGGTGAAGATGATTATTTGCCCTATTTCTAGATCAGAGCTGCCAAATTCCTGGGGTGCTATGTAATGAGCCTGCTACCCGAGTGCTCTGATCATGACAGCACGTGCTCTCCTGCCAGACCTCAGGCAGTTCTGCAAGTTTTTATTCATTCGTAACATATTTAAAGTTTGTAACTTACAAGTTTTGTTGAGTAATGGGGGAGGGCAAAAGAAGAGAGAAAGTTTGGGTTTGGGTTTTTTTGTTTTGTTTTGTTTTTTTAGGTGTTTCTTTTTTTTTTTTTTTTTTTTTTTTGGCTGTTGTTGCTGTTTCCAGATGTTGATGCTGTTTTCCATTCTCCCTCTCCAACCTTCTCCTTCCTTTCTTGGATTCTCCTGCTTGCTTGCAGCACAGGTGCTCTGTGGCTTTGCTGCTGGCTAAACCTGTGGTTTGTGGTGTGCCAGTGCTCAGTTGGATGCATGGGTTTTTTGGGGGGGTTTTTTGGACATGGAAAATGCTGCTGAGATACCATCCCTGCCTCAAGATCTTGCAGATATCTGTATAGATAATACGGTTTGTTCTCTGCTTGACTCATCCACACAGAAAAATCTGTATGCAATCAATTTCCTCTCAGCCCTTCCCATTTTCCTGGTATCATCAGGGCCCTGGTGCAGTGAGGTTCCCAGATGACAATTATTTGGGATAATGGAGATAAACATCACCAAGGAGTAGGATGGAACCCAACCAGATTTCTCAGCTTTTAGATCTTGCACGGCAGATTTTGAAATCCTCTCTTTCAAGGTTAATTTCACGCTGCTTAATAAACTCTTATCTTGTAAACTATAATAAGGTTTCAGGCCTTAATCCAATGAGATTATATTGGGCTGAGGGGGGGGATTTCTTCAGTGTTTTAGTACCCCAGGGACAGAACATTCGGGGCCAAACCCAGAGATGTAATGAAGTGATGAAAACTGAACTGTGGTGTGGAGCAGCTTCAATTCACTTGCTTGAGGTTATCCTGGCATCTCAGAACCCAAAGCCCAGCTGGAGCCCAGCTCCATCTCTCATCTCAGCTTCTCTTCACCTTCACCAGAGATGTCAGAGGTTCCCTGCACGGACCTGTGGCCACCTCCTCCTGGGCAGCTGGTCCAAGGGACAGATCTTTAAAGCCCAACACCCCTCAGCTATTTCTCTCCCCGAGGGATTTCTGAAAGCTCCACAGCTCTCAGAGAACAAGGGGGACTGGAGGAACAACCTCCTTTGTTTAGTCTCAGTGAATGTGTGGCAGGAAAACATCCCCATCCTGTTTTCCAGGCACTAGCACGCAAATAAGAATGGAGGAAAAATCCAGCAGGCTCTGTGACAGCCTGTTGATGCAGGAGGAACCTTTCTTTCTCCTGAGGCTCAACGAGCTGCTGGTCTCTCCATTACCTTGCACCAGAGTGAGCTTTTCTCTGTGGGTGTGTGTCCCACCTTTATTGGCCCCCTGGTAATAGGGGGCCTGCCCTAACCAGGCACAGGTGAACTCACACCCACTCTTTGGCAACTCGAGGCACCTGGTTTATCTTGTTTCTCTACAGCCTGTGATTAATCCTCTTTGTGTCCCACCTTGAAGAGGTGCCAGAGGTGCTGCCAGCCTGGGAAGGACCCATGGGGCTGAGCCTGGGGTGCAGCATGGGGGATAGGAGGATGTTAGCAAAGGTGTCTGTGTGTCCTGAGTGTGTGCCCATGATGGGCCAAGGGTGATGCCAGGGGTGACAGCAGCACAGGGAGGTGGGAACCAGGGGGGATGGAGGCAGCAGCTCCTTGTGCTGTCCTGCCAGCCCATGTCCTGTCCTGGTACTATCTCCTTGCCACCCCTTCCCCAGCTTATCCCCTGGGAAAGGGTCCTTTCCTTTCCTTTTCCTTTCCTTTTTCCTTTCCTTTTCCTTTCCTTTTCCTTTCCTTTTCCTTTCCTTTTCCTTTCCTTTTCCTTTCCTTTTCCTTTCCTTTTCCTCTTTCCTTTTCCTTTCCTCTCCTTTCCTTTCCTTTCCTTTTTTTTTCTCTACCCAGAACTGTCCTGGTGTTGCAATACTGCTGGAGTCAGCAGAATCAAGGCTGGCAGCTTGTGCAGAGCTGAGAGGTTGCATAAACCTGGGCATGAGAATCCCAGGGGCATCCCCGAGCTGCCTGCAAACCTGCACAGCACCCGGGCTGCAATGTGCCTGGGATGTGCCCTGGTGCTGTGCTGGGTGGGTGACACTGTGTCACCCTGTCTGACAGGGAACACACATCCTCCTAAGGCAAGGCAGACCCCGAGTCCTGCCTCCAGATCTCTGGATGTGCCATAAATCCTTGCTCAGCAGACTTTTCCTTGCACTCCCTCTGCAGCTTTGGCAGCAAAGTTCCACCCTGGTGTTGCAGCCTGGACCCTGAGAGGTGTGAGGCATCTCCACCACCTGCCTGAGGGGCTCCTGATCCTGCCAGGGGGCTGCTCAGCACTTCATCCCTCTCTCAGCCAGGCATTCTGTGCACATCAAGGGGTGGGAGATAGGCTGCTCTATGAATGTGATATATTCGTGTACTAACAGTGATGGGAAGGTCTCCAGCTCATTCCAATCAAGTTCCTGACTTGCAAGTCCCCCTGCATGGGGTAAAACGTGCTGCACACCTGTGAGATGGGGAGCTGCATCAGCTTCCTGCCTTACAGGCTGAGGGAACAGCCTCAAAAGTCTTAAACTGGAATGGAAACCACGTCTTCAATCCTTGAGTCCAAAGAAGCAAAGGAACAGAGATAAGGCTGAAGTGGCACCACGTGTGGCTAGCAGGGAAGCTGGGGGGACAAGGGTTTTATTCTGCACTAACATCTGGCCACAGATGTGCTACCTATGAGCTTTGGTTTCCAAAGGAGTAAAAAGATGAGGATTTGCTCTGCTCTTGCCCTGCAGTTCACATTTTTGGTCTCTGCATGCAGATGGTGTTTCTGACCTATGAGTTACTGTGCAACCAGACCCAGATCCCTGATCAGGAGCCTCTGGATCCTACCACAATCTCCAGGATAAGCAGCCTAATTAATAGTGATACATATTTGTCTCCTGGCATGGAGACTGAGAGGCTTTATGAATGTTTGCAACAACTGTTCTGTTATTTGGATTAAGCAGGAAATGGGGCTGCCCCAGCCAGGTCGGTGCAATCAGGGAGCAGGATGCAGCACAGCTATATTAGGGGCTGCTGTACTCCACACTGATACAGATCTCTGTGGTCTGCAGCCTCCAGAGAGTTGCAGTATTTAAACAGCAAAGCCATTTGGAGACAAGCTTCAAACATGTTTACATCCCCCAGAGGTGGAAGTCTCGGTTTTTGGCTCGGAAATGCCCTTCCTGTGTGACACCTGCAGAGTGGTGCTGGGAGGGAGATAGCCCAGGTCCAGAGCTCTGCCCAGGCTGCCCAAGCAGCCTCCTCTTCATGCCAGGCTGTCAGCAAGGAGGTGGGAAAAGGTATGGTGGAAACAAGGGACGTGACATAACCCTACTGTTGCTCAGCTGAAAAACTGAGCAGGTGATGATAAATCTGACACGAGCTCTTTTGTAGGCAAAATATGAACTGGGAAGGAGATACATATTTAAGTAGGAAAAAAAAAAGTCACGGAGTCAGCAGCAGATGTGTCTGAGTCTTTAAGGCAAGACCCACTGTGGGTCAGCCACGAGCTGCTGGTTTTGGAGTGGGAATCCCCAAGTGTCATTCCAAGCCTGCACTATTTGGGAAGGTCAGATGACACAACTGTAATGGTCCCTTCTGACCCTGCAATCTACAAGCCCTCATAATTTGTAATCAGGATACAAATTATTTGCCTTCTGAGCTGAGGAAGGAAGTCCTCTGCATCACCTATCTGCTCCAAAACATCCGCAGCTTCCCGCCTGGCTACGTGCAGAGGGTGGGATTTTCACTGTGCTGAGGGCTCAGGTTCAGTACCAGTTGCTTTTACCAGCCTGGCTTACCCTGCCAAACTCTCAGTGATAGCTACAAATGTCCAGTTTGGTCAGGAAATACACTTTGTGAAGGTTCCACTGCCCTCATGGCAAAGAACTTTTACCTCACATCCACTCTAAATCTGCTGCTCGCTGATTTAAAACCACTGCCCCTCATCCTATCACTCCAGGCCCTTGCACACAATCACTCTCCAGTTTTCTTGTAGCCCTTTCAGGCACTGGAAGGTCACTATGAGATCCCCCCAGAGTTTTCTCTTCTCCAGGCTGAACACCCCCAGCTCCTCAGCCATCTCTGCAGCAGGGTGGGCAAATTTTCTTCCTGCTGTGCTATTGCTTCGAATCATAGAATCATAGAACTGGCTGGGTTGGAAGGGACCTCAGAGATCACCAAGTCCAACCCTTGATCCACTCCTGCTGCAGTTCCCAGCCCATGGCACTCAGTGCCACATCCAGGCTCTTTGGAAAGATCTCCAGACACGGAGAATCCACTACTTCCCTGGGCAGCCCATTCCAATGCTTAATGCTTATGCATCTCCAGGGCAGACCCTTAACCAGGAGCTGTCTCCAGTGACCTCTGTGAATTGTACCTCGAGAGATTAAATTCACAATTTCCTCACACTTGAGTGCACGTGCTGCTCCAAGGAAATCCACTTCACCAGCCTTGACTCCAAGCTCTTTGTGCAGAGTGTAAATAATTCCAGGACCTTGGGGGAACAGGAGGAGTGAGATGGGAGCATTAGTCAGCAGTGCTCCCGGGGCACTTACAGCAAGAATCCGGACGGTGTCTCCTCTGGAGAGCACGGAAAAGGCACTGTACAAAATATTTTTGCAGAGCAGGAAAACACTGCATTCTTGGGATGACAATGGCATTGTGTCACTGTCTGTGACCACAGCCATGACTCAGGCTGTTGCTGGGGAGGGAGAGAAGGGTGAGCAGGCAGCACTCGCTGCCAGCCACAGCTTGTGCTAACTACTGTACTGCTTAGAAATTCCAAGGAAAACACAAGGCTATTGTTTTAGTTCTTTTTAATTTTTTTTTTTTTTAATGGGCTCATGACTGATGGTCTGGCAGTGTGAGTGTTGCTCCTGGGTCATGTGTACAAAGCAGGAGCACAGAGGGTTTAGGTTCTCTGGCAGGGATGGACATGCTGCTTGCCGCAGTGTCCGAGGCAGCTGGCCAAGAGGCCCGTGGCATGCAGCATCTGCTTGCATTACACCACAGCTTCCCAAAGGCCTTATCCTGGGAATTTGCAGTGTCTGCCCCCAGGCTTTATCACACAACTGAATTCATGAACTTTAAGAAGTAGCTTCCACTCAAGCTTGCAAAATTGGAAAGTCCCTGGAGCTTTCCTTTCCTGCTTGCCATCCCATGGAAGATGCTGATGCAGATGTTGCCTAAACATCCTTCTGAGTGTCTTCAGAAGGGACTGACCTCTGCAGAAGGGCTTGAACAGAGCTAGGGTGAGCAGAGGACTCACTGGGCTGCAACCCCCTAGACATACGTTTCAGAAGGCATCATCATAGCTGGATACTAGGAAAAATTCTTTCCCATGAGGGCAGTGGAACCATGGAGCAGGTTGCCCAGGGAAGGGGTTGAGGTCTCATCCCTGGAGATGTTCAGGGTGAGGCTTGAGGAGGGTCTGAGCACCCTGATCTGGGTGAGGGTGTCCCTGATACTGCAGGGTTTGGACTGGGGGACCTTGAGAGGCCCCTTTCAACCCAAATCACTCTGTGATGCTGTGTTGGCAAAGCTCCTACACCCTCAGCCTGGATGTGCAGGTGAGTCAGCCCTGACTCCCAGAGGAGGCTGTGTCCAGTCCTGGCTGTGTTCCAGGATGATGCCAATGGAGCAGACAGGGTGAGCTCTTTCAGACAAGAAGTTCTTGTCAGCAGGGAAGGCAAGGAGCACAGGAGGGAAAACATAACTGGGGAAAACCACTCAGCACCTCAGTGTCTTACAGCTCAACATTCTCTCCTGCAGCCCTGGACTCCTACGGACCAGCACCCTTCAGAGCTGTGTCTCCTTCCAGTATTTTGTCCACAAAATACTTCTCGTGGTTCTCAATTGCAGGACAGATGTGAGTGAAACCCTCAGGAAAAGAAACACACAGTGGAGAGCAGGTTCCCCTCTGCCACAGGGAAAACAGGAAGAGGCTGGAAGCTACGGACAAGAAATTTGGCACCTTCTTCAGAGGCTGCAGCTTGAAAGTGTCAGGGGATGGGTGGGCTCTGGCTGGCTTTGGCTGAGGGCTGTGCCTGGGTTTATGGCCTGGGAAGACTGCGGTGGCAAACACAGCCAGAAGACTCCAACCTCGTTCCTGACATGCTGGAGCAATGCTAGGGATGGAGAACCAAGGTCTCCTTTCACGTGGAGTTGTCCTGGGATCATCACCTTGGCAATGGGCATGTTGTGCTGAGGACACAGCAGTGATGCCAAACCGACACCCCCCAGTGGGAATCTTTCCTGGGGCCAAGCCTGGCTGCAGGCTTGTCCTCTGGAGGACAGCACAGCAGCTTCTTCACTGACTTCTGCTGGTGAGAAACAGGAGAACCATTTTCTTTCCTTCTTTTCAGGTGAATGATGTGGGTTTGTACTGCTCTTGGAAACTTGTGCTTCTGGGCAGAGGGTGGGGATGGAGCTGGATTGGAGCACTGTAAGAAAACATCTTTCTCCTGGCATACCAAGCTCCTCCCTCACTGTCTGTCGGGCAGGAAAGAAAGGAAACCTTTGAAACCACTGCAGAGAGTTAACTGTTGGGAGTCCAGACCAGGAGGCTCAGGAAAGAAAGGTCCTGAGCAGGGCTCTGCTGGGCAGAACTCTGTCCTCAATGTACTTTGGTGTAAAGTGGAGGAGGAGGAGGAACAAGCTGTTCCATCAGGGTGAAAGGGGCAGGAACACACTCCCCACTACCTGAATGCCATGTCCAGGGAAATCCATGTGTTCCCTGAACTTCCTGGCACTGATGGTGGTGTTGGCCTTCACCCCCTGCCAAGGAGCCTGGGTCTTCTGCTGAGAGCTGTAATTTTCCTTCTGCTTTAAGGCACGAGGTTAGTGGTGCTCTGAAGATGAAGTTTGCTTTGTGGGAAGAGCAAACTGGACCAAAACCCAACCCCATACACCTTGAAATGCTCCCAGCAACCCACAGCACAGTGTGTCAGGTCTCCCACAGCCCAACCCAGACCCTGGGGGTGCCCTACACAGGGACAGGAGTTGGACTTGGTGATCCTGATGGGTCCCTTCCAACTCAGCAGATTCTATGTGGGATTTTCCCCCTGCTCCACTGATAATCCCTGCACAGGGCACCTCCCCACAGCTCGGGCTCATTCCTGGTGCAGGATTCCAGCACAAAAGCTGCATCTCTGCTGGGACTTTCTACCTGCACGGTGACTGTCGAGCCCTCAGAGATGAGTTCCCCATCTAATTCCTTTTTAACCTTCCAGCTGCCTCAGCAGGTTGGTTGGACTCTCTCAAAGCAGTGAGACAGAGGTTGAGGGCCTGGCTTTGGCCAAAACCCATAATTTTATCTCACAGGTATAATTGCAGTGATTTGTCTGGAAAATTTGGCTTTCAGTGATAAAAGACCTCTCTAATGAGAAAGACTGTAATCATGATTGAAAAATCTCCTGATTTGAAGTATATGCTAATATCTGTGTTACCCTCTGCACGTTTCTATGCAAGTATGCTCATGCATATAAATAACTCTGTTTACTAAACTCTTTCAACCTGCTTTACAGAACAGCCTGAAGTTATCTTATCTATATGAAAATAAACAGATGTTTCCAAACAACAAAACACTCCTGTGTGAGGCGTTCCTTATCAAGCCTGCTTCCCACCACTGACCCAGTTAAACCTTCAGTAATTCAATTATTTCCCAGCCATGGCTTTTTAGAAGCACTAACCAACTTTTCCTATCAGCATACTTTTGATCTCCTGAAGCCACAATTCCCTCATGTTTTGTTTGCCTTCTGCACCCTGCAAACGCATCCATCCGTTCAGCTCTGTCACTGCCTGTCTCCCTCTGCTAATTATCACCTTTTTCCCCACAAACTTCTTTCCTAGTGAGCTAGTTCAAAGCCTTAGGAGAAGGAAAGCCCAGAAAAGAAACCATCCCAAGCCTGGCAGCACTTTTAGCTTTAATGTGTTGTCTCTCTCTCAAGAAAGGAAGCAGAAGGGTTACGATTCCAGGACATCCCTGATACTGAGCTCCCTGCCCCAGTAGTAAAGCTCCTAAAATTTCTTGTTCCCATGGGAGATATCCTTACTTTATTATTCCTTTATTATACTTTATTATTCCTTTATTATTTGCTAATTACTTATTTGTTACTGAAGTCATCATCCTGCTCTACTCAGCTCTTGTCAGACCACACCTGGGGTATTAAGTTCAGTTTTGGTCCCTGCTGTACAAAAAGGATCCAGACAGGCTGGAGAGGGTCCAGAGAAGAGCCATGAGGATGAGAAGAGGACTGGAGCACCTGACATATGAGGAGAGGCTGAGAAACCCGGGATTGTTCAGCCTTGAGAGGAGAAGGCTCAGAGGAGACCTTATTCCCATGTTCCAGTAATTCAAAGGGGCTACAAAGAAGATGGAGCCTCCTGATTTCCAAGGAGTCCCATGGACAAGACAAGGGGCAATGGGCACAAATTGCTCCTGGGGAGATTCCCATTGGGCACAAGAGGAAAACTTTTCACTCTGAGGACAGTCAGAGATTGGAATGGTCTTAAGATGCTAGGCTTGGGCTTAAGATGCTAGGGCCAGGACTGTAAAAAAGTTCCATTGAAATCAAGAGGTCTTAACATCCCTAAATATTTTTGATGGTCTTGAATTTACACCCAGTGCAAAGCTCACTGAAGCCAAAGGGAAGGTGGCAGTTAACAGTAATGGGCTTTCAACTAAGTGCTTTGTAATAAAAGAAAAGAAACAAAACCTAATGTTATCAGCTGCTAGCAAAATCTTCTCTGTCCCACTGTATCACACTCTAATGATAGTATCATTTCTTAGGGTGATAATGGTTTGTTATCAGATGCACAGACAGAAGTAGAAAAAATGTTATGATGCTAGAAAACAAGTTATGATACTGGTAATTAGTCACGCAACACCATCAAGAATAATCAGGCAGAATTATACATCAAATGAGAGCAAACAGAATATGCAATGGTCTCCTAAGGGGAGCAGCAGAAAGAACCAAGGATTGAGTCTTTTATGTAGGAAGATGGAAAATAAACTGCAATGATTAGTGTTTCAAAGCTGTACAGCACCACGGCTGAGGCCATATTGAGCTCATGGAATCATGGTTAAGAAAAGCACTTACCCCCAGATCTTTATATTCAAAACAAGAAAAAAAAAAAAAAAAAAAAAAAAAAAAAAAGTAATAAAAAACTGTCCCAACAGCTCTGTCTTACAGGATCATTTACATGAGATATCACTTGAACAATTTACCTTTCCTTGTAGTCTCTTTGTCTCCCATTTCATCCAAGGGATGGTCTGTACAGAGGCATTAATGAGAAGAGGTTTTGTTGTAGCAATACAACAGTCTGGAACAGAACATCAACATGCTAAAAAACATTATAAAATCTGTTGCAGTATTCAGCAGAAAAAAAGTGTCCATTCTGGGTTATTCAGAAGGCCTGAGAGGGGTGAGATGCAGTCTGCAATTGGGACACCTAAAATCAAGTGTTCACTATGGCTCTGAGCTTATATTGAAGTTGGTGGACATGGAGTACCCAGATTTCAACATCTTAGGGTATCCCAAACATCCACAAGGAGCAAATCTGTCATAGAAGCCTTTGCTTTTCCACAGTGAGAGCTGGAGACTGGATGGGATGAAGAGGTAATTGGGAATATCATGAGCCACTTGTGTGTAAGGGAATGTCTTGAGCCCTTGGGCTACCCAGCAGAGCTCTCTGTTAGGGTGGAATGCATCTCTCTGGACTCATGTCTGGGGTGCTGAGCATCTTAGATGTGGACACCTGAACCTAGTTGCCTCTAGTTTAACCTCATCCTGAAGACATGCTAGTCCATTCTGGCCCTAAAAATTATGGGCAAGGGCAGTTCAGTCTGCTAACCTACAGGAGGAATCCAGCCCCACTCAAGGCAGCCCACTCACCCACCACCTGCCAGCTAAGGAGAGAGCAGGTCTGCTGCAGATCATCAGATCTGTCACCCTCTGCAGATGTCTCAGGTACACCAAGGTGTCTCAAAGGTCACTGGAAGTCTATCTTTAGGCACCTGAATCAAACCCAGAGGTACAGTCATGGTGAGGCCAAACAGTGTCATCATTATGGATGTGGTTGTTTTCAGCAGCAGGTTATCTGAAATCACATCAAACCTGCCAGGCAAGTCAGAGCTCAATGCAGAATGGAATGAGAGCTTCCAGAGGGCTGGGAGCTGAGGCAAAGATCAGCCCACATAGCAAAGCTGGCTGAAATAAGAAACAAGCAAATCCTTGCTGAGATCTCTTCCAGATCAACTGTACACTTCAAAGACACACAGTTGGACTGGGATTCCCAAAGGAATCTGCAGGATTTAGCTACCCATGTCCCCTTGGAAATCAGTGGCCAGTTCCTCTCAGACTTCCCAGAATACCCCAGAGAACAGTTCTGATTTTGCTTATTCCTCCTGCTTTTCATCCTTGCTGCAGGTGGTGCCACTGGAGCAGCACAGTCACCTCCTGGACCCGTTCATTCCTCTCCAGGGAAGCTTTTCCCAAGGAACAATTGATGCCATGTCTTGCAACACCCAGGCTCTCCTCGGAGGTCTCCCACTGGAGCAGCAAACAGGCCCAACCCTGCTCTGGTTAGGAGGTCTGATAAGATCACTGCCCAGGGTGCTGTGGCTGCAGGCCAGAATGCTGTCCCAATAAACCATTTTCTGGAGGACCACCTTGTCTGGACT
This sequence comes from Calypte anna, assembly GCF_003957555.1. Classification (NCBI taxonomy): domain Eukaryota; kingdom Metazoa; phylum Chordata; class Aves; order Apodiformes; family Trochilidae; genus Calypte; species Calypte anna. The sequence goes on from NC_044268.1 coordinate 151,646, forward strand.
TGTCTTGCCTTACGAAGCCAGGGAAAGCAAAGCGTTCAGATGCTAAAAATGTCTTAACTATTATTGGTGTTTGTCCAATATTCACAGGCTCATAAATCTCCCAGGAAAGATAGAATAGGAGAATGATTAAGAAAACAAGAAACTTTATGCATTGATTCCTCTCCTACTGCTTCCAGAAAAACTATTGCCTGTTGATGAAATGCCCCCTTGACTGCCTTCCAAACCAGCCCTGTCCCCACAAGTGCTCTTTCTCAAATCTTCTGTGTTACAAGAGTCATGCACACACATAAAGCTGCTTGTGATCAAAGAGAAAACACCAATCCATATGTGCAGACGTCTCCACAGGTGGAAGGCAAAAGCCAGCAGCAAAAGAAAGTTAAGGGACCCCAGAGAGTGTTTCTTCTGCTTTTCCATGGAAGATAAAGCTCTTAACTGCAGAATGCTTTCTGGCACTGGCACGTTAAATAATAATAAGAACTACCTCACTGCTTGTGTTTTGTGGAGACTGATCCCAGTTGTTTCCAGCAGCTGAGATGAAACACCCCAGTGATCCCCACACTGTACTTACCCTTTCTGTTTACACCATCACCTCCAGACGGGCTGTGTGCTCCGTGCAAATGAAACAGGTTGTGCCATGGCAAAAAAACCCCAGACAGGGGAAGTGGTGAAGGGCTGGGCAGGGCTCAGCCCTGCTAGAAAGTAGAATTAAGGAAAGAACAGTTAGAATCATAGAACCACAGAAATTTCAGGGTTGGAAGGGACTTTGGTCCCCCCAGAGTCTTCTCTTCTCCAGGCTGAACAATCCCAGCTCTCTCAGCCTCTCCCTGTAGCAGAGCTGCTCCAGCCCCTGGATCATTTTTGTGGCCTCCTCTGGACTCGTTCCAACAGATCTGTGTCCTTCTTGTGATGGGGACACCAGAACTGGTCACAGTATTTGGGGTGGGGTCTCACAAGTGCAGAGTGGAAGGGAAGAATCCCCTCTCTTGACCTGCTGGCCACACTCCTCTGGATGCATCCTAGGGTAGGGTTGTCCTTCTGGGCTGCCAGAGCACCTTGTTGGCTCATGTTGAGCTTCTCATCAGTCAACACCTCCAATTCCATCTCTTCCAAACTACTCCTACATCAGCTGTATGTCCTGGCTACACCAGAGCCACTGCCAGGTCAGAGAAATGTGGAGGTCATGAGTGGAATACCCTTGAAACATCACCTGCAAGGCTTCACCATGCAGTCCTGTGCTTCCTGCCTTTGTGTGGAGAGGACAAGGAGGGAAGAAATGCGTTTCCCCCCAGAGGTCCTGCCTGAGCAATTCCAAGAGCATCCATCAGATGTTCATTGAATCTTCTAATTGTGGAGGCTCCAGAGCTTCCCTGTATGGGCTCTCCCAGTACTCCACATCTTTTTCAGCTAGGATGTCTTGTCTTAGCATCCAACCTAAATCTTCTTTATTGCAAATTAATCAGATTTCTATTTTCCTTTCCCAAGGAGAGATGAAAAACTGTTCATCACTGCCTTCTTCATAACAAGATCTATGAGCTGGACAATGGTTATCAAGCTGCTGTTCCTGTCAACGAAAACTCTCAAAGGCTTTGCCAAAGATTTATTTTACTTATTGCCTTTCCCATATCCACTAAATGGAAGAAACACATTAAAGTAGTTAGACAAGATTTATTCTTCATAAATCCATGTTCGTGTTTCTTTATCACCTTATTATCCTCTTGGCACCTTTAAACTGATTATTTAATAATTTGTTCTTGTATCCTACTGCTGCATGAGTTAGATTATTCTTGTGTGCAGCTCTCAAGGTCTTTCTTTCCTGCTTTTAGAGATAGTACTTTTGGGTTGGCCATTTTGCAGTCCTCTTGGACCTTAAGCATCCCCTATGACATCTTAAACAGAATTGGTTCAGGGGCTTCCATCAACTCGTTCCCACTGCTAAAACTCACAGAGTCTCAGTGCCCTGAGTCATCCAGTTTCCCAACTTTCTTTCTCTATCACCATCACCATCCTTTGCATTCAACAGAGAGAAAACTGGAACATTGGCAGGGAGGGAGCAGACTTCTGAGATGAAGTAACAGGTAAACAAATAGGAATCGCTGCCCTGCACCCCCCAGCCCAGGATGCCATTGGCCTTCTTGGCTACCTGGGCACACTGCTGGCTCCTGTTCAGCTTCCTAAACTTGTCCTGTAAACACCCAGCCTGGATCCCACTTCAAAGCCCATTTCAGTCACCACACCCCATGTCCTGTACCACTTGAGGTACATGGCAGTGTCACTGCTGTCCTACCCCCTCTCCTGGTCCCCAGCACTCTGCAGGTGTTACCTGCCCTAAGGCTGGAGAACTGAGCAGGGAGAGGTCCTCTGCTCCACTGTGCTTGGGGCTGGGCTGTTTTTATCTTCCTGGACTTAAAATAGAGCGAATCCTTAAAGATCTTCACATCCTTTAAACGAGGCACCTAACCCAGGAGTTGAGCAGTGCTGGAGTGCTCTGGGGAGTTCATTAGAGCCACTTGGAACCTCCCTGGAGGGCAGGGATGCTGAGTGAAGGTGATGGAAGAGGATGGTTGCTCCAGCACTTGCAGCACTTGGAATCCATTCCTGGTGACAGTGGAGGCAGCAGCTGCTGCAGACCCATCACTGCAGGAACTGGAGGCAGCTGCAAACAGCTCAGGTTAAACAGCAAACCATGATTTTAAACTTTAAGGGATGCATGAGTCTGCCTGTGGAATGTTACACGGAATTCACCAGAGACTTGAAAAGGCCCAGTTACAGTTTCTCTAGGGTATCAAAATAACAGTGTTTCCAAATTAAATGATCATTTGCACTTTTCAGACCCTTTGTGTTCAAATATTAAAAAAAAATAAATAAAAGAAAAAAATAAAGAAATAGAAATAAAAAGCTCTGAAGCATGCTACAACTTCTGGGAAAGGTTTCATAAACTCAAAGGCTCATTATTTTGTCAAAAAAAAAAGTTTCAGCCAAAGCTTTCAGCAAGCCATGAAGGCAATGCAGTATTATTAATCACTTTCTTGGACAATGTGCATGTAATGAAACAAACTCAAATTAGCTACAAAAAAAAAAAAAAATCAAAGAAAAAGCCACTCTCCAACATCCTGGCAAATGAAATAAGTGGATAGCCAAACAAAGGGCTAAGAGTACAAATTAAGGCAAAGCAGGAACTGAAGGGGCAATGCTGGTCCAGTGCACTTCACATCCAGTCTTTGATACATCAGAGCCCCCAAAAGTGTTTAATCAAAATAATGGAAAGCCAAAGGAGAACAAAATGACTTGCAGGCAAAGGAAAAAGATAAATGGAGACCGTGGCACGTATCAGAGAGAGGCAGGGAAGGGGCTTTTCAACATTTCCTCTTACAGAAATTTCTTCAGGCCACTTATCTTCATTGCTTGTCTCTGAAATCACCACTTTTCCCCCCCCTGTTACAGCAGGTGACAAACTGCACAGCATATTGCCAGCCAGACAGCAGCACTGATTTATCTAATAATATTAGCATATTTTCCGTGTCATTTTCCCATCCCATTCTTCACACAGCCCATCATCACACTCATCCTTTCTCTTCTGTTTCCAGCTGGGCTCTCTTGTTACTGGCCACATGCAGCTTTTCCTTGCCCACTTTAAGCACACCCAAAAGCTGAAGTGATTCCCCCTGAGCTGGTGGTTATCCATCTTCCAGTTCATCCAACATCCACCTCCTCCTTCACCTGCCTTTGGCAGCTCCACCTGGAGTTTTTCCCCATTCTTCCGAGGTCTTGACTGACCTCAGGGATTCTGTGTGACCTCAAATCTTTCATTGTTCACTCTCTTTTCAAGATCACAGGTGGGGCCGCCGCAGATTGTGTCAGGCTCAGGAGTTAAATGCAAAATGGCACCCACCCAAACCATAAATCATGTCCACATGAGAGCCAGCAGAGGAAGCTTAAAAATAAAAGCATGCATTTGAATAATATGTCATCCTTTCTTTTATCAATTATTTAGGGGTCTTTTGGTTAATGATTTACTTTTTTTTTTTTTTTTTCTTTTTTCTTTTTTTTTTCTGTATGTGAAGCAACATCAGCCCAGGAAGGAGTTGCATTAACATTGCACTAATGGAGCTGCATAACAAGACAGAGGTGACCCCATGCCATGGAATAGCAGAGTCAGCACAGCCACAGAGAGGTGTCCTTGCTGTCAGGTCCTTGAGCCATTTCCATTGCCCTCAGAGCTCTTCTTCTCCTGAAACCTCTCTGGAGCTGCTCACAAGGACAGCAGATCAGTGGGATGCTGAGCCCAGGTTCACACTCACTCTGGTTTTTGCAGTCCCTGCTGCCACTTTCAACCACCAAATAATTTTGCTTTTTCAGAATGGCAGCTTGGGGTCTCCTGGTGTCTTGTGGTTGGTTTCCCATCTGGGTGTAGCAGGATGAGCCTTTCTTGCTCCTGAGGCTCGACGAGCTGCTGGCCTCTCCATTGCCTCACACCAGAGTGAGCTGAGCTCTCTGTGGGTGTCAGTTCCACCTTTATTGCCCCCCTGGTCTTGCTCATGCCCAATAGGGGCCTGTCCTAATCAGGCACAGGTGGACTCACACCCACTCATTGGCAACTCGAGGCACCTGGATGTCTTGTTTCTCTACATCTGGGAATGGGGGCTCTAAGAGAAGAAGCCTTGCACAAATCTGGGGGCACTGGAGGAGAGAAGAAAGGTTTTGTACAGAGCTGTCTGGGGGAATATTGAGAACAAAGTTAAGGCAGCACTGCTTTCTGGACCTGATTCAATGCTGTTGCCAGAAATCACTAACTTCAGATCAGCTGCTAGAACATCTGCATGCTGCTTCCAACAAAACCAAACCAGGAGATGTATTGTTGTAACACTGAAAAATCTGGAAACCTGAAAAAATGAACATTAGCATGGCAAGCTTTAAAACCACACACAGAGAGAACTTTGGAGATGCTAAATTTCCCACATTTGAGGCAGACTCAGCTGTAAGACACAGGGAAAACTGCTCGAGGATTTCTAGAGAGATGCAAATGAAACCCCCCAGAGATGTCTCCAGCTGCCCAGGGCAGGTTCCAGGGGATGAGCAGCCCTGTGAGCACAGCACAAAGTGAGAGGAAGGGTGGGATGGAGACAGGGTGACCAACCCCATAGTCCTGTTGATCCATTTGCAGCATCTTTTATGGGCAGGGTAATGAGGAGGCTCCTTTCCTAGCTATCTTTTCTTTTTTTTTTTTCCTTTTTTTTTCTCAGTATTCACACCCACTCCCTTTCTGGAGATACAGTAAGAGATGGAGGAACTGGGAATGGGAGCCAGGACAGAGCCTGTTGGATTAATACAGAAAAATATCCCAGGTTCCTGACCCAAAGAGCCTGTGAGCACTTGCTGAAGAAGTGGAGCTGGCAGCACCAGGAGCCTCACTCTGCAAGTTGCAACAGCAGACAAGTTTCTGGGTGCGAAGCAAACTTAATCCAAAGCAGTCATGAAAAAACCTTTATGCAAATGCCTCTGCAGTAACTGCACATCTGGGCCAGTTCCACCTCCTGATCCATCAGGATCTCCTTAAACCTCCTGTAACTCCAGCTGGGCACAGATTTTCCTCCATCCCCAAGGGAGCCACAGAGCTGTGAGCACACTGAGTGACCAAGAGGTCAGGATAGAAAACCCTGAGGTCCTTTGAAATCAGAAGTTCTACATTAAATCAAAGTACTGAGTATTCTGAGAGCTGCTGTGATCCTGACATGGGATGGATTCCCTCCTCACCCCTCTCCTGCCACTATTAATCCCTTGCAGACAAGTCTTTGTATGCAGGAGGTCTCCCTGCTCCTGCAGAGCTGTGCCCTGAGCCCTGCTTTCCATCCCACATTTGCAGGAGCTCTTCTGGGGTGGCTTCTGCAGGGCCATCCTAGGGGAAAAGTTTTAGTCCCTGTCTCCAATGATTTATTGTCCTGACTTTAGGCAGCTAATAAAGCACTGAAGCAGGTCCCAAGCTTGTGTTCACATTAATTATGGGTTTGGGAGGACGAGAGATGTGCAGACACTCCGGATGCAAGAATGGTTTGTTTGGTTTTGGGTTGGTTTTTTGGTGTGTATTTAATGGGGATCTAAGGCATGCAGTGAAAAGCAAAGGGGAAAGGGTGTGTTGGGAATGACAAAACCCTTGATTCCTACCTGGATTTATTTTTTAATTTTTTTATTTTTTTTTTTTAATCCTCACACTTTGAAGACATAAAGAGGACCAGAGTTGGGTCTCTCTGCTGATAGAGGGATGTCTCCCACATCACATTCCTTCTCTAAGTCCAGTTCCTGCTCCTCTCTGCCTTTTCCAAAAGTGTTCACAGGACCAAACATGTGATCCCCAATCCAACTTGCCTGGAGCACTCTCCTGGAATGATTCTGGATCTGAGGCCTCCAGCTGAGCATCCAACCTCACCACTTCATGACTCGAACAATTATTGATACCCCTCCTTTCTTTGCATGCCCTATTTAAAGGTATTTAATTATTTACTAATGCAGCCATAGGTTTAAAATCCAGAGGGAATGTTTTGCCACCCTCCTCTCATGCCCAACACAAGAACAAGAAGATTTTACCCAGTGACATCAAGGTTTCCCATTACATCACCAAGTGACCACAAACCCACTGACCTGAATCTCTGGGAGGCAATTGTGCTTTTGTCCTTACCTCAAAAATGGTTTACCTAGAAATGAGAAGAAGGAAATCTCTGAACATGAATTAAAAAGGTACTTCTTTACTCTGGATCCAAAATGGTTTTTGTAGTACAAATTAGTGCATGAATTACAAAGGAAATCAAAATACTTTAAAATGGTTGAAATAACTGGAATTTTTATCCATTCATTTTGCCTGAAATAAACATTTGCTTCACTACAAAGTGTTTATTTTAGCTTTTTAAACTTTCAATAAATCACTAAAGAAGAAAACAATTCCTTACCAAGCTTTTGGGTTTCTAGAAACAGGAATTTCTCTCCTTGTGAGGAAAGTCAACAGCCAACAGCCTTTGTTCTGAGGCAATTCAAGTGTCTCCACTCTCAGGAAAGTTTCCAAGTTTTAGTCTTAGATGTTTTTGCTTTGTGTTCTTTTTTTTTTAATCCTCAGTGCCTGACCTTTTCTCCAAGCTACCTCTTTCTCTCTTTAATCTGTAACCAGCAGGTTGGTAAGGTGGCTGGGTTGGGTTTTCCTTGAGAGTTAATCCAGTGCTTCTGCTTGCTTCCTGACAAGGTAAAACTAATTCCCAGGCCTATAGCCCAAATTTTAAGATGTTTGGACATTGCTCAGCATTGTGAACACTGGGGTGGACATTGTGCCCATCAGGAGCCAGAGATATTTGAGCTTTTGGATAAACCACCCTGTGTTTAATGTCCCTGTGGCTGTGATGCCTTCTGCTCCGTGCCTGCTCCTCTACCATGGATTTCACTGGGGATTTGTCTGACTACTTCTGAGTGAGGGTCACTGAAAAAGCCAAGGTTGGAATCAGTAGACTAAAAAATCTGACAGGGTCCCTCCATCCAGTTCCAATTCTGTAGCCTTTCCACTGATACACACAGGGGGTTGGAGATCATTAACTGGGAAGCAGAAATTGCCCCCAGGAGTGGAAATCCCCATCCTGTAGTCAGAGAGTCACTGGTGGACAACAGCCAAGGACTGGGACTGGGATGAGAACCTCTTCATGTTCCAATACCAGCCAGGAGTGAATGGCATGGAAAGCAGAGAACTCTCTCTCTCCTCTCCAGCTCAGAGATGCTGGGAAGGACCAGGGGTGATTTCCTCTCTCAAACCAGCAGGTAGAGTTTGGAGCTCCCTCTGGAGCTGAGGTTTCTCATCTGCAATGTCACATTCATTTCAATCACAGAATCACAGGTTTACCTTGGCTGGAAAAGACCTTCCAGGTCACCAAGCCCAACTGTTAACCTAAGACTGACTGGACCTTAACTCAACCATATCCCTCAGCACTGTGTCTGTGAGACCCTTAAATCCCTCCAGGGATGGTGACCCCAGCACTGCCCTGGGCAGCCTGAGAACCCTTTCAGGGAAGAAATTCTTCCTAACACCCAACCTCAACCTCCCCTGGTGAAACTCAAGGCCATTACCTCTTGTCCTGTCCCTTGTGACTTCACTGACCAGACCGATCCCCACCTCTTTACAACCTCTTGTAAGGTAGTTGTAAAGAAGAGAAGCAGTCAGCAGTGAGGTGCTGCTGGGGGAGATGTCTCCTGGGATTTCTCTGTGCCCATCTCTGGGGTGACTCTCTGTGTTGTTCTTGTCCGAACAGCTCTGCTCAACCAGCCAGGTGACTCACTGCAGCATGTTCAGATCCTTACACAACCAATGCCAACAGGCAAGGTGTTACAGCACTGCTGCCAACACAAATGCCCAGGGACCAACTTTGCACTCAGGAAAATGAGTAAGCATTCCTTCCCCCCCACCCAGAGCAGACTGAGAGCATCTTTTAGACATTACCAATATGGTGTTTTGCAACAGGGAGGAGCTGGAGCTCTACCTCAGGTGGCAGAGCTCTACCAAACCCAGCAATGTCGGGCCAGGGCTGAAAAACAAATAAAAAATATTTTTATGTTCCTGTCTCAAATCCTGATCTGCAGAGCAACGCAGCTCTCCACACACAACCCCTTGCTGCACTTTTCAGTTTCACGTGTGAAATGTTTACCTAAAATCACAGAATGGTTTGGGTTGGAAGGGACCTTAAAGCTCATCCATTCCCAACCCCCCTGCATGGGCAGGGACAACTCCCACCCCCCATCCAACCTTCAACACTGCCAGGGATGGGGCAGCCACAGCTTCTGGGGGCAACCTGGGGCTCAGCATCCTCACACCAAAGAATTTCCTCCTCATGTCCAGCCTAAATCTCCCCTCTTCAAGTTTTAACCTATTTTCCTTGTCCTCTCCTTACACCCCTGTGTCAAAAGCCCTCCCCCAGCTTTCTTGCAGACATTGCAAAGTTGCTATGAGGTCACTTCAGAGCTTCCATATAAAATCACAGGACCCCTGTAGACCCTAGAGATACAGATGAGCACCATGGCAGGCCAGTTACAAACAGGAACCAGGGATGGGTCTCCAAGTAGGATTCAGTACTAACTAACTAACTTTTAAAATCACCTTGTCTGCTCCTGGGCTGCAGGGTCCCTCTAGCTTTGTGCCAGTCAGTAAGTATGCAGTGACCTTCAGAAGGCAGAATTTGACCATGTCCTCCAAACTCTGCACCTCCCCTGGCTCCCCAGAGCAGCAGCAGCCTCACACCTGCCCCCTGCAAGAAGGGAAACTCCCTTGGTAAAGGTTGAGTCCCCGGGAAACAGAATGACACCATTGCCTTGCAGATACACACCACACCCTGCACTTACTCCTAACCAGGCTGTAACCACTTCAAAGCAGCACTGCCCTGAGTAATGTTAATTCCTGAGAGGGTTAAATCAACATTTCCTAAATAAGAACACCTAGCAAACCCCAAGACTCCAGCTAGGCAGATACCTGTGCTGAGCATGTCTGGCTGACACTGAAAAAGGGCCAGATCCTGATGGATCTCTGACAGCAGGACTTCAATTGGGTGGAAGATGATCCCAGAAAATACTGTGTGTCCTTACACCTCAGAGTGAGTGATGGAAAGCTGTGAAACTGCCAAATTAACCTTAGAAAAGTTTTCTTACCTAAACCTAGTGATAACATGGAGCTCTGTGTGCTCAAGGAGGAGCTGGAGGGTCTCTGCTCCATCTTTATACAAAATCCTATCTCATCAGGATGCTTTAGAGGGGGTAAAACAGAATTCATAACCCCCAAGAAAAAGCCAAGTTACAGATCAGCCCTGGAGCATGAGATTAGATCAGAACCACAGTTTTACCAGAGACAAAAGAAGAAAACTCGTTTCCTCCAGGAGGGATTGCATATCTCCACCCTGTCTCAAAACACACAAACCCAAGACAGAAAGCCACTGTGTTTTGTCAACAAGAGTGAAAAACTGTTCTTGTAAACCATCTCCTATTCAAGGACCTACCCATGGCACCACTCTGCAGTGTTTGGATCATCAGAGAGAAACTCTTTTTTCCAGAGCTAAGCTCCTTGCTACAGCCAAACCTTGTCACTCAAGTGGGTCTGCTTCAAAATTACAGCTGTACTTTTTCTTTTTAACCTCAAAACACCTTGCTGGCCCCAGGCTGTCACCTCAGCACTGCTCCTTAGATCTCAGACTTCAGCAGGTTCAGAGTGCTGCTTAGTTAAAACCACCCATTACCCAAGTGGTCTCTTCTGATCCCTTCTCTTCTCCAGATTGATTGCCCAGAATCTTGGCGTTTTGTTCTTATTTCCATGAATGATTTCCATCTCCATCCTGGCTCTGAGAAAAGATTAACTCTACATTTGCCTACCTATTACCACCCATTAGGTCCTGCCCATGGATATCTGCATAACCTGGATTTCACTTGTTGTCTTTACCTAGGACAAAGAAGCTGTCAGAAGCCTGGTTGGACATCCTAAATTAGGACACCCTTCTCTTCAGCCTCAGGGATTGAACCACCAGCTGTGGGAGGTGTTCTGGGCTCAGCTTCCTCTGGGTCCACAGCTCCAGAAGCAGGAGAGGGATGCTGTAGCTGGGCAGGATGAGGATCTTGGTGCTGCTGCTGCCTTGGAGGTAATTCTGAACCTGATAGGAGAGTCTGTCCTAACACTGGGTTGGGGCTGTGATCAGCCAGGAGGGAAGTGACAGGCAGCAGGACATCATTCTGGTGGCCTACCTATGGCAGTGGTGTAGAAAACTGTCTGCTATTAAAATAGTAGTTCTGAAAGCAAGGGATGGTGTCTCAAGGAAATTTATTATGGTTTCTCTCCAGTCAAGCACTGTAACTCTTGTCCTGCTTCAAGGCTGTGAATGATTAACTGGGTTTGCCTCCCAGAAGCATGAATGGGTTTAAGGCATTTTTTTAACTACATTTCTTATTTATAAAGTGAGGCACCTGCTTCTTAGGGTGTAGGCACCTGCTGCTGCTAACAGGTGGTTCAACTGGACCTTTAGCTCAACTAAATAAGCCTTGGCTTTGGGATTTTGCATTTGTTGCAAAAGATCTCATCTGGACCATGGTTTGCAGGCAGAAATGAACCAGTGATGGTGGGAAGCAGAGCTCTGACACCTCTGAGTCCTGATCCCTGGCATCTGCAGCAAGCCAGTCCCTCCCCATAAATGAAAAAGCACTTTAATTTCACTTGAAAAGTTTAAAATGTGTTTAGTAATTCCTGTGCCATCACCAGCAATGAAGCCACCACTGATGGGTAGCAAGCAGGGTGGTAGCAGGGCTCTTGCTCTTCCTGCTCCTCTCTGGATGACAAGTGTTATTCCCAGCCTTGCAGGCAAGCTGTAAATATCAAAACACATGCACCCTACATTAGCATTAGCAACAATATTTAAATCACACTCTAGAGGCTAATTGGCTGAAATTCAAAGGTGACACAGAGAAAGCAGCTCTTGAAGAAAGCATCAGTGTGGAGGTGTTGTGGAGGTGCCTGCACTCCCTGGCTCCCTGCTACCCCTGATGTGAGAGGGCAGATCAGGCACAGCTTGGGCAGTGGGATTTCCAGTGTATCACAACACACAGACAGGGCTGAAGGTCCTCCCAAGGGGAAAGGGAGATTCTTTTCAAAATGTAGACAAAGAGCTGCCCAGCAGGACTAAGCCTCCAGGTTTTTAACTGGGATCCCTCCCCAAGACCAGGAGGTGCCATTTGGTGTAAGAACTTTAATTTGGCATCTCCCTCAAATCCCCAGCTCCTAGAGTCATGGTGTGATGTGAGCCTCCTTTCTTTTCACAAAGATTAAAGTGTGCTCCTAGCTCCTCTGTTGAAAGGCACACTTCAGACATGACACTTGCTGGCTCAACATCAAAAAAGCAATTAAAAAAAATCTACATTGACATCTTCTCCACAGGCAGATGTTGCAGTCAGTGTTATACTGAAGCTATTTCCATACAGATTTGTAATCCTTTAAACTTCTGAGCTTAGTGGAAAAGTGCTCTACCAAGCCCTCTGGGGATATGACCAATAAAATAGTAGATGAACTGTGTACTTCTTTGTACCTAAAACTTCTGCAGTGTCCTTCATTTGAGTAGATTTCACGTTAATTTTTTCCTAATTTCCATACCTGTCCTTAAGATTTATGCCCATGTGTAGCAGGAGGAGCCATTCTTGCTCCTGAAGCTCGAGGAGCTGCTGGTCTCCTCCAGGACTCCAGCCACCACACAGCGCTTCCAGGGTAGAAGTGTAGCAGGAAGAGCCTTTCTTGCTCCAGAGGCTCTACGAGCTGCTGGCCTCTCCATGCCTCGCACCAGAGTGAGCTGAGGTGCCTTCTGTGGGTGTGTGTCCCACCTTTATTGGCTCCCTGGTCTTGCTCATGCCCAATAGGTGCCTGTCCTAATCAGGCACAAGTGGACTCACACCCACTCTTTGGCAACTCAAGGCACCTGGTTGACAATGTTTCTCTACACCCATGTGCCATGGAATCATGGCCTGAACAACTCTCCAGCTGCCCTTGCAACTCCCTCCAGGTGTGAGCTGAGAGCCCTACCTATAACCATGGGCACAAGAAGCCCAAGTCCTCTGGTTGTTGCTCTATCAGCTAAGAAAAATGATGACCTCTTCTCAAAATAAATACTTCAGGCAGCAGGAAGCATCAGCTGCCCCCCCAGTAAGGCAGCAGCAAAGTGTCCAAAATGTCCTTGAGGGAGGGGAGCAAACTCCCTGTCCTGTCACACTGTGAGAAGGTGATGGCAACGACAAAGTGAAAAAAACATTCCTGTCCTCAGGCTGCCAAGGGCTGTGGTTTGGTCATTAAAATAAACCAATAAAATAAAAACAAAAAACCAAACCAAAAAACCAAACAGAAGACCCCCAGAAAACTGGCATAAAACTTCATGCTGACAGTCCTGGCTCTGCAGCTGCTGTTGAACTCTTGCCCCAACCCCGTAGTCTTGGTGTGCACTCCTGCACCCCAGGAGCCAAGAGGGATGATTGTTGGTCATTTCCTTCAACAATTTCTCCTCCATTCTCACTGCCATTTCAGTGACACCTGAGAAGGTGGAAAGGGCCCATTTGAACCATCTGGTTTGATGCTGTGACTGCCATGGACAAGTCACCCTTGGTCCCTGTCACTGCTCCTTTCAGTGCCCTAAGTTGGGCTCAACACTTGCCATAGAACTTTCCCTCCAGGTGGCTTTGGTCAGATCTCATCCAGACGTGTCCATGAGAAGCCCAATGTCTCCTGTTCACAGCCCAGAGAGGCTGTAGCTGTGACATGAGGTCTCTTTGCCCTGAGGCTCCCATGGCACAGTTGGCAGCAGACATGGTGTCACCTCCCTGTGACTGCTCAGGGGACTTCCCCAGCTCTTCCCCAGAGCATCCCTGCAAATGCCATCATCAGTTGGCTGGGACCAGCTAGAGCTGTGCTGTCAGATCAGCCTCTCTGAAGCAAAGCAGAAGAGTGGGAGAGAAGCCTGGAGAGCAGGACAGCATCCTGGGGAGAAGGATAGCATCATGGAGAGAGGGATAACAGTCTGGAGAGAAGGACAGCATCCTGGAGAGGACAGCATTCTGCCAGGCACTGGTCAGGACTTTTTAGCAGAGTGTTTCCCCCATTAACTCAGACACCTTCATCCCCACTAGCTCAGACTGGCTGATTCCTGTCACAATTTCCATTTGCTTTATCAGCCCCTGATTTTGCTGCTCTCCCTCACATCCTGTCCCCCTGAGCTCCTTAGCTGTGTTTCCCCTCTGCTGACATGGCTTGGAGGGGAGCTTGGGCTCTCAGCAGTTCTGCTCCATCAGTGCCAGACAAGAGAGGGGCTCAAGGGCACGGAGAGGCTGGGTACCCTGTGTCCTGCTGGGTCCTGGGGACAGCTCTGGAGGAACCCCTGGCTGAAGGGACTTTTTTCTGCACCAGGGCTGAGCATGTCACAGAAGTGTCAGAGTTGAAAGGGACCTCCAAAGATCATCCAGTCCAACTCTCCCACTAAAGCAGGATCACCTGGAGCACATTACACAGGAACACATCCAGAAAGGCTTTGGGTGTCTCCAGAGAAGGGGACACCACACCCTCCCCAGGCCACCTATTCCAGTGCTTGGTCACTCTCATAGTAAAAAAGGTTTTTTTCTCCTATTTAAATGGAACTTCCTATGTTCCAGCTTGTGCCTGTTGCCCCTTGTCCTGTCACTGGGAACCACTGAGAAGATTCTGGCTCCATTCTCCTTGCACTCACCTTTTAGGTACCTGTGGGCTTTAGTAAGGTCTCCACTCAACCTTTCCTCACAGGAGATGCTCCAGGCCCACAGCCATCTTTGTTACTCTCCACTGGACTCTCTCCAGCCATTCCCTGTCTCTCTTGAGCTGGGAAGCTCAGAACTGGATGCAGTATTCCAGCCGTGGCCTCAACCAGGGCAGAATAGAGGGGGAGAATGAACTTCCCTGACCTCCTGGCCACACTCTTCCTAATGCATCCCAGGATTCCATTTGCCTTGGCACTAGGGACACACTGATGGCTCATGGATATTTTACTACTGATCAGGACTTCCAGACCCTTCTCCTCAGAACTGCTTTTCTGCAGGTCCATCCCTGAACTGGATGGTGTCTGCTCAGGACTCCACATCCAAGCAAGGTCAGGTTGGATGGGGCTTGGAGCACCCTGGGCTGCTGGGTGGTGTCCCTGCCCATGGCAGGGGGGTTGGAATTGATGGTCTTCAAGGTCTCTTCCAACACAAACCAGTCTGAGATTCCACAGTCTTAGGGGCTGGACCACAAAGAGGATGGTGGAGCCATTCCCACTTGACATCACCCCAGGAAGGGCAGGGACCAAAGGTGCTTTGACAACCAAAGAAACCACATTTTAATATTAAGACCTGGGGGGCTTGGGACACCTCTGCACATCATCCTCTCTTCCCCAGGAGCAGAACCCCCCACTCCTCCTGCTCCAGCACCTTTCCCTGCTGGCTGATGAGCCTGGCACGCAGGCAGCTCAGGGGAAGGTTTGGTGCTGATCCCAGCCCCGGGGTGCTGAGGGGAAGGTGGGCCCCACCCTGCAGGCTGGGATCATATTTTTCTAAGAATGGTTGGGCTTTGTTTTGCTGAGCTGTTGCTATGCACCTGAGGCTCCACGAGGGAAGTCGGAGCTCCAGAGGAAACGAGGCTGGCAAAAAGTCACCAAATCATTGTTCTGGCTGCTTTCTGTGTCATGAACAAACGTATGAATCTGCACTTGTTTATCGGGAGGCACAAGGGCAGGATTTTGCCAGTTATCTGCAGAGGTGATTTGTCTGCTGGAGCTCAGTGGCAGCCCCCAAAAACAAAACCAGGAAGAGACTAAGTGTTCCCATACAGCTTCCAGCACAATCAGCAGCCCTCCTCGAAAGTGCCTTTGAAACAAGAAATGGGAGAGGGAAAAAACAATTAGCACCAGGGACTTATTTAAAAAAAAATAAAATAACAAACCACAAAAAAAAACCCCATAAAAAAAATTTGAAAAGACAATTCTTCCATTAATCAGGCCCTTATCAGCAGCAAGGTGATAGAAAGCCAGGGTTTAATTGGAACTGAGAAAATGTGTTTGTGCTGGTGTGGAGAGCCTTGTCTATGTGAGCAGGAATGTGGCCTGCATCCTGTTTTCTTTACCAATGGGGGAGGAATTCTCTCCTCCATTCCTTGAAAGGCTGCAGCATGTTTTCCACCAGCTCCATGCTGGGTTTGTGACTTAGGTTCCTGCTTCTCTGCATCCTGGAGAGCAGCTTTGTGCTCAAAGGGATCCCGAGACACCAGCTCTGTTCTGTAGGAAAAGAGCTGCCATTCTCCCAGCAAGAGCATCCCATGGGGCTGTGTTGGGCAGTGAATTTCCATCCACTTTTCATCCACAGCATTAAACATTAGGCTGTCATTAACTCCAGGATACAGAACGTTTATAAACACCTTTTCTCCTCTTCCAAAGGGAATCTCAGTCCTGCTGCCACCCTGCTCTCTGCCAGCAGGAACAGCCCAAAGTCCACAGCATCTTCTGCACCAAATCTCTGGTTGGCTTGAATGGAGGTGTCACTTGCCCAAACCTCTTAGGACTTGTCCTTAGAGCACTGGCCACTCAGATATAGTTTGGCTTTCCTAGGCAGGCGTGGGAATGTAACCCAAGAGCAAGTTTGCAGAAGTGTGGCAAATCCACCCAGCATTGCAACCCAGCATAATTAAGCAGCATTCTTATTCACGTCATCTCCTGGCTCTGGCATGGGTTTTATTACAGTCATTACTAAGACAGATATTACTTTTGGATTGACTCACTTGATGGGTTGATCAGCACTTTATTGTAGCCTCCAGTTATAGCACTTTTTATGGCATCCCAAAGAACTTAACCATTAGCACACTATTAGGAAGAACACTGGCAGCTGATTAAGTTGCTGAAGGTCACAGACATTTTTCTTAATTGCTCCATGTGTGCTGCCTCCTCCACCCCCCAGATCCCCCTCCCCAAAAGAGCTGGAGGGTGATCATTCTGTTTTAATAATAAAGTCACAGAGCCATACCTCGTATTTGTCATTAAATCTCCAGGGAGAGGGTTATTCTACATTTAAGATCTTGTCTAAACTGTTATGGTCTCGCTGCTGAAATGGAGTCTTGGAGATGCTCATGGTATGGATTGAAAACTGCCAGGAAAAAAAAAAAAAAAAAAAAAAAAAAGCCATCAGGGTGACTTATTTAATTGGTTAACAGATAGTGCAAATAATGTGCTATATCAGGGTCATAAAAACTGAAGATGCTGAAGGGAAGCTGATTTCCCAGCCCCTAGCAGCCTGTCACATCTCCCAGGTGTTCTGCCAGAACCAACCCATCACAGGCAAGGATCCCAGAGTGTGGGAAAGTCTGTCTGATCAGCCTTGATACTTTTTTTCCTTTGGAATGCACCACTTTGGGTGTTTTCCCATTAATCCACGAGGGAAAGCAGCTCAGTAACTTGCTCATACGCTGTCCTCCAGATACACCAGCTACTCACCCAGCTGCTCTGGATGCTCTGCAGGGATGACAATTCCCAGTTCCAGTTTCTCTGTAATTGAGCATCCTCCCTCCCCTTCATCAACAAAACTCATTAGCTGTACTGGGTGATTCCAGGGTGGGACATGAGCCCAGGTGCATCACCCAGTACAGCTAATGAGTGGAGTTTTAAATTGTTTGATTACTTAATCTGCCTGTACCCTTTTCAATGGCAACTTCAGCTTCCACCCTCTCACAAGACTCCTGCTATCACCTGAGGAGAGAAACCAAAATCAATAGAAGCCATTTCTGCCCATATTTAGCCCCCATGGAACCACTGACCTTGTAGATCAGCCCCAGAAGTGATGAAACCAAAGACACAGGGAGCAGCCCATGGCAAAGCATCACTCTGCACCCAGTACTCAGTGTCTCTCCCCTCCTGCTGCACCACTGGACTCGTTTCATGAGCCCCAGCTCCTCTGCAGGGTGATCCAAACCAAAGCAGGGCAAAATTATAGAATCTGTCTGGAAAATCTTCTTAACAAAGCTGACATCATAAGGACTGCTCAGTCCCAAAGTTGCATCTTTTAAAGGAAACTTAGCACTTACACTTGGGACTGGCCTTGGAAGTTGCCTGCTTTCCTGGATCTTTCCTCTTTCAGCAAGTTTTGTTATTCTGTCCCATACCATGGGAGAACTTATAAAATATGCCTCCTTCAGCCCCCTGCAGCTCATCTTTATCACTGAATTCAATAACCTCAGAATAAGCTCATCCTCTCCTCTCCCTTTTCACCCTAATTTAGATGCTCTTCAGCACCTGCCTTCTCTTCCTTCCTTGGGTGATACCTAATTAGCTCTTGTAATTAAAAGTATACCCAAAGGGCTGGGCTGGGCACAGATGTTCCAGGCAATACCAGGGGGTTCCTGCCAGGCTCAGGATGGGACACCTGAGGAGCCTTATCTGAGATCCTAGCAAGGAAGTCTTCTGAGATATTTTTTTTTTAATTAGGGCCTTAAAGGACTTTTCTGGGTGTCTGGCCTGGGGTATTTTAAAACAGGTTATCCAGATATCTTGACTTCCAGTATTTCCTTCTGCAGGACTCACCAGTCAGCCCAAAGTTTCCCCAGGTGAATGTGGAGGTTTGTCCATGGGAAAACACAAACAGGATCCCTTGGCACGAGTATTCCAGCTGTTCTCAGCATCCACAGCCCTAAGCACAACAGGAGGAGGATGGTTTCACACCTTTGTTCCCATAGGCATCTAAAAGGGAGCAAGGACTTTATTTCCAGATTAGGAGCATTTAAGTCACCTGGATGGATTCACTTGGAACTGAGATTTGCCCAGGACTGGTCACTCCACATCCTCCCCACTCTCACCCAGCTTTGCTGCCCCACTCACCCTCACAGTGACTTGGCCATCTGGGTTCCTTTCACTTCATCCACCACCAAGCCATCAAATAAGGAAGAAAAATGGTTGGTTGGTTTTTGTCATTATTTATTACAAATTAAATTTTGCAAATTACTGTAAAAAAAAAATCAATAGATTTAAATAAATATACAGATTTCAGGATGCTACATATGGCATGTGTGCAGTAAGTCACTTAAAGATGGGACATTATACACACAAGGAGATATACATAGTACTTTACAGCAGTAGTTTTATTTTAAATTACTAGGCTCACATTAAAGCATGTGCAAAGTTTCCTCTGAAACAAAACCCTTCAGGATTTTTTTTTTTGTTTGTTTGTTTTTAGAATGACTCAAACCTTCAGAAGGTCAAATACAGAAAAGTTTCTCTGCAGCTTTAGGGACCAAATGATCAATTTGCTGGTTTTCGTTTACAGTACAATCAATTGGTCTCATTTCTCCCCTCTCTAGGGCACCAAGCAAAAAAAAAAATAAAAAAAAATCAAAGTCTTTTCAATGTCCAATGGGACTACACTTGCAACAGCCACAGATTTTGGTCCACCACCAACATCAAGTAGCCTTTTTTTAAATGCTTATGTGTAATACTGGATTGGGCAGCAAGGGGGACCCAACAGTGGTTCCAGGAGAGCAATTATTGATCTGCATGAACCAGGTGACAGCTGCAGAAATCCACAATTTCCAATAGAAGCCAATTTGCCCAGGCAAACAAAAGTGCATTTGTGTTACAGCTCCAGAGCCTCGAGATCATGTTTGCCTACAAGGTTGGTTTCTAGGTCCTGGGCTCAGTGTTTTTTCCTCCCTCCTCCGAGCCAGCAGCACTGAGCTGCTCCAGGCCTGGGGGAGCAGCCGTGGCAGGGATTTCCATCCATCCTCCTACAGCTGTGCAGACAGTGTTCTGCTCTCTTCCCAGTCATCCATCCTTTTTGCAACACCAATCCCACCTGGCTGCCCCCAGCTCATCCTCTGCTCCTATTTCTCCTCCTGCAGTGAGGTGCTGGCCCGGTACTGCCCACTCCTTGTATAAAGTCCAACTCAGAGACCTGATCTAAGCCAAGCAGCAAGCAAGCCTTTGCATGCTATTTTCCCACCACCCACCTTCCCTGCTCCTGGCCTCTCCCTTTGGGCAGAGCTGAAAGCAAACTGGGAGATAAGGTGAAGAGCTGGGAATACTCTACCCCATGCTAAGGGTGCATCTCATCTCCTGAGACCTTCACAGCACTGAACCCCTCCAGATGAGCAGCTCAGCTCTGTCGTGGAGCCAGGCTGTGGGGGGCTGTGTGCATGGGGCTCCTGCAGAATTCCAGCTCCCTTCAGCCCCCCCCCTGCCTGCTGCTGCCATGGCCCAAGGGCAGGGATCACACCTGGGTTTGATGCAAGCTCTGGGGTAAGCAAACTCTGCTCCACCTAAAGAAGAGTCACTTAAGGATGGCCCTTCAAGGAATGTCTCAGCCAGAGAATACCACTGAATACTCAGTTGGCTTTCAGGCTTCCAGATATATATATACATATATATATATGATTAGTTTTAATAAAAATCTAGGAGCTGTTTTGCCATGGGAGTCTCATTCAGATGCACATCACACTGTCTGACAGGTAAGAGAAAAAAGTGCAAAGGTGGGCTCGTTGGGCAGGTCCTGCTGGAGGCAGTTTATCTCCAAACCACCCAAGTAGGGCTAAGCTGGAACCATGCTCAGAGGTGAGAGGGGCTCAGAGCTGCCAGGGCCAGCACTGCACAGATCCACTGCTTTGGGAGCCCTTCACCCACCCAGCACGGGCTGAGCCTCTGCCAAGGGCTGCAGGGCAGAGTTAAGCTAGTACTCTACCAGCAAGACCCTTGCTGATCCAAAAAGGCACAATTCAGCTCCACGACACATCTAGGACTGTATAGAGAGAGAGTTTTCCCTTTACAGCAGTCTCTGGAGTGCACAGGCAGCACTGGTTTACACAACAGGAGCCTGCAGACTTCCACTTCTTCCCCCCTCCACTCGTGGCCTTCCCTGCAGCTCTAGCTACCAACAGCTGAGTCAGAGGCACCCACAGGACTCCAAATTCTTCTGGTGAACTTGGTATGCACCTGTTTCTTATCTCTTCTTCTTCCAGATGTTTTTCTTCCAAGGCAGAACTGGCTGGGCACTCCTCTGCGAGCGATGCTGGTGCTTGCTGAGCAGCAGACTGGAGACAGCCAGACCCCTGCAAAAGAGAAGAGGCCACGTTCATGCTCCAGCCCATTTTCCTACTACTCAGCAGCAGCTCGTATTATTGCATTTAGCTAGTCCTCACCAAGGGTCTTTTGAGGAAAAACAGGGGAAAGAAGAGGGGTAACTTGTAGCTGCAGCCATACTGAGCCACAGCAGAAATCTCTCCATCCCAATATCCCCTTCCCACCAGTAGCAGAGGCTTCCAGGAGCCCTTCTAGAAGGGCATGACTCAAGTGATGCTTCCCTAGAGCTGCCTTTCAGAAATTGTTCCCATTGCCTCACAATGGACTAAATTTCCTTCAATTTACCAACTTCCTTTAACTCATTTATACTCCTGGACTCCACAGTTTCTTCCATCAGCGAGTTCCACAACTCACCGACACGAGGGGTGAAAAGTTCTCTTCTTTGATCCAAAGTTGCCTCACAATCAATTCTTGTCCTACATGATGCCCTTCCCCCTTCTCATAAATCATCCATTTGCCCATCCCGTATCAGAGCAACTTCCCACTCAATCAAGAACTACATTTTATTTAATATTCCTCAAGTTCTGGAAGGACACAAGCAAGCCTGGTTCCCTCAGCTGTTGCTTCAGTTCTGCAGAGTGCAGAAATAGTCTCCTCATTTAAAGGGAGATAAGAGAAGGCCATCAGGTCAAGTCCAAGTGGCAACTACAGCCTGGGGTCAGAACTGCAGATTTCAAAGTGCTTGTGAGGGAAGTCAAGAGCAGGTTTAAGTGCCTTGCTCACCTGAGAGCTCTCAGCAGGCTGTGATGGGAAGGCCTCTGTGGAGGCTCCACTGATGCTCCAGAGTTCATTGGCTGCTTCAGACTCTGGAGGTACCTAAGGAGCAAGAGGAGATGCATGAAGCACTCAGTACCAAGGGAAATGGTGATGTCACCAGTGACAGATATTTGAAGGGTTAATTGCAGCTATTTGAGAGCTATTTAAAGATCCCTTTTACTTCTATCATCTTCTACCCTCACACATTTTTCACAGGCATATTTACTCATTGGGGATTTTAACTGGTGCCTTGATATGACATTAGTGACAGATCTCAGCAGTGGCTTTGCTCCCACTTCCCTGCAGTGTAAGGGCTCCTACACTGATGGCTGAAGGAGACAACCCAGAGCCCACATGCACTGTAAAAAAGAGTAGGTACAGAAGATACTGGGCTTCTCAGTCCCAGTTCTCAGCAGCCCTGCTCCCCTGCAGCCTCTCCTACCTGGGCCATGCAGGAGACACTGGTGTTCCAAAGCTTCACACCCTCTGCTTGTCCCTCTCCCAGCTCCTTCCATCCTACCTGGTGCCAGGAGGGATGGAGGTAGCATTGTTCCAGATCACTTACTAAAGTGACTGTTGTACAACCAACCACCCAAGTGACACTTGGCCAGGGCCTCTTGGGAGGGTTCTGAAAGCCACTAGGCAAGTTCCAGTTGTTTTCAAAGAACCAGGCAGCCATCCCCAGGGAAGATGGATAATTCCTCCAGCTCCTGAACTTTGTCTGCTTCCAACTCTACTGAGCAGCCCCTGGGGACATCACCAGGACCCCTGTGACTTACCCAGGCTTCACCTGGCAGAAGGTGGCACAGATGCTGTCCCTGGAGTGTGAGCATTGGCACCTGCTGAGCGATCTCTTGCGCCGCCTTGGCGGGCTTCCCAAGCCATAGGGAGCGGTGTGTCTGTTAAAAACAAAATAAATCAGCTCTGGGACCAACTTTTTATTGGCCATCAGGTTTATAACACAGTCCTGGGAGGCAGCCAAGCCAGTGCCAGCATAATAAAAGACTCATCTGGAGGCATAAGGTGAAAAGGTCACTGATATATCTAAGCCTTGAAACTCCAGCTCCTCTCCCACCTACTGTTTTCCCCACCCCACCCCTCCCAGGGAGATTGCCGTGCCAGCATGTGCTGGGTTGCAAGTGGAATTTTCACTCCTTGCAGCAGCCCAGGCACCCGTGCAAGGGTCACCACATGGGCTGGGTGAGCTGGTGTGGCAAAGCACAGGAGTGCACCAGTGCACCAGCCCCAGTTTCTCCAGCACAGAGATACCAGGGCTTTCTCTCCCTCCCTACCCCCCCCGTGGGTTTTAACACGCAGGACATAGTACAAATCAAGATGTCTTGGGGCCATAACAGGTTCTTCTGATCACAGCATGCTCTCAGAGCTGTTAGCACATTCCCGCTCCATCTTTTGATTGCAATCTCCTCTCCCAGAGGGTTTAGGATTGGCAGTGACTGCAGCTCTTCTCCGAGCAAGCAGAGAGTTGTAATTGCATGTTAGCAAGCCTGATTATAACCACACCTGAGTACATGTGTTTTCCTACAGTGTGATGGCCATTGGTCTGAAACTTGCTGGGAAAAGCTGCTTTAGCATTCTTGAGGGCAGGACTTGGCAGGCACAGGAGTGCAGTGCCAGCCCCCCCCTGCCTCATTTCCAAGGCTGCAGCCCGGGCTCAGCTGCACATCACAAGCGGTAAAGTAACTTTCCGACCCGCGGCTCCGGGCTCTCGGTGTTGGCTTTTGGCTTGCAGAGATACGACTCCCAGAAAAAGATGAACCCACGAGGAGGTAGCGCCCTGTGCTTTCAACCCCCCCCTCCTCCCCTCGGGATTGTACTGAAATTCCTGAGCAGAAGCACAGATCGTCCCTTTCTAGGTACTGGAAGGACTCGCAATGCCCTCCGGAGCAGGTGCTGCAAAAGCCCCGGCAGCAGTGGGATATTTTCTCACCTTCCTTTACCCTAAAATCCCATCCTCGATCAGGAAGCACAGTCACTCACCCATCGACAGAGCCACCCCCCTCACCTGCCCCCCTCCGTAAAGCTCCATCCATGCTCACCCCGGGGTGTTGACCCAGATGATATCCAGGTGACAGAAGTAGATGCATTCCTTATCCATCCAGCTGTTGCAGGAGCAGCGCTTGGTCCTGGGGTGCTCAGCACTGGCTGCGGCCAGGAGGGACCCCAAAGGAGGAGGAGGAGAGCCCATACCTGCAGCAGAAGGAGGAAGGGATGAGTTGCAGGCTCGGTGCTGATTGCTGAAGTGCCCGTTCGGGTGTCACCTCTGCAATGACACCTCCGGAGAGGATTACGGCGGTATGGATACGCGGGCAGTTAGTTACACGGGAGGTGCAGCCTTCTGCAGGCTCATCCAGGACTTGTACAACTCTGGCAGCTCCAGCCGGCACCGCCGGAGCAGGGGGGGCACCCAGCGAAGCCCCCGTGCAATGCCCCCCACCCCGCAGCTCCGGCACCCCGCACAGCCTCACAGCCCCAGCTGCGGGGACACAGCCGGGGGTCCCCCCTCCAGAGCAGCCACCCTCAGGGGCTGCTCAAGCCCCCCCTCCAGCCGGGGGCTCACCATCTCCTAGGAGGGCGCAGAGGGCGCAGGCCAGCAGCAGGAGAGCGGCGGGGTGGCTGGGCATGGCGGTGGGTCTGGGAGAGGGTGGGGGCTGGAGAGAGTTGGAAGGTCTGAGGAGTTCTGCTGCTCCTGTTTTGCCTCCTTTCTCCCGCTGTTTCTCCCCGTGCTGCTGAAGCTGCAGCCGGCGCGATGCCTCTGGAGCTGCGGCCGCCCCGCAGGTGCTTTATAGCCCCGGCAGAGCCGCCCCGCCCCGGCCCGCCCCGTGCGAGGAGCCCGCGGGGAGGGCACGCGTGGGGGCGGTGGAGAAACCCCCGGGGCATCTCCTCCCCTCCCCCGTGGGTAGCCCTCTTCCCTCCGTGGGCAGCCCTCTGCCCTCCGTGGGCAGTCCTTCCCTCCCTCAAGCAGACACCCCCTCCCCGTGGGCAGTCCCTTTGCCCCGTGGCAACCCCCTCCTTTTCGCGGGGAGCCCCGTCCCCCCATAGGCAGCCCCTTCCCCCCCGTGGGCAGACACACACCTCCCCTTGGGCAGCCCCTTGCCCCTCGTGGGCAGTCTTTCCCCTCTCGCAGGCAGAGGCATCCCCCCCGCGGGTCATTCCTCCCCGTGGGCAGCCCCTTTCCCTCCGTGGGCAACCCCCTCCCACGCGTGGGCAGAACTCTCTCCCGTGGACAACCCTCCCCTCATGGGCAGCTCCACCCACCCCAGCCCGGGCAGACCCTTACTATCGGTGGGCAGCTTTCCCACCTCCCCATCTCCCCCCGTGTGCAGACCCGTGGGGTTCCCGAGTGGGTGCTGGGGGTTGGCAGCAGGCAATGTGCAGCCGCTGCCGGCAGATGGAGCGGGTGGGGTGCAGCAGCCGTGCCGCGGGGGTGCCCTCTGCCAGCCCGACCCACGCAGGGAGGGGGAGAAGGGGGGACCCCAACCCGGTGCTTCCCTCCAGAGGAACCCCCAGGCTGCCCGCACCCCCCACCCGATGCTGCTCCAGGCTGGGGCTGGAGGGAACACTGCTGAAAGGGAAAAGGGGGGGAAGGTGATGACCCCAGACCTGGAGCAGCTCTGGACCAGGCTGAGAGAGTTGGGGTTCCTCAGCCTGGAGATGAGAAAGCTCCAAGGAGACCTTAGAGCACCTTCCAGTGCCTGAAGGGGCTCCAGGAAAGAGCTGGGGAGGGACTTTGGACAAGGGCAGGGAGGGATGGGATGAGAGGGAAGTGTTTCAAATGGGAAAAGGGGAGGTTTTGGTGAGATTTTAGGAAGGAATTCTTTGCTGTGAGGGTGCTGAGACCCAGGTTGCCCCCAGAAGCTGTGGCTGCCCCATCCCTGGCAGTGTTGAAGGTTGGATGGGGCTTGGAGCACCCTGGGCTGTGGGAGGTGTCCCTGACCATGGCAGGGGTGGCACTGGATGAGCTTTAAGCCCCTTCCAACCCAAACCAGTCTGGGATTTTATGATTTAACCTGGATAAATTAGGTAGAATTCAAGACATGTTCAATGTCAAGTAAAATTCTTACTCAGTTCAAGAAAATACACCTGTTAAATGACAGCCCTTGCTTTATCCCTCTCTCTTTTTTTTTTTTTTTTTCATTAAATCAGTTTAAAACTTTTGCTAGGCTCAACAGTCAAAATTTCTTGTGATAAAACTATTCAACCTCTGTCTGATTTTGCTTCAACATCAGTGATGACATTCTAGACACTATCTGCACATTTTCAGGATGTGAATCACGTAAAATCTAGAAGCCACCTCTTGGCATGCCCAAGGAGGGAGGCAAAGCAGCTCCATCTTGCCCGCTGTGTGCACCACGCAGAAGCAGAAACCTGTCCTCCAGAGGAGGGTTGGATGCTGGGATGGATAACAGCTTCCAGGCATCCTGCATCCCCCAAGACCACCACTCCAGCTCAGAGGGCCAGCTCCTGGCTTCCCAGATCTTGGGAGAGACTTAGGAGTCTGAGCAGGTTAGCAAAGCCAATAAAGAGCTACTTCACTTGGCTTTCTCAAGATGTTTTTGAAGGCTTCTTAGGAAAGGGAGTGGATTTTTATGTGTTTACAATGTACAGTCGAGGGGTTTATTGCACTGTTATGAACAAATGCAAGATGATGGCATTCACAGGGAGTCCATGTGAGGGCTCATGGAAAGCATAACGTGTGTGTTATGGGTGTGAGGAAAGGAGAGAGGAATGAGAAAAAAAAAATGCAGTGAACCAGAGTGTGGGAAGCAGCTTTTATCTGAGGAATAAATTCTGCTTCCAGCATCTGAGGGAAGTCAAAGGGGTTACTACTGTGCTCCTGCTAGCAATGCCAAGAGGCTTTGACATTCCCTCTGACCAAGCAGTGGTGGGAATCCCTGGCTGTATTCATGAAAAATGCACATGGAAGATGTGTGGGGGGGAAAACCCAGAGTGGGATCAAAAAATATATACTCAGGGGATATTATTGCTGTGTTCACCAAACAGCTCTGACTGGGATGGCATGTGAGAGCACAGATGCTGTCAAGAGCTTTGCTTACTGAGGGGTTTGAAGTGAGGAGGCCAGAGCAGATGCAAAATTAACACCTGGGAATTGAGCTAATCTATCAGGGTAAAGGGCATGTTAGGAGGAGAAAAACAGGAATACTAAAAAATATATATATATTTTAAAGTAACAAGAAAGCAAAGAGATAACTCATAAAACAAAGCTTTGGTGGGACAGGCAAACAAGCAGAGGGCAGTTCTGAACCCCTGTACCAATGCAACAATCACTCTAAAGGAAATGGGGAAATACAATAGCAGCATTACCTGTTACAGCCCATGCTCCAGCTGTGCCAAGTTTCAGAGTTATGTCAGAGCTCGGGTACTATGTGACATTCCAGATGCCACTTCAATGATATCATAAATCTCCCTTGGCTCCAGTTTCCAGCATCCTCATTCTGGTCACTGGTGGGTGAAAGAAGATACTGTCGACGTGGGGAAGGTAATGCAGCAGCAGTTACCACACAGAGGAAAGGCTGGGGAAGAAATGACATCACCTGGGTTACAGAAGAGGATTACACCTTAGGAAAGGTGCTTCCAGCCCTTAGAATCATAGAATCATAGAATTGGATGGGTTGGAAGGGACCTCAGAGATCAAGTCCAACCCTTGATCCACTCCTGCTGCAGTTCCCAGCCCATGGCACTCAGTGCCACATCCAGGCTCTTTGGAAAGATCTCCAGACACGGAGAATCCACTACTTCCCTGGGCAGCCCATTCCAATGCCTGATCACCCTCTCCAGAAAGAAATTCTTTCTCATCTCCAACCTAAACCTCCCCTGGCACAACTTGAGACCCTGCCCTCTTGTCTTGCTGAGAGTTGCCTGGGAAAAGAGCCCAACCCCCCCTGGCTCCAACCTCCTTTCAGGGAGTTGCAGAGAGTGATGAGGTCTCCCCTGAGCCTCCTCTTCTCCAGCCTCAACACCCCCAGCTGAGGAAAACTCAGTTCCTAAACTTCCTTTGCATGAAGCACAAGACAGAGCCACAATAATATGGATTTCCAGAGTTCACTTACTGACCAGCACAAAATTTGTCACCCAAAGATTTCTTGTGTCTGCAGGAAAGAAGCAAAGTCTCCAGGTTTTGGAGGTCTGGGCTCAAGCTCTTTGCTTTACCAGACTGCTTTTGTGGCCCTTGCTTTGTTACACAGCTTACATTGCCAAGAAAAGCCTGAAGCTACATGTAAATGTCTGTAAAGATCTCTTATTGTGTTGCTAGAAGTAGACAAGTGCCCAGACATCTGCTAGATATCTTCTTTTAATGCCAGGTGCAAAAACATCTTTACAAACCAGATCTTTCATCCAATATTTCTCACTCATTTTCTTCATTTCTCATAAATCCCGAGAGATTTGCACTGTCACAGAAAAAGGAGCAAGTGTTACACCCTCTTGTTCATGTATGCCTCCTGAATGGAGTTTGAACTAATTTTTTTTTTTTTTTTCTCCAGGAAATACCCTTCTGTGTTGAGCAGGCACTAACATGACCTGCACACACATGGATGTTTGGCACCAGTGTTTCAAAGATCTCAGAGGATGTGGGGCAATGGATGACAATGGCAGGGATGGAGGGACCCTGCAGAGAAGATTGTGTTGACCAGGACTGCTTTGAACTGACCCTGCTCTGAGGGCTGAGTCCAGAGCCAGAGAATTGCTGGGTAAAAACAAAAGAAAACAAAAAAACCAACCAAAAAAAAACCAACCCCAAAAAACCAAAATCAACCCAGACCAAAAAAAAAAAAAACCAAACCCAAAAAACCCAAACCACAACAACAACAAAATAATGAATATTTTAAAAAGTAATTTGCCTTTAGGCTTGTAAAGAAGAATGTCCAGACATGGAGTGAAGCAGCCATCTGAATATCCACCAACCCCACAGAATATTATTCTAATGGTTCACTGCCTCAAGAGCAGCTTCTCATTTTGAGGCTGAATTTTCAGTCTCCTCTCTGTCCTGGTTTGGGTTGTCCTGGTTTGTCCTTACTATGGGCTGGGGGGCATCAGCTTGGACTGGACCAGTGGTTCCCCTTCACCTCCCAGCCCCTGCAACCTGCAGTGTCCCTGCTCTGCTGATAAGGAGCCAGGGCCACTGGTCCCCAGGGCCATCCCTGCTGGCAGCATCCCCAGGATAACACCACTGACATCCCAAGAGGCTGGGGAGAGGGCAGAGCCAGTGCTGCACAAACACAGCTTCCAAAGAAAGAACAAAGGCAGCCACAGGGTCCCAAATGCCAAAGATGGGGTTTGCCTCCCGTGGTTATTTTTTCCCTTTTGTTTCTGACTGTAGGAATACATTGTTCACCTCACTGGGAGGAGTTCCAGGCAGACATGACGAAAGGGACAAAACAGCTGAAGAAAAGAGACGTCCCGTGCAGCATTCCTGAAAGGGGCTGTTTTGGAAATGAGGAAGGAGCAAACAGGAAAGTGCTTTAACCATTGAGAAGATGGGATCCCAGCGTGTTCTTGGCACTGGCGGGAACAATGGGGTGATGTCACGAGCCAGAACTCCCCACGGTGGGTGGAAGCCCAGCAAATAATCATAATTCTTCTCCTGGGACATTAGGAAAATTTTTCCACAGTTGGTCATGCCCCATTGAATCCCTGTTAGGAAGTAGGAAAGAGACATTGTCATGTGAAGTTCCCTTTGGGAGATCAGAGATGCCTCGTCCCCCCTCCCTGCCCCTGGATCAGCACATCAGTTGTTATAAATCACTGCTTTCTGCTGACTACCAGAAATTTCAGTGGTGGTGCCAGGAGGCTGAGCACAGGGCTGCCTGAAGAATGTGTTTCACACAGTTAAGAAGGGTGCACACGGGGTCTGGAGAGTTGCAAGAGCAAAGGGACAGACACGTCCTTAGCCACCCCCTGCTCGGAGCCTGCACAGCTCTGCAGCATCCTCCTGGCAGGGCCAAAAGTGGTGAGAAGGGGATGGAGCTTAGGAGACACAGCATTGCACAACCAGTGGTGTTTGGAGAATTTCAACCACGTTTAAGGCTAAATGCTGTGAGCAGTATGAGGGTATCCTCCAGATCCCAGACACTCTTATTTTGGCTATGTGGAGAGTGACCTGAAGTTCACTTGCAGCATCCAGGTGTTTACTACAATACCTCCTGCACTACCCTTTAGCTCCTTTCCCTTGACAGGGACTATTCCCATGGGAGGACCAGGATAGCCAGGCAATCCTGACAGGGAGCAAAGGCTTTCATCCTTTTTGGGCCATTACTGAGCTCCCAGACTGCTCTCTCCTCTCCCAGATTTGGTATGGAAAAGCCCAGTCAGGTGCCTGCAGAGGAGTGGGCTGTCCCATTGCTGTGTGCATGATGGGACTGCTTGGCCAAGATGGACATGGGATTGCTCTTCCAACAGCAAAAAGGACTTTGGTGAGTCTAAAGCAGTCATAAAACTCAGCCCTAAAGAAAAGCAGCATGAAGACATGAGTGTGTGCATGGTTTACTGATAACAGCTTTGTCCCTGCTCCACCTTTGTCTGTGGTTTGCACCATCAGTGCCTGAACATACCACAAGGAGTTGTTTTCTCAGGTCCCAGCTTCCAGGTTGTTGGGTTTTCCCCACCCCAGGAGTTCCCAAAGAAACCCGGTGTCCCTCACAGACATGGGCAGAGGTAGCCTGGCACCAGGCATTGGGACTGCCATCCAAAGCTGCTTTCTTTGCCCCCCTGCCCCCATTTCCCTGTGTCACAGACACAAGATTTCTCTGTTCTGGTGGCACCAGGAAAATGATGGTGAAAGGTGTGGCCAGATGGGAAGGTGAAGGCCATGGACTTGTTTTCTCCATCCCTTCCATGGAGTGGGAATGGGGCAGGCAGCAGCAGCTGAGCATGGACACCTCTCCCACCCATCAGGACCAACCTGGCTGCAGCATCCCCCAGAAAACCCCTGCAGTGCTGAGCCCTTGGCAGGATGGGGCCCTTCCCACGTGCCTTGAGCCAGCCTGGGAAAATGAGGCTGTTGGGTGCCTGGCAGACTTGCCAGAGAGCTGCAGGAATGGATTATGTCAGAACTACCCTGGCTGCAGAGGAGACAAAGTCATCAGCTTTGCTCTGCAGGACACAGGGAGGATAAATCTGCAGTGGGCATCAGCCAGGGAAGGGGGAGGGAAGGCACCAAATAAATTCATGCTCCCCTTCCTCCAGTGCTTCTCCACTTCAACCAGAGGTCTCAAAATCCATTGGCAGAGGGCAAGGCTGGAGTCCCCCAGGCCATGGCAGGGATGGAGTACCCTGGGGGGGCTGTCAGGCAGGAGGAGGCTCCTGCAAAGCTGCAATGGTGAAGCTGCTATGGAAAAATGAGGGACTGGTGCCATTCTCAGATGATTTTGAAGGGGGAAAAACAAGTTGAATGTCTCAGAGAACCTTTGAAATGCACTGAGCTCTCTGTAGCCTCAGATGATTATCACTCTGTTACACAAATGTAATTAATTTTATAGCAAAGTTACTAATCCTTTAATAAAATGAAAAATGGGGGGGGGGGGACACAAAGTTTGCCTCTAGGACACCATTCACATCAAATCCAGGAAGGGCCTGGCTAAACTTGAAGATGTTGTGAAGATATGGATGTGTGGTCAGCTTTGGAAGGGACATTCAGCTCCATGCATCAGGGCTTTCCTATGATATTCAGCCCAGATGAGACCTCCAGCAGGAGCAGGTCCTACCTGATCCCTCATGGCAAGACCTGGCCACCTCCCTCTCCAGCATCCTCTGCCCTGGGGGTGACAGCCCTTGTTTTAAAGTCATACCAAAGGTGGTCCTGATGACACCCTGCCATGCTGCTCTGGGATTTCTTGCAGAGAGAGGCACAGGTACAAACTTGCAACACTCTCCCTCCTCCACCAAGAAATTTTGTGATTTTTTTTTTTCAGCTCTTCCTTCTTTCAAAATTCCAGGGGCTCCAAGAGCTGTGAACTCATCCTGTTTCTTCTTCACTCCCTGGGAAGCAAAGCACGTTCACCCTTTTTCTGTGGATGGAAAGGTTGTGCCAAAGGGAAGCGTTTGCAGGTAAGAAAGATTTTAATTTTTTTTTTTTTTTTTTTTAATAGAATTAGGCTGAATGACAGTTAGAAATCTGTCCTGTGTGCCTGTCTGATTACAGACTTACTCTGCCCAAAGGGCAAGCAAAGAAAAGCACAGTGTGTGTTTAGACAGCCCCATGGAGACATTCCTTGTACGTTGGGTGTTCATTGGAACACTTTAACATGGATGTCTGCATTTACTCCACCCTGATGGTTGAACTCCTGCAGATTTCCAGCACGATGAGTGACCTGGAATTTATAATTACAATAGGTGCAAAGCAATTAATCATCACCTCGGAGCTGTCTTCTGTTGCTAACTGCTTTATGATCCCAATCCTTTTGCAGCAAGTGCATGAGAACAGCTTGTGTAACACCACAATTTCCAGCTGAGACAAGTTCAGTGGGGTTCCTACCACCCGGACAGGCACGAGTCCCCCTTTCTGCACCAGCTGCTTCGTGCCATGCCGAGGTGCTCCAGGTTGCAGACACAGCAATATTCAGCTCAGAGAGCAGCAAGTGACACCTCTGCCTGAAGTCCCCATTGAGCAGCTCATCCAGACCTCATCTCCCAGCTCATTCTTTTGGGAGAGAGAAATGGGGTGAGTGTGTAGGTAAGGGAGCTGTAAGATCAATCAGAGACAGGCATTCGTAGAGCAAATAAGGCAGAAGTTAAATGTAGTTTGAGGAAAAAACAAGCAAAACAAAGAAAACGCCCTTTAAACCTCAGCACTTGTACGTGTGGTTAATTATTAATTATTGATATGGTTTATTGATGTATTGATGTATTGATTTGTGCCACCTAGAGGACAGATCCCATTGTTCTGAACAATGCACAAATCCAGGAGAATCTCTGAAGAGTTCACTAAGGTTTCCCAGTCAGAAGGGAAGATGCTGGAACACTCAAAAATGTGACCACTGAGAAGGTCTCTGGTTTTCCTCCAGGTTATGGGTAATGTAAAAAATTAAACTCAGAGTTTGAATCAGTTTGTTACGTTCAGAGAAATCATTTCAGCTCTCAGTTTTGCAGTCTGGGGCAAGACAACTGAATTGTTTTCATTTTTGTTACTTAAGGGCACAAAATTGTAATGGGAAAAAAAATCTTCTAAACTGCAACAGTTTAATAAGACTTGCAGCTTTTAAAAACAACTTGTTTTTAACAGGAATGAGAAATACTTGAATTGGGGGAAAAAAAAAAAAAAAAGACAAAATATTTCCAGCAAACTAAGAAAGTCATAATTTCCATCCAGCTCTACTTGCAATTTTGGTAGGAGATGAGAGACTCCGATCTGCAGAAGCAGATCATTTAGGGAAGGAAACAACGAAAGTTTTACAAGAAACTTTAATTAAAGTAGGAGTAATTAGGTGCTGAGGAATCACAACACAAACCTGGCAAGGGATCAGTCTCTGCTAGCAGTGTCTTTTTGCTGCATGGCTCTGCCTTTGGATAGATGGAAGAATAATTTCAGTTACTGGTTAACCAGCTTGCCATGAAACTCCATTCTTCCAGGCTGGTTTATGCTCTATTGGCATTGGACTGCAAGTCCAGAGGGATCAGAGCTTAGGGCAGCTACCTGTAGCGGGAGGAGCCATTCTTGCTTCTGAAGCTCAACGAGCTGCTGGTCTCTTCCAGGACTCCAGCCACCACACAGCGCTTCCAGGGTAGAAGTGTAGCGGGAAGAGCCTTTCTTGCTCCAGAGGCTCGACAAGCTGCTGGTCTCTCCATGCCTCACACCAGAGTGAGCTGAGGTGCCTTCTGTGGGTGTCAGTTCCACCTTTATTGGCCCCCTGGCCTTGCTCATGCCCAATAGGGGTCTGTCCTAATCAGGCACAGGTGGACTCACACCCACTCACTGGCAATTCGAGGCACCTGATTTATCTTATTTCTCTACAGCTACCAGATCTTCTGCTTCACTAGAAATTCTGTAATTTTCTATTCCAGCATAAAATGATGCAAAAGTATTAGGAATTTTGTAATCATCATCATCATCGTCATCTCAGGCAGCAGAAATTTATTATTCCATGCAAACAGTTGCAATTCTTGGGTCTTTTAGAAATAATTTTAGAGTACTAAAGGAAAAGTTTCATCTTGAAAAGGAATTGTAAACAGAATAAGAAAATAACCCATTCCAAAACTGCAGATGTGAGATACTGCCAATTCATAACAATGCTTAATTTTGTTAACTTTGCTGCTAATTTGTTGGTTTCAGTATTTGCAGTGCATTTGTAAAGGATGTTTAACAATACAAGCTGTGCTTGTAATTCATCCAAAGAAGTTGCATTTCTAACATTCAAGTCTCAGTTTCCCAATATGAAAATGGTGAAGAAGTGAACAAAGGAGGAAATCTTGTTCTTTTTTTTTTTTTGGCCACTGGTTGTTTTGTCTCCGTATTCTCTGAGCTGTGTGTGGTGGTTCTGAGCTCTCCCCCCACTCACTGGCCACACGTTAGTTGTGTCTGACATCCTTTGGGTACCACAAACCATCTCTGCTGTTACTGGAGATAATGGAAAGTTTAGGAGCAAACGGAGCAGATGAGTAGCAGAGGAAGGGAAAGCACTCTGCTCCCCCAGAGCTGGTACTATTTATACCTCAGGGATTCCTTAAAATAGCTTTTGCTGCTTATGGGGTGTTTTTCTCTGAAATGAATCCCATGGGGACACACTTCCTCATGTTCCTCCTTCTAGTTCTGGGGTCTCATCAGCTGATGGAAGAGCTCAGCCCTGGGGCAAGAATGGGGAAGAAGCTCCTCTGATGGGGAAAGCTCAGACCCAAACACAGACACCACTTCTCATCAGTATGGTCTGCAGTGAAAAGCCCAGAGGTGGCCAAGTGGGGCTGATGCCAGCCCATCCAGTAGGCCCAGGGATGGTTTTTGAAGCTGATCAGGATGGATACTTGGAACTTGAATGCAACTTAGAGGGCTGGATGCAAAGAATATCCTGCTGATCCCATCTTCACCTTCAAACAGGGACAGAGCCTGAGGAGGTGTCAGGAAATTCCTTGGTCCTTGGGGTGGTCACTGCCTCATTGTCTCAGGCTCTCACTAAGGAAAGGTCTGGAGATACTTCCACTGAAAAGCAAAGAACACAGCAGCAGACTGGCCTCTCCACCCATCCCTTTCAGCATCTCCAGTGAGCTCTGATGAGTTCTCCTCCTCCTGGCCTCAGCTCCAGAACTCCCTGGTCCCACCACACCAGGGCCTCAGCAAGCTCCATCCTTCCACCTTTGCTTTCCCTTCTCTGAGCAGCATCTCTGCCTCCTGCACAGCCCCACATCAACCCTCTCACTATCCTCTCCTGTAGTGTAACAAGGCAACCAGGTGCCCCTAATTGCCAGGGAGTGAGCATGAGCTTGTGTCAAGCCCACCTGTGCCTAATTAGGGTTATTGGCCCCCTGGTCCTGCTCATGCGCAGTGGGGGCCAACCCTAATTGGGCACAGGTGGGCTTGACACAAGCTCATGCTCACTCCCTGGCAATTAGGGGTGCCTGGTTGCCTTGTTACACTACACTCTCCAGTGGATTATCTTGCCTCAGCCACAAGGTAAATGTGCTTCTCACTGCCCTCCCACCGACCTGAATTTCTACCCCCCGTCATTTCCCTCTCTGCAATGATCCTCATCTTTCTGCCATGGAAGTTGTTAACTTTGCTAAATTGGTGTCTATAAAGTGCTGCACATCCACTGCATTGGAAAACTGAGTTGTGTTCCACTTTTCTGCTGGAAGCTTCTTTCAGGGCTCTGGAAGATTCCAGAACACAGAATTTAAATTTTTAGGCATTCTCCTGCCAGTATGGCAAGATGGAGATGCTTTAGAAACAGGAATTTTCAGAGGCACTTTTCAGATGGTAAATCTACCAAGTGCTGCCCTGCTTAAGGGGGAGTCAGGACTCAGAGAAGACCCAGTTTGAGCAGAAAGCTCAAACAGATATACAGATATACAGAAAAGGGGGTTAGAAGCCAGGGGGAGCATTAAATGTGAGTGTTTCCCAGAAGTTCAGTACAAGAACTGGTCAGGTATCTCTCATAAGTGAGATGCTACAAGAAAAAGCTCTCTCCCTCCCTTCTCACTCTACCCAGTAGCCCACTTCCAAGCTTCTACTTCAGGCAGTGTGTAATTAGCTGTACAAAATAGGAGCAAAGACATGGAAAACCCATTCCAGGTAACCTCAGTGTCTCCCACCAGGAAGACTCCGTGTTGAATAGCCACAGCATAAACCAGGTAGAGTTATTCACACTTGGCCTCTCCCAGAGCCCAGGGAAGTGCTGTAACCACTGGGCTTTGAGTCTGCTGCTACACACACATGTCTGAGGGCTCGTCTCTGCTGTCTTTTGTGTGGGTTTGGCAAGCTCTACACATGCCTAATGGATCAGGTCTTGCCAAAAAAACAGAAAGTGGGGAACGCCCAGTTTAAGAGCCTCTCCAGGGCTTGTGCACAAGCAGCTCACCATGTCCAAAGAGCTAAATCCAGAGGGGATTAAGTGCTCCAGCCTAGCATGTAGGCATCCTTGAGAAACCTAAAACCTGAGGTGCCACCTAACACTGGAGGTGCTTTGGGTTCCTCGGTGCTGACATTCCTCCAAAGGAGTGCACACAAAGCTGTCTACACCCCAGGCCTTTTGGTATTTCTGCTGCTGCAGAGCAGACAACCCACAGGAGCTACGTGCACATCCCCATGGCATAAACATTCTCCACCACACTCAGACCGTTCTCCTCTTTCCTAAAACAACAGAGATGTCCCTGTTGTTTTATGACATTTTGGAAAGGAACTCAGGGGGACACTGAAGGACACATAGCAGAGCAGGGACAAACACTGATAACGTTGGCAAAGTGGGAAACAGAGTGGGTGTTTGATAGCTCCCCAAATACAGACTTCCACCCTCTGCTTAATGATAGGAAAAGTGCAGACAGGATATCCCTGCAGGGTGTCTCTTCAGGAGAGTTGTTGGCAAACTGTGTGTTTCTCTACACACGGTGAGCAAAGGTGGTTGAGCCAGAAGGCTTTTTTAAAGGGTTTTTGTGGGGTTTTTTTATTGTATAAAGAGAAAAAACCAAGAAAGAACAAAAGTAGTTTTCATGAGGGAAGCGTGTGAGTGTGTGTATGTGCATGTGCTCCCTCTTTAATAATCTGAAGTGAACACAAATTTGCTGCCTCTGTCTCTGCAGTGGAAATCCAGGATTGCTGGAGCCATTAGCAGTCAGGAGGCATCCAGAGCTCCCTGCTTGGCAGCACTCAGCTGCCTCCAAGTCCCTAAGGAAATTTTGCAGTTGAACTGGTAAGGAGTGTCTGCAGGTAGAAGGAAAGGCTGATGTGTGGTGGGGACAAATGGTTCCCCACGGGCTCAGGGATGGGAAGGAGAAGAGAAGCAAGAGAAAAGAGCAGCAGATGTGTAGGGTGAAGTCGGTGTTTGTAGGTGGCCATGCATGGCTGGACAGCAGATTGATGGTAATTGGGTGTAGCCCTCCATAGAGCTGATTTCTGGAGGAAAAGTGGGAAGACCTCTTTACTTGCACCAGAAGGTGAGAGTGTTGAAATTAAAAGCTAAAGCCTTCTGCTGGAATGGCATGTTCAGGACAGCTTGTTCCTCTGAGCAGCTAAAGTTTTATTGTCTGGGAAAGGATGGGGGAAAATTGGGTAGAGAGAGGAATCATGTGTGGTATTACATTGCCCTTCAGAATCCAAGACTTACTCAAGAGCCTAAGCTGAAGAGGGCTTCAAGTCTGGACAGGAGGACTGTATCCAAAAGACTCCACAGCATCAGTGACAAGTGTGGCTGGCACTGGTTTGAGCATCCAGAAGTCAGGAGTTAGTGGGACTTCCCTTTAGAAGGAGTCTGTCCTTGAACTCCAAGCCCCTGGATCTCAAATAATGGACACTCAAGAGACAAAGCAGTCCAAGTTGCCTGTTGCTTTTGAAGATTTGTCCATTGAGCAAAGTTAAATAGTTCAGAAAAGTCCAAACTCAGTTTTGATCTGACTTGGTATGAAAAGCACAGAAGGTCAGAGAGGTTTCACTCACTGACAGCACTGCAGCCTCCAGCCCAGCTCTGGGTGCTCTCAGCAGGACCTGATGTTGCCTGAGCACAGCAAGAAGGTAAGGAGTCCATCAGGACTTTGGACCTACTGTTAAGGTTTGCCCTGACAAGCTTTGAGCCAAGAGGGACTGTTTCATGCTTTGGAGGCTCAGCTCTGGCTCCATCCTCCTCTGCCCTGCTTTTGCTTTTGTTCAAACCCCCCTGTTCTCAGGCTTTAATTCAGTGCCAGCAAGGCTGCTCTGCAGTGCTCATGGCAGGCAGCAGCAGATGCCTCATTGTGCTCCAGTTGTCTGGACATGATACAGCAAAGCCTTGGTCGAGCTATGTCAGAGGGATGAGCAGAAATCCTGGGAGGCTTGATCTGCCCTAGGTTAATGACATAATGAGCGAGGTGTGAAAATTATGAGCTGTGGCAGCCCTGGGAGGCATCTTATTTGTCTGCATGGTGACAGATGCCACCTAAGGAAGAGGGGTATGTGTGCTACAGAGGGACGATGTAACACAAATCCCAGTGAACATTGGGCACTTTTAACAATAACTCTCCAGATGACAGTTCATGGAGAGCACAGATAACCCCAGGCAGAAGCTGCAATGAGGGGAGGACCCCACCCAGCTCTGAGAAGCAACCCCAGGGCACAAACCTACCCAGGCACAAGGGCTTGCCTGGGAAGGACATGTTGTACCCAGCCTTTGGCTGTTCCACAGAAGGTTGTGTCCAGGGCTGTTCCAAAGGTGATTGCAACCAGAAGACCCTCGAGGGTGGGGGTACCATGTCCCATCAAGAGCAGACTCCATACATGGTGAAGAACCATGTATGAAGTGAAGAGCTTCTCAGTGAATTTCTTAACTGAAGCACTGGAAGAGGTTGCCCAGGGAGGTGGTGGAGTCTCCATCCCAGTGGGTGTTCAAAACTGGGCAGATGTGGCACATTAGGAATGGTTAAGGTGGTGTGGGACTGACTGTTGGACTTGATGATCTTGAAGGTCCTTTCCAACCATGGTGATTCTATGATTCTAATAAGGCAAGATGCTCTAGTGGAGCACAGGGGTGTTGCTGTACCAAATCTAAGGCTGAGAATGACAGATTGTCATTACCTGTGCAGTCATGGAGATGTCACTCTTGTATCTTGTGTCACCATGGTTTTAGACCACTGGCTTCTGGAGCTGGTCACCAGAACCAGGTGTAACCAGGACCACTTCAGCTTCTTCAGCCTGCTACCACTTGTCAGCAGAACAGGAGCTTGGGCTGAGGTGCAACACTTGTGTGGGATACTGGCTCACCTCAGAAAGACATCAGCACCAGCTCTAAAAGAATGATTGTAAATCCCATGAAAATCTTCCCTCAAAGTCCAGGCTTTGCATTCATGTGATGCTGTGAGGGTCTCAGATCACATGGTTCAAAAGGAAGCTTCTTAGTCCATGCAGCTTTAATGTAAAACTGGAAAAAGTAACACAGAAAAAAATTACAAGGAGTTCCCTTAATGATTGTAGAGAAGGGGCTGGGAATAGAGCCCGAAGAGGATGAGCTGATTTTCCTCTGGAGAAGCACTTCCTGGGACTGCTGCAATGATTTTATCTGGGAATCACCCCTGCAGAAAACTCACTCTGGTCCTTATGAAGCAGGGATGGTGCATGGCCTGTTCAACATCAATCAGGAGAAGTCTGTCCAGCAGACCCAGAAAGGTTTTCCTCCCCATCTCCTCTGCCCTGATGAGACCACACCTGGAATACTGGATCCAGTTTTGGGCTCCCCAGTTCAAGAGAGACAGGGATCTACTGGAGAGAGGCCAAGGGGACTGAGATGAAGAGCATTGAGCTCTCCTATGAAGAAAGAATGAGAGCCCTGAGGCTGTTCAGCTTGGAGAAGAGAAGTCAGAGAGAGGATCTTAGGAATGTCTAAAAATATCTGAGGGATGGGTGTCAAAGATGAGGCCAGTCTCTTTCCAGTGGTGTCCAGGAATACGACAAGGAATAATGGGTTGAAGCCAGAACATAGGAAGTGCCACATCAACATAAAGAGAAACCCTTTGAACTTGAGGGGAAGGGAGCCCTGTCTCAGTCTGCAGAGGGAGGTTGTGGAGTCTCCTTTGGAGGCTTTCCAACTCCCTCTGGATGTGTTCCTGTGTGGCCTGACCTGGGTGATCCTGCTGTGGAAGGGGGGTTGGACTGGATGATCTCTAGAGGTCCCTTCCAACCCCTGATATTCTATGATTCTCTGAATATCTCCCCAGCTTGCAGCCCCACTGCTGTAATACATGCTGCCTGGCTTACTATGGGATGAAACAGGGCAGTCCTGAGCAGATCCTGAGCAGATCCTGAGTAGATCCTGAGTAGATCCTCTCACTGAGCAGCCAAGTGAGAGGAGCAGCGTTCCAATGTGATGCTTTGCAGCACGTAGGGGTGAAGGGAGACGTGCGATGCTCTCACGGTGCCACGTTCCTCACCTGTCAAGAGGCAAACACCTCCATGTGGTCATTTCCAAACAACTGGATTTTAATCCACTGAGGTGCCAGCTCAGATTGGCCTTGACATAAATGCTGAGAGAAGATAAAAGCTTCTAGGAGGACAGGCCAGATGGGAGGATTATCTCCATTGTTTTGGGAAAGCCTCTGACTTTACAAACATTCACTCACAGAAATGAACAAAAACATCTCTTGCGGTAAGTGCTGCCTGCACCCAGCCTTCTCCCCAGCTCACTGATATGCAAATCTCACCACACGCAGCTGGGCTGGAGCTTTGTGGTTGGCAACCTTTCTGTACCAATTTTGGTAATAGCTTTCTACGTGACTCGGGTCTGACTAAGCAGAAAGGAATCAGTGGGGACTCTTTGTTCTTGAAGCTCAGCCGAAATATGAACGTGCTGGCCTGACAAAAGCCAGCTCTTTGCATAAAGAAAATACAGAGGTCTGGAAGGTTAATGAGTGACATAATCAGCTCTCTGGGAAATGGCAAGGAATGAAAACAATGTGCAATGGAGATAATTGATTACCCACAGCCTGCACTCACCTGCAGCAGCCCGGACTCCCCAGCACGCTGGATGAACACAGCCAAACACCAGGCAAAGATCCTCAGCACCTCTGTCCTGCTGGGAGCAGGTGGGAAGTGGTTCTGAAGGTGGGATTTTGCTCTGAAGGTTGGCTTTTGCTCTCAAGGTGGGCTTTTGCAAAGAGGCTGTTGAGGTGCAAAGTCTGCAGGTAGGCAAGGTGGGCAGGAGGAGCAGGGAACGCTGTGCCCTTTTCCCATCCTAGTTTGAACCTAGGTTGTAGGATGCTGTTGGGGATGAAAGAGATGTGAATTGGTTCCTTCTGATCACCAAGTGCTGAAGCAAGTCTTTGAAGCTCTGAGTTACTTCCTAAGGCTGGAAAATAGCTTTTCACTAATTCCTCCGAAATTAGCCCTTGTTCTCTGTTTGAAATAAATCTCTATTTGAAAGAAAAGGTGTTTGCCTAATTTCCTGTAACTTTCCTGCATCCTTATGGTCAGTGAGCAGCAAGAGCTGAGACACACTCTTCAGTTCCCAAGTGGTTGGCTCTAAGCAGTCTCAGCCCCTCAGTTCCATGATGGAAGCCAACACCTGAATGTGTGATGTTACAACACTCAGTGGTTTCAGAGCCTGAATACCATCGCATTACCAGAGCCTGGGATATCTCTGTAGGGTGAACAGAGGTAGAAGGAAGATGACCTGGCAGACCCTGTGTGCAGTGGGATGCTGTGGGATGCATGGAGCTGTCACACAAGGGCATTGAAATTTGGTTCCAGGTCGTATTACTACTCCATGTCATCTCTCTTGAACATGAATGCTTATTTCAGCATGACCATGGTGGATGAATGATTACTGGGACAGATCTTCAGCCTTGCTGCTGAGAGGAGATTGTTGAAGTCCTGTGCATCAACTCCTGAGAGCTCTGCTGAGTGACCTCCTTGAAACAGGTCCTCACAACTCTGGAGCCTCTGCTTGCTCCAGCCAGGCAATATGCATACAGGTCCCTTCCATCCCAGCTGTGGAGTCTGCCAAGGATCAAAGAGGTTTATGGAATTATTTTAGCCTAAATACTTCAATCAGAAAGTGGATTTCGCTGTCAGGAACAATACTTGCTCAAAGGGCCAGGATGATCTCAGTGGATTGCAGAAGACACAGGCCTGTGACTGCATGAAGGACTTGTCTCCACTGCCATGCAATGGGCAGTGCACAAGAACATGAAGAGTCATGTCCCTAACAGCAATAAGTTCCTGGGAGACTGGAAGCAGGACACTATTGTTTTCACCCTGACTTAAAGGTTTTTGTTTTGCTGTTCTCACAAGGAATGAGTAACAGATCAGGCTTGTTTCTTAAAAGGGAATTAATCACTTACGGCTCTTGCCCCACCGTCTGTTCTCTGCCGTCCCTGTAAAATGAGCTTCCAGGTCTGGGAAGTACATAACTGGGCTTTATTTACAGTTATCTCTGCTGACATCAGTTAAAGATTGCCCAGGAAGCCAACCACTAGTTTTCACCTCTCTGATCTGCACAGCACTGCTGGAGAGTGGCTCGCACCCAGCATCAAAGAGCGGGGCAAGGGAGGGTGCTGAGGGTGTCAAATGGAAATACAGCCAAAACAGAAGGGCGAAGTGTCTTCATGGGGTTTGTGTCTGCTGTCTGTAATGAGCTTGATAATTAATCTTTGTGACCAGTTGCAGTGTCAAAGAGGGACATTAAGATGCTCATGTGCCCCTGGAAGCCACCTGTGAAACCCATTCATCGCATCCTGGAAAGCCCAACCCTCCCTCCTGCCCTTCCTGGATGCACAGGTCCCAATGAACATTTCTTGGTAAAGGCTTCAGCTCCTTAAGAAGATGGCTCATTTATGTGAAAATATGTGGCAAGAGTCTGCTCTGGGGACCTGTGGAGATGAGGTTCCCAGCAATACAACCAGCAATTAAACCTTTTAGATGATCAGGCACAGGCAAAAGTTTTAATATGAAGGAAGGAAACAGTGATTCCAGTCCCATTTATTAATGTCAAGAGGAACCATATCATCACCACTGTCCAGCTTTAGGCCTGCTTGCACCAGGTGGCAAATCTCAACCTGATTCTTTATTTCATCCCCTTTTTCCCTTTTTCCTGTTTTGTATGTGGATAATGCCATCTGCAGAAAACACCCTTGCTCTTTGCCTTTGGCTGTGCCTCCTCTTACCTTGATGAGCAGGTTTCCAAGCCCCGACTTCCTTGTGCCTTCCTGTGGCTCTTCAGTTCCAGCAGTGGTCACCTTTATTAATACATCAAAATGTGAAGGTCAGTTAGGTTGGGCAGCATCCCCTTCAGCACAAGATCAGAGCATATCTGCCTTGTCCCTGAGGAGGACTTTCTGTGCCTCTGACAGGCATTCCTCTGACCTACCTCCACTCTCTGAAGATGTCTCCTGCACACCACTGAAGCAAAGGTTGACTTGTGTGGGCACAGACACCTGATTTTCAAAAATCATGCTCAGGTGGGTGAAGCCCAGAGCTGGTAACTCCAGAATGGAGAGGAGAACATCTCTGGGCTCGTGCTCTTCCCATGGCACGAGAAGCCTCTCTGGGAATGTCAGATTTCCCCTTTCCAACAATCAATAGGTGAAAGCTATTTTCCTGCAGATATTCCTGTCTCACGTGGGCATAATCTGGAGGCTTCCCTGCGCCACTGGAATTGCAGACCATGGGGTAGGGATTCCTCTGGGCTGCCCTGAGACACTGTTCCTCTTCACCTCATTGCACCAGTTAGTGGGGAATTCTTTGGAAGCTGATCTAATGAGTCCAAGCCTCATTAATGCCTGAGGTCATGAGAAGCTC
Organism: Calypte anna; assembly: GCF_003957555.1. NCBI lineage: Eukaryota > Metazoa > Chordata > Aves > Apodiformes > Trochilidae > Calypte > Calypte anna. The sequence goes on from NC_044268.1 coordinate 194,978, forward strand.
AGAACAGCAGCTTTGGCGGAAGAGATCTCATGAAGATAAATATCAGTCCCCAGGAGATGTCTAAAGGAGACATAAACCCACTGGGAGTCTCATAAATGCTTGTCCAATGTTTTCTTGGCTTCTATTTGCATCCTGCTGCTGGGACAGTCACCGTGCCCTGGAATGTGGTCACACTTTGTTCCTCAAGGGAGCCTTCTTGCCAAGATCCTGATGGGCACACTGCTCTCCTCCACCTGGTCAGTCAGGTGTGGAAGTGTGAGGGACCAGACAGGAGAGAAAACGTGCATGTTGCAACTCTGAACCCAAATCATCTGTCACGATCTGGGAAATGTATTGGCAAAGGGTCAGAGAAAACAACATTCAACCCAGTGGCCTCTCCCATGGCTCCTTGGAGTAGCTCCAGCCTCACACCTTTGTGAGGCTCTGAACAGATTTCAGTTTTGTCTCTGTCAACACTTCCTTTCTCTCCAGCATTGCCCTCATCACCTCAATCGATCACACTCAGCATCTCCTCTCACCTGCACAGGGGCTGGCACCGTCCTCATTCCCCAAATCAGCACCTCAGAGAAGTTATGGCCATGTCTGTAAACAAGGCACAGGGCTTGTGGAGAGAGGCAAGGTCTCCCTGGAACACTGCAGTAGGGAAAAGTTGGCTTGCCATCACTTGGCATCCACAAATGAAGCCAGAGTGAATCCTTTGGGGTGGTTTGGAGCCATGGACAATGGAGAAAAACAGCAGAGCAGAAGAGTCTTCAACCTCCTACTCACACAGCACACTGCACCCACGTCCTCCACTCCAGCTAGCCTGGGCAGCTGCCTTTCAGGAGGTTAAACCACGACTTGTCTTGAGGTTGGACTGCATCATCTTGCCTTGTCTTTCCATGTAGGAGTTGGAAAACAATCTCTGCTTGGAGGAGATTAACCATCACAGACTCCAGGAGATCTTAATTGCATCTGCTTTGTCATACATGACATGACATGACATGACATGACATGACATGACATGACATGACAACCAGCTTGAGCCCTGCACTGACGTTTCCAGAAGTCCCCATGGGGAACACAGTTTGTGTAGAACTCGAATGGGTCTATTTTTGTTAAATCAGTCTCAAACATTCCTTCACTACCAATCAACTGCAGGAAGCTGTTATCATAGAATCATAGAATGGTTTGGGTTGGAAGGGAAATGAAAGACCAACCTGTCCCACTCTGTCATGGTCACACATCCCCTTTTCTGACATCAGTAGCACTTTTCAGCATTTAGTTAACGTGCAGCTTGTTGCTGGGGTTATCTCACTGCTGGTCACCTTTGCCAAGGAGCCTGTGGAGTCTGACAAGCAAAGGGATCTCCAAAACCAAAGGTAAATTATCTTCTCCATGCCAGCTTCTGCTAGAGCCAGACAACCTGGGGGTCTTGATGCCAGGTTGGAAGGATGGAGGTGTCAGATGCTGGGTTTGAAGCTGTAGCATGACCTTGGTTCAGCAGTTTCCCTGGATGGAGTAAGGGATTTGTTCAACGTGCATGAGATGGGGTAGTGAAGGCTGCACTGGAGGCTGTGGCTGAGAGTGACTGACTCAGATGGCAACAAGTTGGCAGTCCTTCAAAGAGGCTTTCTTTGTCTTCTTTGTGGGAGGTGTAAATGAATGGAGACACTGCAGGCTTTCCCGTGCCAGTTATTAGCAATCTCACTTCTATATATAGCTTCTGCCTGCCTTACTCCAGGGTGAGCAAGCAGAGTGGCATGTGAGTTATCACTCCTGTCACGTTCACCTCTCTTGATTACATGCATTTTGTTTGCTTGCTCTGTCGTGGTGATGTAAGGAGAGCCAGAAGAAGCTGCAACACCACAGAGCTTCACCGGGCTGGAGCTACAGGATGGAGCTGGGAGCTACCTGGAGTGTTGGTACTTGGGGGCATCACAGCCTCTGGACAGGGAGCTGAGCTCCAGCTCATCCTCCATGGGAAGCTGGACAGTTTCCAAGCTGTTTCCCCTTGCAGGGGGTGGACTGGCAAAAGTGGCCTGGAGGAAAGCAGTGAGACTTCTTCTTGTGCCCCCCCCCCCCCGCAAAAGCCTATCAATCTGAGGTTTGGGTGAATTTCTGCACTCTTTTTCATTTCTCTGCATTCTGGACTGGCACCAGAATCAAGATGACAAAATAATTAATAATTAATAATACAAAATTAAACATCTTTCACGGGGGGGGGGGGGGGGGAAGCACATCACAAAAAAGAGAATTTGGGGGGAGGGGGGAGTCACAAACACGAGGCGGGGTCGTGTCATCAAGATGACACGATGATGACAAGATGGTGCTGTTCAGGTAGCACCATCAAGCTCACCAGATACCAGCTTTCTCAGGGGAGATGGGGAGACTGGGGAAAAATATCCTCTGCTCAGATTCTGCTCTTATTATTCCTGCCCAGTACAACGGTGCCCACTGCACACAGATAGCAATACCTGTCTGCCCTCTGAGCTGGTTCATTCCCTCCACCAAGATCCCTGGGGTGAAGGTCCTTTCCTTCTGGGCTTTTTGAGGTGCAGCAAGTGCAGCAGCAGCCGTGAGAGCAGGGATGAGCCAAGGAAGTTGATCACAGAGAGTGAGCCTTGGGACCTGAGCCCCATTTCTCAATTGGAAGAGAGTCCCAGGCAGCCTGAGGGTTGATCCTTCTCTGGGCCATCTGTGCCATTGTGAAATGGCCACAAAATGTTTCCGTGCTGAGCTCAGGGTACCAGGTCCCTGTTTGCACTCACAGGGTCCTGAGGATGCTGGTGTAAAAGAGCCAGGGATGTTGATTAGCCACATCTGGTGATTTCATCTTCTGTAGGTCTGGGAACAGCTTTCCCCAGGCAGTTGGCCCGTGGCTCTGGGCCACCACTCCCACAGAGGCAAAGCCAACAGCATCCCCACCATGGCCATTCTCTGCAGATCCCACCCAGATGCTCTGCTCGTTAGATGGGAGCAGTCACAGGCATCTGGTGCCAAGCAGGGTCCCTCCACCATGGTCCCACCTAAACCCTGGTGCTGGGTGCTGAGCATGCCAACAGTTCACAACATTATCAGTCCCCCAGGGCAAGATTTCATGCACGTGGGCCAACACTGAGCCCCTTTGAGGGCTGAGGGTGTGTGTGTGTGTTGGCAGAATCAATTAAAATTCTTGGATCCCCACCAACAGCTTCGACTCTGTTTGGGCCAAATTCCCAAAGGGGCCCCTTCCCTGCTTCCATGTTGGCTGCAGCCACGGCCTCTTGAGAACAGACTGGTCCAAGTTGGAATATGTTTTAGATAAACAGCGTGTCAAGTTATGGCATGTGCCCAACAGCCTGAGCCAGCCTCAACTGCAAACCCTACCCTCAAGCCCAACTCTCCTGGAGAGACAGCAGTGGACCAGGAAGATGTCTCGTGCCTCATCATGGATGGGGTACACCAGCAAGTCCTTTAATCCCAAAAGAAACCTCAACGGCCAGGATATTCTCCCCTTGATTGTGGCATCCCACTGGGTGTAATTTTAAGAAGAGGCAGGATAACTTCAGGTGCTGACCTTTGGAAGCACAGCTGGCATGTCCCAAAGCAGTGGGCATGAGAGGTGACTCAGAGCTGCAGTACGTGGCTCTGCACTGCTTCATGGTGTTGTTATCATCAGCCTCATTGAGAAGGTGAACTCACTTGGAATAAATTAAACAACCACTCTTTTCTTCCCCTACAAGAGAAACATGATCAGGAATTGCCTGAGTGGAGCAACAGGCTGATCCAGTGAATAAACACGGAGCCTTTTCACAGCGAGGTTCCTCCAGGCATCAGGACTATCTGAGGATGAATTACAAATAAGCTGAGGTTGTTAGAGAGGTTCCTAGCAGCCAGAACTACAGAGACAACAACCAAGCTGAATGTTTCCAAGCCCAGGGATCCCACTTGGGAATCCACTTGGGTCTGAGATTCAATGGAGCCTTTTTCTCTCTGCCATGCACGGGGCCATCCTGGGTTGGGGGCACAACAGAGAAATGCCACAGAAAACACATCTCAGGTTGACCTGGATCAACCCTCCAAAGCCTCACCGAGCTACACTGGGGGCAGCCCTTGTCCATACCTTGGGTCCAAAGCTGGAGACAGGTGTTCAGTGTGCAGTAATCCTACAAATGTAGGGGGTTTTGGGGATATCCTGATGGTGGGTGTGCAGATAAGGCCAGGGAGATAGCTGGGGATCTGCCCTTTTACACTGACAACTTCTCAGGGCTTTACTCAGCTCTACCTCAGACAAGTCAGGTAGTGATTTGAGTAAAGGATGAGTAAAATAGGATTAATGTTCTCTAGGGCTGGCACCCTGACAGAGAGACTCACTGGGCCCACAAAAGGGAGCATCCATAACACCACTCTGACAGTCCCACTTTTAGCTGTTTATTTAAAATAAATAAATAAATTTGGGGATAAATTTGACAATATGTATCAATACATGGTTTTGATTTTTTTTTTTTCAGATTCTTAAGACTTCAGTCAAACAGACCATCTACACAAATAGGGGGTGAAAGGAGGAACACCTTTTTTGCCAACTCTGATCCCCCTCAACAGCCACCTACCATACTGCTAGAACAGGCAGAATAACTCAGTGTAGAAGTTATTCTGCTATATATTTTTTTAAATATCAGAAAAAATACTATGTATATGCATGTCTGAGCCTCTGGGTGGTGTCTCTATGTGCTATATATGTGTGTATATGCATCACATGTGTGTGGATACATATACTTATATATGCATTCAGTGCTGAGACCACTGTTCCCTGCTTTCTACTGAATGCATGAGGATGCTGGAGCTGCCATGGCTTCCCCTCCTTATTCACCCACAAAAAGAAATGTTTTTCAAACCCAGGGATTTTTCAGCACACGAAGCCTCTCCCCACTGCTCTGTGACATTTTGTTTCAAGAAAATCCCAGCACAAGTGAGTTCATTCCGTGGTCACTCAGATGCAAAGAGCATCAGAGATCTCTGCTCTGGGGGCTGATCCCTGGCAGGTGCATTCCCTACATCCCTTCTCCAGCATTTCTTTGAAGGAACATTCTCACAAACACACACTCACACACACACACACACACACACGTGTGATGGGAATTTGCACCAATTGGTTTTCTTCTCTCAGACATGCATCAAACCTATGCACAACGCCGTATTTATTTATTTATTTTTTTTTTAAAGGAAATGCAGCTTTCTAAAAGGCAATAGGGATGATAAAACCAAACCCCACTAGGTGGCACTCCGTGGCCGTGTATAATCCACTCTCCCGCCAGCTCGGAGCCCAGTGCCAGCTCCTTGCCGCAGAGCTGATGCAACCCTGGGACTGCTGTACCCCCAGCCTGGTCCTGAGCACCCCAAAGCTCTCTTCCCCCCACCTCTCCGGATCAATCACCTGGGGGCTCTGCTACCCCCTCTGGAGCCAGGGAGGATGCGTTTGTGGTTGGTGGGTGGGAAACTGAGGCCCGGGGCAAGGAAGGGAAGGGCAGGAATGAAGGGGGCAGCGTGCTGGGGGTGGCATCCCCAGGGTGTCCTCTGTAGCGTGACCAGCACCCGACAGCCTTGTGTAAGGACAATGGAAAACTTGCTCTGACCCTTGGATCTGTAGCTCACACCAGGGCTGTGTAGGACAGAGCCAGGGAAAAGGAGAATGTTCCTCCTCCTGTCCCCCCTGGGCCACCAGCTCCCAGCCTGTCCTTCCCAGGGAGGTGACCCATGTGGGGCACTTATCCCGAGCAAGACCAGGCTGAGCACAGCCGGGGATCACTGCTTGGGCTAAAGGGAGCTGAAAAAGGTCTTGTTTTTCATGGAGGAATAGAATTAACAATGAGGAGCAGGGCTAGGGGCTTCCAAACTCACAGAGCTGCAGGCAAGGGCAGCCAGGAGAAGCAGAGCCCATTAGAGAACTCTGCTGAGTGCTGTGAAGACGTGGCTTAGGCTAAAGGAACACCAAGCAAAACCCAATCCTTTCTTCCATCTGGCCTCACACCCCTTGCTCTGTGTGTGCCAGGCTCAGGGATGTCCATGGGAGCAGCTGAACCCACGAGGGTCTTTTCCTCCCCAGGGTGATGCTGCTCTTCCTCATGGGCACCTCTCCCAGCCCCAGCACTGAGGTGTGGGGACACATCCAGACAGCTCTGCTCCTCCTGCCACCCCCGTGGGGGCTGATGGTGATTCTGGCTCCTTCACAAGCATCACGAGCACAAAACATTCATTTGACTGAATGGCTGCTTGGCAGCAGGATTGAGTCTTGCATGGCTTGACTGACAGCTTCCCCGGGCAAATTAATTAGAGACAAGAGGCTGAAGGAAAAAAAAGAACAAAACAAAACAAAACATTAATTTCTCTTAAAGAGAAATCTTCACCCACCACACCTGCCTGATGTGGGGCTGTGAGGAGCAGGGTTGCACTCCGAGAGGAATTGGCACCAGCACCCACCCCTGTGCTAATCCCATCTTTTCATGTTTGGTTCCTGCAAGCTCATTTTAATACCATCTGTCAGCAATCTGATCCCCTCTTATCACCACTCCAAGCCCATCCAGCCATCAGACAGGCAGCGCTGATGGGGCTGGAGGGTACAGGCAGCCACCTCCACGCAGGCTTCAATCCCTGCTGAGCCCTCCAGGATCCCTTGGGGCTGGGACAGCAGCAGCCAGCCCCAGGACACAGAATTATCAGGGCTGGAAAGGAGCTCTGAGCTCACTGAGTCAACCATAGGCAGAGGCAACAAGCAAGCAAGCAAAACTCCTACAGTCTCAGTCCCTGGAGCGTGCCCTGAAGTGCCACAGCTACACATTTCTTAAATACCTCCAGAGATGGTGACTCAAGCACCTCCCTGGGACATGCTGGCTTTTGAGGTGACAATGGTCCCAACTCCATCACCACTGCTCTGCAGAAACCAAGGCAAGTATGTCCAGTACTTAAGGAGCTGGATGGACACTGGTGGCACTGGGATGGCCGTGACTGGTTTGATTTCAGCTGTTCCAAGTGCACGGCTGGTGGGAAAATGGAATTTATTGCTAAGGTGATGCTGCCCAAGGGCTGGCTGAAGGTGAGAGCAGGGCCAGCAGCTGCTCTGAGCTCTCGGTGGTTTCACAGCAACAGTGGGAAGGGTTCAGAGCAAGCTGGGTTCAGCCACAGCCTCTGGGGTTCTGGGGAACAGAGCTTTAATGTCTGCAAAAGTGCTTTGAAAGCCAGGAAGGAGAAACGTGGAAGGGGAAGGCTTGGTGGTTATTGCTGACACAGTGGGTTGTGCTCCACGTGTACCCAAATGAAACAGGGGAGAGAAATTGTGCCTGAAGAGCATCAGAGGGAGACAGACTGGATTGGATTTCTCCCGACTGAGAGAGCTGAGAAATATCCAAGGAGACCCCGTGAGCTGCATGACCCAAAGGATGCTGCAGGTGGGATGAAGCCAGCCACAAAGCAAAGAGGCAATTCCTGAGAGCCCAGCAGTGCTGTCAGTGCAATGCAAGGGAAGAAAAACCTCTTAATTATCTCACTTGCTGAGCAGAAGGAGGTTAAGAACAGTAATGTGCTTTAGGCTCCATACATCACACCCTGTACGTCCCCAGAATCATAGAATCCTAGAATGTCAGGTTGGAAGGGACCTCAAGGATCATCCAAGGGTCATCCCCTTCTCATATTCTTGATTATATGACATCCCCAGAAACTTCTGTCCCCATCATCCCCCCAAAAAAGTCCCCCAGACCTCTAGCCATCACCTTCTGGTATTTTTGCCTCAGCTTTTCTGGAAAGCAGAGTGGGTTTTGTGGCCATAATTTTAACTCACAGGAAGAATCTGGGTTAGGACAAGGTCATTGCTCCCTCGTGCACAATCCTGGATTGGGAGGTGGAGAGATGAAAGGCCAGCAATGATCCACACTGCCTGGATGGGATGAACTCTGCCATCCTCAGAGCTTCTGTGGCTCCGTCCCCCTGGATGCTCAGCACCTCCCAGGGCTGCATCCTAGAAACCTGCAGGAAAAGACCCAGTGGTGCCATCCTTCTGTTCCAGCAGCTGCTGGTACCGTTTGGAAGTGGAGCCTGGCTGACAATACACAGTGCTCCACTGCTCTTACTTGACAGTGGCATAAAGGGCTGAAAATGTTATAATGGGACCTCTGGTATCCACCCCAGCACTTCATTGGAGGGACTGTAGGATTTCACAGTTTCTCCTCCTTCCTGAAGCAGTACCCCTGGGTTATTGCACTTATTAAATTAGGATCTGTAAAGCAACTGAGTAAATAATAAATCACTAGAAGGAAATAAAAAAAAAAAAAAAGAAAAAAATGCCACCCATTTCAGTTATTAGGCCAGATGAGTGAATTAGGTGTTGAAACAGCAGCTTTGAAGTTCGACTCATTAAATCACACACCAATTCAGCACTTATTAGGTCTCCAGTCAGATACATAAAAGCACCAGGAAGATTGGGTTGTTGTTAACCATAGCCATTTACTTTTTCTGCTGTGAGCAGCCTGTGAGTCTCAGGCTGTTTGCTGGGCTGGGAGAGAAGAATTTAAAGCCCCAGCTCCTTGTGCTGCCTGGGAGTTTAGGGACTGTGGGGTTTGTTTCTGAAGATGGAGTTCAGAAAGCAGGAGAGAACCACCCAAACATTCACAGAGTCAGGCTGGGAGAGAAGAATTTAAATCCCCAGCTCCTTGTGCTGCCTGGGAGTTTGGGAAATGTGGGGTTTGTTTCTGAAGATGGAGTTCAGAAAGCAGGAGAGAACTACCCAAACATTCACAGAGTCAGGAATTTGTATCTTGATGGGTCACAGAGATCTTAAAATTGGAGCTCTCCTCCATGGGATCTCAGTGTTTTCAGACATGGCACTGCTGGCACCATGTATGGTGAAGTCCTAACTGAGGTTTACAAAGTTAGAGGTTAAAAGAATAATGCATTTTGCATTCTTCATATTTGCCTTATGCTAGGAAATATCAGGTCACAGTTTCTAGCTTTTTCCACAGTCTTTAGAAAGCTATTTTTATACTTGTAAATTTGGATTCTCAGTTAATAACCTGATTCCAGGAGCAAAAAGCTGAAAGTGAACTAAATTGCAGGACTGAAGAATCTGGAGCTAGTGATGGCATGTGAGTGCCTGGGAATTCCCAGTGCTCACACTTATAGGACCAAAGGTTTAACCAAATGTTCAGACCATGAATCCAACCTTGCTCTCTCTGGGAGTTTAGGATTTCATCTCCTAACCCAAATGTTCCAGCTAAAATGCATTTCCAGCTACAATGTTCCATAGGTCTGGAGCAAATGGGCATCTCTGTGGCCTAAGCTGCCTTTCAGCTTGCAGCAAACATGGGGAAGGACCTTCTGAGGTCAGGAATCCATAGAACATGCTCTCACTGACAGCCCCCTCTTGCCAAAACAATGTCCTTCCTGGAGCTGATCTGTAATCCAAGGAAGAATAAAGCTAATTCATCTCTTGGGCTTTTTTCTTTTGAGGTTTAAAGTGGTTGCTGGTTACCTGGTTAAAGATATGCCCTAAGGTAAGTTAGTTGTGTCCTTTGGACACTTGGAGAGGGCAGGAGCTGTAGGATGGGGCTGACTCTCAAATCCCAGGGGAACAGGAGCCAAATCTGGCTGGTGTTGCCTTCACCATAGTTTCTGAGCACGTGGAAGGCTTTTACCCATTCGTCACACATTGAGGTACACACTTAGGACCACAAGGTAGTTCAGATTGGGCTGAAGTTGAGAGCAGGGCCAACTATCAGCTCAGACCAGGTCACTCTGGTCTTTATCTACTCTGGTCTTGAAAATTATTGTGCTTATGCTCTGTTGGGAAATGTCAGGGCCACACTCACAAAATCCTAAAACCATGGAATCATTGTGGCTGGAAAGGACCTTCAAGATCATCAAGTCCTACACCACCTTAACCCCTAAATCATCTCCTAAAGAGCCATTCCTAGGGGTTGTGACCAGGTCTCACAGGAAGGCAGTGACAGAGCCATGGATGTCCCATGGTTGTTAATCCCCCTTGGCCAGCACACAGGTGCCACAATTTCCCTCTATGGTGTCATGAGCAAGGTGGCCAAGAAGGCCACCAGCCCCCTGGCTTGTGTCAGCAGCAGCGTGGGCAGCAGGAGCAGGGCAGGAATCATCCTCCCCCTGTGCTCCCAAGGAACAAGGGATGGGACAAGAGGAACTTTTGGCACAACTCAAGTTGTGCCAGGGGAGGTTTAGGTTGGAGCTGGGGAAGAATTTCTCCCTGGAAAGGGTTGTCAGGGCCTGGCCGAGGCTGCCCAGGGCTGGGCTGGAGTCCCCATCATCCCTGGAGGGGTTTCAGAGCCCGGGAGATGTGGGGATGAGGGACATGGGGCATTGGTGACCCGGGCAGTGCTGGATCAGCTATTGGACTTGATAAGGTCTTTTCAAGCCAAAATAATGCTGTGATTCCATGGGAGAAGGTGCAAAGCCCAACCCCTCCTAATGCCACATCCCTGGTCCTCCACACCTACACCAGGAATGCTAACTCGTGCCTCTGCCTGAATCCTTTCTGGTTAAGACTTTCTCCACTGTCATCCCTTTCCCTTCCCTCCCTCCCCTGCTCTGCTCACAGCAGCCTCCTCCTGTTGTCATAACAACAAGCATCAGCCCGTGGCAGCCATGCCAACCCTTCCAGCAAAAACATCTCCTTGTGGGATAGAGCACCAGCTCCTGGCCCCAGCCCATCTGTGACCCAGCCCTACCACAGCTCCCTGGAAGCATTACTTCATCCCCAGTCCTTTACCTTTTTCTTCCTCCTTTTGGTGCAGCTTTGTGCTGATTTTTTTTTTTTTGGTTACACCCATCCAGCTCCCCTCTCCTCATCAACTCTTCCTGGTGCTGGGCACACAGTGCAGCTACAGCCACCTCTCAGCTGGGTAATTTGCCTCCGTCTTCAGCCTATAAAAGGTTGAGGAGTGAAGATTTCCAAGGGTGTTTTATGCCTGTAAAGCATCCAGAGGTTTAGCTTTAATAGGAATTCATCTTTCCAGAAGGATAGAAAAAAATTCAGTCTCCTAAAGCAAGGTATTGCTCTGAACTTCCTACAGTGCTGTCCCCACCTCCCCCAGAGGGAAATAGTCTCTGACACCAGCTGAAGGATTCTTACTATTTTGATACTATGTTTGGCTTCCCAGTGGAGGAAATGTCTGGTGTCTGTGTCTAGAAAACAAAGACTCTTCAGGGGGGAAAGGAATTTCTTGGGACACCTGATTAATGGGAGCCACTCTGGAGATGGGTGTAAACCAAATTGGTTCCAGGTTTGGGAGCTCAGCAGAGCTGCAGTGCTCTCCAGATGATAGCTCTGGCTGCCTCTAAAGATCCTCTGGCTTTAAGCATTGGAGAAACAATTATTATTTTTTTTTAGTTTAAAATAAAGGAAAAATTATTCCTCCCCTCAGTGGCTCAAGAACACAGCGGAGGGGCTGGCAGCAGCTCTGGAACAAACCTCCCCATCCTGCAGCCTCCAGCCAAACCTCCCTGATGGGCTGGAAACAGGAGGTGTTCCCAGGGCACTGAAGCCTTCCCTGAGCCCAGCTGCTCACCCAGCACCCACAGAGGCTCTTTGGGTGCAGGAACCAAAATGCTGGATCCACAGCACCAAGAAGATCTGTGTGGGTACAGCAATGAAGCTCCTGGAGCAGGGGGGTGTGAAGCATAGCACCCAGCACCCAAAGTTTTCCAATCTTTCCTTCTCATCCCTGGGGACATGCTGTAACCACTGGAGTTTTCTCAGCCTTACGAGGTGCCCAGGATTGTGGTTGGGGAAACCCAGTCACGGAGCACTCACCCTCATAGTGAAGAATTTCTTCCTAATATTTCATCTCAATCTCCCTTTTTCCAGTTTAAAGCCATTCACTTCTGACACCAAACTCAGGGACACATCCTGCAGCTGGGCTCTGAGGTCAGCCAACCACCCACCTTCACAGAATCCTAGAATGGGCTGGGGTGGAAGGGACCTCAGAGATCATCAAGTCCAACCCTTGATCCACTCCTGCTGCAGTTCCCAGCCCATGGCACTCAGTGCCACATCCAGGCTCTTTGGAAAGATCTCCAGACACGGAGAATCCACTACTTCCCTGGGCACTTCCAGAGTAGAAGTGTAGCAGGAAAAGCCTTTCTTGCTCCAGAGGCTCGACGAGCTGCTGACCTCTCCATGCCTCGCACCAGAGTGAGCTGAGGTGCCTTCTGGGGGTGTGTGTCCCACCTTTATTGGCCCCCTGGTCTTGCTCATGCCCAATAGGGGCCTGTCCTGATCAGGCACAGGTGGACTCACACCCACTCTTTGGCAACTCAAGGCACCTGGTTGACAATATTTCTCTACAGTCCCTTTCTGCCACTCTGTGCCCAGCCTGGAGCTCCCCATGGGGTTGTTGTGGCCAAAGTGCAGGACCCGGCACTTGGAATGTTGAACCTCATCCTGTTGGAATCATCCCAACTCTCCAGTCTGTCCAGGTCCCTCTGCAGAGCCCTCCTGCCTTCCAGTTGATCCACACTCCCCCCAGCTTGGTGTCATCTGCACATTTGCTGATGATGGACTCAATCCCCTCATCTAAATCATCAATACAGATATTAAATAGAACTGGGCCCAGAACTTCACACCCTGCTGTGCTGCAAGGAGGAAATAAATACTTTTAAAAATATAAAAAAAAAATTGAAATATTTGGGGCATTTCTGTTCTGGCAGCACTTGACGTGGAAGGGGGGTTCTGGGCAGTGGGGGTTTGGGAGGGTTTGGAGCTGACCCCTCCTTGATTGAGGTTTGTCCCTGGCATTTTACAGCCCTGGGCTAAATCCAAGGAAAAGGAAAGACTGCCAGTCATACCAGTTGTAATATGTTGGGACTTTAAAAATTTATTCCAACATGCTGTTTTTTTAAAAATACACCCAGACTGAGCAGACAATCTGAGCTGTAGTAAAGGCAATATTATACTTGTAAAAACTTCTCATTCACAGTACAGATGTCATTTACAATAAGGGTCACAAACATCAAATACTGAGTATTTTTTCTTACTCTTGTAGGTTTTTTTTTTCTTGTTTCACTGTTTTCCCTTTTTTCTGTTTTTTTTATCTTTTTTTTTTCATTTTTTATATCAGACTGTGCTTTTTCCTTTTTTTTTTTTTTTTTTTTTTTTTTTTTGCACTGATATAACCATACAGACATTGCAAGATGCAAGTGTAGAAACTGGAATTAAAATAAAATTACAGGCAAAAACTACCAAATTACATTGTACTCTGTACATATTTACAGTACCTTTTTTTGGAATGTATTGCCATTTTAAGAACATATAGAAACTTTCTACAGACTATTCCACTTACAGGATACATACACCTTTTAGAAAAAAAGGCAAATATTTATCTTACATGAGACCATGTATATTAAATTTGCGTACACATTATTATTATTATTAATTATTATTATTATTATTTTTACATTACATTTACTAAAGTGATCGTAAGTGCCATCATATCTCAGTAATGAAACCAGATTGGCTTTAGGCCATCAGGACTGATTTTTTAAAAGCTTTTTTTTTTTAATTTTTTTTTTTTTTTAATAATTTACAATAGGGTTTTATTTGTAAATACTGTGCAAGAGATGGAAATCTTCAAAAGAAGAAGAAAAAAAAAAAAAAAGATCACATGACGAAACCAAGTCAGCAAATAAAAAACTATCAGAAAGAACAGCAGAAAAGGGCTAGATCAAATTGTCCAGGATTTTGCATGGAAATTGGAATAGTTTTAATGACCAAGTATATTGCTTGTTCAGGTGCTGTTTCCATGGATTCAAACAAAAACCAGGTAAAAATGAAAACTGGCTTGAGGGGAAAAAAAACCAAAACAAAAACTTTTTGCAGATTTTTTTTTTTCCTAGGAATGAAAGAAAAGTGCTGGGGGGAGGTGGTGGATGTGTTGACATGGAGGGTCAGCAGCACCCAGCACCCTGCTGGCATCTCCTGCCACCTCCATCCCTGGGGCTCAGCAAAGCCACCAAGCTGCCACAGCAACCCTGGTGGCTTTGAGAGGGCTGGGGACAGGAGGGTGGCTTTGATCAGCCCCCCCTGAGCACTGGCCAAGGGGTAGAACTTTATAGAGAGCAGGGCTGAAAGTGTCAGCCCTTGGAGCAGGTGGTGAAATACATTTCCCAGTCATCTGCTGTAAAGTCCCAGCTACTCCATCAGTATTTTTAAGAGTTTTCCTGCTGCAGCTCCTGGGTATCCAGCCAACAACCTGTGAATAATTAGAGCCCAAAGGTCTGCTTCAAGGCACGGGGTGATGGGGGAGCCAACTGCCCCCTCTTCTCCCATGGTCTGCAAGCTCTGGAACCTTGGTACAAGAAGCTGGATTCATCCTTAGGACAAAGAAGTTACTGAAACTCCAGAGGTGCTCGAGCTTAAGCCCAGGTCCATGTGTTTAATTAGCTCTGAGTATGAGGGTTGGCACCTGACTGCTTTCAGGAGTTAATGAAGAGCAATGGCCCAGCTCCCCCTTGCAGAATCATTTGCCATTGAGTGGCTGTGTCTACAGGAGCTCCACAAACAGCTCACCAGGGGAGGGGACACCAGAGCAGGGCTTGGGCTGATGGACCAGGTAGATGACAACCAGGAGCAGTCAGTCCCTGGAGGCCACCTGCCTTCCTGGACTATAAATTTAAGAAGCTCTGCCAGAAGAAAAGCAGGGGATTCTATTTCCACCCACTGACGGAAAGGAAAGGCTGGGCTTTGGTTTTTAATTTGCTTATTTGCATTATTAATACATTCTCCTGTAAATAATACTGCTAACTGCTCTGCAGAGCATCTGCACGGGCACAAACATTCCCAGCCCTGCAGCCCCTGGGGAAGGCAACCCAGGATTTATCCCCCCAGCTCTGCAGACAGGACAGACACTCAGAGGAGTAAAAAAAGCTGACATCTACAACCAGGTTCCACTACGTGTGACAGAGAGAAGCCCAGGGCTGCTCCAGAAGGGAAGGGGCTGTGCCTGCAGCCCCCCCACAAACCGCAGGCAGCTCCAGGAGCTGGGTCCTGCTTCTCCTTAGGATTCCAGGATCCATGGAAGATCATGCTGTGGTTCCTCAGCAGAGCTGTGTCCCTCTGCTCCTCGGCCAAGGGGTTCCAGGCTCCACGGGAGGTGATGCTGTGGTTCCTCAGTAGGGACTTTCCCCCCGTGGGGACACCGAGGGAGATGCTGGTGCTGGCGTGGAGGAGGACACCCTTCCCGCAGAGCTCTGAGCTGTCACCATGATAATTAGCCCTTTAATAGATTTATTATTATTATTATTATTATTTTGTGATCCTTTTTGCCTATGGGCTAGGCCACGTTGTGCCCATGACAGCACCAAGCACCATTGCACCCCAGCCAGAGCCTCCTGAACCGGACCCGCAGCCGCTGAGCTGGGTCCAGCCCTGGGGGGGGTGGGGGTGGGGGGTTTATTTTGCCCATCTCCTGAGTTTTCAGCTGTCCCTGCACCCACCCGTTCCGTGGCTGCTGGGGGTGGGGAGCACAGCCCCTGCCCCAACACTCTCCCTGTGTGTTCTTGGCCACAGGTGACAACATTTGTCTGGTCCCCCACCCCGCTGCCAGCCCCGGGTGCTCTGCAGAAGGGGTGCAGAAAGGTTCAACTCATCTTCAGCTGCTGGAAAAGCTTTAAATAATAATAATAACAATAGAAAAAAAATAGACAGCAGTAAGAAAATCATGAAACCAACTTAATGAGTTCTGGGGTTTGTTTGGCTTATTGGTTTTGGGTTTTTTTTTTTTCCCCTCTGTCCAGAAATGACAGAAGGAGAAAAGAAAACCAACCCCAGAATGCCCCATGCAAAGTATCAACAAGTCAAAGACTGAAATCTTGTTATGAAGCTGAGCAAATTTGATCTAGCCCAAAGCTCACGTGATATGCACCTAAGAAAACCAGGACGCTGAGTGCACAACTGCTGCATCGTTTTTATGTACAGTTAATATATATATAAATATATATATATATATATATATAAAATTAAATACAAAAAGCTACCTTGGAATAATGTTAAGAGCGTGACCAGGGTGAAGAGAAAAATCGTGGCAGAAGCCAGGAAAGTCAAACCTGTGGCTAGACTTGGAGGATGGTTTCCAGGGATGCTCACACCCACCAGAGTCACCTTGGGTTTAAGCAGAAGCTTAAATCCTGGGGAGAATTCAAGTTGGTGCTTCAAGACTTTCACTGAAGGAGGTTGCTGAGCTGAACTGAATTCCCAGTCCCTGCTCCTGCCACGGAGCTGGTTGGCTTTGGAAGCAGGACCAGCTCCCAGGCTTGGGGCCAAGGAGAAGGGAAAAAGGGAAACTTGATAAAAGTGCTAATTAAGGTATAAATGGGTTCTGGATGTTGTTTTGGTCAGTGTCACAGCCTTAATGTTATTTCCAGGATATCTTCTTTTGTACTTAATTGCCTTTACAAGAAAATAAAAAATAAAAATAAAAATCACAGAGGATTATTAAAAAATTTATATTATTTGCCCATGAAAGGGGAACAGTTCATAGCTCATCACATCTGGCAAGGAAATAAGGAAATATGTTGTCATTCAAGGTTTTATTTGATTTCTTTTTCTTTTTTTTTCTTTTTTCTTTTTTTTTTTAAATTTATTTTTAGTTTTGTTTTGTTTTGTTTTTTTTAAAAAAAAGTGTATTACGTACCCGATACACTGGAACAGCTCTGAAAGAAGCAAGAACTGGTCCACTGGTTAATTATTATTATTATTATTATTATTTTAAATTATAAAAAAAAAATTAAAAAAAAAAAAAAAAAAAAAAAAGAAAGAAGAGGTTTGTCCAGATTCCATAGACCAGAAAACCCTCTGAAGCAGTCAAGAGCCTGCTGTCTGCTAGGGCAAACATGTATCCAACATTTTTATTTTAAAACCTGTGTTGATGGCTCCATCAGGTCTCTCTGGTTTTGGTGTTGTCTCTATTGGCAGTAGAGGCCACTGCTCTGCTACGGGTGGTCAGAGTTTTAATTTTGCTCTGGAAAAAGTTCCTGTCCACGTGTACCAAGTCGATTTGCAACCATCAAGCACTCAGCATCATAATGTTGGTTGGGGTTTTGGGGGTTTTTTTTGTTTTTTTCTTCCAAGATCCCAACAAAGGGCCCACCTGCACAACCAGGACTACTTCTGCCATTTCTGTTCTGCTTAAATAAATAAATAAACTAAAAAAACAAGACACAGAGTTAGTGGTGAGTTACAGAGCTGGAGGTGTGCAAAGGAACAGACCAGGAGCCGCTCCTGCATCCCCGAGGCCAAAGCAGCCAAAACCCTGCGGGGAGGGGAGAGGGGGAGTGGGATGGAGGGAGTTTGGCCGGAGGAAAAAAAAAACCAAAAAAACCCCCAAAAAAACCCAAAACCGAGATTAAATGGTGGTGAGGCTGAGTTTACTTCCACTGCTACCCCAAGGGAGGGTGGTTACAGAGGGCTTCCAGACCCCAGGTAAAGGGGTGCTCAGGCACAGGCACGGCTCTGCCGGGGCGATGCGGGATGGAAGGGAAGGGGTTAAAGCAAGCAGGAGGCTCGTCCAGCGAGAGACACCAGTGCTGGCCCGGCTCTACATTCGATACATTCCTATGTTCTTGCGGTTAAATCTTTGAAGGAGAACCTTTTTTTGTTGGTTTTTGTTTTTTTTTTTTTTCCTGTCCTTTTTTACAAAAGTGCTTTGACGGGTTCTGCAGGAGGGAGGGATACTCAGGCTGCGTTTTTCTCTCTTGAGTGATAATTTCTCTCCCTGGGAACGAATCTCCCCCTCCTCAAGGAAGTGCTAGTTTCATTTACAAGTTCAGGGTAAACACATTTTGTTCAAATGTAAAGCAGTCTCAAGTGTTTAAAGCACAACCATAAACAGAGGGATGCGAAGGAAAAAAAAACCAAAAACGAGCACTTTGCGAGAATTAAATAAAGCATGTAATAAATACAAATGATAAACTTCTGTACACAGGAGCAAGGGTTTGGTTTCTTTCTTTTTTTTTTTTTTTTTTTCCTTTTTTTTTTTTTAATCATTTAATCAATATAAAAAGAAGTTTTTCTGTTTCGTTTTGTTTTCAGTGCATCTTCTTCCTCTTAAAATGCTCAACCCTTTCCTTTCTGCATCTCTCAGGCCCACAATAACGTCCACCTGAATGGCAAAAAAAACAAAACAAAAAAACAAAAAAAAACAAGGTCTAACAAACCCCCTTTCCAAAAAACTCTAAAAAAATATTCACAGCCTCAAACATTTTTGTACATTTCAAGCAACAAAAGGTATAGAAAAAGGCACAAGTAACTGCATACATGTGGAGATAATACCAGACTGGGACAAAGAAAACCAGGAATCTTCCATGGGTTTGGTCATTCACTGGAGTGCTTCTTACAGCGATGATTATAGCAAAGGGAATAGTGTTGAAAATGTCTGCTGATTTTACAGAGGAAGCCTGAAGGTGGACCAGATGGTGGAGGCTTTAAGTACTTCCCGTGTTTTCATCCACCTTCTTCTGAGTTTGACCTAAATCTGTGTGCTCTAGGTGTGGACTGCTCTTCCTGGAGGTTTGCCCCGGGCAGCCGGGCTCTCCGGAGAGGTTTCTCCTCCTGGCAGGGATGGGTTGGGAGTGCGGGAGGTTGGGGGAGGGCTCCGAGAGGCAGCCGGTGCTGCAGCTCCGGTCCAGCGGCTGGGAGGGGAGATCTGAGATGAAAGTGCAGGGTGATTCAGAAGAAGTGCTGGAGCTGCCGGATTGCTTCTTGCCCGCTTTTTTCGAGGGTTCTTCCCCGCTTCTTGCCGAAGGCTCCGGGGAGCGCTCCTGGGTTGTGCTGGGGCTGGCTGGGGATGCTGAGCAGCCCTCCTGCTCCCCGCAGCTGGGCTCAGCCACCAATTTTACCCTGTATTCCTCCTGGTCTGCCTTTTGCTGAAGCTCACTAGTCCTCGTTTTGTCTTCTAGGTGAGCACTGCTCGGAAGCTCTGGGGACAGTGTGTATTTAGAAACCTTTGCGACCGGGGAGACGGATGCTGAGGATGGCTCCGGGGGGACTTGTGGTTCCTCATCCCTCTCGGGAGCACGGCTCAGCTCCACGAAGCCACTGCCACCAGAGGCAAAGAATTCAGTCTGTAGGGATACAACTGAGCTGGGCACCAAGCTGGGATGGGTGCTGGGCCTTGCCTGGACCATCTGGATGCCCCCAATGGGAATCATTGGGTACGGGGTCCTCGTGAGCTGCTGTGAGTGCAACGGGAGGTGGCTGAAGACATTTTCCTCTCCTCGGCTGGGAGTGTGGAGATGTATTTCATGAGGTGCCTGCAAGGGTCTGGAGCAGATGGGCTGCGTGATGCCAGGTGAGCACGTTGGGCTCCGGGGTTCGATCTTCTGTACCAGAGAGGGAAAAGAAACAGTTCAATGGACAAGGTACAGCACCAGCACCAGGAGTGCTCACTATAAGGATTGGGTTTGCTAGTATTTTATTCTAATTTGAGGGATCAACCAGGGAAGATTTGGACCCCCAAACCTTTAAGGTAGGGAGGAACACAACCCACCATGTTTGCCTTCTGGGTACAAATACACCCATGGTCTGTTGGGGGCACAGATCCAGGGCTTTGGTTCAAGCTGGGATCGTTATAGAACCACAGAATGGTTTAGGTTGGAAGGGACCTCTAAAGGTCATTTAGTTCAACCCTGCTGAAGCAAGCAGGGACACCTTCCACTAGACCAGGTTGCTCAGAGCCCCTTTCAACTTGGCATTGAACACTTCCAGGGATGAGGCATCTACCACCTCTCTGGGCAACTTGTTCCAGAGTCCCAGAATCCTCATTGTAAAAAAAAAAAAAAAAAATTCCTTCTATCTAGTCTGAATTTCCCCTCTTTTAGTTTGAAACCATCAGCCCTTGTGCAATGATCAGAGTTACCTCTGAAAGCCTGGCAGAGGATACCAGTGTTTCCTGCCACCCAAGCTGCACTGGATCCCCTTTTTTACACAGGATTTCTGAGAGCCCAGAATGATGTTTTTTATTTTTCCTCTATTTTGTTAAAGCAGGATCACATCCTTACAGCTGCCAATCGCAAGGACGTTTTGGAATGAGTGAGAGAGAACTCCCCTTGGACACACAGCACACCCATCAGTGTGGTCCCCACCACCACCCTCATGGTGTGGCCTGTAGAAATCAAGGGTTAAGACCCTACCATTTTACCTTTTCCTCTTTCTCTCTTGGTGCTTCACATAGTTTCCTAATGTACATCATGGAGAGATATGTGGCTAAACAGAAATGGATTAATTAGTGATGAGATTATAACTAAATCCCTAAGCAGGACTCCCAAGAAGAGGAAGCAACAGAAACTGAAATCAACTTTCCATCAGGATGGGTTAGATATAAAATTGGAGGATTCACTAGGGGACATATTTCTTTGCAGGGTTATGGAGAATTGCCTGCCCCTGAGAGGTGGATCTCTATGAGTAGGAGAGAGAGGAAAAAGGGAACATAAGAAAGAGAAAGCAAGAGCCATTGAAGACAGTGTACACATGGTCAGCAGTTACAAGGCAAAACATTTGCTGAAGCTCACTTATCCACTTGAAGTCTTGGCAGAATCACTACAGGGATGCTGGGAAACCCCCAAACAAATCATCTCCATGGTGCAATAGCCACCAGGAGACACTTCCCCCTGCAAGAGCTAGAGGGAAGAGGAATGGTCATGGTCAAAGCTGAAGCCAAACTAAGATCATTGCCAGGCTCCTAAGCAGCAGCAGGGGTATCAGTTTTGAGCACAGAGCTCTGTTTGGGATTGGATAAATCCACCTCTGACCTTCCTATCTCCTGTAACCTTACCAGAAATGTAATTTTGCAATGAAAGCCCAGCTGTCCATCTTGCTGATAAATTGAACGTTTCCTGCTCAGGTCATGATCACTGTTTTGAAAGCACATGAGAAGAGCAACAGTGGTGACTTTGGGTGCAGAAAAGGAGAGCAGAAGTTGGTGAATGGGCAGGTAAGGAGAGGTGTATGATATTGTCTTCTTCAGTGGACAAGGGAGCTTGGGGGATTTTCTATGGGAAGTGGGCAGTTTCCTGACAGAGATGCTCTAGAGTTGAAGGATCTGGGTGAGATGCACCCCAAGATGTTAATAGACAGGAGAGGAAAAAAGCATTAAAGTAAGCACAAGTTTGGACCTAAACCAAAGGATAGCCTCTGAGAAGGGAAGACAGACAGTGGAAAGAAGAAGGAGGGTGGCACCAGAAGACGTTATCAGAGACGTGGATGAAACGCACACTGGGCAGCGTGGCTTTTTCTGGAGAAGATCTGGGTCAGCATCTGCCATGACAGATTCTCCAGGGGTTGTATAAAGGCCTCTCTCTTTCCAGTGCAGTCCCTAAGGGCTCGAGTCTCTCCTCACACCAGTTTCACAGCAGAGCAACTCCAGCAACTGAATCTCATGTTCATCAGCACAAATTACAGGAGAGCCAGGCACTTCAGCAGACATGGGAAATGTTCCACCAAACCCGACGTCTAATTTGCCTGCAGCAGTGGGAGGAACAAGCAATTTTCCTTTACCCATAGGATTTGATATGTCCAGCAGAGAGATTAAATATTTTTCTGGACCCAGTGGGGAACACCTCTCTGTGCTGAAGAGAGAAGCGAGATGAAATCAGAGATGTCCAAACAAACATTTCTCAGCAGTTAATCTAACAGAGGAGTCAGCAGTACAATGGCTACTTCAGCTCTGGGTCAGGTCCCTGACCAGTGGAACTGGTCACAGCTTCACCCCAGCTGGTGAAATCTCAGAAATGGGCATGAAATTCCCAGGGAAAAAAATTAAAAGAGGCTCTTAGAGAAAACCAGTCATTATTAAGGGGTCACCCTGACTGCTGGTCTCAGCAGGAGACCAGTTGGGTGACAAGTAAATAATCCCTTGGAGAAGGGCCAACTACTTTTTTATTTTTCCTCACTGAGATGGGCAGGACCAAAATGGGTGGAAAACCCATTGCTGTCCGCTGGCACTTTTCCCTGGGTTACCTGTGACATTGGTCACACTCAGAGTCACTGTTCCCTTCTCCATTGCAACCCTCACTAAAAAAATGTATCAGCAAACATACTGCAGAGACCAGAAGGTAAGAGGGCTTTGAACTTACCAGCTTGGACTCGTAGAGCTGGACATTTTTGCCAAAGAACCTGTGAGGTAGGGGCATCGAAGATAATATCCCATGCTGGGCTTGATATGAGCTTTGAACTTTGTCATCTGCTGCTGATTTGCTAGAGCCAGGCAAGTCCTCTTTCCCAGGGGATGGATACCTCGGTGACTCTGAGCAGCCTGGAGACAAAACCTTCTTCAGCGACAAAAATCTGACTGATGACATCTCTCTGTTTGGTGACGAGTGCCTCACAGGGGAGGCTTCTCCTTCCTGTGGAAGGTATGTTCTTGGGGACAGCTCTCCTCTGGGGGAAAGATGCCTGCTGGGCGACAGCTCGAGCCTCGGTGACACACATCTCAGAGGAGATGCCTCCCTCCTGGGAGAGACACGCTGGCAGGGAGATAACCCTCTCCCTGGAGACAGACACCTCAGAGGAGACAGTTCTCCAGTTGGAGAAAACCGTTTGGGTGAAGTTTCATTTTTGGTTAATAGGTGCTTCCTCGCTAGCATTGGTCTGCTGCTGCCACCACCTCTGCCAGAGTCCTGGCTCGGGGACCATCTTTTTCTTGGGGAGGTGTCTTTTGAGGCTGATAGGTCCTTAACTAAGGACATTTGTGGCCTTGTGACAGATTCTCTTTCAGCAGAGGCCAATTTTTCAGTGGAGGTCAAAGCTGGTCTGTGGAGACTCAAGAAGCTGTGGCACACAGCAATGTCACTGCTGTCTGCTGACCACTTTGTTTCCAGCCCCGAGGAAGAGGCCTGTTGGCCTTCACCTACTTTTTGGCTGCTAGAAAGAGTTTCTTGTCCTAAGGACAATGCTGTGTCAGTGCCTTCCTCTTGAGAAGATGGAGAGCCACCTGAAGAGTGCATCAGGAGGGTGGTATTTTTGCCTTCTGGCAACTTTAAAGGTGGCTCATCTTGGCTCTCCTCTTCCTCCTCGTCTTCCTCATCTTCATTGTCATCATCATCGTCAGATTCCTCTAGGTCTGAAAACTGGTGTTCCTCAATTGGCTCAGATCCCTCCCGCCCCTCAGAGTCCTGGAATAGGTCTTCACTGGTTCCTGAAGGGGTGGGAAAACACAAAGCAGAGTGTGAAACACACATGCAGGGATTAGTTTTGTGCCAAATCTGCTCAAAAGTTGTAAGGGGAACAGCAGACAGAGGGTATGGCTATTTCCTAGATCTGATCACCTCGTGCTCTGAAATCTGCAGCCCTCCCCTCTGGGCCAGCTCCACTCCTGATCACCTCAGTGCATCCCACCCTTGGGACCTCCCATTCTACCCTAATTTTGGTTCCAGCCATTGTTGTCACCACCCACAGTCATCGGTCCCTGTGTCTGCTGTGTTCCCTGTGTCTGCCCTCCTCCAGGAATGCAAAAGGCTCTTCCTGGACGTGGAGAACAGCAGCACTACCACCCCTCTGGTGGCTTTTCATGACTGTTGTGACGGTGCCTACAAAACATCTGCAGCTGCCAAGGTACAGCAGAAAGTTGCTGGGATGACAGGTCCCATCCTCTATGTGTTGGGTCTCTTCCTGCCTAGGTTATGGACAGTTAAACAGCAACAGGACTCTTATTATAAAGCAAACAACAGGGTTGAAAGAACCACTGTGGATTGTCCTCTATTTTAATACATTCTAGCTATGATGGAGATGGTTCTTTTTGGCAGAGGTTTTTGCTGCCTGGCCGTGGAAGGCCTTGCACAGGGACATTTAGTTGATAAGAGCTTGTAAAGAGTGAGGAGTATGCAAAAAACAAAACCTAAAGGATCTGAAATACATCTGCAGGTAAAACAACAGCATCTCCCTTCCACTTTAGGGGCCAGTAGAAGTTTTCTGAGATCCATACCAAGCTCCCAAGCAGACCACTGCTGGCTCACCTGCTACTCTGCTCTGCATTGGGAAAAAATCTGCCTTCCCCTCTCCAGATGTGCAGTGATCCTGCAGGAATGGCAGCTCAGCCTGGAGAGGTCCATCGGGAGCAGCCACTGGATGTCACTGCAGCTCAACCCAACCACGCTCTCGGGAGGGATTTACAAAATCCCAGTTTCTCAAACTCTGTGCCAAGCACCCAGGTGATGGGGGCAGAGCTGCTGGGATGTGCTTGGTCCCTGGCTTTGGAAGGATGCTGGATGCTGCTTTGACACCTGGGCTCTGACCTGGCTTTGACACTACTGGAGGAGGAGGAAGGGAAATGAAATGGAGCTGAGGCTGCTGGAGCACAGATGCCTGCAGTGGGCAGGGTGGCTTTCAGAAGAGGACAAGGCCACACAGTGAGAAGTCACTGTCACCTCTGGATAAAAAGTCTAATTCTATTTACTTGGAATAACAGGGCCTTTCTACTAAATGTTCATAGAATTGTTTTGGTTGGAAAAGACCTTGAAGACCATCCAAGCCCAACCCTTCCCCCAGCCCTGCCAATGCTACCCCCACCCCATGTCCCTCATCCCCACATCTCCAGGGGTTTCTCTGAAACCCCTCCAGGGATGATGGGGACTCCAGCCCTGCCCTGGGCAGCCTGGGCCAGGCCCTGACAACCCTTTCCAGGCAGAAATTCTTCCCCAGCTCCAACCTAAACCTCCCCTGGCACAACTTGAGTTGTGCCCAAAGTTCCTCTTGTCCCATCCCTTGTTCCTTGGGAGCAGAGCCCGACCCCCCCTGGCTCCAACCTCCTCTCAGGGGGTTGCAGAGAGCCACAAGGTCTCCCCTCAGCCTCCTCTGCTCCAGGATCAGCACCCCCAGGGCCCTCATTAAGTATTTGTCACTCCCAGTGAAGGGACACAGCTGTGTCACCATGGCTGATTATCTACCCAAGTGTCAGCCTGAAGTGCATCTCATTTTCTCCCCACCACATTTCAGAATTATCTGGAAACGGGTCCATAAAGCAGGACCTGCTGCCGAGCTCACGTGGCACTGAGCTGAAGTCAGCAGCTCCCCAGCAGGAGCCCTCCCAGCACTGGGAAATGCCTCTGTAATGATGGGGTTTGCTGGACACAGCAGCCAGTGCTGGTTTGTTTGCCAACTCCCAAAGGAACTGAGTTCAGAACAAATATTATTCCAAACCACCCAGTTCTCCCAGCTGCAGGGGGATCTGTGCAGACTTCTTGCTTGGAAAAGGAATGTGTTCCCTCACCAGAGCTGTGATCCAGTCCCTGCCTCTGGTTTCAGGCTTGGACATCTCTGGGCTGTGGGATGGCTCCCAGCCCGCCCTGCATGGCTCCCACAGCCTTGGCCTGGGTGGTCTCTGGTTTTTCTGGCCCAGTCACACAAGGGACAGATTCAAGGGACAGAGAGCAAGGTCAGAAGTGAGGGGGATGTGAAGGCAGCTCCATCCCGGGAATTCTTGGCATTTGCCACCGAGGGAAATGCTGCAGCCAGCCCTGGGCCAGCACAAAGGGAGTTGGATTTGGCCACCTCAGGGCAGAGCTCAGCCCTGGTGCCTTGACATGAAGTTTGCTGAGCTGATGAGCAGAGAAAGGGCAAGTCAGGAGAAGCCAGAGAGGGAGGAAGGAGAAAGGGCTTTTTCCAAGGGCTGCATTTCATTACACGTGTGTTATTCTGAGGTTGTTCTACCAATGCAATCACACCGAGCAAAACCAAAGCAGGAGTGAAGAATTACACTCCCATCTCCTTTTATAGTAACTGCCCTTACTTTCTCCTGCCCCTTAAATAGTAATAAAAACATTCAAGTGAAATATAACTCTAGTTTAAAATAATCCAGGGAGTTTTAGGAACTGCTGCTCCCTCCCTGCCTGCCCCCAGAGGAAAGCACAGCAATCTTCCTGGGCTGGTTCATGTCACATGGAAATAATCTCTCTTTCTTTTTCTTTTTATTTATTTATTTTTTTAAATTAAAATAGTCCTTGTTAGGCTCTGTTCTGAGCCTCTTCACAAAGAAGAGAGAAGTCACTTGGTGGTGACACAGGAGAAGGCTCTTTTCAATCCGTGGCTCTGAGAACAGGGGTGATACAGCTGTGGGCTCAGACTCCTCAGGCACCTTCCTGCCATTTTTATGTTATTTTCTCATCCATCCAAATAGCCCCAAGCATTATGGTACAAAATATGATTTTCTGACCATCTTCTGGCCTGCTTTATTTAGTAGTTACTTGGCATTTGTGAGCAATGGGCCTCCTGACTAATGGGGCAGAAATTTCAGCAGAAGTCCAGGGTTAGCTTTAACCAGGTGAAAAAGAAGCTGGAAGAAAAGAAAGGAAATGTCCTCTGATACCAGGCCTGCCCATTTTCACCTTTCTGCATTCCTGCCTGGCAGACCCTTCCCTTTACACAAACACAAAAGGTCTTCATCAATGGGAGGGAACAGGGACTCTGTATTTTCTGTCATTCTGAAATTACAGAGCCTGCACAGTGCAACCCAGCCCCATGGCCCACAGCCATCAGAAGATGATCTCTAAGGTCCCTTCCAACCTAAGCCATTCTATGATGTTGACCAATGATTTAATGATGGTCAAAACCAAAAGTCCCCCAGCTGGTGGCCCCATCCTTTCCGATGCAAGCCAGACCTTCCCTGGGTTCTTTTTAGATCTTCTCTTTCCATGAAGCCACAGGATGAGACCATCTCCAATTCATCTCTGGTTTTGCAATGGGGTTTCAGGACCTCAGTGCATTAACATTAACCCTGTAGGATGCCAGGGATGAGTGACTGAAGGAAACCATAAATAAGAGCATTGCCCTGGACCAGTGAGG
Source organism: Calypte anna (assembly GCF_003957555.1). NCBI lineage: Eukaryota > Metazoa > Chordata > Aves > Apodiformes > Trochilidae > Calypte > Calypte anna. The sequence continues at coordinate 221,778 of NC_044268.1, forward strand.
TGAGTCCTTGCTGTTCTGTCCTCAAGCCTGCAATTCCATGTCTGATAACTCAGAACTCTTATGTGCAGGTTTCCAAAAGTGGCACTCAGTATGATTCATTGGTCCTAATTGACTGGAATGGAAAGGTTTAAGATAACAGTTGTTTTCTTCAGAGTCATGCAACCAACTCTGCAGGAGCACTTCCCTTCTTCCCTATCAAGCTCTGACCTGCAGAAGCATCACTGAGAGGTTTAGAACAGCAGGGAGAGATTTTTTTTTTTGGAGTCCACCAGTTAATCGGTTATTTTAAGTTTGTTCACAATCCCACATGGGAGCCACCTCCCCCTGCTCACCCCACGCCAACTTTTTTCCCTTGGGACAGCTACTGCCAAATCCCCATCCAGTTTTCCTTTGGCCATGCCCACTTTTGGAAAGGCCACGGCCAAGTCCAGGATGTCTCCTGCCTGCTCAAAAGGTTCCATTGATGAGCTGGAGAAAAGCCAAGAGGTGGAAGATATTTAAAGGCAGAAAGGCAGCCCGGGTGGCAGGGTACCTGGGCTGGATGGTCATCATTGTCCATTATTGTCCATTCCTGGACACATCAGGAGAGGCTTTGGGAAAGGGGACAGATGGCAATGCCATCGAGATCTTTCTCCCACATCCTCCTCCCCTGACCAACACCTGAGCTGAACCAGAGCCTGAGCTGAAAGAAGGCAGTACAGCTGCACTGAGAGGTGACTGGGGTTTGGGACTGGTTAATTGGTTAACCAGGGGGACTTCCCAGATTGTCTCCTACTGCTGGCAAGTTTAGACCTGGTCTGTTTAGGTCAAGGACAGCCCTTCAAGCCACGCTTGTCCCAAGAGAGTGACATAAGCCCTGCAGCCCCATCAGATGGCTCTGCATCCAAACCTCTGTGCCTACAAACCAGGATGGACACATTCACTCTTTTCCTTGGGAATAATAATCAGGACCATGCTAATCCTGTGCTCAGGATTTTTTTTTCCAGTTCTGGTAGATGGCCTGAACCACAGATCTCCTGTTGACAGCTCCTGCAGTTTAAGCTGGGACAATGGCATGCCAGTGCCTGCAAATGTCCCCAGCACTGTTCAATTAGCCAGATATTCCAAGCTGAGAATTAAAGGCTCTCAGAGGTCGCCACTGGCCAGGGCTGCAGGGGGGCACAGTGTCCCTAGCCCTGAGACCCATCTCCATGGGTAATTCCCTTCATGGCAGGAAGGGCTGCAGCCTGCAGCAGAGCAGATCCCATCCCACCCCACCCATGGGCTCATGGGGAAATACATATCAGGATCATTTGATTCCCTCTGGAGCAGGAAGCCTGGGACACTGCCCATATCCCAAGAACCATCCCCTTTCCCCATCAAGCCAAGGATGGAGCTGACCTCAGCAGGGGAGCAGGGTGACAAGCACTGTTTGTTGTTCCTGCTGAGTTTAACATTCCCTGGCTCCCAGCGCCGTCTCCAGAACTTGCTCAGCTGATGTTCACTTTATAAAAACAACCCTGGCGCCGTGTGTTTTATGAAGTTCATTTTAACCCATTGCCAACAAACCCAGAATGGAGTTTGTCCATTTGGCAGAATGGAGTCCAGGGCTGGGGGAAGCAAAAGTGTTTGGGGTGAGGCAGAGGGGTGAAACTAAAAAAAAAAAAAAAAGGGGGGGGGGAAATGTTAAAGGCAGCTACAGGGGCTGATTTCACTCTGGGATTTCTGGGGTGGCAGCCAGGAAAGGTCAACAGTGTCATGACCAGCCAGCAACACAATGCAAACAGAAACCACCACCCTGCTCTGAGGCACCAAGAGTTATATCTGGGAATAAACACACTGTGACCCAGGCAGCCCTGTGCTCCCAGAGCTGGCATGTGCCATGATTCCTATAAATGCAAACAACCTGCTGAATGCAACTGCAGATGACTCAAAATTTCACCAGGACTTGAGACCTGCAAACCCCAAAGCTTCTTCCCCATCCTTTCCCTGCTGCAACTCCAGCTCTGAACACTCAGGATCTTGCTAAAGGCAACAGAATAACAACCATAAAAACATCTAACTGTTCCCTGGAGACTCATAACCTAAACCTCCACAGCTGTCAGAGCTCAGCCTCCAATAATTTGAGTAAAAATATCTTTGTCGAGCTCAAACAGCAAAGTCTGTATGAGACATCCCCATGTTCCTTCATCTCAGAGCCTGGAGATCTCCCTCACAGAGTGCTTATGGCCACCACGCTCCTGATGCTGCCCAGGCCCCCAGAAGGATTCATCCCTGCTTCTCGGGGTGACTTCAGAGAAATTCAGCTGCAGATACTCTAAACCAGACAGGAAATTACTAAACAGGAGAGTCATGCATCCTCCTGCTCCCAGCACAGGCAGAAGCCTGAATTTGCAGAGCCTTGGACAGTTTTTCTGTCTGTTTGTGCATATGGAGATGAAAGAAATAAGCAGGTGAGTCAGGGGGAACCTGTCTGCTTCTGAAGAAGAATAATGCCATGAAATGTCACAGCACATGGTAATCCTGCTGCCTCCTTCCCTGCTGAGAAACCTTCCAGGTTATTCCTGACCTGGGTGATTCACCTGCACCCAACACACTCAGCAGCCCCTGGGATGGGTGAGGGATGGGGGAAGCAAAATCCCCATCCTGCAGAATCCCCACCCTACAGAATCCACACCCTACAGAGTCCCTACCTTACAGCATCCGCACCCTACAGTATCCCCATCCTGCAGTGTCCCCATGCTGCTCCCCTGAGGTCCCCAGCAGTGGAAAGGGGTCTGGGCTGGGTTGGAAGGAACCTTAAAGCTCCCCCAGTGCCACCCCTGCCATGGTCAGGGACAGCCCAGGGTGTTCCAAGCCCCATCCAACCTTCAACACTGCCAGGCATGGGGCAGCCACAGCTTCTGGGGGCAACCTGGGGCTCAGCACCCTCACCCCAAAGAATTTCTTCCTAATATTTCATGTCAATATCCTCTCTTTCAGCTTGAAACCCTTCCCATTTGTCCAAAGTCCCTCCCCAACTTCCCTGGAGCCCCTTCAGCTACCGCACGATGCTCCAAGGTCCCCCTGGAGCCTCCTCCAGGCTCTACAATTCCAGCTCAGCCTTTTTGTGCGTGCATCCCACACCTGGAGCACTGAGCCAATGCAGGATGCTCCCAACTCATCTGTTTTCCACTGCCTCTGGCTGAATCCAGCCCAAATCCTCAGCCAAGGATGCACAACCCCCAGCAGGGACACAGGGGCTCACAGAGTGTCCTGTGCCCCCTCACCCACCCCGTGCAATCAGAAATCCCCCTTTGGGTGCTGGAAGGAGTCTGGGGTGAACAAAACTGCTCCACATCTTGGAAGGGATGCTCTGCAGAGCACGTCTCCTGCCTAAATTGGGGCTTTCCCTCTCCCAGCAGCAATAGCAGGATTATCACAGGAAAGATTTTACCTTCTTCAGCTTCCGGATCCACCAGTGAAGATACCAACACGCCCATCTCCTGACATTTTTTGCTGTGGGCTTTTGACTTCATATGTTTAGTCAGATTCCCTGAAAAGAAGCAGAAAATAAAAACTTGGTCACTAGCTCCATATGACTTAAAATCATAGAATCCTAGAATGGGCTGGGTTGGAAGGGACCTCAGAGATCATCAAGTCCAACCCTTGATCCACTCCTGCTGCAGTTCCCAGCCCATGGCACTCAGTGCCACATCCAGGCTCTTTGGAAAGATCTCCAGACACGGAGAATCCACTACTTCCCTGGGCAGCCCATTCCAATGCCTGATCACCCTCTCCAGAAAGAAATTCTTTCTCATCTCCAACCTAAACCTCCCCTGGCACAACTTGAGACCCTGCCCTCTTGTCTTGCTTCTTTCTTTTTGTTTTTTAATTTTGTTTACTTATTTATTTCTTTACTTTATTTTCCCCCATTTCACAAGCTCAGCAGTAACAAGTTTATAATTTGGCTCTGAACCCAACAAAGGAAACTTCTAACTCCCCCCAGCTCACTGGCCCTTGCAAATACCCCCTTGCCTCACTCAAAGCCAAAGTTCCCCTTTTCTTCCTTCACTTCTGTACTGGGGTGGAACAGGAGGAGCAGGGAGGGTTTGTGCCCCCTTGCTGGTCCTGTGCCACCTGAAAAAGCAGTTAGGGTACATGTTTGGGACTGGGAGGAGAAAGAAAAGTCCTGGATTAATTTCAGGTGTGATGGTGTAGCAAAGAAAAATGGGAAAGTTGGGAAGAGGCCCATGGAGGTGGCTGAATCACCACCATGATTTAAAAGCCATGGAGATGTGGTGCTCAAGGACATGGTTTAAGCACTGGGCTTGGCAGAGTTGGGTTAATGGTTGGCAGAGCTGGGTTCTATTTGGACTCAATGACCTTAAAGAAGGATTCCCTGACACATCCCAGTGTAGCATCATCAGAGAAGCTGTGGCTGCCCCATCCCTGGCAGTGTTGAAGGCTGGATGGGGCTTGGAGCACCCTGGGCTGGGGGAGGTGTCCCTGCCCATGGCAGGGGTGGCACTGGGTGGGATTTAAGGTCCCTTCAATCCCAAACCAGTCTGGGGTTCTGTGTAGCACAGGGAAGTTATGAACTTGCTGTGAGGATGTGGTAGCACCAAGGTGCCTGCTGGACCTCCCAGCCAAGTTCCTGAGGTGCCACAGACCATGGTCTGACCAACAACCTCCTGAAAAAATGAAATGATGCTGTCCCTATTGAGCTTACTCCATGCTTCCTGCTCCTCCTATGAAATGTGGAGAGTTTAACAAAAAAATACAACAGTAAATGACCAACTGCATGAGCTCAGCCTCCAAGGTGATGTTGGGATATAAACATGCACTGCTTTCCAGGGCTGCAGTATTTTCATATTCCTCTCTTAAAATAATATGGAAGGAGAGCAACAGCTGCTTCACACCCCCACCACAGGACCAGCAACAGGCTCGTGATTATAATTATTATAATACTACATGTATAATATAATACTTTTCATCTCAGACAAACCTTTGAAGCAGGTTTTATGTGTGCATTAAATGATGGACAGACCTTGATTTAGGTCTCTGCATGGATAAAATATTCCCAAGTGGGACTCTACAAGGAGGAAAGCTTAAATGGATCTGATTTATTGGGAAAAGATTTATTTTAAATTTTTTTTTTTTTCGGTATTATTTTTTGTATCTATTGACTTAAAGATTAAAGAAGATAACTGGAACATCAAGCCTGCCTGTCTGTATTGATACAGCCAATAAATTATTACCCATCTTCTGGATCAACTCCATCAGCTTGTGTTAGCCAAAACTTAATCTTCCAGAAAGGTTTTCAGGCTGGATTTGCAGAGTTCAAAATATAGAGAATTAGCATATTTCCCATTGAGTCTTGTACTGAGATTTAATAGCTGTACTGTTTAAAAAAAAAAAAAAACACCTAATATTTCACTTGAGTTTGCCAGGTTTTGACTTCCAGCCCTCAGTCCTTTTTTTTTTTTTTTTTTTTAATTTAATTTATTTTTGCCTTTCCCTGGTAAGTTCAAGAGCCCTTTTGCTCACAGTGTTTCTTCTCCTGCTTGGACCACTGGGCTGTTTTCTGTTCCCAGCCTCCTGCCACATAACCTAATGGAACAAGTGGCAAAGTCCTGAGGATAATTCTGTCCTCCTCCCATCAGAGCTTTGGGACATCCCGAGGAGCTGGGGACCAAAGCCTCTTCCCAGCAGTGGCTCCACGGGGATGCTCGGATCCTTTCCACCTCCCCAGGGCCCCAGCACTGAGACATTTTGCAAATCCATACATCTCAATCTGCCCTGCTCTAACAACAGTTAATTCTGTCCAAGCTTACCAGCAGTTGGACCTGCTGGAGAGTTCCCAGAAGAGGCTTAGGAGAGCACTGAGTCTGTGGGAGCAGTAGTAATAATAATAATAATAATAATAATAATAATAGTATTAATAAACTGTGCAGCCATAACCTTGCCTTTAGGGGTTGAGGGGGTAATGCATTTAATATATTAACATTTTCAACAACCTCAGTGCCTGCCATGTGCTGATTTAAGGAACAGCAAACTAATTTATTAAAGGAGGACTACAGCTGAGGACATGAAGGAGTCTGGTGTCTGGGAAGTGTGAGTGGCCCAGACTATCAAATGGGTATCTTCAGCCACCAGGCACTGATGTCCTTTAAACCAACACCTTTTAAATGAATATGAAGCTCCTTGTCCCTGCTGACCTCCAAGCAAAGGCAGTGGCACAGACACAGTGAGCTGCTCCACACACTTTATCCAGAAATCTTATGAAATCAGGACCTGGGAGTCTGCTGTGGGTCTGAATGAGAGCAGAAAATAGCTGTGGAAAAAGACCACGTCTGCACAGGAGGGGAATGAATGTGTCACCCACGTCCCCATGTCACCCACATCCCCATGTCACCCAAGAGTGAGGCGAGGGGCTGAGCTTCCCTCTGGGTGCTGGGGCTGAGTGCCAAGGGAAGGCTGGGGGGGATCCTGGGGCTCCTCTGGGGAGGTGGTCAAGGGAAAATCTCTCCCTGACCTTCCTGAAAGGCAAAATGGTTAGAATTCAACATTTTCTTCATTTCCTTCCTGGTAAGAAAACACTGAAGAAGCTGCCTAACTTCTTTTAAACAAGCTCTTGGAGGCCAGGGTAAGAAAACCTCTTAGGAGAGAGCTACCACAGAGGAGGTAGAGACACCTCATTAAAGAGGCAAGTCTATATCTGGTCCAGAAACATAAAATCAAATCATTCTTTTCAAACCAAATCTCCAAGACTGCTCTTTCCATCAGCTAAGTGAGCGCACAAAAATCCCATGGATTTGCTTAAAAAAAACTTCCCTGCAGTTCTGCAACCCAAAGGAACAGCTTTGGTAACAGCAACAGAAACACAGTAACAGCAGAAAACCAGAAGAATTAGTGAAAAAAGGGGAGGGTATTGAAGGCTGTTTCTTTTTGAGAAAATCTTTTCAGTTCTTGGAACACAGATATGGGTTTCCAGGGGAGGGGAGTGAGGCAGAGGTACATTTTAACCAGATAAAGATCCTCATTCAAACTAATAATAAAAACAACAACAACAAACAGTTTAACTGCTTCCAGCCTGCTTGAGAGTTTAGAGCATTACATCATGCTAGAGAGATCGACCACAGCCAAAATGTATGAAGACAGCTCCACAGATACATCCCCCTTGAGTTTACACTGACAGCTAAAATTAACTTTGGAAAGATGATTTCAGTTCAGTTTATGTTTTTTTTTTTTTGCAAGTGCAATCCAGCAGTGAGAGCTTCAGCTTCTCCATTCTGCAATTAACCGTGGTTGCAAAACTGCCCACCAGAAAGGAGGATCCCAAGGAATCAGGACACAAAAGAACTTATTCCACATGTCTGCAAAATGAGCTCTGAAACCTCCAGTTCTGCAGACCTCCTGGACCTGGAGCTCGCACTCCATCACCACCAGCAATGATTCTGTCACTGGACTTGAACTGATGATTTTCTCAGCACACAAGGCTGAGCTTTTTCTCACTCTCCAGTAACTCTTCCCAAAGGTCCTTGTGTCCCCATCAGCAAAGCAAACAGTTTTACAAAAGCTCTGTGGATATGAGCATGCCCACAGGACCCAACCAGGCTCTGACTGTCACCTCCCCAGCACTGAGCCATTTTCATGCAATTCCAAGTTACCAGCATGCAACTATTTGTCCTGGAATCACTGCTCTGGAGTCTGCTCCCTCATGCACCCACAGGCAAACAGAGATTTTTGCATGAAAATCCCAGCCCTGGGGTTTTTTTGGAAGGAAGTGTGTCCATGCTGCCTTCCTGGTGCAAGGTTTCTGCAAAGCTGAAGAAGGGAAGTCCCTTGGAAGCAAACATCTGTGTGCAATGTGCAACCAGCACAGCCTGTGCTGACACTTTGGGTGCTTCAGGGGAGCAGAGATGAAGAGCGAAGCAGCTAGAGAGATGGTGAGAAGGATGGTTTGATCTCAGCATCCTGAAGAAAAGCCTAACAGAAGCATGGTGGAAAGCAAAGTGGAGTGAGGGAAGAGGTTGGATGGATTCACCTTTCAAAGGCAAATCTCAGAAGGAAGTAACAAAAGCAAGAAGGAAAGAAAGAAAATGAATCAGAAGTAGCTCCAGGATGGAAGGTACAATAAGAACCATCACTTGGATCTGTTGCATGTGTCTGATGGGAAGCTGGCCTCAAGTTCAGTATCACTTCCCCATGCCCCATCCACCTAGTGACAACCAACACCTTGTTACCCAGGAATCACCTCCCAGTTTCACCAACAAAGCCAACAGCTCCAGGAACAGCCCACCCTACATCCCTCATCTAGCACCCAAGCACAGACACAATGTCCCCACCTCAGCACCCTCAGGTGAGTGGGGGGCTGCACAGCACCCACTGCCCCCTTCCCAGCCCCTCACTGCACCACTTCCTTGAGTAGCAAGAGCTGTGAGGGACAAACACTTTTCTGGAGTAATTAACCCTCCCAACTCTGTCATTTTCTGAGGTTTGCAATGATGGATCTACAGACAATGGATATTTTATATTCATGTCCAACTAGAATCAAGAAACCAAACTCAACATCTTTATTGCAAGACTTGCTGCAACCAAAGAGGGAGGGGAGAGCTGACAAAGCCAAGGTGCCAGACTCCTGTGAGAGGTTGTTAAAGGGACCTGGGCATCTCTGGCACTTTTGAGAACCTCACCCACAGTCCCTCAGAAAATACTTTTTTTCTTTTTTTTTTTTTGCATATGGTTTGGCATGTTCCTGATAGAGGCCACTGAAGCAACGATGCAAGTTGCTCGCAAAGAACATCTGGTGGCTGTGAGGGTGTGGATCACTCAGGGTAAAATGTCCTGGAATGGAGGCCTTTAAAGAAAAAGTCTATTGACATGATATGGAAGATGTCAAAGCTACATGCAGCTGCCAAGGATGGAAAGGTGTAGCACAATCAGAGCTCTGGAGAGCACCAGTACAAAAGCCACCCAAAGACTGTCTCCAGGTGCTCGGTCAGGGCTGTTTGCCTGTACCCAGGAGCTCCTGCTCTCATTCTAGGGTGGTTTTCCTTACAAATCCCTGTTGGTGAGGCTGTATTTCAGGATCATTCCCTTTAAGAAGCAGAAAGAGGATGGTGCCCATGCCCTCCTGGGGCCTGGCACCTGCAGCCAGCGCTCTCCACTGCCAGCATCACGCAGGGCTCATCCTCCTCCAAAAATTTCATCCAGTTTCAAATTCCCTCATCCCCCTCCCTCCAACTCCTGGAGTTTTCCAGACCCTTTGACTCCTGGAGTTTTCCAGACCCTTCGACTCCTGGAGTTTTCCAGACCCTTCGACTCCTGGAGTTTTCCACCAGACCCTGGGAAAGCTTTCCCTTCCCCTTCGACAGTGCCCCCGAGAAGGCTTGGAAGTCAAGATACTAAGCAGAGGAGCCAGGAGCTGACTGTCTCTTACCTTTGGTTTTAAAAGCAAAGTTACAGTACTTGCAGACATATGGCCTGACGTCTGTGTGCGTGCGAATGTGTTTCTTCAGCATGCTGGGTTTCTTGCAGCGAATTCCACACTCCTCACATACATACTTCCCTCTTCCACGGCCTCGCACATACACATACTCTTCGTTTGATTTGTACCTATGAGCAACAGGTGTCATGATAATAAAAAAAAAAAAAAAAAAAAAAAAAAAGAAGATTCCCACCTCAAAAGTAATCACAACTCATCCTGGGTTAATTCAGCATCTTGTTATTGACACCACCGGTCTCGTTGTCTCATTTACCATTTGGCTCGTGCTGGATAATTAGGCTAAGTTCAAAATATCTTCAAAAGCTTTTGCCCAGCTGGCTACCTCCTCTGGAGTATGTTCTTACATCCCATAGCTGCTTCTCTGTACAGAAAAACAGCTCAAAGTCTGAGATCAAGACACAGGGTTGCTCAAATATCCTGATTTTCCCCATTTTCAAGCACAACCTGTGACACTCATAGTCGTCTGAATAAGATGTTCCACAGTCCCTCTGCCTGAATCATCTCTCTCTCTCAGCCTATCTTGTGTTTTAAAATACACCAAGTCTGTCACTGGACCATGCAAAGTACTGAAAAAATACATCCTTGCTAAACCTCCTGTGACCCACGGGGGCAACAGCAAAAACCACCTGAGAAGACTCCTGTGCCACGCTGCAAGTTGTGGCCCCTGCACACAGAATGAGAGACCCAGAATGGACACATAGATTTTTAAAAAAATATATTGTGCTAACCCTAAACATAAACACCACAGGCTCCAGGCCCTTTAGCTATGGCACACACCATGACTTGGGTAACCCAAGAGCTTGAGGTTGCTCATCCTTCCTTCTCATTGTATATTCATTTAATTTCTGTCCATGCATTAGTGCACAGGGAAGGCTACACGATGGGGGGTTGAAAAATATTTCTGTGAGAGTGAGACAAATCCTTCAGCCTCCTGCCATTTATAGCAAATGGAGTCTGGAATTTCCTGTACTTGAAGCACAAGAAGAATAAGGTAACACAAAATTGGTCCCCACAGATTTCTAGGAGTCCAAATTTTTAAAGCATGGTTCTTCTTGTGACTCTTTTTCTTTTTTTTTTTTTTTTTTTTTTCCTATCCAGTATGAATTACATCTGGCCTTCAGAAATCTCAGAACATTCACTTTTGAAAATCAGACCTTCTAAAGCATCTTAATAGGGGACCCAAAGACACACATCACCATCAGTCACCTTCTAATATTTTCCCAATGAAGCTTATTCCAAACCTGAATGGTGAGAAAACAGCAGCCAGCTTAGCAAAGTAACTGAACAGAAACAGCAGCACTAGGGATTTGAGCACCTAAATAACTGAAGATGGAGCTAGACCTAAAAAAAGTATTTAGAATGAAAAAAAACCCAAACAAAAAAACCCATTTAAAACTAAGTAAAAAATACAAAGGCTATGAATTCAGCCCTGAACTGCCAGGATGATAATGGCATGGTCTGCACACAACAAAGTCCATCCTAGCTACTCACAAGTGTGAATTGTAAAGCAGGGAAATTATGAGCTCCTTGATCTCCCACTCAGGCAGATCCCACCTGGCCCTGGCTCCATCCTGTTCCATTCACTTCAGAACTGTGCTGCCTCATTTCCAGTCCACGTGGGGGTTTGAAGGACAACAGCAAGTAGGTGTACCTGCTCCACAGCAAATTCAGAACAATTTTCCTTGTGCTACCAGATAGAGGTGAGTTCTGCACTAACTCTTCTTCCTCTATTGCCAAGTCCAGGGCTTTCTGCCCCAAAATTTTATCTCCAAGAAGCTGAGCCCCTGCTTTGCTTCACAGGAGGGATGTGAGCAGATGCTTGGAAAGATGAGGAGCTGCTCATGCATTAAGGGGATGAAGTTGTAGATCTCCTCTGTAAGTTCAGACAGAGACTAGAGAAAAGAGAGGGAAAATGGGTGTCTAGATAGCCCCAGTCTAGCCTAAAATACCAGTAGCAGCACCAGTATAACCAGGTCTGGGTGTCCAACAGGGAGAACATCTTATATTTCTGTCCTTGAAGTTGTCCAGACCATAACCAGGATCATCTGGTAGCCCAGACACACATTTTACCTCTTGTAACTGAAGCCACAGCAATGCCATCCACACCCCCTCCCTGAAAAAACCACCAACCCAAACCAACCAAACCACAATAAACCCACCCAAACCTCCATCACAGGCTCTCATTATCTGTGAATGGGACTGAGCTGGTGTCTGGAGGGCAGAGTCTGTCTGCCAGCCCCCACCCCAGCAAGCCCAGCTATCCCCAGACACCAGGTACACAGAATTAATTGCTAGGGGCAGCCAAGGTCCCACCTTGAGTCAGTGACTCAATGGGAAAGCAGCAAAAGGAACCCAGGAATTCTGTTTTCTCTTTTCCTGATCAAATTTGTATTTGAGGCTTCCTCCTCCCTCCTTTCTGTCATTATGCTGGTAATCACCGGGTCATTTAAAAAATGAAATTGCTCCTTTATCAGCTTTGTAGCTGCACTACCCTTAATTACACTCTTACATAGAAATCTCTGAGCAGGTTCTTTGTGTCCAACAGTCCCCCTTGTCAGCCTCATTAAAGCCACCAGGCCTGCTTCTCCCTGGAGGAAAAGGGACACATGATTTAATCTGAAATTAAAGCTTGCAGGTTATCTGACACTCTGTGAGGCTCACCCATCCTTCAACACAGATATTTTTCTACAGCTCCCTGAGACTACATGGAAAACACTCAGGGAGGACAGAAACAGAAAAAGAAAGGTAACCTAGAAAGGCACCAAACCAAACAAGCAGAAAGCCAGGGAGGTGACACATAACCTAGAGATGATTGCTGGAAATGCCATCTGCCTGAGTTGAAGGCTCGACTGTGTTTATGGAAATAATTAGTTCTATATGGAGCTGGTTTCTCTGTGGATCTAAGAGGCTCACATGATATGCAGCTGAAAGACAAATCCATGCCAGCTCACTTGACAGGAGGTTTACCCCAGCCAAGGGACCTTTCTGCTCCATAAGGTTTGCTGTAACCAGACCCCTCTAATACCCACAGCTGGAGTTTGTGTCAGCAGATGAGGGCTCCTGTTCCAGAGCATTGTGGAGTTCATACAGCTGGAGTTAGCAGCTCACTCCTCCTACAAAGCCTCAGCTCCCATATAATACCAAGATGATTTGGAGGTTGGCCATTATGAGCTTGAAGACTCATTTTGGAAATAGTTCTTTCAAACAGACAAAAAGGTAAAAATTTGGTCATTTGATGCATTTTTGAAAAGTCATTTGCTGTGTTCTACTAGTTAATGCACAACTGTTGGATTCTGTGCACTTTTCACAGCCCGAGGAGCTGGCACAGCTGTGGCAGCACCAGAGCTACCACAGGCAGAGCCACATTCAGAGACTTGATGGCCCCAAAACTATCCATCACTGTCAGAAGCCAAAAGAAACTCAACAATGAGAAAACGTGAACCTGGAGACAGCTTTGTCTCAGCTCTTTCCCTTAAACCAAAAAAATGAAACCTAAACCCATGAACCACTCTCTCCCCTGCAGGCTTTAGGAAGCTGAGGTCTCACCATGTGCTGTTACCAACACCTGATTGGCATTTTTAGCCACAGACACTTTTTTTTTTTTTCCCTCAGTGCTGTGAGCCACATCTCAAACCTTCATATGGCTGAAAACCACACAATTAAACCTCGGAGACCAGCAGGGGAAGGAAGTTTGGTGGTTGACAGGCAGGAACAGGGCAGGTTTCTGGGGGAGCCATCGCTTTGTTGAGAGACACAATTGGACTGAACCCCCCTTCCCTCCTGCTTGGAGAATCCCCAGGGATTTACCCTGGCTTGGGAAGTCTCTGCCAACCTGACCTTGGGGCTTACAGCCTCAGCACAGCAGCTGCACTTACATTATTTACAAGCCACATGCACTGATTTTGTGCATTTGCAGAATTTGCAAGCTCAGTAATGCCTCTTGCTAAAGAACAGCCCTGCTCAGCTTTGCACTGACTGAACAAGTATTTCCTCGACTGGTTTTGACATTTGTTAACCTCACTTGTTTGTCTTTTGGATTTCTGGTACAAAGTAATAGGAATCAGATACCTGATCCCTTCCTGAGCTGCTGCATTTAGTTCCCAGTTGAGTGAACCCAGCAGCTCCAGTTGTTGCCTTTGGAGAATGTCTGTTGGTTTTATTGATGGCACATTGTACCTGTCAAAAGGCTGCCCATTCATCTGGCTTGGATAAAGCTTTTGCAAGTTCCTGACAGTCTGCCCTGGTACTAAACAAACCTAATTTATGTTTTAAGCCACCTCCAAAATTTGCCAGCTCAATGATAAATGTGGAACTCTTAGAATGTCACTGATTACCAGGAAGTTTATTGCCTTTCTCCCAGTTCCTTGTGAGATGATTGGTACACTTCTTCCCCCAGGATACCTGTGATACCCACTGTGACACCACATGCAGCAGAAGTCCTTGTCCTCACCCACTGCTTGTCCAAGGGTAAACACAGGGTGGGAGACAGGACAGGGCTGCAGCCCATGTTGAGGGTCACCCCAGGCAGAAGTGTGTCCCCAAGGTCAGACAGTTACTCTGAAATCTCCCTTACCTCAAGCCAGGCTACAGTAGAACAAACACAAGGATTTCTTTCCAAAATCCAGACCAGACAATGTCATTTCCAGGCTCATAAAACCTTCTAGTATCCCCATTTACCAGACAGGGTTATTGCACCAACACAAACAAAGGATCTTCTGAAGAATGATACAGCAAGGCAGGGAAAGAGCTGGGGATGGATACGGGGGGGACCTGGCACAGGAACCTAATTCCCTGGCAGCAAGAGTGGATGTTTTGCAAACAGCACTTGACAATCTCCAGTGAAACTGCAGAGGAGAAGTCTGAGCTGGATGAGATGCTGCCACCCACACCAGACCTACACCAAGAAGTCTGCTACGAAGGTGTTACTATGAACATCATCTTGTTCTTCAAACAGAAAGCACAAGCAGCCTCATCAGCATCTCAGATAGGGTTGAACACTGGAAGATTTACACTGTCCAAGACGAGCACCTCACAGGCAGCAAACCCAGGGCTCCTCCTGCTTGGTGGAACACTGGTTAAGGACAATCTTCAGGCAGAGGTACAACACAGTGCCTGCAGCAACAAGACCCTCGTTTGGGGTTGATAATAAATCAGCATAAACCAAAAAATCAATGGCCAAGCTGGCTTGGACTGGGGGACAACCCCACAGGGGCTGAGCCACTGCTCCCATCCCCACGTGTGTGGTGTCTCCAGTGCATGGATCTCTTCACCAGTGCAGGGGAGGGGGATGGAGGTGCCCTAACAAACTCCTCCCTCTTATGCTGAGAGTGGACAGCAGGCTAAAATGTTCCAAACAAGTCACTGCTGCTGGCTGCTAAAACTAAAGAAGGCAAAAGTGCAGAATTGCCTGTGCCAGCACCCACATTACCAAAACAAATAGAATTAAAAGTGTTGCTCAGCTTTTCATGGCAAGGCTCCAGGTGGGATTCAGGTCTTTGCAGAGGACACAACCACCAGATCAAGCAAACCAAAGCCAAAATTTCCCTGTGTGAACCCCTTTCAGCTGGGCTGAACAACTGTAGAAGTGTCTCCTGGACTCTGAAAGTCACCCTGGTGAGACTATGAGCCCACCTGCATGGAACAAGGCATGGTGTAAATAAACCTGCTTGTGAGCTTCTGTTGTCCTTCTCCCAAGCCCTGTCACACTGAGAGGACATCACTCCATGCCCCTGTAAAGCTTTCCAGTAGTTTTCATGCCCTCCAGCCCCCCAGTAGCTTCTTCAGGTGCTGGAAGATGCTCTGAGGTTTCCCCAGAGCAGATCAAACTTTTTCAAAGAAACCCTTTGAAGCATTTTGCACAGGAACATCTTCAGCCTCACCAAAGTGCAGCACTTGGAGGATGAGGGTGTTGCTTATGATGCTCTTCAGATAAAAAGAGTGATCACAGAATCATGGAATCATAAATGTCAGGGGTTGGAAGGAACATCTAGAGATGATCCAGTCCAACCCAGGGCAGCCCACACAGGAACACATCCAGGGGGGTTGGAAAGCCTCCAGAGAAGGAGACTCCAGCACCATTCTGGGCAGCCTGGGCCAGGGCTCCCTCACCCTCACACTCCAGAAGTTTCTCCTCATCCTGATGTGGCACTTCCTATGTTCTGGCTTCAACTCATTATTCCTTGTCCTATTCCTGGACACTACTGGAAAGAGATTGGCCTCATCTTTGACACCCACCCCTCAGATATTTATAGACATTCATCAGATCCCCTCTCAGCCTTCTTTTCCCAAGGCTGAACAGCCCCAGGGCTCTCAGGCTTTCTTCCCAGCAGAGATGCTCAAGTCCCTTCCTCATCCTCTTAGCTCTTATCCTGATCAAAGAACCATCAGGTTTCTTGCAGGTAACTCCCCTCTGTGCTGTGTTCCTGGAGGCTAGGACACCACTCCCACAGTCACTAGGACAGAAGAAGTAATGCCAGCACCTCTGCTCTCATGGAAACAGCTCTGCTGAGGAGCCCCGTGGAGGAAAATGACCCCGTGCCTTCCAGCAACACTGCTCCCCAGGATGACCAAATGCATATTGAGTCCATAAGGAATTCTAAAAGGCAATTTCAGGAATAAACTCATCACCCTTGTTTCCCCTCTGAAGGACTCTGAGTATAGATAGGAGGAATGTTATGGTATTGCAAATAAAAAATAAAAAAAAACCCACAAAAAAAACCCCCACCACACAGGACAGCTCAGGCCTAAGTTACCCTTTCTGCTTTTTATAATATCCCTGGTGGGTCCACTCATCTCAGATTTAACCTAAGGCAAGTTTCCACATTTCTTTGAATGGGAAACAATGAAGTGGGTGTACCCCCACCGTGGGCTTCCTGTGATCCCAGCTCTGTCACCACGACCTTGGTGGCACTGGGGCTGTGCAGGACATGCCAAGTACTTCAGAAGTGATGTGAGCACCATGGGTGGTCAAGGCACTGTCCAAAAGGAGATCAGTGATTGCCCAGCAAAAAAAAGAGCACAGGCAGAGCCCACGGATCATTGCAAAAAGCCACAGGAGTTGCTTCCTATAGCAGTGCCCTGTGACCAGGCAGCCAGACCACCAGGATGTGGGGAGGTCTCTGTAGAAACATCAAGTCAAAGGAAATCTCTCTTGATGTCACCACATCTGGGACATTGTGAGCAGGTTTTTGCAATTCAACATCTGAGGGACGCCAGCAAACCAAAAGGAAAAAAAAAAATGGGAGGAAAAACAACAACTCTGGTTAAGGGGCTGGATGCAAAGCTGACTTTGGGAGGAAAGCATACAAGAAGTGAATGATTCAAACATAGAGAACCATAGAGAGTAAAAGATCTAGGGACAGGCTAACAACCTGGAAAGATACACATGATGGTCAGGATGGAGAGACACATCTTTGCTAGTGACAGTTCTCCTAAGAACTACCAAGAGAAACCAAGAAATGGGAAATTTAAGCAAAATGTGAAAAAGTATGGGCATTGTCTTCAAGTAGGCTTATCCTGCACCCAAGAGTGGTGTGGATGTGAGCAGTGTAACATCTCTTGCATGATCAGCCTTCAAAGCACCTTTCACTGGGCACAGCTTCTTGCTGTGACTTCATTGGAAGAGCTGCCAAAAAAGTTGACACCTCTGTAACACCCAGAGTGGTCTCCAGAGAGCAACCTGAGTGAAAGCAACACAAAAAATATGCATAAACAACCTGAATCCACACAAGAAGCCTTTACTAACACAAAAACACAGAGCAGAGAATGGTGTTTAAAGGCACTTCTCCAAGAGGAAAAGCAAATCCTTTTGCCAGGAGAACCTATTTTGATGGAAGATATGTTGTGGGCTACAGGGACAAGAGGATCTGGAACTGCATGATCTGGTCTGCTCCACCAACAGATGCAGCATCTGATCCCTGACCCTGGAGCTGGCCCTTGAGCAGTGGGGAATGTCCAAGGCAGAGACCATGGGACTTCCTTTGGTTAAATTCATCCAACACAGAGCAAACCAATCCATGGATGTAAAAATGTAAAACCAGCACAGCTTTACATTACTCTTCCAAATGTTACACTTGAGTGAAAGTTTGATTCAATTTTGGGTTGTGGCACCAGGCCTTTTCTAGTCTATTAGGAGAAAAATTACAGTTATGCTCATTATGGCTCTAGCTGCTGTCACACAGCTTCACCCTCCCAAGGATTTAATCATTTAATTCTCATTGCAAGCCACTATAAAAACACATCTATTTCAGAAAACACATCTATTTCAGAAAACACATCTATTTCAGGCTGCCCAGGGCAGGGTTGGAGTCCCCATCATCCCTGGAGGGGTTTCAGAGCCCTGGAGATGTGGGGATGAGGGACATGGGGCAGTGGTGCCCCTGGCAGTGCTGGATTAACTACTGGACTTGATGATCCAGAGGTCGCTTCCAACAAAAACAATTCTATATGATCCTATACAACAGAGCCACAAAACCTGCTCAGACTAAACTTGTTCACTGCTGGATGTCTGCTTTGTGATATCTGTCTTGCACTTCTTGTCTCACGGGGCTTCAGCTCATCTTCTTTAATTGTGCACTTATTTCTGAAAGTCTTTGGCACAGCTGCCTTTACAGAGACCTCTCCATCTCCATTCCCACGGCTCAGTCTGCAGTGGACTTGAGGAGCATCACAGAAAAAACCCATAAGGAGAACAGGAATGGTGAATGAAAGCTTCCTCTCAAGTTCCTTTGCCATTACGTGCTGCAGAAGTTCCTTGGGGAACACCATCTCCCTCTCCAGTTTGGAAAGACACTGGAGCACTCAGCTCTCCACGTAGGTCCATGGGTCTTGGGAGGGGTGTGCATGGGCTGTTTTTATCCCCATCCTTTTGTTACTTAGCAATAGAAACCCAAACACTTCTCCTCCAAGTGTAGAAGGCTTCCAGCAGCTCCAGCAAAGGCCCTGAAGGGAGTATTGGGTTTCATTCACTTCTTCACCAGCGACATGAATACCCATCCATTTGGCACAATAAAAACTGAGTGTCTAAGGCTGCCTGCTGGTAACAATAACACAGCCCCCATCCAAGCAGCAGCCTGGTTACGCTCAGAAATAACAGGAAAGGCCTTGATTTCAAAGAATCTTGGACCTGAACCTGATACCCTGCACATTAGGAAGAACTCCTTGAAGACAAAACCACTTGATTTCCAAATGTCTTCACAAGACAGCCCAGACAACCTCACTGCCAATCCCATGTGAAGCTCCAGGAGAAGCCAGGGAGCTGGTTGGAAGCAGTAAGGTGTTTTGGCAGGAGAAAAGGTCCCTTTGGAGTCTGAAGCCCTTCAGAAACACTCAAACAAGAAGGTGCTATGAATGGTGCTGGTGTCATCTGCCAAGTCCTTCAAGGTTTCTCACCACGTGTGTTTCCCTGGGCTAACTTGCCCACACCTCCAGACATCAGAGGGTCTCTCCTTGCTAGCAGAACCTCGGGGGTTCCAGCCTGCTGACTTCCCAGGTCTGTCCCTCAGCTCTGCTGAGCACAGACTGCTGGGAGGTGGAGTGGAATAGTCTGGTTACACCAAATCTAACACTTACCTAAGTGAGGTCCAGCTCCCCAGTGAAGGCACTTAATAAATAAAACCACTGAATAATAATAATAGACTAGATTTACTTCTATAGCATGGGAGCCAAAAAGCCTCAGGCTATATTGAAATGTAGTAAACAAAAACAAGACAAGCTGCCTTGTCTCTTTTTTCCCCAAAGATAACAAAATCATATATAAAAAAAAAAAAAAGCCATAGTAAAGACAGCCTGAAAACCATTAGCAACAAAAATACTCAGTGAGTATCATTTTCTGGTCTGTTCTTTCCCTTATCATCAGTGGGTATTGATGGTTGATGAATTTCTGGTCTCCAGATATAAATACCACTGACAAAGTACCCAAAGCCACTCAGGTTATTATGACATCTTGACATCCTGGAGGATCCAATGGATTTGGTTTAGATCATCACCTAGGAGCAGACCATTATCAGCCCCCATTCTGCTCTACAAGACATAGGGGTTAATGAAATTCTGTCCACTGTTCTGTGAGACAGAGAAATGCTTCAAGGAAACACAAACCTCAGACTCATCCCAAGCCTTTACCCAGGCTTCAAACTGGATCCGAGACAAACCAATTTGTAAGAAGGGATTTAATTATTTCTCATTTCCCATGCTTCCTGTCTCCTGTCAAGGCCAAGCAAGGAAATGAGGACTAATCCCAAAGAGACCTAAGACACCATCAGTCCAACTGCACAGCAGAAACACCAAGAACTGCTTAAGGAAGTTTTGTCCTACCAAATCTCCAGACAGGTAAGAGATTCCAGATGAACTGGAATGAAGTGTCTTGAGCCCCAGGCACCCATCTGGAGAAGCAGAACCAGAAGATTTTAAGCCCTACTTGTCTCTAAAAGTGATGAGGTATCACTCCCCCCCGAGGGGAGGACCTGTTCTGTGGACCACCTGGCAGGAGGAAGCCATCAGTCCTGCTGAACCCATGAACACCAGGCTGCTGGGGAGATGTTGGTCCAGTGTTTCTATAGCCCAAATCCAGGCTGTAAGCCATCTGTCCTCAAGCCAGTGCAAGAGCTTGGACAGGGGCTGAGAGCAGGGTTGAGCAGAGGGCACGAGCTGGGTCCATGCATCAGAAACAAATCATTGACCAAGGCACTGAGCTCTTGCCAGCCAGGCAGCTCAGTCCTCCAGCCCTGGTGCTCTGAGTTTGGTGATTACTGTTCCCACATCTGTAAGAAATCACAGATCCCTGAGGACCACCCTCCACCAGCCATGCAGCACACAATGTCAGCCATCCCGTGGCTTTCCAGGGCTGCTGACTGCAGGCTGAGGAGTGCCTCTGGAAGTGCCCCTTCCCATCCCACTGCTCCTCCCCAGGGCATCTTCAAAGTCAGAATTTCTGACTTCAGCAACTGAAAAAAAAAATAAAAAAAATTCCCATTTCCTTCTTCTCCTGCTATTACTGCAAAAACCAAGACATCCCAGAGAGAAGGAGCTGGATCCTGTTCTCCCTTGCACATCATCACCACAACAATTTAGGCAGCTCCAATGGCACACACAGAGCAACTGGGGCAGCAGAAGGGTAACTGGGGGTAGAGCCTTCAGTACTCATGATGATGTGTGAGGAGGTAAGCAGAGCCAAAATTGTGCTTGCAGGACCTCCAGTTAAAAATTCTTTTAACTTGGAACCAGAGCACATTAGATACCACAATTATTCAGGAAAAAAATCTGGAAAACCTATAATGCTATTTTCCCAGTCATTTTTCAGAAGAAGAAGGAAGAAGAAGAACGAAGCAGAAAGAAGAAGAAGAAAGAAGAATAAAGAGTAAGAAGAAAGAAGAAGAAAGAAGAAGAATGAAAAGAATGAGGAGAAAAAGAAGAAGAAGAAAGAAAAAAGAAAAGCAGAAAGAGAAAGAAAAAGGAAAAAAACCTCACCTCTCTCTTAGGCATCAGTGTTTAGTCAGTGCATTAGATAACTGCTGTGCAGAAGTTTCAGTGTATAATGATTATAATAAGTACAATTACACCAAAAGCACCCTCTTCTGTAGCTCCAGCAGCATCTGTACACACCCTAAGTAATTTATTTTAGACCTCTCTAAATCTCCTCCAGCCAGGGACAGTCTCACTTCCATCCTGCTACTTGCAGAGCCCCTTTCTACAGCTCCAGTTTTACACCTCCAGATAACAGATCCGTGACATGCAAAATGTTTTGATAAGCCCCAGCAGCAGAGTGGTTCTCATGGGACCACACAGATCTCACTGCTCCAGCCCCCGCTTTCCAAGGATGCAACTCAACCCCCTCCCCAAGTTCTTCCAAGGCCCACAGGATCACCCAGCTCTGGCCATTCCCAGATGTTGTGCCACACTGGTGGGGAGATCAGGGAGATGAGCAGCAAAGCAGCTGGGAAGTGAGGCAGGCAGGGGTAGAGACTTTTACTCCAAAGGATAGGATTTCACTCCAAATGTGAAGCTGGTGGGAGGAGAAGACCAACTCCCAGGTCACTCAAGGAAAATACCACAGGTCTGAGCACCTCCCCTGTGGGTTGAAAGGGACGATGAAATAATCCCTCCTTGGAAAGTTTCCCACGGAAATCTCACATGAGATAAGACACGGAGAGAAAAACAAACAAACAAACGAACATGCCAGTGTTTGTGTGTGGAAACAGTGGAGAGCAGAAGGTTGGGAGGAAGAAACAGAGCCTTTAAACAGGATGAAAAAATATATATTAATAAAAATCCCCTAGGAGCCCCGAGGGCTGCTGATGACTTTACAAGACTTTGAGTCTCCAACGTCCATCCCAAGCAGCACTGTCTGGAAGCTGTCACAGTGAGGATGCTTTCTGGTAGCTCACAAGACACCAGTGACTGCATCTGAGCTCCATGGCTCATGTCCCCAGGCTGCTCTCCTTGCTTTGGCTGCTGGGGGTCTCTCGTGTACAGATTTTTACATGAGACCCTTGGGCTTGCTTCCAGCTCAGCCTCTGCTGGAAGATGTGCTGCTGTCTGCAGACAAGGCAAGGCTAAACCCTGCAAGAATTCATGGTGACTCCTCCTCAAAACCACTCATCTCATCTTCCCCTCTCCTAGATAAACACAGAGTGGTAGGAAGCTGCCAACAACCACCAGCACTTGTGGGATCACCACCCAGCTGGGAGTTCCCTCTCCAGGGCCATCCACAGAGGAACTGGGAGCCAGCAGATTCCAGGCACAGTTCACAAACCCACTGCTCCAGATGTGACCTCAGCTGCTGGAGGCTTTGGAGGTTCTGGTGACACAACTGACACTTCGATGGAGATGGCAAAGCTGCAGAGACTGAGCTGAAATCACTGTCTGCTGTTACTGCTGGCACAGCCTCTGCTCTCCAGCCATTCTGGGCTGTGCAGGAAAAGGACCAAGATGTCCTCTTCTTGAAGGGGGGGGGGGGGGGCAATTAGAAACTATTTTAACTTCACTAGTTAACTATTAGAAACTATTAGAAACAATTAGAAACTATTTTAACTTCAGCAGAGAGACACAAGGATGGTTTATGCTGAGTTCCCCTGAGGAATTGCTGTGGGAGCTGGGGACCAGCAGGCAGGGTCAGAAGTCACTGTGACTGTGATGGTGAAGCTGAGCTACAGGTTGCAGATGTTTACAGATGGGAACTGGCATCTCCCTGAGCTCTTCTGTTTCCACAGGCTGCTCCACTTGCAGTACCCTTTGCAAAGTATCAGCACTTTCTTCACTTACCACCCATGCTAACAGGGCCACAGGTTTCCTGGGTGTTTTGCTTGAGTGAGCTTATTAAACTCCTTGGTAACATCCATTTAAAGGTCCAACTTGCACAAATACCCCCAGCTCTTAATGCCTGCAATGAGCTCTGCCCATTACTCAGCACCTTGGAAGATTAAGTCCTTTGGGTGACACCCTGAATCCCAGCAGAGCACCATAAGAGCTCAGCCTCTCACAACCTGGAAAACCACACACTTCTGCCATCAAACTGTTTGTTTAAATAGGAATGGCAAGCAATTCACAAACACTGAAAACCACTGGGTTAACTGCTGATCTAAACCATCTGCAAGAAACATTTCCTCTTTGAATGTGCTGCTACTGTGCTGCTGTCCCAACCAAGAGTTACACAAATGAGCTCAATCACATCCAGGGTCTACAAGAAGCCAAAGCACCCAACAGACAGAAAGGTTTAGAGAAACTTGGCTGCAGGCATCTAATTATTCCCTCATGTTTAACACACCAACTCGTGAATAAAGTTCAGAACCAGGAGCACCCAAGCATTCAGAGACACATGAACTTCTAAGAAACCAGTCCACAGTGCACAGAACCCCAGTGAAGATCAGCAGCTTAGCCAAGACCTTGCCTGTAACCTCCCCATGGAGTAAACCCTGCTTCCAATTCATACAAATCTTACAGGTCTTCAGTCATATCTCTGCATCAGCACAAGCAGCAAAACAGAGCAGCAAAAAAATCACATTGCCTTTGTCTGAGGCTCTACAAGCCAAGCAGCAGTTACAGTCACTCTGGATTCATATTTTGACATGTAAATCCAAATCTCCCCCTTGGTTCTAAAGAGGGACACTGCATCCTACCCTTCCTCTTCACTCCATAGATTCTGTGGAACTGCTTGAGCAGCAGCAGGTCCTCCAGGACAGGGAAATTACTCTAACCACTTGCAGTGAGTAATCACAGCTTTTCCCCACTCCTCCATCCTGGAGAAACTGAGCTGGGCTGCCAGCAGCCTCATAACACATCATGATCCAGAGATCATGGGACTGGGATTAGCTCTGTGTTTGAGATGCATCCTCCTGCACCACAGAGCCCTAGTGAACTGCTCCTCAAAGAGAGACTCAAACTGAAAAGCAAGAAAACAGGTTTTATCATTAAAAAAAAATCCAACAACCTAGAAGCATCACTTTTAAATGGTGAAAAGCAACTTGGGAGGATGGAATGGTTAAAAATAAGAATGAAGTTAATATGCAGCCCTGCCCATCACGTCCTGCAGTTGGATCCTTGCCTCCAGCAACTCCCTGGCTTTCTGAGCAGCAGCAGACTCTGCCCATGCCCTCTGCTCCCTCTTTCCATCTGCTCCTGCCACGTCCCCCAGGCTCTCAAACCTCTCCCCCCTCAAGCAAGCCCAGCAGCATCCCACAAGGAGGAATGATCTCACCTTCCTTTCCCAGCATTGCACCTCCTCCAGTTGTGCAGATGAACAATGATGTTCATAAGCATCACAGATCCAGTGACATCCTGGGATGGATCAGGACAAAGCACAAAGGCTGAGCTGCTCTTCTTCCAGCAATAAACCAGGAAGAGCTGGGAAATCTTTCTTAAATGTAGAGTCTGGCTTTCACAGTCCCACTACTGCAGGAAGCATCAGGCTCTGCTCAGCTCTTACAAGCATTCTGACCACCAGTACAACTCGTGTGCTCTCTCCCAGATAATGTGAAAAAGGAAATCTTTTCCACAAGTAAAATCTGAAATCCAAACTGGGAGCAGGGAGTGCTTGGTTCCCAGTGCCAGGGACATGGTCCCCCTCCAGCTGAAAGCCAGGGGGAAGATTTCTTAGGATTCATGCTCTTAAATGGATGTAATTTTTCTTTTTTAAATTTGGTTTAGGCACACTTTACTCTCAGACCTCTATCATTTCCATCATGTAAAATGTTCCCAAGAATGTCACATCCCATCTGTCATCAGTGTGATTCTCTGGTGGTTGATAATAAAGAGAACAGAAAATAAGCTGCTACATTTGTGAAGATTAAAAACAAACAAATAATCAATAAAACAAACAACAAATGACCAAGCAGGAATCAGATTCTAGCATCTACCAGAAGAAACTTGCCTCCTCAATAGCAATGTTTTCATCACCAGGAAGGGACAGAAAAGGAAGTCCCAAAAAGCCAGTTCAGAATTATATTCTGAGTTGTCTTCCTGCCATTTACCTCGTGGAATATGAAGTGAGTAATAGGCACTTAGGCCTGGGTCTGTCTGTTTGAACATCAGGTTTCTAATTGATTGCATAGCACTTGGAATCTATTAAAGGGCTTCTATAAATTCCTTTTCTCCATAGGAGAGGCTGCCTAGATATGCAGATGTTAAGAACTGGCTAATCCTCAGTAAACCTGGTAAAAACGTTTGCCTTCTCACATTTTCCACTCGATTAACTGTAGAGATTGTGTCACCAAATCAGTAAAGTGAAACCCCCATAATCCTGATGTTTGCCACAAGCTCATAAATAGTCTGCTAACATGGAGAGCTCACTATTCCAGACACTTGGCACATGTCAGGGAGTGGCTCAGAATAAGACATTGTGTCATCCCTGGGAATCTGAGATGCAGGAGGACAGCCCAGGTGACCATGGACTCACTTCAGCATTTCACACAAATTATTTTACATCATTATTTTCAAACTCTTGAGAAACTAAAGTGTCCAGCTTGCCTTTTATTAAACTGCCAAGAAATGCTCACACTTATGAAACTGAGAGTTGTACAGCTGCACACACCATGAGGGCTGTGAGCTTGGTGCCTGCATGTACCCACTCCTAGAATTATGCCATTTTCCCCATTCTGAGATACAGTCTGACCTTTATCTTCCCTTTCTCTTTGTTTCTTTGCTGACACCAACTTGTACCATTTTTCTTTTTATCCCACGCCCTCCCTCTTAGTTGTGAGAGCTCAGATCTTCCAGCCTGACCCTCTCCTGCTTAGGTAATTGCAGCCTCTTATCTCCCTACCAATTTCTGCCTCTCTCCATCCCTTCCAATTGCCAAAATTGTCAGATCAAATCACACTCTTCCTTTCCACTGGCTTCCCCTCACCTGTGTGATCAAGGTGCTGTGAAACTCTTGTGTGTCCTCTCATCTGTTCTTGGATGTGATGATTTCTCCCACCTCTCATGAGCAGCTCTGCTCTGCCAACAGCCCAGGAGCTGGAAGATCCCCTGGCACCTTTTGTACCAGGTGTTATTTGTCCATCTTGCTTTGTAATTCTGCCATGCAAAATGTCTGCTAGAGAGCTCCCCAGTGGCACCCTCAGTTTCTGCCCATCTGGGATGGCAGGGTCATCACCCCAGGGTTTATCTTCTACCCCTCAGCCCCCAGACTTTGTGCCCTCCCTGCACAGAATGCCCCCAGAGGTGCAGGGAGCATGGACCAGGCTTAGAAATGAGGTCCAGGCAAGAGGGGGCTGCTTCTCTTTATCCACCTGGCCTGATCCTAGGAGCTGCAAGGTGTTATAAGCAAAGTAATTGCAGAAACAAATGCAATTATTAGCAGGTTTTTAACTCAGTTAGTGCTACAACAGGAGACTGACATGTCTGGCAGCTGGAGCACCCTTCATTCCCCAAATAAAATACAGTCCAACACCACCAGGGCAGGTTGGCCCCAGCCAGGTACCACAGGCACCTCTGCAAGCCATCAAAGACATTCTCTTGCTTGACACTGTCTATTAAGTCTCTATTTTTGATGATCTGAGCTGAAAGCAAGTGGGAATTCTAATCTTTATGTAACATAGAGAAGATAAAAGTCACAGTGAGTGGAATAAAAACCTCAGGAAGAGCATCATCATCACCCAAGGACTACATCCAGCCTCTGTCCCACCATAGCCATGTCACACTGGGGAAGCCCAAGGGTTGGTTGGGTGCTTACTGGAATCTTTACTAAGGAAGGAAGAGATCCCTGTAGAATGTTAAGCAGCCCACACAAGGTCAGAGGGGAAACTGGAAATAACTTTTTTTGTTTAATAGTTGGCTGTGGGAAATCAGCATCAAGCTGCAGTGTCAGGAAAGCAGGCTGGCTGCAACAAGCAAAAATCATTGAGAAAAAATAATAAACAAATCCAGGCAACAACCTAGACTAAATCCTTCTGTGTTTGTCACATTTCCTGGGAAAACAGGAATAAGCTGAAAAATGAATGCAGTTTGTCAAGTGAAGTGAGGAGATGCTCAGGAAAAGAAACTTTACCAGTTCCCCCTGAGGAACACTTTGAAGGTATAAAAGCACAGCAGGAGATGGGTTTGGGTGTCCCCTCTCACTAACCAGGAAACCAAAGAGTCACGAGTCCTCCATCCCCAAGTCACCCAGCTCTGCTCCAGCCACCACCACTCGCTGTCTCTGGGCTGTGTTTGGAGGCTGGGGAACAGAGTGTTCAGGAACTGCTCAGCACAAAGACAGCCAGGAGCAAAGGAAAGCTCTGAGCTGTGGGCAATTGGGGATATTCTGCTTTTTGGAGCCAAGGTGGAGGCACTTGCCCCCACAGAATCACAGAATGCTTGGGGTTGGAAGGGACCTTAAAGGTTATGAAGATCCAACACCTCCTGCCAGCCCAGGCTGCACAAGGCTTCATCTGACCTGGCCTGAGACACTGTGGAAAAGAACCAGGATAGAAACTGAGAGTGGTACGTGATTAATAGACCAGAAAATATGCAGGTTTTCTTCTTTTTTCCTTGTATCTGCATCACCAGGGGACACCAAAGGAGGCAGCAAAGAGTACACTGAATGTGAATGATGCTGATCTGTACTGTACAGAGACTTGAGAAAATTTTTTTGGGGGGGGGGATGTCAACTCACAGGTTTCATGTACTGTCATAAAACTGAGGCAAATATAGAGTGCTTCAAGCCCTGAGCTCTGTCCCAGAGACACAGCATTTGGCACCTTGTATGAAGCTCCAGTGCTGGTTATACAACCAGAAGCTGCTCTTGACAGAAATTAATAACCTGTTTAAAGTTAATAACCCGAGGTTACTTCTACATTATACAAGGTTACTTATACAAGAGCTCTTGGCAGGCACCCCAGCTGCTGAGTGGCAGGTCCAGGAACTGGCACTGGTTCAGATCCGGCCCCCACTTCCCTCCAAAGTGAAATCTGCCAACTCTGCCAGACACCCCAGCTCTTATCTAACACATCTCAGCAGCAGATAGAAGCTAGCAGGTAGGTTGGGGTATCCAAAGTCCAAGAGAAGCAAGTGACCCCTTGGCTTTGCTGCCCTCTGCACTGACTCCACCTGCAGCCTTCTCCCTTTCCTCCTTTCTCATGGCCCCTGTCCTGCTGCTCACCTCACTGCTGCTGATGAAAGAAAAGATTTCCTGAACAGATCACTGAAAACAACTGATTGTTTTCTAGCTACTCCCTGAATTATCAGGGATGGGGTTTTTTTGCTTCCTTGAAAAGAAAAAAAGACTAATCCAAATTTACATGCAGACATATTGTGTGAAGGAAAAGCATTTGTTTCAAGTTGAATTGAACCTTTTCTTCATATTAGTTTTTAAAGAGATTTCCAAGTAAGAATGCCATGATTTTCAAAGCAAAAAGTATATATTCCTTTCAATTTGAAAATATTTTTTCCTCCAGTTGCTGCTTTTCTCTGCTGCTCCTCCTGAATCTCTCTCTCTCAAGCAGCTTTTCTCCCTGCCTGCAAACCTGTCTCTCCAAACAATTTCTCCTTTCATCTTGTCAGCATCAGTAAAATTCACAAATCCATCCTGCCTTCAGTTGCCACCCCATGCCTTGTCTCCTTTGGATTGTTAGCTTTTTAAGCAGAAAATGTGCTTTGTTTAAAAAAAAGAGTATAAATGTATGGTGCTAAAAGGAGACCTTCTGTTCTTTTAACATGCATGAGGACTGAGGCTGATCCTTGCCCTGCAGGCTGCAGGTGCCTGGGTGCTGCTCCACCCCATGAGGATGAATCCTGTTGAGCACGAGCATCCTCACCCTTAGGGCTGGACCCCAACCCTGAGGGTGGCACCCCAGGAATCCAGGCTCTCAGAGGAACATGGAGCTGGGGATGCCCAGAGAGCTGCCAGTGCTCCACACAAACATCAGGCATTTCCACAACTGGGAGATGCTCTGCCCTTCCCTGATCCCAGCATCCCCAGCACAAACTGGTTAATGGTTGCTCCTGCCAGGCAACACACTTTTTCCTTTTTTCTTTTTTTTTTAAACAAATAAAAAACTCCTTTACCAAGGCAGCATGAACACCTGTGCACAAGCTGATGTTGGGGACCTGTAAATCATGTTTCAGAGAGCAGCTTGACACATGCAAGACCACATGGAGCCCAGCAATGCTCATTCAGCACCTCTCAAGAAAATCCAGCAACCAAACCCCACAAAGTGCTGCAATGAAGGGCGAGTGGTCAGCCTGACCCCAACAGCCCTAACAGGAAAGTTTTAACACCAACTCCTGACTTCCACACAAGGCAGCCAGTCTCAGGAAAACTCCTTTCACCTAAAAATGCAGACGATGGGAATTCTTTGCTAGGAACTTAGCAAACAGGAAGAGAGTAAGGAGTAAAATGGTGCTCTGTGACACCAGCCCTGCTTGGAAGAGCCCAGGGGATGAGGAGGGAGCCCTTCTCTAGGACTGGAGCAGGTCTGCAGGTAACTAGAGGAGCATCAGCTGGATGTGCACATCTTGCTGGATGTGCTGCAGACACGAGATAGCTCGGATTCCTCCTCTGCTGTTAACGTGTGTGCTCCAGTTGGTATCTTTGGGATAAATGACTCCTTTCAAAATAAACCCGGCGAATTCTCAGAACTCATCTAAGCAGCAAAGGAAATCCCCTGGATGAACCTGGTCCGAGGCAGGGGTTTGGAGTTACACACTGAGAAACTTTGCTTGGTTAACAGAGAGGCTTTCTCTGGGGTAATAAAACTCTTGCAGTGCTGTGCCAGGGATTTTCCATGAGGTGTGTGTCAGCGGGGGGTGGGAGCTGCAGTTTCTGTGGTCAGTCATAGAAACAGAGTGAGATCACCCCAGAGGAGCTGACCACAGATCCCAGTGAGTCCACAACAGCAAGAACTGGGAAGAGAACTGGGGGAAAGGAGGTTTGCATCCAGCTAATGGGTCCCTCAAAAGTTGTTTGGTTTTGGTTTTATTTTTTTTACCATCTGAAGCCACTAGTTAGCAGTCATGTTTGAGTCTGAAAAAAAACTCCCAAGGCTTCTCCATTTTCCTTCAGCCCAGGGGAGAGCCTCTCACCAGAAAGGGGCAGATATTCAGCTCCATCTTCTAAGATCCCACGAGCATCCCCAGAGCATGGAGCCAGGCCAGTGGCCACAGCAGCCTCTGCTTCTCCAGCCCCACCACTCCCTAGGGAAAGCAAAGTCAAACCTGTGACAATCTCCCAGTTATTTGTACTGGACTGGACAGAGAGGACTTCACCCAGGCTCAAGGCAGCAGTGATTTAAGGTGGGTCATGACCCAGGTTCAGGGGACCCTGAGGCTGGTGAATCTTCAACTCTCCATTACTTATGGATGAAGGATCTGGCTTCCTATCTGAGTCAGACCAAAGAGAGGTCTAGAGAAGACTGGGTGCCAGCAGTTTTAGGAGCATCTCCATGCTTAAAGACCCACTCCTTTGTATTACTGTGGGTTCTTCCCCCTCACGTGTGGATTTGTACACAGGGGGTGGGGTAAAGAGGAGGTTTTTGGGGTTTTTTTAAGGTATGAATGCAAGGCTACTCAGCTCTGCAAACATCAGGTTGCAGGTACAGGCTTTGTTCTGTAAAGAGGGGAAAAAAAATGGAAAAGTTTTCCATAGACAGCATTTCCTTTTGACATAGTATTCATTTACGTGACACTGCTTTAAGTTAATGTTCACGGTCTTTAATTTTTTATATCTTGGTATTCCTCCCTCTTCTAGACACAATCAACCAGTGCAATAAGCCAGCTCATGGGGCCTGTAAAAGCAGAGAGAGTTTGATTATGAAACAGAAGAACGTGTATTGACTGGAACTGCCCCACTAGTATCAGATTTCATCGTGGCAATGCTAATGCACACTGAACAGGCAACATTTCCCTCACAAGACCATGATACCATCACAGACCTCACTCTCAAATCAGGTCGATATCAATCTACAGTTTCATGATGTAAGATTTCAGAATGGTGCCTGGTGCCTCCAAAGTACCAGAGTGGATTGATGAAGGTGACACAGAGCCACTGAGGAATCGTGGCACTCCTCCTGAGGCACTGCTGGCCAGCTTGACCTTCAAAGATCACTTTCACTACTCAAACCCACCACAATATCCCTCAGGACAAGTCCAAGGGATATTTTCATTAGTACAGGAGTACAAACTTTGACCTGGCTGCTTCATGGTGTGGTTCTCCTACACCCACCCTAACACAAATGGGCAGCCCCTGGGCTGTGGGGGATGATAAATGATTCCCACCCCCTTGGCCATCAAGTGCAACGGGTGTGTTGGTGGCTGGGGGGTGAATCCTGGTTGCAATGGAGCTCCCCCCAGTCTTAGGGAATTTCTGAACTGCAAGTAAAAGTCACGGTTGAAATTACACAGGGAATGATCTTAAGGCTTAATCCCAAAGAGGAATTTGCTATTTAAGCAGGAGCCCATAAGAAAACTATGCAGCCCATCTACAGAGAACTGTGAAAAAGTCAAGGCAGAACTGGACATGTCCCTCCCTTCAGTCCCCATGGAACCTGGGACACTCACAGGAGGCCAAGGGAGGGAGATGCTGAAATGGGTGGGAAGCTCAATGACCTGAAGACCTTCACCCACCCAGGTCCTCCTGAAAGGCCCAGAGGCCACCTTCCCACATCCTGAGTGGCATAAGAGTGGCTGCCTGACCTCTCTCATGGAAAGAGTGATGGAGGAAGAAACCCAGCTGGAGCACACCCCGTGCATGGCATTGCTGAACCTGAATCTTAAAGACCTAAAGGTATCAGTGGCTCACAGGCTCTAGGAACCTGCAAGCTGCTGTTTCCAAAACACTTCCCAGTGGGTAAACACAAGGAAAAAAAGCATCCTCTTCCATAGGTGGGGAGGAGACACCTTCAAATGAGAGAGATTTGGGAGGGAAGCCAAGTGACCCCCCCCATGGCTCTGCTGGGTTCATCAGTCCACTCCTTATAAGTGGGCAGTGGGGATGATGGAAGTAGGGAAGCTGCTTTTTTGATCTTCCCTGAGAGCCCAGGGATGTGATTCCAGCTGGCAGGCTGGGATCTGACAGAGCTGTAAGCA
Source organism: Calypte anna (assembly GCF_003957555.1). Classification (NCBI taxonomy): domain Eukaryota; kingdom Metazoa; phylum Chordata; class Aves; order Apodiformes; family Trochilidae; genus Calypte; species Calypte anna. The sequence goes on from NC_044268.1 coordinate 253,741, forward strand.
AGGCAGCTCTGGGACTGGGGAAGCCACAGAACTGGACAGAGAAAAAAACCAAGTGTAGAAATGGCAGTGAGAAAGGCAAAAAGCTCTAAAGAAGTAAAAGTTGAAGGGAAGAAAGAGCTTAAAGAGCTGCAACAAGTTCACCTTTTTGTAACAACACTTGAATCTCTTTATAATCCACCTCCTTTGTTGAGACAACAAAGCATGGGATGTCTCCAAAAGGTCTGAGACCAGCTGTGTCCTACTGGAAGGATGGGTCTAGCCAGCAGCAGACCATGTGAAACCAATAAAGAAGGAGAAAAGGAGGGAATTTTTACAGGGGAGGGAAAAAGAAAGATGGTGAAATAATGTCTTGAGAATGGATGCCCTTTTTGTAAAACATTTTCCAGAGATGGCCAGGAAAGGAGTCTGATCCATTTAGTATCTTACACAGAGCACCAGGCACCCTGTGGATTAACCTGCAGGCTTGTTCCTTCACTGCAAGAAAAATATCCTTGCAGACACAGACTGCTGAGGCTGAAGGATTTGACATCAGAAACCTCGTGGGAAGCAGGCACAGACCCAGCAGGTAGGCACTGAGAGCTGTAGGGGAACAGCCAGTCCTGCCTGACCTCAGCAGTGTCTGTGCCCTGCAATTTAAATACAAAATTTCCTTCTGGGCCCTGGTGTGTTACATTAGTGCCTGTGCTTGGCATTAAACAGCTCCTCTATTCTGCCTCCCATCCAGGAGGGATGCTGTAAGCCAGGGCTACAGGAACTTTAAAATAAAACACAACCTAGGTTCAGGATGACTGACACAGCCCCTGATGCTGGCTGATACACAACATGCTGGGGAAGTTGCTTTATTTTGTGTCTGTCATTGAGAAAATGTCCCTCTGCCTCTGTTAGGCTGGGCTGGGGACACTGCCAGCCCCTTGGGGAACACAAGGATGTGGGGATGTGTCTGTGGGGGCAGCCAGGGAGCAGCCAGCACTGAGCATCCCTGCATCTCACCCCAAAAAACCTTCCCAGAGCTGCTCTGTGAAGGGCATTTCATTCATGGTAACTCTGAGCCTCCTTAATCACAGCTAGGAAGGAGTCCAAGAGTAAAAAATGAAACTGCTGCAGCTCCAGGAGAACCCAGCCAAGAGGAACAGAGGCTTCTCGTGGGCTTCAAAGGCAACAAGCCCCAGTGCTCAGATAGTCCCATGGGCCCTCTCTACTCCAGGAGGGTGATGGCAACAACCAAACCCATTAAATTCCTCTGTCTGTTGCTTTCTTGCCATTCCCTGGCTCCCTGCCTGACTCACAAAGTCCCAGACCGGTTTGGGTTGGAAGGGACCTTAAAGCCCCCCCAGTGCCACCCCTGCCATGGTCAGGGACACCTCCCCCAGCCCAGGGTGCTCCAAGCCCCATCCAACCTTGGACACTGCCAGGGATGGGGCAGCCACAGCTTCTGGAGCTCAGCACCTTCACACCAAACAATTTCTTCCCAAGATCTCGTCTCAATCTCCCCTCTGCCAGACTGAAACCCTTCCTCCTCGTCCCATCCCTCCATACCCTTGTTCAGGGTCTCCATGTCAGGCCCATTACAGGTTGTGCCTGACAAGAATGTAGTGGGGAATGGTTCCTGCTTCCCTGGGTGAGCTCTTTGCAGGGGTCTAAGCTGAGCTGAGCACACAGCCCCTGTGTCTGGGGGAGAGGTGAGCTGTCCTGAACTAACAAGCAGGTTTCCTTTCCCAAAGCATTATTTTACTCTTTTGGTTAGCTAAGTTTGATCACCTGCTAATTAAATATTCATAAAGAATAGCTAACTTCAACTGGTAAGAGCAGAGAGACACAACCACTGACTAATTGCAGCCTTTTTCTAACACACAAACACAAGACCACCCAAAGGCAAGAGCAGAAGTGGTGAATCCTGCTGGGGATTTCTTACATCTCTTTGGCCTCCTCTGCAACTGGCAGGAAGGATGATCTCCAAGTATGAACTTTAACTATACCCCACAGATGTGCTGCTTATTAACTGATTTTTTTTTTTTTTTTTCATGTTTCAGAAGATAAACAATAATTTTAGACCTGTGCTGAATTACTGAAGAGTACTTTGAATTACCTGGAGCCAAGAGTTAAGATACACATCGAATTTAGATCTTGCATCCATTCTGGTTGGAGCTACTTTCCTTGGGTGGGATTCAAATCTCATAAATACAATGCTGCTTTTCTCCTCCACCCAAATCAAGACAAGATCTCCCCATCTCCTCATTATGATGGTAACCACCACTGAGAACATTATTTTCAGGAGAAGGTTCTGGCAAGGTTTAGATAACACAGAGTACAGCCCCAGCACATTAGAGACAGCTACATGAGGGATTTGTGCTCTTCAGCCATCTTGGCTCAACCATCCACTCAGAAAAGAGATCCAAGTGCTGGCTAACTTGAAGAAAACTCAGAAAAAGAATATTAAGGCAGTCTGGAGTATCTACTGATATCCAGGGTCAGGTTTTTACAGTGGGTCTACAAAGCAAAATGAAATCCAACTTTATGTGGCCTTCTCCTCACCTCCACGTGGTACCTTCACTGACTTGCCATGATTGTTATCAGCAGCTCCTACACAATATGACAGAAATTGAGAAATAAAATGAGACACTTACCCTCCTTCAAAGATCTTGATCCGGACTGGCTCCCCTCTTTTGGTTACAAGAGCCTCTTCTTCTGCTTTTCCTCTTTTATCCTCTTCCTTCTCAGCTCTAGTTATGTCTTTTCGACCTTCATTAGAAAGGAGCGAAGGCAAATGAACCTATCTCCCCAAAAGAGTAAAACAATCATTGATTACATACAAAATCACTCTAAAAAAGACACAGACCAAACACTGCAGGCTGCCTCAGAAGGACCCAGCATCCTACTGCACACGTTGCTCCAGTGCAGCAATCAGCACAGCCTCCTAACAAATAGGGGCTCTGCTCCTGGATTTTGAGCCCTGCTGGTTATGATGCATGCACAGTGACCACTTTTTTAAATCCTCACAGTTTTAAAATCCCCCTGCATACAGTGGCTCAGTATTATCCAGCTCTTGCCAACTGGAAAATGGAGGCACAGAAAGAAGTGTCTTGATTGGGTGACTTTGGGAGTGTGGTGTAGCCATGGATCTCTGCTCCCAGCTCCACTCCTCTGTCCTTGTATAATCTTCCCTTTAATACATGCATCTACAAAGTTCAGCAACAGTAGAACTCATACTTAACCTCAGCCTTTGGGCTTCCCCCTCGTACACACACATGCACACAAATTTGGACTTTAGCCATCTCAACTTGATATAAATCACTTGGCAGTCAAAGCTCTCGGGTGATTTCCTGTCACTGCAACCCTGTTGCCAAGGGCACAGTACAGAGAAAGCCACAAAACCAATGGGAGAAAATAATCCTCAACCTCCCCAGATGTTCTCATGGTGAAACTTGTTTTTTCACTGTTAAACTTGTCACCCCTTGCTTAGAGCCAGGTTGAAGTCATGCACTGACATCTCATCCAGCATGCTTAATGTCCTTTGTTATAGCACATGGACCTCAACATTAGAGTTGTCTCTTCAGCTCCGTCCCATGCAGGGGGAGCTGCCCACACCTGGAATGAAACCATGGGATGCAGATCTCCTACAACCTAACAGTACAGATAACAAGGGTGTCCAAAGCTCTGGAAGAGGACACTGGGTTGCTTTTCACACAAATACAAGAGTATCTTTGAAGTTCAACTGAATTACTCAGATCCTCACTTTATATATAATTCATGGGAAAGGCTACAGTGTTTGAGAGACCGGGGTTATTAGAGGGATTTTGGACTGACCATAGCCAATGAACTGGCAGAAGTCTAGAGCAGAGCTGATCACCCTTGGCTCTACAGTTGCTGGGAAGAGTGGAGCTCTCAAGGGTGATTCACCTGCCCTACTTCAGACACATCTTCGGGAGGAAGGGATCAACCCAGAGCTGCCTCTTTGTCTCTCATGGTTATTCAGGAAACCGACTGAGTACCTCAAACTGAGACAGGCAAAACCCATCCCAGCATGCTGCTGGTGTGACCACCAGATTTGCAGCAGGAGCAGGCATGGACTCACTAAAAAGTAGCTTTATGAAATTCAGGTTAAGCATTTCAAATCTGCCCAGTAATTTCAGAAGCTCAGAGCATTAAATTCACCAGGGACTGCTCTCTGCCTTGGGTCAGCCCACTTTCACACCGTCAGACCCACATACCCTTCCTAGATGCCTCTTGGGAATGGTCCCTGTCCTGTCCTATCTTCCTAACTGTGCCAGGGAATTGCTTGGGAAAGGGCTGTCAGCCCCAGACAGAACATGCCAGGAACCATCTTAATAGTTTAGCAGTAAAAATGGTCTTTAGCTGGTGTCTCTGGCCATGGAGACATCTGTGGTCAGAGGAAATCAGTGGCAGGAGACACACTGAACACCTTCAAAAACGAAACCTTGGGCGTTACAACTTCACCTCCTGATGGGAGCTACATGCCTGTGAGAATTCCAGTGACAACCTTCCCAGTTCAGCTCCTTATTTGCTGAGGAATACAAAACAATTGACTTTCTAGATGTAGCATGAGGTTTATTTATTGCAACTTTTGAAAGCACAAAACATAGACAGATGAAAGGCACCAGGGAGAGCCACAATCATACAGTCACTACCATCCCCTTGTACAATCTTGTTTAATTTACAAAGTGTGCAAGCCCGATACAGTGTCATTAGCCATCCCTACATGCATGCTGGAGCCTACAGTCACTTCAGAATTGATCTGCTCAGTAAATCCCACTGGGAATTTATAAACCAAGCCAAGTACCTAGACAGTATATACAGTACTACTGCTTGCTAGGAGCTTGCTGCATGCATAATTGTACAAAATATTAGAGCTGTTTTACATTTTCTGTTGTGTTGACTGACAACTAGTTACATAAAGAAGAAAATATTTAGAAGAAAATATAAAGGGAAAGAGCTAGAGCAGAGTTAACTGCAGGCTGAACTTTCAACCTTTGATTGACACCACTGCCAGGCAGCTCCTGCTAATCACATCCTCCCCAGTTACCAGCCACCCAACTTCCTAATCTCTGCCTGCCACATGTATCTTAAAACCTCAGCTGAGGATTTCACTCCCACTGATCAGCTAATCAAAAATTTATTTCTCTGCTTGGCATGAAGCCAATTTATGTCCACTGAAATTAACATAACTTCTGCAAACTGCACTCCTTTAAGCAGCAGCAGCAACTATTAATTTCAGATCCAGGCTACACACCCTTTTCTAGGTGAATTTGGTAGGACAAACCCTTACTTTTGCAAATTGTACCATGAAAACTTGGACTTTCACCACCGCTGAACTTATAGGGTTTGGTCTAAAAGAGTTTTGAGCCTCTTCATCAAATGCATGCAGTGAAATATGTATTTTGATGACTAAGGGCTGAACCATTCCTGTCTGGAACATTTAACTCCAGGATATAGGTTGTCTCTTATTTCCAAAACACACCTTTAGTGTGCATTGTAGCACCACGACAAAGAGCAAAGCTCAGAGAGGCACAGGCACTTCTACTCGAGACTGAAATAAAGGATGGTACGACCCCATTCAGATAAAATCCTTTCAAAAAAGAGTGCACAAATATCAAGTGCATGAATATCAAGCGTTACCGTGGTTATTGCACTGCACAGGTAATAATTATCTGCCCCTATGTCTCCATCACTTCTGTTGTTTGTACTTCTGAAGAAGAATGATGGAAATGATGAACAAAGATCTCTTGAACCAAAAGCAACACTACTGGGTATTTTAAGACATATTTGTAAGCAGCAGCTGCAGCAGTGATTATGATAAATTTAATATTCAGAGTCCATTTCATGATACAGAAAGAAAATGAACAATCCATCAATACAAATTGACTGAAGATGAAGATCAAATTGCAAAATGTTTAGAGCAATTCTGTTTACTAACCTACATGACCATGATATGGATTAAATGGATCCATATGGTTCAGCATTAACCGAGAGAGGAAAAATCTGGCCTCAAAATGAGATAACAGTGGGCAGCTCCCACAAGTGTGGTAAAGACTTCTGTGACAATGCCTTTGGTGACCTCTGCCCCCTGTGAAGCTGCTTGCCCTGCTCCCCTTAGCTCTAAAGCCCAAGCATAAAATATCCTTAGCTGCCTGGGCAAGCAGGTGGACAGCAAAGGACATGAATTAAATGGGCCAAACGACACGGGTGTTTTGCCAAGACTCCATGTCTAACTGACTGAGGCACTTTTATAAATGTCACTGCATGCCTTCATGCCTCTTTGGAGGCCTCAATATACTTGCAAATCTCCCTTTAATATTTTTAAGCATGCCTCTCCATGTTCATTAATGCAAGATCAGTAGATGCACAACCAGACAGAATCCCATTTCCCCAAGGTAATCCTTTTTCATTTATAACATGCAAAATGTAGGGAATTATAACAGCATTTATTTATATATTTTAAAAAAAAATTAAAAAAAAGAAAAAAAAGGTTGTAAAGCTATTTGAAATATCAAGACAAATGCAAATCAAGTCTAATCCTTTGTGCTTGAGCAGTGGCAGTTCATGGTGCGGTGGTGATTCCTACATTGCTCTTTTGATTACAAGGCAAGTAGAAACTGGAGAACAGAAATATGGCACATTGCCTTGGAGCAGGTTTGCCTTTCTTTTCATTTGATTTTATTAGAGTGGGTTTTAGCTTCTTCACTCTACAAGTTTCACTGAGAACAACTGCTTACCCAGCTGAGACAGGGATGAATAAACTCCTATGAAACTAAGGACAGCAATTCCCCGGCCCTCGTCCCCCTCTTCCCATGTATCCAAATGGATGAGGAGAAATATATAGGATTGCATTACCTCGGTCATTTTTGGCTTCCTGGAGCTGGACGGGACAAGCCTGCCTGCCTCTGGACGTGGAGCAGTAGCCATGGTGTAGGTTTCCTTGCTCACCTTCTGCTTGGACCTCAGGAGGGAGAGGGCTGCTTTAGTGGATATCCCCGGCAGGTTGGGGTTGTACAAGCTGATACACCAGCTGGCATAGACTGAAGACCTTCGGTCAGCTTGCTGGATATGATTTGGCTTTATGTAGTTTAAATAGCACCAACTGACATTAGTGGTTGTGTGGAGACTGGGGAACTGAAGTACCTTCTTTGTTTCTGTACCTTCTCGAGACTTCATTGCACTACGAGCGGCCTCAGAGAGAGGCGCAGGGCTTGGAGGGTTTGGTGGAGACTGCTCCACCGGTTCTTTGGAGTCTTCTTTCTTCACAGGTTGCAAAGGTGCCTTGGTGAGGAACTGCTTGCCAGTTGGCTGCTTGCACTCATCCGGTGCCTCAAAACTTGGAGAACCTGAATGGGACACAGCTTGCTGCAAAGTACTTGGGGTTTCCTTTGGCTCCGACTGCTCTGAGGACAAACTAGGCGGTGTTTCAACCTCAACCCTTCCTTGGCTTTCTGGAAGAAAGTGAGATTTATCCTGCTTTTTCCCTTCTTCTACTGCACTGGGTGGCTTCACCACTTCCAGCTTCTCTTCTGCTTCCGACACTTCCTCCTCTTTCACTCTCTTCTGCTGTTGTGTTTCCATCGTCAGCTCCAAACTGCCAGCTGGGGAGAGCATCCTCTTGCTTCCCCCAACTGTTGATGGGCCTCCTTCCAGCCCAAGGACGCTGTCTGATGGGGAGGTGAGTGGCATGTAGCCCTTGCGTTCTGGCAGGGGTAAGGGCACCCTCAGATACGGGCTCTGAAAAATGCTTCTCTGATCCTCTGTGATCACCTGTGCCAGATCAAAGCCCAGTCCAGGAACATCAGCACTGCAGACCAGGGTACCTTTGGGTTGGTGGTCATCGAATTTGGGGAGAACGATGGAAGAGGAACTGCACTGGGATTGAGTGACCAGGATCTGGGAGAGCGTGGTATACATGGCGGTCCCGTAGGATGGCATGTTCGTCTGTATGCGGACAGGGACCACGAGGGACACCACTGGGTCTGACCGTGTAGGAACGAGGAGCTGAGATGTAGATATGGACACCGAAGGACTTGTTGTGCGGGTCAGAGGATGCAACCTACTGTCTGAGCTGTATTCTGTGCATGGGGAAAGGCTGGAGGTGCCCGCTGCTGAAAATAAACTGGATTTGATCTGTGGTAAATGTCCGGCTTCACCTGGCAGCTGGAGAGCAAACTGAGACTGAAGAGGCAGAAAAAAGGCTGAAGGGATTGGTGAGGAGCCAGGGTAATGCACAGGAAGGAACGAAGGATGCCTGAAGGGCACCTCGGCAGGGTGAGACATCAGGGGAGGAGCGAGATGAAGAGGAGCTGGGTGGATGAGCGTTTGCGGGAGAGGCAGCGGTGGGGCCTGAAATATGGAAGGAGGAATCTGAGGCATGGTGAACTGAGCAGAGAGGATCTCAGACATGGTGTGTGCAGCAAAGAGCTCTGCCGACTGCCCTGGCTGAGGCAAGAGATGCTGGTAGGGAAAGATAGAAACCTGCGGGGACATGAACTGCTTCTCATGCAGTGTCAGCTGTGGGATGGGATGGTGAAACACCTGCAGAGCTTCTGTGTAGGGCTGGGTGTATGCTGGTGGAGGGCTGTCTTTCGGCTGACTCTTTTCACTTGGGTAAGTACCATGAGAAGGTAAAGGGGATGAAGATGTTGGTTGATGGGGCAAACTTGTCGAAGGAGATTTACTTGAAGAAGGAGCTGTATCTTCTGCCTCTGGCCGAACTGTTGGGGCCGAGTCTGGCTCATGCTCTGGGTGTCTCGTGAGGGAAGCTTGCCGAACCAGAAAGCATTTCCTCCTCTCCTGGGGAGCTGAGGAGGCCGAGGGGCCAGGGCTGGAGGCAGGAGTGGACGACAAGCTCCCATAGTCAAATGATTTACTGCGGGTCTCTGACATCTGGGAAGGATGGGACACGTTGGGTGTCTGCTCCGAAGCAGATCTCCGCATTTCTCTGGAATGATGATGATGATGGCTCGGCACCATCAACATATGTGATCCAACACCGGGAGGCTTTGGGTGGGTTTCTGAGGGCTGGCTGGTTGACTCTGACTTGCTGTGATCTTCACGATCAAAGGAGACAGAGTGGCTGGAGCTGTGGGATACGCTGCTTTCCTGACTCGGGCTTCGAGTGAGGGAGACTGATTCAAAACTGGACTCCCCAGAGGACTGAGCCATCTCTGCCAGCCGCAGCCTCTTCTTTTTTGGTGGGAGTTTCTCTGCAGGGAGCTGAGAGAGTGTCTGGCTCCTCTGTGGCCACTGAAATTCATCTGTTTTCTCTGGCTCTTTTGGAGGAGGCTCTGGCTCTGTTTCAGGTCTGTCAGGCTCTTCTGTGACTAGAATCTCTGGGACCTGGATGTTGGGCTGGCGCACCAGCTTGGGCTGCAGGGAGTGAGAGGGCCGGCTGTGCTGGGGGGTTGGCTGAGAAGGGTATTGTGACAAGGGCTTGTCTTCTGCTTCCAAGCTGCTCACCTGCTCGATGGAGTCAGACTTTTCAAAGGAGCTTGTGTGCTGGATGACAGAGATCTCCTTTGAGGTTGTTCTTCTCTCTTTGCCCTCTGTACTCGCAGCCGGCTTGGTATTCCTGGAATGAAAGCTGGCGCTGACATCAGAAGGTGCAGATTTACCCGGATCTGCTGATGACTTAATGGATTCACGGGTTAGGTTCAAAGCAACATCAGATGATGCTGGGTTTGCAAACTGAGTCCCTGGCCCAGTGCTGGAGGAGGGAGTGTCAGACAACTCAAAAGCTGGAGGCTCCTCATCGTCACCAAGACTCTTCTCCTTTCGTCTTTTCCGGAGAGGGGTGAGCTCCAAACTGCTCCCCAGCTTGTAATGCATCATCTGGGGCCACGTGTCAGGATCTGCAACGCTTTTCTCAGTCTCTGAAGAGGTATGGGAAGTGGAAGAACGAGGCTTGGAGAGCTGCAGTTCTGAACAGTAATATTTCTTGTGGGCTTCGTAATTGTCTCTCTTCTTATACCGAGCGCCACACACGTTGCACTCGTACATGAACCCTTTCACTTTCGGACCCTTCCGTGACTTTTTGGTAAGATCGCTTTCCTTGGTTTCAGGCTCCTCAGGAGGTTTGGGAACAGTTTCTTTGTTGGCAGAGCTAACCTCCTCCGAGACATATTCTACTCCCAAAGGTAGCTCGATAGCTGGTTGTCGTTTGAGCATTCGAGGATGGGAAGAAAACGCTTGACTGCGGCTTAAGACTTCAGGCTCCATGATGTGATCATCAAATGAATAGCTACCTCTAAAGGTATGTGGGGAGCTTATAGTGCATGCAGCAGAAGGCATTGAGTGGCTTCTTAGGAGAGGCACTGTCTCTGTGGCACTGTGGGATTGCTGAAGTGACAACAATGATTGTTCGGGCTTCATTTTTTCACCGTGGGATGTCAACACTTTTGAGGCATCCAACTGGCTACTGGAACCAGATTTGATATCGAACTGAAACGGTTCTCTATATACACCAGACTTTGGAGATTCAATGCTGCTACGTCTAGATAAAGAGCTTCTTCTAGGCTTAACGCTATCTATTTCACTGGTATCTACAACAGCTTCATTAATTGTAATTAGCTTAGTGATGTGTTCAATAACCTGTGTTCTAGGCACAGATAATGGTACCATACTGGGTTTTTCTTCGGTAGACAGGTGCGGAAGCCCCTGGGTTGTGTTTGCAGCCAACGCCGCAGTCCTTTGCCCAATTCTACCACATTTCCCAAAAATAATTTCTGCGTAAGATTTTGCGTTCGTATTTGGAGGGCTGATCTGCTGCTCTGCACTTTCTGATCTGGAGAAGTAGCCTGACTCGGTGCTGCCTTTGCTCCCAGGGCTGAGGAAAGCTTGTTCATCTATGATCTTCTTCCGTTCGCTCAAGCGGAGGGCGAGCTTCTGCTTTATGGTGTGAGTATCTTCAGATTTATGGCTCAGAGCATGGTCTGATGATGGCTCCGCAAACTGGGTGCTGTCCTCGAGAGACTGGGACATACTGGAATGAGACAATGAACACCGGTCATGGCTGGAGCCTTGGCTGCCCCCACTCAGCAAACTGCTGGACAACAGGGTGTGCTTCTGCCTGGGGGAGAGCTCCACCGGATGGCCCATTGCGCCCGTCTCCTCCTCTGAATCTGTGCTTTCTCCTTCAGTTGGCTCTTCAAAGTCCTCCCCACCGATCCTTTCCATTTCCAGACTCGATGGGTACATCTCTGCTCCAATCCCTGAGGCCAGCCCAGCTTTTATTCGGTGAGCATGAGACTTCCTATGTTTATACAAATTGCTCTTAGTCTTAAAAGAAAAGCCACATGGAATGCAAGGGTAGGGCCTCTCACCCGTGTGTGACCTGATGTGTTTTTGGAGCACACTTGGCTTTGCACAAGGCCTGCTGCAGTACTGGCAAATGTATTTCCCTGGCTTCTGAGGTTTCTTTTCCTTCTTGTGCACTTCCTCAGCTTGCTTTAAGGAAACCTGTGAAGGGCGAGGGATGTAGACCTTTTGAACGGCCGGCATGTCCTCTCCAGGAATGATTTGTGAATGGGAAGGTAAGAGCTGGCCATGGTGAGAGTGAAGCCCGGGTGATGAGAAGGACCCAGAGGGACCTGGTCTTACTGGATCAACTAGCTGCCATGTGGGACTTTCAAGGACGTGCTCTGGTTTCCCAGGAGACATAAATGCTGGTGACAGTGCGTGCTGCTGAAGCTGGGAAACGTGGGGAGGATGTTCAAAAGAGGAAGGTTTAGGTTGCTTCTGATGTCCAGTCTTCTCCTGAGACTCCTCTCTTGGAATCGCCAAAGAACCAGAAAAGTGCTGCTGCGGTACGGGGTCTCGGAGAGGGGTTCCTTGTGAAGGAGCAGAGCTGCCCTGGTACGTAGCTGTGGATGAAATATTGGCTTGGAAAGCCTCTCCTTTGGGAAGCCTCTTTCTTGGACTTTCCTCAGCCTTTTTTGTGCTCTTCTGGCTTTGTTCAGGATCCATGACCTTAAAAGGGTCTTTGAATGCTATTTCGGGAAGGTTTTGGCAGGCTTCATTTACAAATAATAAAGGTCTCCTCTGTAGATTCCCTGTTTTGCCTGCATTTGCTACAAAGCTGGAGCCGCCAGGAGATGGTTGTTGATTTAAGATTTTACTAAAGTGTCACTAGTTGCTATTTGATTAAAAAAAAAAAAAAATGTTTCAAGGTCAATAAAGTTCACATTGGTAACACATGACAAACTACTTCAAAGAGAGAAAACTTTCCAAAACTTTTAGTCCAAATATTTTCCTTGTGAACTTGGTTAAGGCTTTAAACCTTGCCATTTTATTTCAGTTGACAGTGGCAAGCCTTCAAAGTCAAGATGCAACCCACAATGTGTCTCTTGTTTGTTATGCAAACCTTTGAAAACTTGAGACTTTAGCACTCATCTCATAATGATCTTTTTTTCCTGCGCAAGGAAAATAACACTGAACGGTGCACGTCCCCCTGTGTCTTCCTTCTGTTCCACTTTTGAGTTCAAAAGCCTTGGAAAAGTATTTCCCACATTTCTGTAATTACATCCAAAAGAAAACAAACAGGAAAAAATTACTTTAGCATTTGGATTTAAGTAATTAAATGCTGTTACTTCTGTAGAGGAGAACAGTAAATATTTTGCAGAAAAGCAATTCAGAAGGACTGACTGAATGCCTGCCATTCAGGACACATTACTTCTAATAATAATCTAAACATACATTGTAGGAAGTCAAACCGCAGGGACTCACACTCAGTTGAAGGCACCCGCAGCCTGGCTGTGGTGCAGTAACCAAACACAGAGACTTGAAACACAGAGAGATTTGAAACAAATGTATTACAATGGTTTCAAACTTCAATTCCTTCTAATCTCCTGCAAACATTTCTGGCTTTACAATTTTTATCAGTATTTTCTCTTCCAAACAGGTTACACAGTAAAGCTGACTACTTACAAAGCACTGCCTAACACAGCACAGATCCTCCCTGGCACACAAAAAGAAAAGCTTTTCTGCATAAAATCCACTCTTAAGCTGGCACTAATCTTGGATTTCATTGACAACAATAGCAGGTGAAGAGAAAGCACACGTGCCCTCCTACTGAAATGTTGCCTCTTTCATTTCCTGCCTGTGGCTACTAAACAATGGTGCCAAGCCAGCTCCTAAAGCATGTATGAATTTCATCCAGGTGGGATGCTGAAGGGGAACTCTCTAAAGGGGAAATCTCCTTACACTGAATGAGAATGGGACACTCTATGCAACCTGTCAGCATTTACCTCTTTTTAATGTACAGATGAATCAATCTGGAGAGACACATCTGTGGGAAAGCAGATCCCTTTTTTTCAGCAGCTCAAGCTGTTCCTCAGTTTTTACAAAGAACCCTGCAAGCCCACACTTCACAAAAAACCAGAGAGGGTGATGGGCGAAGCCCAGGGTGGTGGTGGTGGTGGTGATGGGGGGCATTCTGCTAACTGGAGGTCATGGCCTCTGCCATGATCCCAACTGGGACTTTGAACAAAAGGGCAGGTGCTACCTTAGACATTCAAAGTCATTTACTGATGAGAGGGGTTCACAATGCAGCATTAGTAGATTTCCTCTCATTACCTCTTGTAAGAGCCTCAGTAATGGGAAATGCAACCGTGGCACTGGGAAGACTCCCCAGGCAAAAGGTTCTCAAGTGTACTGAAGAAAAAGCAAAGCAAAGCAGGCAGACAGAAAACAAGTCCTGTTCCCAGGTTGAGTCCACTGCAAAGGGCAGGACACACAGCCAGGAGGAGTCCCCAGGGAAAAAAAAAATCAGCTTACTTACAGTGGAGTTGGCAGGCTGGGGTTTTGACGGTCTCTCTCTTTTGTTTGCCCCACGATTTAATTCCGTCTGTAAAAGAAAGAGCCCGTTGGGATGGCAGTGTGTGCACACTGAAACACTGCCTGTGCTGCCAGCACAGGGGCCTTGCAGCAGCTGCCCTGATGGAGAGGATTGCTTGGTAACCAAAACAGTACACAAACTCAGTCCCAACAGCTGGAGAAGCTCTTGGTGACTGCACTCACCTCCTGCAGCATGTTTACCCTGAGGGTGATGTGCACCTTGGGAGAAAACAAGTGGCCACAAGGTATCCCTCCTCCTGGGCCAGGATGCAAGGGAAACCATGGCTTGGTTGGTGTCCACCTTGGGCAGATGTAGAGCAAATAATACTAAAGCTCCACACCTAACCTCCACACCTTGCTGTGGATTTCAGGGCTGCCCAGATATTGAGTATTCAGACCAGCACACAGGTCCTGCAGCCCTGCCTCTAAAGCTCGTATTTGGTCCTGAGTTTTGCATTCCAGGACCTGAAGCTTTAAATAAACCATTCAGTTCCTCCATACTTACATTCCACAAAACTGCTAGCGTGGATGCAGAGGTCTATGCACAGGTCAGGTTTAGATAAAGGAGCACAACATTCCAAATGAAGCTGTACTTTTAAAATGACACAGAATATGGTGCATGCTTGGGATATACTTTATATGCAAAGAAAAAGACATTTTCTTCACATACACAAGCATTGCAATGCTATGGGAGAACAGATGGTTCCTCCAAGTTGATGTCCCCAACACCAGATCCTGTGTCCCTCTGCAGCAGAGGGGTCTGAACCCATCACCAGAGCTCAGCACGTGGATTAACACCCTCAGGAATAAACACCTCTCCCTTTCCCACACAGTCCCAGAGTTTCCAAACCTCCGAAGGAGCAGAGGGGGGAAGCACATTGCTTTCTGAAGCACCTCCAGAACACTGACTGCACAGAAACCCTGGTGTCATGAGTATTTTTAGGTCCTTCAGGCTGAATAATGAATTTATGAAAGGGGCTTGTTCAAGGACACTAACTCCTTCCACAACTGGCTGTGACAGGACAAGCTCTGACTTTATGGCTCACACTGCCCAAAGACTGCTGGAATTTTGACCTTCTTCAACCTGCCTTCAGCCCCAGCTTGCTCCCACCTTACCTTTTGTCAGGTGTCAGCACCACTAGGAAGAAAAAGCAAATCCTCCACTGCTCAGAGCAACATCAGGATTGACAGAAGATCCCTCCTTTGGGCTCCTCTGTCTTGGTGATAAAATTAATGTATCCACATGGGTGTGAATATTGCTCAGGCCACTTCTCTCCATCACCTCTCCAGCATCTCCAGCACCTCCTCTCAGCTGACCCCAGTGCCCCAGCTCATCATGCACAGGGTGAGCTTTATTCTTCCTCAGTAGCAGCTGATTGTTACAAAAATACAGATTTTTCTTTTAAAAGGATCTTTTTTTAATATGAAGCAGCAGCTTTTTGTTTTAAAGCCACAAGCTACTCTTTCAATTTTGACAGGGGTCTGCTGGAGAGAGGTCAAGGGAGAGCTACAAGGCTGAGGAAGGGACTTGAGCATCTCTGCTGGGAAGAAAGCCTGAGAGCCCTGGGGCTGTTCAGCCTTGAGAAAAGAAGGCTGAGAGGGGATCTGATGAATGTCTAGAAATATCTGAGGGGTGGGTGTCCAAAGGATAAGGCCAATCTCTTTCTAGTGGTGCCTAGGAATAGGACAAGGAATAATGAGTTGAAGCCAGAACATAGGAAGTGCCACCTCCAGCCCCTGACATTCTATGATTCTGTGAAACTCAGGGATTTACCACCACTCTTGTACAGTTTTTAAACCAAACCAATTTCACACAACATCTGCTGGGGGGAGAAGGCAATCCAGTGCTAACCTTGAGTGACTCGGGTTCAATTCCCACCCCAGTGACACATTTCCTGTGTGAAACTGGGCAAGTCATCCCATCGACAGCCCCTGTTAGTCCCCAGTTCTAAACTGGGGTGGTTCCTCCTTTCACAGATGTGTTCTGAGTCATCCAGCAGTGGCTGTGAGGCCCTCAGGTCCAACGGGAAGGGAGAGACCCACAGAGAGAAACAGGGAAGACATCCAGGAAAATTTTTCTGCTCACTAAATGTCTAGGGTTGAATGATGTGTTCATTAATTTGTGCCTAAACCTCACGTTTCAGTGAGATCCCTTCTCACCTCTCCTGAGGACACCGGTTCATGCCCAATGAGGGAAATGGACAAACAAAACTCTGCATTCTGCCAGCAAGGCATGTGCAAAGGGTTAATGTACCCTCAGAGCTTAAAAGAGTTTTTCCAGAAAACGGAGCAGAGTAATTATTGCAAAATCTGCATATTTTGGAGCCAAATATTCTGAGAAATCTCACCACTGAAACTTGAAGGGAAAAAAAATAAATTACCAAGCCCTGTGCAGCCTTGTGAGTATCACCACCAGAGCTGGAGATGGAGCAAAGCTCTCTGCACCCTCCAGGCATGGGAAAGAGCAACTCAGTGCCTTCTTAGAAACATAGAATTATAGAACTGGCTGGGTTGGAAGGGACCTCAGAGATCATCAAGTCCAACCCTTGATCCACTCCTGCTGCAGTTCCCAGCCCATGGCACCCAGTGCCACATCCAGGCTCTTTAAATATCTCCAGACACGGAGAATCCACTACTTCCCTGGGCAGCCCATTCCAATGCCTGATCACCCTCTCCAGAAAGAAATTCTTTCTCATCTCCAACCTAAACCTCATCTGGCACAACTTGAGACCCTGCCCTCTTGTCTTGCTGAGAGTTGCCTGGCAAAAGAGCCCAACACCCCCCTGGCTCCAACCTCCTTTCAGGGAGTTGTAGAGAGTGATGAGGTCTCCCCTGAGCCGCCTCTTCTTCAGGCTGAACAGCCTTCCTCCCACTCCCAAAACACAGCAGACAAGCCAATGTCATCCCAGGCCAACTCTCAGCCATGCCCCAGCCAAGGCAAACCTTTGGTAGAGTTTCAGGACAGCCCAACTCCAGCACAGAGCCTCACGTGTCCTGCCCAGCCCAACTCCTGGCTGTCCCATTCCACTGCAGGCAAACACTTGCTTGGGAGCAGGAGATTTCACTAAGATCATTTCTATCCTGAATAGCAACTTGGATTTGAAGCCAGGCTCCTGCAGGGAGACAGGGCATGCCAATTTCCATTCATTTTCCTTAGGGTTTGTTGGTTTTTCTTGTTTTGTTACATTTGTGATGAGCCCCATCCTGTTTTCTTGCAAACAAAACTCAAGAAAACCCAGTTCTCTTGCAATGGCTAAGGGGACCCTCAAGAGCCATTGTGACTGTGAAGAGGGATTGTGTGCATCACCACTGTGGTTCCTCCAGAGGACTCTACAAATCTCTGCTACTTTCACTTCTCACATGCCTATTGGTGCAGGAAAGTCATTAGTAAACTAATATTTTGAAGCAACTGCTGTGTAATGATTCTTTCAAAGTTCATCTGAATTGAATGCTCCAACCATGCCAAACCAAGAGTAGGAAGCCAGCTCTTGGCGAGATGGGGATTCCTTTCAAGGTAATGTCTTGCAGGCAGCTAAAGCAGTAATTGCCTCTCCCTGATAATATGTTCCCCCTGCTGAGACTTATGGTTAAACTTGTGTATTGAGAAACCTTCCAAACTGTTTCTACAGAGTTTCAAACCACAGGAGTGGGAAACAAAAAAAAAAAAAAAAAAAAAAAAAAGGGACAACTACAGTTCAGATGGAGTTTATGATTTCTGCTCAATCTCATAATTACTGGGTGAATCAGTGGGGAATGAGGTTTCAGTCAATATACCACAGTCCCTGGTCTCCCAGCCAGCAAGTTTGTAGAGATCAGCTGAATATGGTTTTGCTTGACCCTCCCCTGATTTATTGGTGAAGCTCACCTGGGAGGCTGCCTTGCCTTTGCCCCAGGGCCATGCCTGGACACTTCAGTCTTGCTGAGCCCAAGAATCACTGCCCACCCCCTGCTCACCTCTCCCTTGGCCTCCTGCAAACACCAACAGGCTGGTGGGCAAGGGAGGTATAATGCAAACCCCAGGCAGGTATAAAGAGTGTCCCAGGTTATATTGCTGGGTGAGAAGCAGAATTTGGCTTCAAGACAAAGCTTGTCCTTCAGAAAGCACACACAAAGCCTTGACACTGAGATGGACTGAGGTCATTTTGTGTCACTGGCCCTCAGGGTCAGAAAACTGATCCTGGGTCCTTCTATTTAGGGGTGTAGGAGTTGCCTGACTTGCTCCAAAGTTGGATTGTGAAGGTTTGTACCTGCAGGCAGTCACTGCTCTGCTCCTCCTGCTCGGAGGAACTGAGTCCTCTCACTGTCTGGTGATCTCCAGGGCTGGGATGGAGCAGAAGGAAGTGCAGGAGGGGAAGTTAAACAAAGAGATGAACCACAGTGGAGGTCAGGCTGCCAAAATGTTAAAAAACTGCTAAGAGGCCAACTCTCAGACACCTTCTTCACTGCTGCCTGAGAGCGTGGGGCTCCAGTCTGAAAAGCCCTGCAAGCAGCCACCAGGACAAAGGGGTCCCAGCCAGATCCATTGCATCCTTGCAGCCAGGTTGCCCTGCAGACCTGCAGCCAGTCAGATGGAACACAGGTCACATGAAGTTGCTGTTTTGCATGTGTAGGAGGCTGAGCTCACTGCACACATCTTGTCAAGCCCTATGCAAATCCATAGCAGACCCAGGAGGCAGCTGTGCTGCAGGCAGGCAGCAGCAGCTGGATATGAGGACCAAAACTAACACTGCAGTCAACAACAACAACAAAAAAAACAGACCCCAAAGCAACCACCAAATTGGAAACAAGCTCATCCCAGCATTTTTCCTGTACCATTTTTCCCTGCAATGACACACAGCAATCCCAGGTCCTGGCTCCTGCTCCCACATCTGCTCTGTGCTGTCTGTCAGGGACCAGGCTTGGAACCTCTTCTCTGATGGACTTCAGGAGAGCCAGGAAGGGAGCAGGGGACTGCCCAGCAGGCAAGCCTGCAGCTACAGGAATGAGATGTTCAGGTGCTATGAAAATCAGAGCAATACAGCCCTGCCTGCCAGGGAAGAAGCAGCAGCAGCTCCTGACTCTGCAAGAAAGAGCTGAACTCCTGTTCCTGGCTGAGTATTCTGCAGTGTTTTACACACACGGGTTTTGCCACTCCTGTTTAGACCCCACGCCAGATCTATGCCACTCCTAGAGGGTTCTGCTCCATAAGGACACAGAGAAATGTCTGCAAAAAGGTTTCAACTTCACTCTTTTCAGACTGAAGCTAGAAATACCTCATTGAGCCTTCCACAGCTCTTCCCAGCCTGCATGCCCTAGCTTCTTGCATGATGCTCACCAACTGAATTAATATGATTTCCTATCTAGCTGATTTTGCATTTCATGGGCTTTCTGAGAGCAGATTTTCCCTCAGGCTTTATTAAAGAAAAAAAAAATTACAAAGGAAAAAAAAAAAAGCAACATGTGTCATGGGCTTATTAGCTGTACTGTTTAACTCAGCCTCAGGTTGCCTGACATTTGGTTACTGCTGGAGCTGAAGTCATTTCACAGTAAGGAAATTGAGGAATTTTGGTGTCTCTCATAAATATAAGGAGAAAGGCTTGCTTGGGGCTGATTGGAGAATTGAGCAGAAATGAAGGACTGGAGGAGGGCTGGGGCAGGGAGCAGGTGTGAGTCTGGGCTCTGCTCCATCCTGCCCCACAGAGAACTCATCCTCTGCCAGGGTCTGGACAAGTTTGCCCTAAGGATGTACCTGCAGGACACAGATGGGTCAGTGGTGTTGCCTGCAGGGCACAGCAGGTTTGTAGGACTGAACAAACCCAAATGAGGAATTTAAAAGGCAATGAAAGCAATAAGAAGAAACTTTTAGCATACAAATTCCATCTCCACTCCTTGATAGTTTTACTCTTTGAGATATTACACAAACTGCTTTTGTCCCATTAACAACAAAGTAGAAGCAATTAAGCAAAATGCAAGAAAAAGTAAGCAATATAAAATTACACCAGACTCTGGGGTTTTTGTACAACCTCACTAAAATGAAACACTGATCTTTCAAGCTGACATCACAAAAAGCTTTCAGTTCACTTTGGGTACAGAAGCATGGAGAAGAAATGCTACAGAAGGTATCTCTGTACCAACAACACCTCTCCCTGGGGGTGAAGAAGGAGGGGGACGGGGTCATTGATGGCTGTGAGCTGCAGTCCAAGCCCAGATCCAGGCTCCCTCTTCCCCCCCAGCACAGCCACATGGGCACTGAAACACCTGAGAGCATCTGCACCTCTGTGTAGTTCTGCATGCACTGCAAACCATGCAACAACTCACAATGTGCAATCAACTCATTGCTTTAATTGACAAAACAGGAAGAACTGCTCAGTTTGGGTGGGTTTGGTGAGCTGACCCTGCCATGCCAGCACGCATCAACACCCAGGCTGATGCCTTTTTCTCTGATGCCCTGTTTTTCCTAAAGTACTCATTCCTGCAAGCTTCCATAGGAGTTTGGTGTCCTTCAGACACATATTAGGTCTAGAGAAATTAGGATATTCAAGTAACATGTCCAGGATATGGTAGGACTGGGCAGCAAGCAGTGCTTTGGAAGTTCCTGCAAGGTGAGCAGCTAAAAGGTGGCCAACAGAAACCCTGATCCAACACCTGAAGACAACGTGATGGTCTGCCTTGTGACCCAGCCACCTCCATCCCTCTCCCTGCCCACACAGAGATCTCCAAGGCCCTGCAGACAGAAGGGAACCATCCCCTGGGATCCTGCAGCCCATCACTGTCTGCAGATGAAGCTGCTCTGATGGCAAAGCCCCATCACTGCTGGCAGCCCCTGGTGTTCCTCAGAGGGAACCCTCATGTTTTAGAGCTCTTGTACTCCTAGGGAAGGCCAAGCCAAGCCATTAAAAGCAGAAATAATTCTAAATCAAGATATGAATTTGTTTAACAGGAAGGAAAGAAAAAAACATGACCGGGTTTGGAGGGAATGTTGTTAGCTTTGTAGGAAGAAAAGAATCAAGTCTGGACAGTGTTTGCTTCCTTGTCATCACAAGCTCTACAAAACTCCCTTGTATGCACACACAAAAATACACCTTGTGCCAGGGAAAGGAAGGAGCATTTAATGGGAACCAGAGTGTGTTTTGGTTAATTTCCAGGTGATTGGTCTCTTCTTAACAGATACTTCTTGTAGATGAATGTAAATATTTACATAGGGACCCCACTGCCTGGCTCTCCATCTATTCTGGTTTTTCCCCTCATAAACCTGTTCCTCAGGAATCCACAGCACCAGCACTCACAGGGGAACGAGAGAAAACTCAGAGCAGGATTTTCCACATCTTCACTATGCCAGACAGGATCTCCTCCAGATCAGAGAGTCTCTATTATAAATCTGACTGGAATAAAATATCCATCAAAAATTCCCCATCTCTGACTCCTAGGCAAGGATGCAGCTGGACCAAATATTGGCTCCAGCATCTGCTGCTTCCAGTGGATTTCTGTGGAGAGCTGAGGTGGTTAGAGATGAGGAAGCTGCTCTCCTCTCTGGTGGGACAAAATTGATTGAGCATATAGCAATGAAAAGAGCAATTCATTACCAAAATGAAGACTTGGGAGAATTCTGCTGGTGTCTGAGATATAACAGGTGTCCTAAAAGCCAATTTAAAACCCAAGAAGCCAATTTAAAACCCAAGAAGCCTGGTGCTACCTTGCACTTTCCTTGCTCTGAGTCTCCAGGCTGCTTCAGACAGTGCCACTTCCTTACACTTTCCCTTTACCTCCATAAAAGTCTGAGAGCTCCAAAGAAGAACACACTTCTGGGTACGTATCCTGCTCCTCCAGGATGCAGACCTGGAGTACAAAGTCATCTGAGTCCACCACAACACCTTATCCAGGGGCTGTAGGTCATACATGGACTTAAACTGAAGGACCCAGAAGAATCTGCTCTAGAGGACTTCAAGCCTCATCCCACTCCCAACCAAGAGTGCAAAAAAAATCCACAGCATTGCAATGGCCTCAATGTTCTTCATTTGGGGCCACCTTAATACATCAACAGAAGAACTAATGAGTGAGACTTGTGTTTGCTACATCCACCTGTCTAGTTGTGATGGGTAGATACTTAGACAGCAGGTATTCATGAGAAGCAACTCAATTTTTGTGACAGCACTGAACCTTAACCAGCAACTCTTTTGCTACCAGGCTCCTGAGAAGCAGCCATGACCACCTCCACCTTACCAGAATGCTCAATTATTCAGAGCAAGGGCTTTTTGTAGTGTCCAGGGATGGGTGACTATCAGGTGACAACTACCCTGTACAGAAGCACCAAGTGTTGAAACAAGACTTCTGTCTTGCCCTTCCCTTTAATGTGCAAAACGATGTTTGCAGACCAGGCAAGTCTGAAATTGCCTCCAGCCACTTCAGGAAAGGTTAAGAAAAATATATTAAAAAAAAAAAAAATCTATTAAGAGGCCAGCATTCCTGCTATGAGTCTGAGCTTTAGCAGGGAAAAAAAAATTAAAAATTTAAAAAAAAGAATAGCTAACAGGCTTTGACAGGAATGAAACAAACCTTCATTTACTGGTGTAGGTCTGGTTTATGGCTGCTCTGCAGACCCTGCTGGCTCTAGCAGAGAGCAGAGACTGCCTTTCATCTGCTCGACAGCTGAGCAGGACAGCTATGTCAGTACAAGTATAAAACAGTGGGGGACAGGTTCAAAAAAGGTGTTGGACAAGGTTTGTACATGCCCTGAACAGCTGCCTCCAGTCACACCTTGTTAAGGACGAGAAATGGGAGATTTCTCCTTAAGGAACCCAACAGCCAGGCCAGGTCTGGAGCAAGAGTTCCCTTCTTTAAATAAACCAACTAGAGAGTGGGAAACACCCAGGCAAGCTTGCAGCTACACCAGCCCTCTGTCAGATCAATAACTTTAAAAATTTTGTGAGACAGTCATTGAAAGAAAGGAGAGCAGTGGGGGACTCCTAGGGAAGCAGGAGAAATGTCCCCCAGGACAGCATGGAAAGGAGCTCCAAGATCTGCAGCTCTCCTGCTGCTCAGACCTTGCTCAGCATCAGTACAAGCTCAGTAATTCTCTCCCCACCTTTCCTCCCAGCAGTGGTGGTGCTGGGGTTCTGCCCCACACTGGGGCAGGATGTGGTCCCACACCTCCTGGCTCACCCAGGACCCACAGCACCCCAGCCCAGCACCCTGAGAGCTCAGAAACCCTGCAGAAAAAACACAGCAGAAGGGTTGCTGAGGTTTCCCCCAAGCTCCTCCACCTCCTTGCCTGCTGGCCAGCAGCCACACAGGAGTTTCACTTCTCCACTTGCAGGCTGCAGGTGCTGGGGAGCATCTCCCTCCAAACCTCTCAGCATCTTGCATTGCCCCGGGCTCCTCCACCCTGCAGGGCTGCAGACCAGAAGGTGGAGCTGGAAGAATGGTGGAGACCCAACCTCCTGACCTGAGCTGGGGTGGAAGATGCTGAATCATCCTTCAGGCTTCATAAAGCCCCATCACCTACCAGACCTGCTCACCCGAAACCAACAGGGTCCAAAGCTGAAGGAGGCCAAGCAATTAATTGGCATCTGTGCAGGAGCCCTCTTCTGAGGAACCTGGAATTATGACCCTGGTTTCTGCTTTGCAAAATTTTTCCTCTTTGAGCCTTTTGAATTCATTCATGAACAGCAGAATTGTGAGGGAGGAGAGCTGTAAACGTGTCCCAGCTCTGGCTGCAGAGAGAGGATGCTTGGGCAGACAAGTAGCAATCTGACACACACCTAAAAATAGAGAAATAAGCCCATCTGGAAGATATTTTTCATTCCCTTAGGAAGAGTAAGTAGCATTCATACAACCAACTCTGGAGTATAAGAGAAGAAAGACAGAAAATAAAAAATTATCATCGAAGAAAGAAGGAAGTCCAGGCCTGGGTACAAAAGTGTTAAATTAAAAATACAAGGACTGTGTGATAATTGCACAAGAGCTTGTTTGTTTTCACAGTGAGCTTCTGCACAGCTCACAAACCAAATGCTGTGACCTGCGGGGCTCCAGGGGTTGTTCTGTGATGCCAAAGCCTTACAGCAACAAACTGGTGAGCAGGTAGCCCAGCATCTGCCTTGAGAAGTCCTATTCTGACTCACAAAGGGCACTACAGGTACAGAACTTCAGGAAAACAAACACACTGGAGTTAAGAGCCTTGATTTTTTGGATTAAGCATTTTCAGGATGATCAAAAGGTTGATTTTCAAAATGTGATGCCAGAGTTTCACGGGGTTTTCAGAGATCCTCAAATATTAACACCAGGAGACAGAATGACAGATGAGAAAGCCTGACCCCCTGCTAAACACAGGCTGCAGAATACCTCAGACATTTCTGCATCCAGCTCATCTCTTGCCCTTGAGCTTCAATATCTCTTATGAAAACAGCAAACAGCCTTGATTTAAAGACTATAAATAGTGGTAGAAGAAGCAGTTCTCTAGTTAAGATGTTCCAGTGATCGATTTCTTCTAAGATTCTGTTCCTTTTTTCTAGGCTTACTTTGTTTAGCTTTGTAGCCCAAACCCTACATCTATAAAATTAAATACCAATTTTTTGGTTGTTGTTTTTGCTCTTCGAGGAAAAATGTCCTGACTACCACAAGCCATGAACAGATCTTTGTGGGCCTTTCCTAAAACCAGCCATATATGTTGTAATTCCCCACCTACAATTACTGCTTGAGATCTATTTGGGAGAAGAGAAACATATTTTACATTTCAGACCTTACACAAACCAAAACATCAAGAATTTTTGGAAACATGCTTCGTTTCAATCAGCCTTCTATACATCTTACACAAACTTTCCAGCAGCAACTGGTTTTGTGGTCTGCAGAGGCTGACAGTGACATTGTGGAACGGCTTTCGATGAGCAGCAAAGGTCAGGAGCCAGAAACCATCATCATTTTCTCTGGTCATTGAGATTTTATGCTGCTTAAGGTTAAATGGAAAAAAAACAAAAAAAAAAAAAAAAAAAGGAAGAGATTTCTATTCTTTGCTGTCTCTTTAACATTCCAGTTCTGACATCTTGCAGCAAAATTCCTACTACTTTTTCTGTAGCACCAAGGATTTTTAAATACTATTCTTAAATACTGCAGAGAAGAAAAGAAAAGATTTTTATTTTTTTTCCTTAACAACTTAATAGACACAGAACTGGCAGTACCTAAGACTCAGAGTTGAACACAACACCACCATCAGCCCCTGCACTTTACCCCTTAGCATCCCAGGGCACGGCTTGAGGATGGGGACTGCTGTTTTTAAAGCTACTTTCCAGGGACTTAAAGCAACAATAAAACTGCAGGGCTATTACAGCAATCTAAAAAAGTAAAGCTAACAGGGGAGCAAAGGCAGGAGCTGTTCCATCTGGCTGGCAGATTGCATGGAGCTGAGCTGTGCTCACTATTTTTGGAGGGATTGGGAGCAAGGTCAGCCCTTCAGAAGAGCTCCAGAGCCACTTCTCCCTGTGGCATGGAGGAACTGGTTTACTAGATGACACTGTATAAATATTTTGCTGAGCTGCAAAAGGAGGAAGCTTCCCCAGCCCAGGGCTGACACGTGTCATGATGAGTTCCCAGGCACAATGCTCAATGAAGGCTATTATCCAAAAGGGTGTTTATTTCACACTGCAAAGCTCTTGCCAGAACACACAATCATGCATTTTACCCCACGGAGAAACTCCTCTCCCAGAGAGAATGGGATTATTATGTTGGGATTAACTCCTTGGTGGTGGCAGTGGGATTTCCCCTGCTCCCTACACAGCTCCAGCCCCTGACAGAGCAGCACTGGGGGCACAAACGTGACTTCTGACACCTCCCCCCATCCCAGTGAGCTAATTAAAACCCTTAATTTCAGTTCAGACAAGTGAGATTTGGGCTCCTTCCACTTCTTCACTGGTTTCATTATCTCACCTGCTTTGATGCTCTGCATATGAGCCCTTCCCCTCCACCGTGAGGCAAGGAGCAAACTTATCTGAAAGGGTTGCACTGGACTGCAGGGCAGAGGACATCAGCACCTGAAGGATTTTACTTCCCTGGGGTATTTCATTTTCACTCTGATTGTCATTTTCTTAATGAAGACAGAGGAAGGAAACAGCAGGGTAAAAAGCCTCTATCTTTGCAATTAAAACCAAAACCCTTCTGCCCAGCCCCAGCACGCTGCTGCCTCAAGAACAATTCTGATTGTCTTTTACTGTCACTGCACTGGGGTGACCACTGTCCCTGAAGCAGCCATTCCTGAAATGCACAGTAAGTAAGGGCAGGATTAGGCCTTACTGACCTTCTGCTCCTCTCCCTGCTGCCAGCTGGGAAGGTAACAAATTTCCCAAGCATAATGTTTTACCCCAACAGCCCAACTCCACCACCAGCCAATCCTTAGACAGCCTCACAAAAATAGAAATCCATCATTCCTGTACTACAGGGTCCTGGTGAAGTGCTGCATGCCAAGCTGGTCTCAGAGCCCAGACGTCCTGTTTTGCCCCCTCTTATCATGAAAAGCTTCTCTTTTTCCACTCTCAAGAACCACGCTGCAAGCAAGCAATGATAATTTCCTCCCACTTCCCACGCAGCAATCTTCCCCCTGAATTGAGTGCTGGAGCTTCATTGCCTCTTCCAGAAGAGCAAAAAAATCCTGACTTCACTGCATCGTGCTGAGGGTTTGGGCCACCACAGGGAGCTCTGGGAAGCCAGAGGCCAGGAGGATGCTGTCATGGTCTGAAGGGCTTATTCATATGAGAAGGAGAGGAGAAGAAATATTACAGACTAGCATCCAACCCTCTGACACCAAGAGGGTTTGAACTTAAGGAAAACAGGATCAGGCCCTAGGTTTGTGGCATAGAACCTTTCATTTCTGTGAGCAGCTTTCCTGTTGTTCAGCAGGGAGATGTGCACACCTCCATATGGCCAGGACTTTCTGGCCATCTGTGGTACACAGAGATACCACTGAACTCAGCACTCAAATAACTTTCCTCTGTGTCTTCCCATGAAGTCTTCACCTTCTGTAATGCATTTCACAGAATCACTGAGGCTGGAAAGGACCCTGAGTTCATCAAGCCCAGCCCATGGCCTGACACCATCCCATCAGCCAGACCATGGCACTCAGTGCCCCATCAGCCTTTCCTTAAACACATCCAGAAATGGTGACTCCAGCACTCCCTGGGCATTCCATTCTACTGCCTGATCATGCTCTCCATGAGGAAATGCTTCCTGATATCCACCCCAGACCTCTCCTGGCACAGTTTCAGGCCATGCTCTCTCATCCTGACACTCAAGTGCTCAACCCCCACCTGACTACAACTTCCCTTCAGGTACCTGGAGAGTGATCAGGTCCCCCCTGAATCTCTTCTCCTCCAGCCTAAACAACCCCAGCTCCCTCCTCAGCCTCTCCTCATCAGACTTTCCCCCTGGTCCCTTCACAGCCTCCTTGCTCTCCTCTGGACCTGTTCCAGCACCTCAATAGTTTTCTTGAAGTGAGTGGCCCAGAACTTGGACACAGCACTTGAGCTGAGGCCCCACCAATGCTGGGTACAAAGGGAGAATTCCATCCCTAGCCCTGTTAGCCACACTATTCCGGAGACAAGCCAGGTGCCATGGGCCTTCTGGGCCACCTGAGCACAGTGCTGGCTCATGTTTGGTTCTCAACCAGGTCCCTCTCTGCTGTGCCTCTCTCCAGCCACTATTCACACCACAGCAGAGGTCAGGAGGAGGAGAAAAATCAAGTTTGTAGTTTCTATGGATCAGGCTCCTCTCCTGTTCACACCACGTTTGGTACAATGTCACCCAGAAACACAACTGGGGTGCAAAGAAAGCCTTCTTCCACTTGTGTTTCCCTTTGCTGATCTGTACCAGCAGGAGCACAGGACACACTGCCTGGTTCTTGCAAGGGGAAGGAGCCAAATAAAACCTGGCTTCTATCAGGCAGCCTGGAGAGATGTCTTGTTAGCACTGGGAGCACTGCTGGCAGCAGGAAAGCAAGTTATCTGGCTGGAGTAATGTAATGTAAACCTTACACCATGTCACTAGAAACATTCAAGGTCAGTTTGGACAGGACTCTGAGCAACCTGATCCAGGTGAAGATGTCCCTGCTCACTGCAGAAGGGATAGAACTAGATGAGCTTTAAAGGTCCCCTCCAACCCAAACTATTCTATGATTCTATGATCACAATTCTCAAGGTATTTGGCCTTTAAAAGATACTTGACTTGAAGTGAACAACCTTGAGATCTTGCTACTCACCTGGACATACAAGAACTGCTGTTATTGACAGTGATGTGGACACCTGAGGGGACATTTCTGTTATTTGGTCCTTTCCCCTGCTTTTGAGATACTCCTGCAATGCCTACCTCCCCCTCACTCAGTATCTCTGGCTCCTGTACTTCTTCTCTGTAGCTCTGAGAGCATCCAACAAGTTTTAAATCTCCATCCTGCCTCCCAGAGGAACCATCATCTCTTTCCTCATTACTCCCCTTAGCCACTAGTTATCATTCGGTGCAACGATGCCATCAGGTCCCCAAAGCACAGTGGGACACTGCCCACATACAGAATGTGTTGTGTGAGCTATCAGACACTTCCAGTAGAAAAACCTTGTCCTGATTTTAATGTGACACTTGAGGCCTAGGGGAAAAGCCAGCAGACCTAATGAGAAAAGTCCTCGTGGCTGCCTTGACTTTCAGGTCTGATCAGCAGCTCACCTACGTTGTTTCACTCCAGGGTAAGACTAGGAAAGCTCATCTTCTTTCTATGAATCATCAAGAAAAGAGTCCCAATTCAAATATTGCTGTCACAACACCAACTTGTGCTGGAATTTATTTTTAGAGGCAGCTTAAAATAGAGTGTGTGTTACCTTGCTGAAAAACATCACCTCTAGCTGGGTAAAGGGTAACCCAGGAGCTGTGATTCACTCTCCTGGGCGAAGAAAGGACTTGTGCAGATCACCAGCCTGAGAGAAAACACTGGAAAAACAGAAGGGAAGGGTCCAAAATTGGTCATAGCACCCCTCTGCCAATGGAAAGAAAAATTCCAGGGTTTAAAAAGAGGAATGAGACAAAGAAGATTTTGGAAGTAACAGTGGGCTTCCTGATAAAAAGTGAAAAGAAAAAGCTACATGTAACTTAGGGGAAGGGATGTGGTTCCCAAGAGCTGACCCCAGGTCTGAAACAGACTCTGTGGGCTCTGGGTGTGAAACCTCATTGCTGCTGGGGAGCCAGATCCTAATGCAAAGCCTTGAGGATGTACCCTGAGCTGACACCTCTGGTACCCCATCTGCACCAGTAAAGTAAGAGAAAAGGAAAACATTCCTTGGATGCAGAATGGACCAACCCTGCAGACAGGCACCTCTGAGGCTGAGAAACCTGGGTTTGTTCAGCCTGGAGAGAAGAAGGCTCAGAGGAGACCTTCTGACCATGTTCCAGTAATTCAAGGGGGCTACAAAGAAGATGGAGACTCCTGATTTCCAAGGAATCCCATGGACAAGACAAGGGGCAATGGGCACAAATTGCTTCTGGGGAGATTCCCATTGGACACAAGAGGAAAACTTTTCACCCTGAGGACAGTCAGACCTTGGAATGGTCTCCCAGGGGCAGGGGTGGATTCCCCCACTTGGGAAAGTTTGGAGTCTCAGCTCAATGGGTGCTGGGACATCTCAGATCAACAATAAGATGAGAAGGGTTGAACCAGGTGTTCCTTGAGGTCCCTTCCAACCTGACATTCTGTGATTCTATGACCTTAATATTTTGGCTGAACCTTCCTGAGGAAGCTCACTTTTTGCATGGTGACTAAATAGGAAACGAGAATAGAAGGATGAATCTGATGGAAAATTACCTCCTTTGCCAGATCCTGTTCTGCAGCCTTCTCTATATGAGGATACATATGGGCAAGCACATATGCAATGCCCCACAGTTTTGTTTTGGGAAATATCTGAACAGCTTTTCAGAAATGGAAAACTGCAAGAGAAAGAAGAAGTAAAAAAAAAAAAAAAAAAGGGATGGGATGTCAGTGGCATATGCAAGTGAGAAAAGATATGGCTTTTGGTGAGACACACAAGTGGAAAATTACAGCAGGATCATTCCAGAGGGAAAAGGCCACGTGTAGGATGGGGCAAGGATGCTTTGCAGATGGAGTTTTGCCATAGCAGAAGGTCAGGAGCAGAACTAGGATGCTGCCAGAGGGGAGATTTGGTACAATTCTCAAAAAAAGCTGTGAGAAGAAATGTATTTAAAGACATTAGCACAGGGGCCACCTACAGACAGGCAACATGGGGAAGGTGACAAGAGAGGGATTGACTGACAACAGAAGACAGAAGGGGAGATGGATGGTTTTAGATGCTGGACATGATACAATCCTCCCTAAAAGCCCAAACAGCCAGAGATTTATATATTGCACCACCAGAACCAAGGAAAAAATATTGCTAAAACTCCTACAGGTTTCCAACAAAATTCTTCAGACATGTTTTTATTTCACTTAAATAAAAGCCAGACAAATAAATGAATCCTAATTAATCTGATTATTGCAGCAGTAATCATCACTTACTCATACTGTAAGCTTTTCTACCCTCTCTTCAAGATTAATTACTTTTGTGCACCTGCTTTTAACACCACACTACCAGATAGTACATCACTCACATGATGTACTCTCTACAGTGGTATTTAAGGCTTTTCCCCCCAAGAATAAATCAGTTTTATGTAGTCCAGAGGCCTTGAAAAGATCAAATTGCAAATCTTTGTTCACAGAAATGAATTTCTTCTCAAATTCTTGTAATTTTGGGAAAGACATACAGGTGACAGAGGAAGGGTCCAGAAATCATACTTCTTAAGTGATTACCTGTGGGCTCCATCCACCTCTTCCATTGTCATTTCTTGTTTAACACCAACATTTTAACACAAACAGTGACTCTCCACTATATTTCTGTCTCCATGGGCAGCATCTGGCTTTGCCCATTGTGTTATAAGTATCAGCTTGGTCTATAAAGCCTCATCTATCAGACCCCAAGGAAATTCAGACACCATGGAATAATGCACCCTTCACCATCTCCACCAAAACTGGGTAGTCCTGTGCTACAGAAACGTGGTGCCTGAGCCAGAGGGCTAAAAAGTCCAAGCAAAGGACAAACAAAAAGACCATCTAGATGGACACACAGCTGCTGCCACCCCAAGCAGGTCCCCACCATCACCCACCCCTGCCTGGAAGTCATGAAACAAACTGTGTTTGCTTTCCTTCCCTCTGGATCACAGCCCCAAGCACTCCTTAACATTTTCTCCCAAGGAACAAGGGATGGGACAAGAGGAACTTTGGGCACAACTCAAGTTGTGCCAGGGGAGGTTTAGGTTGGAGCTGGGGAAGAATTTCTCCCTGGAAAGGGTTGTCAGGGCCTGGCCCAGGCTGCCCAGGGCAGGGCTGGAGTCCCCATCATCCCTGGAGGGGTTTCAGAGAAACCCCTGGAGATGTGGGGATGAGGGACATGGGGTGGGGGTGGCCTTGGTCAGCAGTGGGGTCATGGTTGGACTTGAGGATCTTGAAGGGCTTTCCCAGCCTGAGGGATTCTGTGGTGGAGTCCCCATCATCCCTGGAGGGGTTTCAGACCTCTTCTCCCAAGCAAATAACAACAGGACAAGAAGAAATAAATGGTGTGAAGTTGCACCAGAACAGGTTTAGCCCAGGTGTTGGAAGGGGCTGTCCAGGGAGGTGGTGGAGTCAGCATCCCTGGAAGTGTTAAAAAAAAATGTGTAGCTGAGGCACTTCAGGACGTGCTCCAGTGGGCATGGTGGGATTTTCTGGGTTGATGTCTGGACATGCTGATCTTAGAGGTCTTTGCCAACCGTGACAATTCTGTGATTCTATGAAAAAACTTTAACAAAAACATAGGAAAAAGTGGACTTGCTGACTTCCCAAGAAAGGATAGTTTCTATTCTTTCAGACCCCTGGTCTTGTTCAGGAACTGGCATGGTAAATAAACTTAATTCTCATTCCAAAACTTCCAAGGGGTTGATGAAATCTCTTGCTTTGGGACACTCATCATATTGCCTTTTGCACTGCAGGATGCTGCCCCAGAGCCCACTGCCAAAGGGAAATACCTTTTGGCTGGGTGGCCAAGTGTCCCAGCTTTAGTCTGTATTTTTATGATTTATCTGAATGATGAAACATGGTATGCTTACTAAAACTGCTGCTGATACCAGGCTGGGATGGGCTGCAAGTACTTCGGAGGCCAGGATTAGGATTCAAAATGATCTTGATAAATTGTAGAATTGGTCTGGAAAAAAAAAAAAAAGAAAAAAAAAAGAAAAAGACAGTTCAGGAATGATGGGTGAATAGTGCTAAGGCAGGAATAATTAATGGCATGGACACAAGGGAAATAAATATCAATTCACAAGGGTGGGGTTTTTTAAAAGCATCTCAGGATAACTGGAAATCACAAACTACACAGGGGATGAACAGTCATATTTCTGTAAGAAAACCCAACACAGAATCACAGAAAGCTTTGGGTTGGAAGGGACCTTTAAATATCATTTAGTCCAACCCCCCCTGCAGAGAGCAGGAACAACTACAACAAGCTCAGGTTGCTCAGTGCCCCATCCAGCCTGACAATAAATCTTTCCAGGGATGAAACATCTACAACCTCTCTGGGCAGCCTGGGGCAGCCTTCCAGCACCCTCAGCACAACTAATTTCTTCCCTCATCACACATACATGGAGAAGGGCACCAGGGGCACAAAGGGAACTTTGGGGTTCTGTAGCACTACTAGACTTAAAAAAAAAAATTCTAGAGAAAGCTCCAGTGCAGAAAGCAAGAATAATCAGAGACTGAGAAAGCACAGACTAGGAAAACAATGAAAAAAATAGCATTTATCTAGACTATAGAGTAAAGGTGACAGGGAGGCATCATCATGGTCCTCAGACACTTCAAGAAGATCACAACATAAGGGAATGAACTTGTCAAGATTATTATCATAGAATGATTTGGGTTGGAAGGGACCTCTCACGGTCCCCCAGTCCAACCCCTGCAGTATCAGGGACACCCTCACCCAGATCAGGGTGCTCAGAGCATCCTCAAGCCTCACCTTGAACATCTCTTGCCCCTCATCCAGACCCATGCACACAGTCCCTCTCCATCACTATGAGGTCTCCCTGGAGCCTTCTCCAGGCTGAACACCCCCAGTTCCCTCAGCCTGGCTTCCTAGGAGAGGTTTTCCAGCCTACTGAGCATTTCCATGCTCCATCAGGTCCATGTCCTTCCTGTGCTGAGGGCTCCAGAGCTGGAGAGAAGCTTAGCACAAGATGTCATAGTCCTAAATTTCACCAGCAGCCAAGAGAAGAAAATGTAGCAGGAGGAGCCTTTCTTGCTCCTGAGGCTCCACGAGCTGCTGGCCTCTCCCTTGCCTTGCACCAGAGTGAGCTTCTCTCTGTGGGTGTGTGTCCCACCTTTATTGGCCCCCTGGTAATAGGGGCCTGCCCTAACCAGGCACAAGTGGACTCACACCCACTCTTTGGCAACTCGAGGCACCTGGTTTATCTTGTTTCTCTACAAGAAAAGTACTAAAAAAAATGAAGGAGAGCTGTGGGGGCTCACCCCAACCCAACAGAAAAGTGAAGACACCATCCATCAGGTGTCTGATGGAGGAGATGGGTCTACTTGAAGTCTTAATTTTGTTTCAAGGGGTGAAGCAACCCAGTAATTGACCAGCTGAACCCCCACAAGCCAACCCAACCATTGCTAATTAATTCCATGATGAGAATTGAGGCCACGGACCCATCCAGCACCTGAGCCACCCAGGCAGCCCCATCCTCCCAGCTCCTGTCTATCTGTGCCAGCCAGGTAGGGGAAAGAACTTATTATAATCATCTCAATATTGTGGATAGAAGAGTTGAGGAGACCAAATCACATGCCAATGTCATGCAGATCTTCCACGTTAAAAGAAAAACCTTGTCCTGGTGTCATCTCAGAATAATCTCTGGGAAATATTAAAGTGTATTCCACAGAGGGCTGGCTCAAACGTTTGCAAATGCCCTGCTTGTGGCAGTATATAATAGGAGGAGAAAGCAGTTGTATTTTTTAACAAATCTGCCTTCCCACACACAGGAAATATTTGATGGCAAGTGGAAGACTGCAGCAGCACTGATTTCTCATTAGAAGTAACCTGCACAGAATAAGGACAGGGCTGGAGGGCAGGAGGCTGATGGCTGCTGAATGAAAACAATATTTTTAGTCACATTTACTGAGTGCAAAACCAGATTTAAAATAAGCTGGAATTTATTTATTTTTTAAAATAGGTTTAAAATAAGCTCCCAGTCTGGCAGGTGGAAGCTGCAACAGAGCATCTCACCTGGCCTGGCAAAGAGCCTTGCAATGGCCTTGGTGTGGCTGGGGCCAGGTTGGTCCAGGCAAACCAGCAAGCCACAGAATCTTCCCTTTGCTCACCCAATGAAGGGACAGTCCCTGGGCTGTGCACAGATCCTCACCAACCACCTCCAGAAGCCAAAAGGGGCTTCCAGCAGCCCTTGCTACTCCCCCAGCAGCACCAAAGCCCTGCTGGCACCAGGCTGGAGATGAGCCAGGAAAATTCAGTGCCAGAAGAGGCATCACTTTGAACTGGAGAGAATTTTCATTTTAAAGGGAAAGTTAAAAAAAAAAAAAAATAAAACAAAAGAAAAATCAGCACTTCAGAAGCACACAGTGATGCCAGCCAGCACAAAACTGCCTTGGCTTGGGGACAGTATTACTGTCACATCACTCCTCTACTGCTGAGGCTTCTCCAGGGCATCTCTAATCACAAAGAGCAGCTGAAATGCCAGTGGGAATGAATTCTGCCCTTGCTGATGCATAAACATCTGCACAGATTTCCTTTCACATCACCTTTGACAAGCTGGGTCTCCAGCCCTTACCCCAACATAGCTGGGGAACATCCTATGAAACAGGAGGCAGA
The DNA here is from genome assembly GCF_003957555.1 of Calypte anna. Lineage (NCBI taxonomy): Eukaryota > Metazoa > Chordata > Aves > Apodiformes > Trochilidae > Calypte > Calypte anna. Next base: position 288,468 of record NC_044268.1, read on the forward strand.
CTTCTGCCAGTAAGTTACACCAGTCTGAACTGGGAGGCATCTGCCCCATCTGGGTTTTGAACAAAGAACATCAGATCAAAAGGAAAAAGAAAAGGAGGGGGAAAAAAGCAGCAGTCCAGGCACTGGAGCTCAAGTGGCTGCTCTCACCCTCACTAACAAGGCTGCCTGCTTTCTGTCTCCAGGCAATAACTGTGGCATCAGTGTGAACAAAAGTTTAAAATTCCTACACCAGAGGAGGGTTGGGGCTTCTACGACCTTTCCCTGGGCATTTCTGGAAGATGGTGGCACCACCACGTCCACCAGGCAGCTCATCACCCCAGCATCCCCTCAGCAGATGCCTTCAGACAGGGAAGAGCCACGCTGCTTCTCCATTCCTGTTGAATAAAAGCTTGCAAAAACATTTAGATGGAAAATAATCTATTTCAGGTTGACAACAGCTATGTAAATCACAGAAACACAGAATGTCAGGTTGGAAGGGACCTCAAGGAACACCTGGTTCAACCCTTCCCAAATTATTGTTGATCTGAGATGTCCCAGCACCCATTGAGCTGAGAATCCAAACTTTCCCAAGTGGGGGAATCCACCCCTGCCCCTGGGAGACCATTCCAATCTCTGACTGTCCTCAGGGTGAAAAGTTTTCCTCTTGTGCCCAATGGGAATCTCCCCAGGAGTGATTTGTGCCCATTGCCCCTTGTCTTGTCCATGGGACTCCTTGGAAATCAGGAGTCTCCATCTTCTTTGTAGACCCTTTGAATTACTGGAACATGGTCAGAAGGTCTCCCCTGAGCCTTCTCCTCTCCAGGCTGAACAAACCCAGGTTTCTCAGCCTCTCCTCATATGGTAGATGCTCCAATCCTCTGATCATCCTCATGGCTCTTCTCTGGACCCTCTCCAGCCTGTCCACACCCTTTTTGTCCAGCAGAGACCAAAACTGAACAAAATACTCAAAAAAAGCAAACAAAAAAACCCCACAACTAGTATAACAAGGAGATGTCTGGAAAGTTTCCTTTGCAGTGACTCTGTCTGGAGATGGTCACACGTGGGCAGCTCTGCTCTCTGACCAAGCTGTGGGCTTTGCACTACTGCTGGCAGGGCTTCAGCCCCCATGTCCCCACCAGGTCTGTGCCCCAAGCAGATCTGCACAAGATGCTGCCACTGAAAATGCAACTGAAAGCATCCAGGCTCTTGATTCAGAAGGTGAGAACAGGTACTAACACAGCTGTGGTGCTCAGGAGGTTGCCCAGCACCAAGGAACTCAATTTCTGGACTGGCCATTCACCCCCTGAGAAGAAAGAAAAGTAAAATCCACCATTTATGTGCTATTCCACCCTGCTGACAGGAAAGAGCTGGAAAGAGCCATTGCTTCTGAGCTTAATTACATCCGATGCTTCTAAGGGTGAGGGAAAAGAGCACTTCATGAGCCAAAACCAAAAAAGTTAATCTATTATACTGCAGCAAGGACTCAGCATCTTCAAAGCTTTCCCTCCCCACACCCTGAAGTGTGAGATCAGAGATATTTTTTTCTCTCTTATTTTTTTTTCTCATTTCCTGCCTGGCCTCATACTCTCCTAACAATGGATCAGGATTAATTAACATCAATGTCAAAATTAAAATCCAGGACTTTCTTGTCATCATCTCGGGAATTCAACTAAAGCCCCTGTAGGGATGGACTGACCATGCTGCCAGCTTGGGTAACACCCTTCACCCATGGGGAGCTGTCGGGTGAAACCCACCTGGTACTTGGCACAAAGCTCCTGCTTTGGGGGAACTCCTGACAGTCTCCTCAAGTTGGGTCTTTGTTCTCCATGCACCTCTTCTAGACCCACCATCACCATTTCTTTTTACATTCCCAAGTAGGAAGCAAGAAGCCTGAAACTGTGGCCTGAGGGGAAGAAGAGGCACTCTCAGCAGCAGATACTGCAAGCCACAAACAAGTAAAAAAAGGAAAAACGAGTCCTGCAGTCTATGGTGCTCTGAAACAAGTGATTAGCAAGGAAATACCTCTGGATTCTTCTTCAAATATAAACCTTTAGCACTATCAGGCTCCACGTTCTCAGGAGGTCACTTTTTGTAGGCTGCAAATGACCAGAAGTCTTCTCTTTCTCATCTACTGGGCATCTGCTCAGCAGGCAACACAGCTTCAACCCAAGTGTTTCAATGAAAATGTGGTGTGAAAGGGTGGGATACAACCCCCCCCCCCAGCCACCTCCCTCCCTGCAGGGGCCAGGACATGACCCCTCAGACAGGCAGCTCCAACTTCTCCATCCTGGCAGGGATCCATGGAAGTCCCTCCAGCCCTGAGCAGGCAGCAGGCAGCTGCAGCCTCACAGCCACGGTGATGTCTTGATGGAAGACCCTCAGGAGATCTGCAAACCCCCCTCCTTCCCACGTTTTGTATACCTATTAGACACACAATCTTCTCTGAGGAAACCTGCTGCCAAGCATGCCACAGTGTCTGTGGCAATTTCTGCAGCTGATGCTCGCTGGGTTTATTTTACTTCTGTGTGGTAATTCATAGATTTTTCAAGGTGTCAAAAACATTGCCTCTGCCTTTAGAAGTCATCAAGAGAAGCAAAGAGAGTCACAGGCGTGGGGAAGTGTTTGGGACTTTTAACTTTTTGACACTTCTGCAGAAAATACTCTACTGAACCAAAGGAAGAGAGCAAGGCTGTGAACTGAGATTGAACCAGGCACTCATGAGACCTGAGCCCAGGATGAAATCAGTTTGAGAAAACAGTGTAAAAAAGAAAGCAGAATCTCTTTGCTGAACACTGACCTCCATCTCTGAGCAGAAAGCATCATATAGGCAGTTCTTTCAGTACAAAATAAGATGGCCAAACATATGCACTAATGACTCATTAAGCAACAAATCTTTGCTTTGTCTTCCTGGCAATGCCAAATAAAGAGCTTCACTTTCCAGCCTCAAAACACAAACATCCAGGTTCCTCTCAAGGGAGAGTGACCAGAAAGCTCTCCCCACCCTACCCTGCAGCACGGGGGGAGATGAAACCCCCTGCACCACTCTGTGCAGGCATGCTGAGCTCCAAAGCAGAAACCAGAACCTTCCAGGGGTTTTAAGGTTTTAGCAGTCTGCTAAAGCAACCCCAGGGCAAGATGAGCTCTAGTTGGTGGCCAACAGATGCCCATCTCTGCACTGCATGTGCTGAATCCCACAGTATTTTCATCTCCCCGGACAAGAAGCTCCCACACTGCAGCAATTTTTATGCTACAACTCTTCTTCATCAACCTCCTCATCTGACAGATGACACAAAAGTGCTTTGCTTGAGCACAGCATCCAAGATCTTTTGTCATTTTTAAACTCCACTCATGTCACAAACCCACTTTGCAAGGTGCAGCTGGGTTGGGTTAGTTTTTTTTTTTTTCTCTGCCTTCTGACAAAAAAATAAAATAAAATAAAATAAAAAATTAGCAATTCTCTGCTGTGGAGAGAAGTTCTGCTGTACTTTTGCTGGATGACACACCAAAGAACCACAACTGCACAGCCCAAAGGAGACAAACGGCTGATGCAAACGGAAAACAATGCAGCAAAAGGAAGTTAATCTGAAAGGCTTTGTTCTCTCAGGGGCTTTTTGGGGTATCTCCTTTCCATAGAAAGTTTCCACTACAGTTATTTAAATGAAACTTGTATATTTTTGTCCTCAAACCTGTGAGGCTGCACAGCAGAAGCTCTGATGAAAATCAGTAAAACAACACAGAATTGTGCACAGGTTCTTTGGGCAGAAACACAAAGAAAGCATGAGATGATTTGAGGGCACACAACTGCCTGCAAGAACATGAGAAGTGAGAGCCCAAAGGTGCATAGGCATCTATATAGAATCATAGAATGGTTTGGGTTGGAAGGGACCTCAAATCCCACCCAGTGCCACCCCTGCCATGGGCAGGGACACCTCCCCCAGCCCAGGGTGCTCCAAGCCCCATCCAACCTTGGACACTGCCAGGGATGGGGCAGCCACAGCTTCTGGGGGCAGCCTGGGCCAGGGGCTCCCCACCATCATACTGAAGAATTTCCTCCTAATGTCCAACCTAAATCTCCTCTCTTCAAGTTTTAAACTATTTCCCCTTGTCCTCTCGCTCCATTCCCGTGCAAAAAGCCAAACCCCAGCTTTCTTGTTGACCCCTTTCAGATACTGGAAAGGGATGGGGCAAAACAGGGAAAGGGAAGAGCTGAATGAACACTAGGAAAACCCTCCACCAAGAGTCACCTCCCCATTACTTGAAACATCAAGGCTGGACAAACATCCTCCCGCTATCAGGTTGGAAACGTTCCACTTCAGGATGCAGATTTTCATTATTATCATCTCTATTTGGGGTTTGGAGGATTCAGACACAGGAGAAAAACGTGCCCCTGCATGAGGAGTGCAGCCTGGGTCAGATCTCAGACCCGAGCCTGGGCCTCTGAATGATTTTGGGACATCTGTGTGCTGCTGGCCTCTCCTCACCGTGCAGATGGATGAATATTAAAGCAGCTTTTGCTTCCTGGCACTGAGCAGCAATGCAGTGGCACAAACACAGCATATAAAAGACCAGTTCTGCAAAAAAGATTTACAATCCACCTTTAAACCCTCCAAAGGGGTTAAATAACGTGGTGAGCACGGGTTTCTGGTGGAAAATGACTCACAGGAAGGATGGCAACAACGCACTGCTATGAAATATTAAACATAATAGGTCTCTCTGCCATGGACTGAAAGAATAATAAAAAAAAAAAAGGAGGTAAGTGGATCTGTGTTTTTTTTCCTGGTTCTCCAAGTCACTAATGGCCCTGTGGGTCTGTGAGCAGATATCAACAGCATGCTGCAGGTACCACAATTTACTTGCTGCAAATTCTTGCCTGGCATTTAATTAAATTTTTATTGTGGCGATTCCCATCAGCACACTTCCCAGCACCAAACAGAACAGGCTAAGTGGATCTTTTGGAGCAAATGAGGCCAGTTTATCAATAAAATACCAGGGCTCTGAGAGGGGAAAAGAAAGTGTGTGGTAAGAGGTTTGGTTCTCTGATGGTTTTTTCCCTGCATGGGGGCCCTATGGTGCTGTTCCCAGCACTGATCTGAACCAGCCTGAAGTCAGCTGTGGGACAAGTCCAGCACATGGATCATGTTTTTCTGCCTGGGTTACACAGGATTTCTTTAGAAGCAGAGGACAGAAGAGCTGGACTCAATAGTTTACTTGTCCAGCTTGGGAGAAAAGCATATTTACTCCCAAAAGCTCTTTATTTGCTGTTTCATCTCCCACATCACAGACCTTTTAGGAACAATCCTGACCTGCTGGGAAGATCTGGACACCTAATGAAGACTCCTCATTAAATTTCTTGGTTTTTTGGTTTTTTTTGCCTAAAATGATGAATTCCTGCAGCTGCCAGGGAGATGGAGGGACACCAGGCTTTGGTGGATGCAGCCAAGGGACTGGCTCTGCTCAACCTCAGACTCCACTGCCCAGACCTTGCATGGCTTCACCTGGGGCACAAGATCCCCTTGCTCCTGTCCTGGGTGTTTTTCTGGTGGGTTCTATAAAAACTGCTAAGTATAAGCATGAATGTAGGAGACCTGGCAGCTCTGGGGTTCTCATACAAGCTGCCACCTATCCCAGAGGCTCTGGCAATGGTCAGGTTTGCAGAGGTCCCCCCCCAGATGCAAAGAGAGAAGAAAAACCCACAGGTACCTCAACAGATACCTCCTCCTGAATCACAGATGGAGTGATCCCAAATCTGTGAGTAGAACAACACAACCAAGGAAGGAAACAGCCACATCCATGAGAGCTGATGCTGGATAGCACCAGATTATCCTAAACCTCAGTGTCCTTCTACCAGCTGAGGCCAAAAAAGAGGGGAGGAAAGTGGAAAAAAAAAAAACAAAACCCAAGACCAAACCTCCTCAGCTGCTTGTATATTTAGAAAGACTGAAGCAGGAGAGCTGTGATCTCAGACCAAGCTGCAGGTGATATGGGGTTGCTAAGAAAAACAATGGCAACCCCTCACTGTCCTCAGCTGGAGGAGAAAGAGGCTTATGCACACACCAGCTCCAGGGCCAGGAGGGATTAACACTGTCATCTGTCCTACAGCTCACAGGATCAAGGAAAAGAAGCTCAAAAAGAAGCTTAAAAATACTGGTCTCTAGAAGATCTAAAATATGCAGAGAGAAAGTAGATATTAGCACCTTTCCAGAGTCCCTGGGGTTAACAGGGGCAGAGCTGAGCTGCTCTGCACAAAGCTGCAAACCTCCTCCCCAAAGGTATCTGAGGATGCTTTACCTCCCTGTGCAACTACTCTGGGAAGTCAGGAGAGACAGAGCTAGAATGATGGATGCAAAATTAAAAGCTCAATAAATAATTAATTGCTGAGGTCATCAAATTGTACGAATCTGTCCATCTCACTCCCTGCTCTCTGGTTAACCAGAGGAGCCTCTGTTTCAAAGGGAGTGAAGTGGTCCTGTAAGAACCACGATGTCTGCATGCTGCTGCCATGGAGCTTGTACTGGGTGCCATATAAATCAATAGCATTAAATCATTTGCTAAATGCTGTAAAGACTTTCAGTGTGTTAAGCAAACAGAATGCCTCCAGAGATCCCAAAATAAAGTGAGAGGCGAGTTGGAGTAACTTATTAAAGTAATTATTAAAATGCACATAATCACTAACCATCAAATATGTATAGCAGAGACAAGACCTCTTTTCCTCTTTCCGGTATCAGCCTCTCCACAAATGCCAAGGAAAAAGAAAACTCTTAAGCACCACAAATAAAATAGCCAGCACACATGAAAGCCAGCAAAGCCACCCCACTGCCCAGCCACTGAAACCTTTTCTCTTCCCCTCCCTGAGTTTTGCCTCCATGGGTGATCTCTCTCAAGCTGGGACCACACACCCAGTTTTTCCCATACATGCAATTTCTAGCACATGATGGTGATAATTCTAATTGTAAATAAGTGGCTAATGACAGTGGACATGAATGCCCAGAATGGAAGATGCTTTTCCCACAGCTGATGGACTGCAAAGCTTGTTGCATTCTCCAGAGACAAATGCTGACCCTGGTGACCTGATGTGACCCAGCATCTCAGGTCCCCACCAGCAGCAGTGACAGGACCCAGTCTCTGCATTGGGTTGGATCACCTGCTTGATAAGAAATAATTACACCCTCCCAAGTGTTTGAAACACCAACAGAAGAAAAATCAGGTTTATTTCTACAGCTAAGGAGGAACTGGGACAATGTAGCTGCTCACACTGCACTTTAGTGAGAGTTAACAGGTAATTTTTGCACCAAATGCCAGTGCTTCACAGCCTCACCCATGCACTCCCAGGACAGGCAGACACATTCCTGACACTCAGTGAAGACTTCCTGCCAGCTCAGAAGGAATGGGATCTGAGGATTTCTGTCCTGTTCACACACTTCAATTTTTTTCTTCACACCTGTTCAGTTCAAAGAACTTCAGCTGCTGGTTTACCATTTTGCCATCCCATCTCCTACCTGCTGAATAATTCCAAATTCTGATGAATGCAAATCCAAATGCAAAGTATTTTCTAACTTTGCAGCAAATCCCCACTGGTAGGGGACAGATCAAACCAGGGAGGCAGCAGACCATGTCCACGGCAATGAATTACAGGCAGAACCTAAAAGCAACTCTTCCATGGAGACCAGGACTAGAAGGCAACTAGCACCTCATCTGGGACTTTCCCTTAACTTCTTTAAAGACCTGAATCCTGCATAATGCATAATAAAACCAACACTGCAGGCTTTTTTTTTTTTCTTTCTTTCTTTCTTCCAGCAGAAAACCAGCACAGAGCTGCCTTAGGGTTATGAAAAAAATCTTCACTTTGGCAGCTAATGGCTTTCACCTTCCTCACTTTGCTGTTTCTGAATGCAAAAGGAGCCATTCAAAGCTGGCTTTGCAAAAGCAGCAAGGTTTTAATAAAGGCTCCTTGAATTAAAAAGGATTACCTCAGTAATGATCCAAACCATGGCAGTAAACTCATTAGCCAGTGAGTCATTACCAGAGGATGCTCTCAGATGTGAAGATCCAGCCTGTGCTGCTGCCGGCTCTGGTTTATGGTGTGAGCAAGATCTTAAGTGATTCTTGGATCTATTTTACCCATTTTGGCAGTTTTTAAAGTGGCTGCTGGACTATCAGTGATGAATTTATCTTGCTGTAGCAGAGGGGTTGGTCTAGATGATCTCTAGAGGTCCTTTCCCACCCCTAACATTCCTTGATTCTGTGAAAAGCCATCATTTCCCCAACCTCGAGTGCTCGTGAGCCCTAACTATGAATCTTGACCATAATATGTTTTCTTAGTTATTCATAGTCATTCTCTGGAGCATGAAGCACTTAGGATATTATTTAAAATAGTATCACTTTACTTGTATTTAGCATTTTTCACATTGGTGGAAAAAACTCTGCTGTGTTTTACAAACTGCTGTGGAGGGAGTGTGGCAATGCTCCTGGGAGGGAGGGAGAATATTTTTAACCCCATTTTACAGAAGTGGGAACTGAGGCACGTATTTTTCCACAGAAGGAGATTGGCCAGAAAGACTTTTGAATCCTTGCAGGGTAGTTTCCAGCAGAGATCCTCACTTCCAGAAGAAACGTCCACTTATTGCAGACTACAGTGGTCACACTGTGGTGTCCAGGGCAATTTTCTCACGTAAACAGAATGGTGAATCGGTGGGGAAGAGTGGTTTCTCTTCAGATTTTGTTAATTTTAGCCTGTGAAAGTCATGAAGGAAATACCTGAGCACTATGAGCAAATTTGTGGGAGATAATTAAACACCCAGCTCAACTTCCCTTCCAACTCAGAAAAGCTTCACATTCTTCTGTAGATATCTACAGCTCTATTTTTGCACTTGGTTCTAGCCTGACCTTTCATTGCACTGTTTTGTTCCAAAGTCAAACACTACACATCTTCAAAAAACCTTTAAACATGACCAAAACTCCCCCCACACACATCTCTTTCAAACATGCAGAGACCCAACAACCTGTTAGTGGGTTCAAATACACACAAGAACACTTTGTCCTGCCCCTACCAGCCCTGACATCCCCCAGGACAGAAACCTCCCAGTTCAGACCAGCACTCCGGATGGGATGCCAGAAGACCTCAAATTTGAGTAAAGAAATCCCTTTGCTGTTTTCACATGTACAAAGAGCAACTGCTGTGAACAAACAGCTCTTCTGAGAAGAGCCACCCCAGAAACACCCCTCAGTGCTCACCTGGGAGGAGGATCCATCCCCATAACCACCAGGCACTACTTCTCCATCCTTCCTCACACCCAGCTCATCTCCTTCAACCTGGTTCCTCTGCAGCTGATATCACAGAATCACAGATTCACACATACCACCCAAGGAGGGCTGTAGTCCCTCCCAGAGGGTTTATCAGATTGACACCCCACAACAACAGGATGGAAACTGCAAATTACCAACCCCTTCCAGAGCCCTGGGCTAACCCAGCCCAGCAGCCGCTCTTGCTTCACAGGTGGCAGGTGCCATCCCAGAGCTTCCCAAAACTTTATGAAACATTTTTGGTTTGAATTTCTACTCGACTCATTTTAGCCCCATCTTAAGGTTTCCTATAGCTTTAATTTATGTTGGTAAATCTCCTCAGAAAGGAACAAACCCAAAAAAACCTGAACACAGGAAACCCGTGGGCAGCTATTTACAGAGTCAGCGATGCCTCATGGAAAACTCTGAAACACATTCCCGTTAGTGACAACCCCACTGCTTTGGCCCCGGGTCACTCCCTGTGTCCCCTGTGGTCCTCAGTGTCACACCAGGACCAGCAGGGCCTGAGGAGGGCCCTTCTATCCAACATCTTCTCCTTGGCATCTCCCAGCAGCATGGGGCAGGAGGAACCAGCCAGAAATCTGGGGCCCATGGTTTTCTTCTTGTAAGCTCCTAGAAGCTCTCTAAGTTTCACAACCTGTTTTGTGAACCCTGTACCCCACTACCCAAACAACAACCACTCATTCTCCTTCACCAGCTGCAACAGCTTCCAACCATTGCTGCCAGCAGCAACACAGATCTCTAAAACATGCAACCCACAACTTACCTGACTACCTATAACTTGTTGGAAGCACATGCTCCCCCCACAAACACTCATAGAGTTGGCCTTTTACCCCAAGTCCATACTCTACCTTGAATTAGGAATGCAACCAGCTCACAATAAAAAACCCCTTGGGTCCCTTTGTCACCACTGGCTCCTGGTTCATTATGATACTGATGATAGATGGGGCTATCAAGAGAATAATCATACACCTAAGGATGAAGGCAGCCAGTCCATGTTCACCTGAGACTTAAAGCTACAGGAAATTCTTATCAAAAGTGACAGTGGGTGGTTGTAGAATTAATGATTGTGTCTATTTTGTGACTTTTGAGTTCCACATTGTAGTGAGATGCCCCTCAGGAAAAACCATCTGAACAATGCAGAAGTTGGATTGCAATCTGGACGTAGCTGTGTGGCAGGAAAGACATCAGGGAACTACTACACTGAAAACCAGGTTTGCTGGGAAGAAGGCCAGGCTCAATTTTATTGGATTCTGAGGTTTTCCCTCTAAACTGCACCACCAAATGAGGGTTTAGCAAACCCCTCCAGCTCTCAGTGCATCTGAGAGCAACATTAGTGAAGAAACCCAAACTTTCTGTCTGAATTCATCTGGATCTAGCCAATTTCTGACACACCTTGCTTTCCTGCCTGAAATCTGCAATTCAAATGGAGAAGCAGAGCAAAATAACCCCAAGGCTTCCCAGGGCTGCAAATCCTGAATAACTTCCAATGAGCAGGCGACCCTTGAAAGTCTAAAGAAGGAACAAGGGTGGATGAGTGGTGTGGAAAAGATAGCTTAGGATTTGGAGACTGAGGAGCTGTTGAGACTGAAAACCTCATTTGCACACAGTAGATTATGTTATTAATATTTAATAAGGTTCCTCACAAAGCTGAAGATGCCCTGTGAGAAGGTACCAGTGGCTGACCCTCCTGCTGGCTCCTGCCTGTGTGAGGAGATGGGGCACAGGATTCACAACAAGGAGGAAAAGGAGCTCTTGCTTACAGCAATTCCATTTTGGGCAGGCAGGAAAACTTGATCTCACTCGATTTTCCTCTTTCTTATCCCTGCTGCTGAGCAGTTCCCAGAAGAAAAGTGCCCCCAAATCAAAATTTCCATACAACTGAAGAAAAAATAAAAATAATAATAAAAAAAAAATTGAAAAAAAGGTTACAAAAATACCATCTAGGTGTTTTTAAATGGGTGAGTTACTGTTCCTCTTAGGGTAAAGGCTTCCCAGAAGGTTTCCACACAGTAAACACTCAGGGGTGGCTCTGCTCATCTCACTCAGCTCCTCGTGGCTCAAATCCTCACCTTGCCTGCTGCACGGGCAGCCCCTTGTCACCTTCTCAGAAAGCTCAGAATGTGGGCAGTTGGCAAAAACCAGAAAACCAGTGCTGCAAAACCCACTCAGAGCCTGGGCTACCTCGGGAGGAGGGGCCCAGCTTGGCTCAGGGCTTTGCAAAGAGAAGGAGGCAATGTAAAGGATAAGGAAAATTTATAGCACATTTACTTTCAGCAAATGTTTTTTGAATGACTGAATAAACCCCCACTCTCTTTAACACGAGGCCTCCCTGGCACACAATGCAGCTTTTGATGCTCATTAAAAGGTTTACCTTATGCAGGCATGTAATTAGAGCCAGGCAGGATAAAAATCTCCCTTCTGATTACTGCATCACCTATAGAGATCGAGATCCCAGCTGAGGGTGCAGAGCCAGTCTAGGAAATACCATTTTTCTTGAATTCAAGTCATGGCACGCACAGCAGGATCACAACTCTTGCAAGGTGGTCTCGGCAAAGCCCAGGAGAGGGAGCACCAGTGAGAAATCGGTCGGGATTAACAAGTGAAAGGTGGGAAGAATTCAGCAAGTGTAATGGGCAGTGTGGAAACAGAATAAATATTTCCCTGCATCCCAACTGGTCCGGTGACTGCAGATCCCAGCAGAGCTATAAAGATCTACTAACAAGCAGTCTTTTTAAAATCAAAGACAATGGTGTTGAATGTATATTTTAAATAAATTGCTTTCCTTTTCAGAGGACTTCCCCTCCCTTCTCCCCCCCCCCTTGAAGTTTGAACCTCCTTGCCAAGAAACCAAACGCCTTAAAGCGCCTTCGAAACGGCGAGTCTGCCGAAACCCTTTTCACATTCAAAGTGTGCAGCCAAACGTGGCCAGAAGTTGTGACAGCAGAGCTCCTCCGAGCACAGAGTCAGCATGAACCTGGGTGATCATAGAATCATAGAATTGGCTGGGTTGGAAGGGACCTCAGAGATCATCAAGTCCAACCCTTGATCCACTCCTGCTGCAGTTCCCAGCCCATGGCACTCAGTGCCACATCCAGGCTCTTTGGAAAGATCTCCAGACACGGAGAATCCACTACTTCCCTGGGCAGCCCATTCCAATGCCTGATCACCCTCTCCAGAAAGAAATTCTTTCTCATCTCCAACCTAAACCTCCCCTGGCACAACTTGAGACCCTGCCCTCTTGTCTTGCTGAGAGTTGCCTGGGAAAAGAGCCCAACCCCCCCTGGCTCCAACCTCCTTTCAGGGAGTTGGAGAGAGTGATGAGGTCTCCCCTGAGCCTCCTCTTCTCCAGCCTCAACACCCCCAGCTCTCTCAGCCTCTCCTGATGGGGGGAGAGAGGAGGCAGCCGGAGGAGAGGCAGCTTTCCTACCGCCACAGAGCCACCCGACGTGGCCCTGGGACTTTGCCAGTGACGTAGGGCAAGGGAGTTCCCAGGAGCCCCTCATTAATGAGCAGTCACCCAATCACCGGGGTGGCCGAGGTGATTTCCCCAGCCGGGATGCACTTCCCTCCTTTCTCCGATTACTGCTAAACCACCCGTGGCAGCGATGCCTTAGCCCCGCAGCTCAGGAAAGGTTTCTCAACAGGGCTTTTGTTGTTAACTTCAGCAGAAATATTATTTTCGAAACCATTTCTCCGGGGACTCACCCCACCGGATCCCCTCAGTAGTCCCCCACATCCGATCCCGCTCACACACGCTGCACACCACGCAAGCTGAACACTGAGCTATTCTGTCGATGGCTGCTGTATATTTTTCAAGAGAAAACTCCAAACATTTCAGAGTTTACTCGCCCCCCCTCCTCGGGGCTCCTCACTCCTCCGCCCCGGGTTGTGAGAACAGGATTCTGCTCAGATGGGAAAACCAAACCAGCAGAGTCTGAGGCCCCAGCTCTGCTTTTTGAGCCACATTTGCACCTGGGCAGGCACTCATCGGGGTAGGGGGAAAAGAAATCTTGTGAGGGTCCCTTGTTAGGATGCTAAAAGCACAGTGGAGAAGCTGCAGTGGGAGATACAAACGTTTCTGATCTGGATGCTGTTTGACAAGAAGAAATGAATGGTGCCCATTGTGGATTAGGATGACAATGGTCACAGTGAAAGGTTCCCCTTCCTGCTGCCAGAGCTTCCCTAGGAGAGGAGAGGAGAGGGCTCCTCTAGGGAATTTCTCAGGGGCTGCACCACACCTCTACGTGTCCTGAATGTGTCCCAGAGGACACAAAGCCCAGACCTGCTGCAAGCAGTTTGGTGGTAATACATTCATTAAATAGTCAACTAATAACTTCTGGAAGTTTTCCCTTTTACACACAGTTTACACAAGACCTCTACAGGTTTTGTTTTCCCGTACCTTAATAAGGACTGCAGTCAATCCTTCCCCAGTCTGAGAAGCCTGACAGCAAGCCTTGGAGACAGAAGACTTTTCTTCTCAGAAGCAAGTCAGGGCAGCACAGCAATCCCCCCAATCTCCTAGACCAGTATCTCTGCATCCTCCACTGAGGGATACTTCTCCAGGGATGGAAAGAATCCTGTTCCCAGGACCCCTTCAACTAGACCTGTCCACTAAGAAGGGGAAGGCAGGAAGGAGATGGGGACAACGAGACTCACAAAATGGGCTCTGGAGCCTCCTGATACCTGTGAACCAAGTGAGAGCCACAACATCCCACCCCACATAAATCCCACCTACTCTTACTGAGAAAACACTCTCTGATTTCATAGTGAACTTCCTCCTGCAAGAATCAGAATGAAGAGTTCCTGAGACTGTGAGAAAAACCCGATGGCCCCAAAAAAGCATAAACAGCTCCCCACAGGATGGCTGAAGCCAAATAAGAGAAGGGGGAGTCCAGCTGACAGGGCTATCAGGACATCCAGACTGTGAAGGTTAATGTTGGCTCTGCACACTGACACTAATAATGTCCCAACACCAAGGCAACTAAACACCTGTAAGCTACAGGTTACCCTCCAGCAGCAGAGCAGGGTTTGGATTGTATTGCTCACACCATAAATCACTGTGTCAGCTGCCCCAGCCATTTCCCCTCGCCAGAGGGTAACTGGGTAAAAGTGCTGGGTGCTTGCACGATGGTTGGGGCCAATTAGCTTAAAAAAATATATAATAATGAGGAGGGGGTGGTGGGAAATAAAAGAATGCACAGTGCCTTTTTCCAAAATAACACTCCATATATTTGCATGGAGCAGTTCAGCACGTTTCTGCATTTCTGATCACACCTCTGGGTGCATCAAAAGCGTTATTAATTTCCATCGAGGAGGATTAAGAAGCTTAAATCGTTAGCACTCATTTACTCAGACTTAATGCATTTTTAACGCTGTCTCGTTTTCTGGTGATGTGCTAATCAGCAGCAATAAAATCCTTAAAAGGGATAAAACACCCAAAGGGTCAGCCTTAGGTAGAGGGTGTCCTTCTATGCAGCCAACAGGTTCAACCCCCTCGCCTGCCTCCAGAAGCCCAGCAGATAATCTGGGACTCTGGGCTGGGGTTGTCAGCTTGTGGGAGCTCCCGCAGGGATTTTCCCAGCGCAGCTTCTCGCTGCCATCACGTGTCGTCCACGAACAACCCCTCCAGCTCCCCACTTGCTTTCCTGTACAAGTGATAAGGAGGAAATCCGTCCCAGACAGACAGAGAGGCAGTTTACCCCGGCTGCAGGCAGTGCAAAGCCCGCAGCTGGCAGGGCATTAATTAGAGGTGGCCGCCAATTAAGAGCCGAGCTGCAGTTGCCAGGGCAGGCACCGGGCTGGCTGGCGGCGGGTCAAGAGCAACAACCCCTCGGAGCGTAGAGGAGAAAGGAGCTCAGCATCCCGTAACTCCTGGTTACTCACTGCAGTGACCTCAGCTGCCAGACCTGCCCGGCTGTTACCGGGGCTTTTCATGACACCTCATCGGCTTAACACTGACCGCAGCCGATACAAGGAAGAAAAAAAAAATAATAACAAAAAAATCTATATATTATATAGATATTTTTAAAGCACATTCCCCCAGAGCAGTGGAATAGAGCCATCAGCCCTTACCTGCACTTGCCCCCCTTGCTGCAGCCGCGGCTCTCCCATGACTCTGCCCGCAGCGAGGCTGGGACCCTGGGGCTCCAGGGGGATCTTCTGCCGGGCTGCAATAGAAAAAGGTTAGTTTAAAGCTCCTTATTTGGGCAGTGATGTAAAGGGAAGTTGTTCAGGCAGCACCACCCCCTTTTTCCATTCACTACACATTGTTTCCTGTTGTCAACCAGCTGCTGGGGCTTTCGGCACAGACAAGGGAATCCTTCAGCCCCGCCTGGCTCCGGGCGCTGCCCGCTCCCGCCTGCCCCCGCGGGGGGGTTGGGGGGAGCAAAACTCCCCCGGGCTGGAGCACAGGAGAGGGGCGGAGATGGGGAGGGTGTCCCCTCCTCGCCCTGACAAGGTTTTCCACCCCTCCAGCGGTTTGTTGGCTGCCGGGGTGGTGGAAGGAGGGGAGCGGACCCAGGGATCCGGCTGCCGGGAGGATGGAGGGGGGGGACCTGGCCCGGGGTGGGGTTCGGCGGTGCCAGAGCGGCTCGTCCACCCCACCGCCTCCTTTCTCTCGCCATCCCTCCCTCGCCGCCTTCCTCTCTGACCTCCTCCTCCTCCTCGTCCCCTCTCCATCTGTCCCTGCTCTTCCCTTTCCGCCGGGTTCAGGAGCGGGAGGGGGGGCCGGGACTCCGAACCCACGGAAGAAACCAACCCCTCCCCCCCCAAAAAAAAACCACAAACAAACAAACCAAAAAACAACCAACCAAACAAAAAACCAACCAAACAAAAAAACCCCAACAAACAACAACAAAAAATCAACAAAAAAACCCCAAACAAACAAAAAACCCAACCCACCCAACAAAAAAAACCCCAAAACACCAACCCCCCAGTCATACCCCGTGGGGTTGTGTGGGGTTTTTTCCTTTTTTTTTTTTTTTTAATTCCTTGCTCAATGATCGCTGCTGTAACAAGCCGAAAGGCCGAGCCCTTGCACTAAAAAAGGGGGAGACAAAGTGCTCCTTCATTCGGTCAAAAGCAAAACCAACAGGCCGGGCAAGCCCTGTGTCCCTCTTCCTCGGGGGATGGGAAAAGGACTCCAGGGGTGTTTGTCCCGGTTCCGAGGACAGCGGGAGAACCCCGTGGTTCCAGGCAGACAGCTGGCATGGACTGAGCTGGGGGGGGAAGGGGGGAAGGGGGAAGAATATCCTTGTATCCCAGGCTGTGTTTACATTTAAAATAGATTCGCACATTCAGCAAAATGTTTCGAGTTTCTTCTGTAGCTGATAGAAGTGCGACTGTAGGTAGGGGTTTTACTGGCAAAAACCCGAGAACTCTTGCCAAGGTTACTTACTTTGCTCTGCTCATCAGTGTATTACTTGATAACTAATGGCCACTCCAGGGTGAAACCCGGTAAAACATTCTGTGGTGAGAGAAGCTACACCCCAGCAAAGCTGGAACTCAGCTCCCCTTTTCTAGTGCAGCACAAAAAAAAAAAAAAAATTAAAAAAAAATCACTATTTAAAAAGAAAAACAAAGAAAGCACCCTCAACCCCTACTATTACCAAGCCTGTTGCTCCTATCTGACTCCAGACCTTAAAAAGTCAGAGTTGTAACTTAAAGATGAAATAACAAAGATGGGAGGGCTCTGTTATGGGAAGAAATGCAGCTGGATGTGTTTTTTGGGGTGAACAGAGTGGTTATTTCACTCAGAAAACAGCATGTTGCTCTTCAGGAAAATTAGGGATTGGAGACCTGTTATTGAAACATCAGCCTGGCCACAGAGCAAACTCCATGTCACCTGCATCCCCGAACTGTTCTTAGTGCCAAAAATAAGAAGAAAATCCCCTGTAACACATGCTCCAAGAAACTTGGAGCGTGTTATTGCCTCAATAGCCCAGTTTCACACCCAATTTCAGCTTCTCTCACTCCGGGCAGAAATGAGAATTAGGAGCGTGATGTAAAAACACTTCATGGTTTTATTTGCTTAATTTTGCTCCCATGCTCCCCCCCTTCTCCCTCAGCCTGAGTCACTTTGGTGTCAGCAGGTGCAGTTGCTTAAGGTCCTCCAGGAATTGCACGGATGGAGTCAGACACGGGAGAGGCTGATGGGCCCACGAGGACTCTCAAGCAGTGCACGTGGAGTGGCCTCTGCCCTGCCAAACCTCCCTCAATAAACACTGGAATTGGGTGTGTTTTCCCCTCGAGCTGTGATGAAAAAGCCACTCTGTCCCCTCGGTGGGGTCACAGCCCCAGCTGCACATCCTGGCCACAGCAAGCAGACTGCAGCTGGAGCTCTGCACCAACTCACTGATGGGCCAAGAGCAGTAAAAGCAGCTTGTCACCTAAAGGCCACCCAGGTGGAGCAAGGGGGACTGTGGTGATGGAAGGGATAGGATGTGGCAAAGCATTCCCTTTCTTCATCAAACTGGACCTCGAGTGTTTGGGACAGACACGTAAGGAATGAAAAAGAGCACACCAGAGCATGGACAGAAGTGCAAGGAGCCCTAATTAGAAGTTAAGCAGCCACCACCCTGGTCTCATTTACACCACACCACAGTGAGCAAAAATCAGTTACACATCTCAGTAACTTTGTAAGCCTCAGACTCCTGATGGTTGGGATTTTACCAGGCCAGACAGATAGATCATCTCCTCTGCATACATCTACCATCTTCCTTCATTTTTTTTTTTTTTTTTTAAACATGGACATGAACGGGTGGCTCGTCAAGCTGTGAGAAGCAGTAATTAAAACACCACCTTCCAGTCTGGAAGGCTGAGGGAAGCTGTGTGCCTGGGAGAGGCTTCAGCATCTCTGCCATGATAAATTTGCTCTCCTTGGAAGACAAAGCCCCAGAAATTCATGAAAAGAGCAGCAAGGTGCTAGAGTTGCTTTTCAAGTGGCCCACACAGTACCAAATGTGGACACATTTTAGATTTTCCTTTTAAAAAAACAAAATTAAAGATTTTTAAAATTTCTTTTTAACCAGCATCCTTGACTGCCTCTCACACCAAACACCCAAACCCTCTCTTTCCAGTTATGGAGATCCATCTCTGTGCTCCAACACCCAAAAACCTTGAGGTATTTTTCCCCTGAACAGTACAAACATGGCCATTCAAGGCAATTAACACAAAGGTGTTTTTTGGGGGGTGGTTTTGCTTAGGTGGAAGAGTGTGGTTTGGCTTAAATGAGAAAACGAAGGAAGGGGCAGGTTCCCCTGAGACTCCTCTCCCCACTGCAGGGGCAGGGGGTTAAGTTCAGGCCACGGTGGGCAATTCTGTGGAAATCCCTTGTTAGAAATCAGCATTTAGTCAGGAAAGGGTGGTCTGGTCTGCAGGTACAGGATGGTTCAAACAACCACATCTCCCTCAAAGGTCAGGCTCTTTTCCTCCCTTGAGTGTTCAGCCTGGTTCTGCTCACCCACCCCTCCTCACCTCACCGTGGCCCATGGTGTGCCAAAAAGCTCCAAATTACTGGCTGCCAGAAAAGGCTTCTCTGGAACTATTCTCATGGCTTTTTGTTTGTTTGGTTTTTAGCTCTGTTAGTTTTTCCATCATCCCTGCTCTGTGCTGGAGGGTGCTCCAGAGGAGCCTCAGTGCTCACACACTTCCAGTAGGTCCCTAACTCCCCCCTAAAATGCATTAACAGAAGCTGAAAGCACAGCCAGGACTCTCAGCTTTTCCACATACATGAGAGCTGCTGTTTGAGGAACCTGATGGGAAAGAAGGTTCCTCAGAAGTGGGAAATCAGGGAGTTTGATCTCAGTTCTCCCACGGATTTGCTACACAGCTATCAACAAGTCTCTTCACCTTCTGTGTTAAAATCTTCCCATCCACAGAAACTGTCTGAGGACCTAAAATGCTGCTCTGTGCTTTGTCTTTTTTTTTTTAAAGCCCCCGTGCCCAAGTATGAGCACTTGTGCTACTAATTGAAGAGGGGACCAGGACGAGGGTTTATGTCATCCTTCCCCTGGGAAAGATGGAGCAGCAGAAACCTATGAATCAAATATGTTTCAGACACATTTAACAGCTTTTTACAACCTGAACTGTAAATCCCTAAAAGTGAAATGAGATCTTCAGACCTTTGAGACTCAGTCAGCATCACCACCAAGCCCTGAGCTCCCCTCACTTTTGGAAATCCCACCAGGCACCTTCCCTGAGGTGTGTTATTTGCAACAATCTGACCCCAGAAGCCCACATCCCTTTTCAGCCACCACATCAGCAGATGCCCAGGGAAAGGCAGCATCCACCCAGCTGCCTGGGTTCCCCTCACCAGGGCTCAGCTCTCCCCAGCTCCCCTCAGCCCTGGAGCTCAGGCACCACAGGAGCTCTGCATCTCACTTTTCCACATCTGCAACTGGGAATAACAGCGTTCCTTAACCCAAAAGGTCCTTCTGCTCATTAAACATTTCAAAAGCACGCAGCATAAGCTTCAATTACCAAAAAAA
Source organism: Calypte anna (assembly GCF_003957555.1). NCBI lineage: Eukaryota > Metazoa > Chordata > Aves > Apodiformes > Trochilidae > Calypte > Calypte anna. The sequence goes on from NC_044268.1 coordinate 308,237, forward strand.
TCACAGCAAAGTTTCATTATTATTCCAATACTTACATTAAAGACACATGTCCTGGTAAGTAGCAACCATGAGGAATCATTATGCTAATTTTAGACAACGCATCTGCTCAACGTTAAATCTGAAAACTTCGTCTTGAAGAAATACTTTAAATTATTTTCCTTCAGAATTGACATTTGTCAAACAATATGTTGTGAACAGGAACCACAGCCAAGGATGAGTAATGGGTGGGAGCACATGAATCCCACCACAGCCAAAAGCACCCAGGGACAGAGGCTGCAGCATTTTGGCAGGGCAGGAATTAATGAGTCAAACAGCCAGGCTGAGCTGCTGCCTGCCTCCCAGATGTCCCTACCAGTGGCACAAACCCTGGCACAAACCCTGTGTTCTTCCTCTGCCCATGCACCTTCCTTCCACCTTCTCTCCAGCAGCTCCCCCCCTGTCCTCTGCTCCTGCTGGAGGCCAGAGGAGGTCATGGAGATGATCCAAGGGCTGGAGCAGCTCTGATCTGGAGCCAGGCTGAGAGAGTTTGGGGTGTTCAGCCTGGAGAAGAGAAGGCTGCAATGGGGAGACCTTAGAGCACCTTTCAGTGCCTGAAGGGGCTCCAGGAAAGCTGGGGAGGGACCTGGGACAAGGGCCTGGAGGGATGGGACAAGAGGTGATGGCTTTAAACTGGCAGAGGGGAGACATTAGGAAGAAATTCTTTGGTGTGAGGGTGCTGAGCCCCTGGCTGCCTCCAGAAGCTGTGGCTGCCCCATCCCTGGCAGTGTTGAAGGTTGGATGAGGCTTGGAGCACCCTGGGCTGGTGGGAGGTGTTCCTGACCATGGCAGGGAGGTTTGAATTAGATGATCTTTAAGGTTCTTTCCACCACAAACTCGTCTGGGATTCTGTGATTCTATGGTTTATAGTCCCACATCCCAGCCCTAGGTGCTCAGACACAGACACTGGGAGCTCCCATGCCTTCGTGGGTCTCAGCAGACTGCCAGTGTGCTGCATGTCATTGCAGTGGTGTCACTACAGCCAGGATTACCCCAAGTGCTGCCAACACTTGGGCTTTAGAGGAAAACCCCAGGCAAGGTAATAGCTGGCTGCTTCTCCCACCCCCAGGGCAGCATTCCTGTCCTGCAGCAGAGGAGGAGGTGGTGGCTGTGGGCAGGGTGCCCTGGCTTGGACCTTTGGCCCTTGCTCACAGCCTGCTCTCAGGTTACTCTGCTCAGCTCAGGTCTCCTCACAGAGGGAAAGCCAGGACACTGCCTGTGGGGTCAGGGACTCTGAGATGAACTGGCAGGTCCACTTACTGCTTTTAGAAATTTCCCTTGAGCACCCAGACCATTGGAGAGATCCTCTTCTCAGGATCAGTAGGATGTACACAGAGAAACTTTCTCTAATAACGTTGCCCATTTGTTTCAATAGAGTAATTCCAAGGTTGAATTCAGCCCCAGATTCTTGGTGGTGTTTAGGTAGGACAGCTGGTGCTGGACATGGCCATTGACTTACCCAGAACAAGTAAAATAACAAATGACACAAGAAACATAGAATAATACACCCTCACTAGAGAAAAACCAGATAAATCTTGAAGTTCAGTCGTAAAGGGGGGATACATCATGAGATGGATGAGTACAAAGCCTGGATGGGGATGGACAGTGACAGCTCTTTTCTTCCAGAGGGAAACCCCTCAAGCATTCCCCAAACCTCCCTCCCCTCCTTGGATCTCAGGACAAGCAAACAACTCATCCACTTCTTCCACATCCAGTCTACTGAGCAGCAATCAGCAACTCTTAAGGCAGGAGCAGCAGAGCAGCAGCAGCCTGTATTTGGGCTGAAACTCCCCAAATCCCAGGGGGCTGTGATACCAGGTGCTAACACACCTGTGAGTGTTCTTGGAAAGATGATTTCCTCTGAGGATTTTCCTATGAGAAGCTTCTGCTTCTCTTTGCAGCAGGGCCATTACCTCATCTCTGCCACAAGAAACTCGCAACATTTCATCAGCTCAGATTCTCTCTTTCAAGTCTGAATTAGCAATAGGAAATCAGAATAGTTTTATTAGTGGAGGATGGACTTTTTTGAACAAACTTTAAGAATTAAACATAAGTTCTGCATCTGTGGCTAAATGCAAAAGGACTTGGGGGGGCTGTGTGTGGTGTGCATTTGGGCACTAACAGACAACATCTTTTGATGGCAGCTCATGGGAGCAGCCCAGGACAGCACCCAAAAAAGGAAAAAAACCCAAAACTAAACCATCATTCGGGCAAGAAACACAACCTTATAGTTAAGAGTTGATTTTTCTGCATTTGTAGAACAGGGATTTCTGTTCTTTGGTGTCTGAGCAAATGCACACAGCACAGCTTCTCCAATTCACAGCATTTGCTCTTGAAGTGGAGAAATATGCATCCATTAAATAATAATACTAATACCAGAACTGCTGCAAAACTAATTTCTGTGCTCTTGTCTTTCACCTAAGGGACCTCACAGCACAGTGACCGTGGCTCTGAAATATTTTGTGTAGAGTTAAAATTCAGACAAATCTTCAAACACAGGTAAGGGGCAGGGACGTGGGGGTCTGACAGGAGCTCTCACTGCTCACTTGCCAGCACTTGTCCCAAATGTTGTGGCTACTCAGCAGCTTGAACATCGAGGACTTCAAGGCTCCCAGCCAGCAGCCTTTACCTCTTTATTTGGCATCTCCATGTGCTGCTGCCTAGCACAAAGGAAGCCTTTAAAATACAGAGAAAAAGGGGGCTGGGGCTTTTAACCTTGCACACCTTTTCCCAATCTGCTATTCTTGGCAGCACAGGACTCTAAGCTATTGCTAATAAAAATATATTAATGTCTGTCTTCTGCAGCATGCTTCCTGGCTGGAATTTATCTCACCCAGCTTTGGATTTCTACAAAGTAAATACCTCCACACCTTCTTTTATGGAGGAAGTCCTAGAGTTGATTCACTTTGTTGTAAGATACACATCTCAAGTGGAGATGAATCATGCCCTGGAACATTTTTTTTTTCTCTCTACTGCCTGCAAAGTGAGAGCGGATGGCTTCCCAACTGGAGAGAGATGAGAGGAATCCCAACCCTGTTGCTCAAACTACCCCAAAACTCCAGAAAAGTGCTTCTAAAAGGATGTGTGTGGATGTGAGTGCATGAGTGTGCATGATTTTACACTTCATCAAATCACTAGGAACATCACCTGACTGCCCTCACTGCGGATATTATGCATTATTCATATGTTCAGTTGTATAGAATTCACTGAGCTCCATGAAAAAATATAAATGCAATGTAGATGAGGAAATTCATCAAAAGAACCCTTCCAAATAAGTTATAGTAACTTATAACTTCAAAACTTAGGAAATTAAGGCTTTGGATCACAGAGTAAAATACATCCAAATAAACATGAAGGTATCAAAAAAAAATCTCAACACCCCAAACAAATGCACTGCAAGAACTCATAAAATATCCCCTGCAGTGTTTGTGGTTCCAGGACCTGAGCTGTAATTCTTGATCCAATCAAGGTCTATCCACTCCTGAATCCCTTCTCCAGAGGAAGCCAGAAGTTACGTGGCTGTTCCATCAGAATGCACCCAGGAAGATTCAGCGAGGGAAGAGAAGGACAAAGGCTCTGCCCTGCTGGACTGAAATTCATCACTGTCAGGATGAAAATCCAGACCTGCAAACAGCTTGCACAAACAACAGCTGCAAAGTGCTTGAACCACTTGGAAGTCTACCTGCAGCCAGTAATTAGCTGACAATTAGTTGACAACAACCAGCAAGAAGATCCCCATGTAGGACCCAACCAACGCTGACTCTGCTGGGGGCTTCCCCTGAACCCCTGGTATGGATTTCTTTCCAGATCTGAGAAAATCATTTAGAACTGAGCTATTCCTGCCCAAAATCTCTGTTGTGTGGATCTCAGTCTTCCTAACAGATGAGTGCCCAAGGCTGGGGACAGAGGAGCTGCCGTGACCCCCCCCTTGTCATGGTGCTGGGGAACCAGCAGCTTCATTGGGAACAGGCTCCTCTCCTAACTAATTTGCTTCAGCATTCTCAGCATGGACATTTTCTCTGTATAAAAAGTCAAACGTTCAAGACTGTGATTAAATTTTAAAGAACTTTGGGTTTACAACTACTTGAAGCTCATTCTCCAGCCTAACATCACATTTGGTTATTTGATTGAGCAGAAAAACAGAGATGAAACACTTGGTTATCCTTTCTCTTTGCCTCCTGATTGCCTCTTCTTTCACAAGAGGGACAAACCTTGCTGCATTGCTTTACTTTAGCCTTTTTTTTTTTGTTTGTTTTTTCAGTGAAGTGGAGAGAGAGAGAAAAACTTTTCTGCATCTGAGCCCCCATGCCCTGGGCAAAACCAGAGCCGATCTTGGCCCACACAGCAGCTGGGTGATCCTTCTGCTGTATTACACCAGCTCTTGTGAAATTAGGGACTATGCATCCCCATGCATGTGCTGCTCACTTTGAAAAAAGAAGTTTTTAAAACCCATTAAAGCTCAGCCTTGTTAAGTTCCCCATTACAGCTCCCTGAAACAGCGTTACACTGTGTGGAAAAACCTGCTGCAAACCCCTTCTGCAGCCCCTTAAAGCTCCCAGCCAAGGGAAAAATCACAGAGTCCATGTGTAAAATCAATGCTTCCAATTCAGAGGGGCTTGGAGAAGAAACACAAAGAGGCAAAACTGCCTGAGAAAAGCATGGCTGAGCTGTCAAGTGCATATGGTGGCTGAATAAAAGGCTACATTGCTATGGGTGCGTTTCTGAAGCTGTGGATGATTTATTTCTAGACACAGAGAGACAGGACAGGCAGAGGGTGAATTTCAAGGCAGAGAAGGGCTGCTGTAAATTAGGCTGTCACTCTTTCTGTCTTCTAAAAAGAATGCCAGAGAGGTTAATTTAAACAGTGAGGTATGTTCCCCACTCTCTCAATTTTCTGCTCTCCCTCATGGCTCTATGGCAGGAGTTTGTTCCTGCTCTCCTCCCCATCAGGAGAATAGAAAAGGATTTCTGCTGGAGATCAGCCAATGCTCTGTGCTGAGGATCAGCAGAAGATGAGAAAATCTTTGAGCTTTAGGTGATGTCCAGATGTTTTTGCATCTGCTTTGGCATCTGAGGTGGTGTGTTGCATTCAGGAAAGCCATTCCCACATGCCATGCTGCCAAGCCCTGCAGATGCCTAAACTTGACTGAAAGCCATGTAGCACCTAAAATATCCCTGGGTGCTCAGATGCAGGCACCCACACATGCTCAGAACTGCCTCAGGCTTTGAAGCTGGATGCTTTGCTCAGACCTAGTCTTGATCCAAAGGGAAGACACCTGCTCAACCACCACCCACCAGGCATGGGCAGTCCCCAGGAGGTGCTGTAGGAGAATTGCTGATGGGCACTCACCTCCTTCCTAGAATAAGTCTTAGGAGGTTATCTTGGCCTAGAGGTTTGTCATCCCTCTTTAAGATTTCTGTTCCTGCTCCCTTCACTTTCAACAATGAAAGTTGGGAGACATCACCTTTTGGTGGAGACTGCCATGCAAGGTTGTGCCAGGATGTGGCCATCACTGTCTTGGTCACCTCTGGTGCCTTATTAAATTATAGAGTTAAAGTCTCACCTGCACACCCACAAAAGAGAACAAAGAGACCATGGCAGGCAGGAGAAACAAATAATGCCCTGTTCTGCTACTCCCAGGCCCATCCCAGGAGCCATCAACCCATCCCAGGATTATCTCCACAAGCCCAGAGAAGCACAGAACATAATAGCAGGTGGAGACCCAAATTATGGGGTCAGAGGAAGGGACACCCAGCCTGGCTCCTCAGGGCTGTCCCAGGAGAGCTCCAGACTCAAGAGAAGTTGTGAAACCCACTGAGATGAGACAACTGGAGGTCCTCTGGGACTTATGGGGTGTGGGACACAAGATGCAGGGGAAGGGAATCTGAACATTGCACAAGATGGACAATGAGATGTTCAGGGAAGGAACCACAGCTGGGGAAGGGAGGGATCAAGATGGCTTTGGGAGGAACATATGTGGTAAAAGAGAGGGATAAGGAGATAAAAAGGAACATCCCTTTGTGAGCAGTGTTGAACTGGAGTTGCTCTACAGAACCATGGCCAACTGCAACACCCAAACATTGGGGTTTCCTTGGTACACTGTGCTTTCAGAATGCCAGAACTATTTTGGAACCTCTGTGTCACCCAAAGACCAAAAGCTCTGAGAAAGTGACAGAAAAATTACTCCCTTGGTCATCCATCCAGAAGAACCACAACTCCTCCAGAAAGTGGTATTTTGACATCAACTCAGCAGTGCTAAGCTTCCTTCCCTGACTCTGCTTGGATGTTTAAAAGACTAGCTTGAACTTTTTTTTTTTTTTTTCTTTTAAATATATTATTTTGCTGTTTCAGTTCAGCACAGAAAGCTCCTAAAATTTTCCTTCAAGGGCTTAAATCTAAGTAATTACAGGCTACAGTCACACAGTCTATGCTGGCTGGTAGAGCTCTCTTCACTGCCAGAAAAGCAGGTCAATTATAAGCAATGAACCACATTACCAGGAGAGAAAGCTGGTTTGAATTCTGGTCAATTAGTGCTAAAACTGCCTTGGAAGAGAAAGGTAAATTGAGCTAATAGAGCTATGCAGTGAGACCTCCAGATCCCAGCACCCAGCACAGACAGCCCAGGCTTCAGTTCAGAGCTGGCAGAAATTAATGATGTGTTGGCATGCCATCAGCTTCCAACCTGCAGGCAGTGAGGTTCCCATCCTGCCTCTTCTCACCTCCAGCTTAGGGTCTCCCTTAAAAAACCACATGCTAACTCAGGGAGGATGCTGAAACATGTCAGTAACTCTAAACATCCCTGGGTTCCCTCCCTGATGGAGCCAGGAGAGGCTGGTGGGGGCCAAATCAAGGAAAGCTTGAGGTCAGAGAACAGGAGCACATGTTGGGTCCACCAAATCCCAAGGCTGTCCCACAAATCACCTTCACCACCACCACAGAGAAGGTGCCAGGGTGGCTCTAGGTCCCAGGAGGTGGCTGCAGGCAGAGATGCAGCCAGCATGGCCAGGCTGTGCCCACAGCATCACCCCCAGGCCTCTGCACAGCTCCTCTGCTTACACAGGGCAGGATGGGACCTGGCCAGGCACAACCTCATCAAGCAGGAAAGGTTAATGCCCATAGGGTCACAAACTGGCATGACAGAACCCATCAGCAGGACCTTGCCCATCACCTCACAGATGAACAGTGACATAAAGCTGATTAAGAAAGGAACTGAGCAGTAAAGCTCTGTCTGGACACAAAATGCAGCTACAGGACACCCTTTGGGTTGAATGAGGTTCATTCCCTTTCCCTTCTCCTTCTTGTGTGGGTTAACCCTAGAACAAAGTGGGGATTGTGAAAGCCCAGGAATACTCTGAGGTTCCTGGCAGGCAGTTTTATTGGCCTGCAGCTCCTCCAGCTTTTCTTAAAAAGCTCAGAAGCCAAACAACTGCAACCCAGAGCCCCACGTTCAGCTGTTTACAGGAAAACTGCTACAAAACCACCCCTGGTCCCTGGAGGATTCTTTTTTTCTTTTTTTTTTTTTTTTTCCTTTTACTCTGCTAAATGGTTGGGTGACCTCAAACAGCTGCAGGGCTCTCAGAAGCATGAGCTGACCTGACCTGCTGCTTATCTGAGCCACTCCCTGAGCTCCTGGCTGGAGCTGCAGGACCTTCCCAGGGACCTCACAGCTCTGTGGACATCATCCTGGTCACAGCACCAGCACTCCAAAGGCAGGTGGCACATCACTACATTACAGTGAGCATAAAAAGGGAGGGATGCTTCCTTGCTAGGCAGGCAGTGATTGACTTGCTCATGTAAGACTATTCCTTAAGCAGCTTTGCTTTTTTATACCTATCCCAGAACAGATCCATGCCTAGTGGTATTAATAAGAGCTGTGTCGGTCTCTTTTTTAAATGTTATTCAGATCCACTCAAAGATTTTTTTCCTTGGTAATGAATTCCAGGGTTTAATTATGCACTGTGTTAACAGGCTTGGTGTTTTTAAATGTAATATTTAATCTTGTTAGAGGCCATGTGCTCTTGCATTCTCAGAGCAGGTTGAATAGCAAGACTAGGGGGTCCTGTACACCTTTACAGCATCCCTCTTGTATGGATGGAGTTTCTGTGTGCTGGATACACTGTCACTCTGGTGCATCTTCACCAGGAGTCACTCCTTAATGTTGCTTTGCTTTATAGAAATCCTTCCCCTCCATCTCAATGAATGCCAACAGAACTGAAAACTGAGTTGCTCCATACTCAGTAACTCTCCCAGCAGGATTTGGGGAGAATTTATTTTTTTTTAAAAAAGAGTTTAAGCACTGGCATTCTTGAGGCAAAGATTTCACATTGGCTGTCGTGCTACCCCAGCCAGCAGAGGACAAAACCCTTCCAGATCCCTGCAGCACAAACCATGCCCAGCATCTTCCAGACAAGTTCTCCCTATGGCATGAGCTGGGTTAATACCTGTGCAAGGGGTGAAAGGACAGCCATACCCAGAATCGTAGAATAGAATCATAGAATTAGCCGGGTTGGAAGGGACCTCAGAGATCATCTAGTCCAACCCTTGACCCACCGGAGCAGTTGCTAGACCATGGCACTGAGTGCCACATCCAGTCTTTTTTTAAATGTCTCCAGGGACGGAGAATCTACCACCTCACCGGGCAGTCCATACCATAGCCTGATCACCCTCTCCAGAAAGAAATTCTTTCTAATATCTAACCTAAACCTCCCCTGGCACAACTTAAGACTGTGTCCTCTTGTCTTGTTGAAGGTCGTCTGTGAAAAGACTCCAGTTCCCACCTCGCTACAGCCTCCTTTCAGGGAGTTGTAGACAGCAATGAGGTCTCCCCTGAGCCTCCTCTTCTTCAGGCTGAACAGCCCCAGCTCTCTCAGCCTCTCCTCATAGGGCCTGTGCTCGAGTCCCTTCACCAGCCTGGTTGCCCTCCTTTGGACCTGTTCCAGGACCTCTACATCCTTCTTAAACTGAGGGGCCCAGAACTGGACACAGTACTCGAGGTGTGGCCTAACCAGGGCTGAGTACAGGGGCAGAATCACCTCCCTGGACCTGCTGGTGACGCTGTTTTTGATACAGGCCAGGATGCCATTGGACACAGCTTCCCTGTCAGCCTCTCCCCCATGCTATAACACCAACATTTTCTTATCACCTTCCCCATTGCCATGATATGACAACTGGATCTAATACTGATGAAGATTAAAAATGTGCACAGATTTCAGACTGACTCCTCCAAATGCCACTGGTTGACTTCCCCTCTACACAACCAGTCCATGGTACCCTCCTGTTTTCAACATTCACACCCCAGAGAGGAGGTTTTTTTTTTCCTGTACCCAGAAGAAATAAGAAAATGAACCTACCCACCTCACTGCTGGAAGATGCTGTTTACTCACCTACTTAATTTTGCTTCTGTGGTATAATAATAATAATAATGACATAAGAAAACAACCAAGACAAAATAAAGGCATTTTGTTTATCTGTGTCAACATGAAACTGAGCTAGTAAACATTTCTCTTAAAACCTGGTTATCTTTTTGAGTTAAAAGTTACTTCATCTTCCAGAATTAAATGCCTAACTGTGGTCACATTGGATTTAAGCAAGTCCAAAAAAATATATAAAAAATATATTAATTACCTCCTTGTTTGTGAGAATAATTTTTGTGGGGTTTTTCCATATAAACAACATAAAAACCAAGACCAGGCAAATATCACGACTGCTTCTATAGCTACAGAATAGAGCTAAAGACTGAAATATGCTGTATACTTGAGATATATCTGAAGAGTAAAAGGCTTCAGCAGCTGAGAGTTCCCATGTCAGGAACATTAACAGCAGCACATCATTTCCCACTTCAGGATTTTTGCTCCATAACCCCCGTGTTAGTTTAACACAGGCACAGAGGCAAATCCATCATCCCTCTCACCTCCCGTACAGCAACGTTGCTCACGTTGACTGGAGCTGACCCATTACTCACAGACAGCTGCCCAGCTGGGCTGCTTCCTTTCCTCAAAACTCAGATATGGAAATGGATTAAAAAATTGTGTGCTGACTCTGGGCCCATCTGTCCTCTCCCCCTCTCAGCCCCCTGTGGCTGCCCATACGTTCACAAGGTATAGATAGATTCTACCCCTGTGCTCAGCTCTGGTGAGGCCACAGCTTGAGTCCTGTGTCCAGTTCTGGGCCCCTCAGCTCAGGAAGGAGATCGAGGTGCTGGAGCAGGTCCAGAGAAGAGCAAGGAGGCTGTGAAGGGATCCAGCAGAATTCCTGTGAGGAAGGGCTGAGGGAGCTGGGGGTGTTGAGGCTGGAGAAGAGGAGGCTCAGGGGAGACCTCATCACTCTCTACAACTCCCTGAAAGGAGGTTGGAGCCAGGGGGGGGTTGGGCTCTTTTCCCAGGCAACTCTCAGCAAGACAAGAGGGCAGGGTCTCAAGTTGTGCCAGGGGAGGTTTAGGTTGGAGATGAGAAAGAATTTCTTTCTGGAGAGGGTGATCAGGCATTGGAATGGGCTGCCCAGGGAAGTAGTGGATTCTCCGTGTCTGGAGATCTTTCCAAAGAGCCTGGATGTGGCACTGAGTGCCATGGGCTGGGAACTGCAGCAGGAGTGGATCAAGGGTTGGACTTGGTGATCTCTGAGGTCCCTTCCAACCCAGCCCATTCTAGGATTCTATGATGTAAGGCCACTTTCTCCTCTGGTTCTGACCACAGGCAAACACTCCGCAGATTTTTAGTTATTGCATTTCTAAAATTTCCAAAGGATAACAGAGCCCTTGAGCCAGTGCAAATTGCTCTGGTAAAAAATCCCAGCAAAGGCAGAGGATGGTCTTGAAATGCACATGGAAACACTTTGCCAAACATCTTTGAAAAAAACCCAAGAGAGAAACAATATATCCCATAATACAATGTATTCATGAGCATGCTATGGCTAAAGCGCAATTGCTGTGCTGTTGGGTTTGTTTTTTTTTTTTTCTTTTTGACATCCATGTGAGTGTATTTAAATGATTATGGATGAAAGACAATAAAAGATGAAGAATGACATTTGAAAAAGCAGCTCCCTTTTCTCTGCTGGCATTGCTTGTGGCTTCTTTGAACAGGACTGCTTTTGTTCTTTGTGGATACATATACCTTCCAGAGCATAAAACCCACTTTCCTAAGAAATAAATGCTTCAACCTGAACCTTCTAAATAACTTCCATTTGAAAACCAGAACTGGTAAATAGCCCAGGGTCATCCTAGTAAAATTGGAAGGACTTTTAGATGACCAAGATAGGGTAAAGGTTTCCCCGCAGAGTCACACACAAATGTGGAACTGAATCTGTGGGCTTGCTCTCTTCTGTGACAAATCTTTACAGGAAAACAGAGAGAAAAAGCTGATCTCTGCTAGATGAGACTTCGAGTCACCAGCTGAGGGCCAAACCCACTGTGATTAAAAACACTAACACATGTTTTGGGATTACCCTCACTGCTAAGACAAGTTTGCCAGTCCAGTATCAGTGGTTTAGTGCTGTAATCAGGATGTGGCCAAGTAAAAGAAGACTCTTTCCATACCTACATGCTGGAACTGGATCTCAGAGATGCCCAACATCAAGTCCAGGCAGGCCATGCACTGAGAAAGACCTCACACATAATCTGATCAATTTTGTAGAACATAATCCTTTGGAATCTCTCTGAATTAATACTCATTTTAACTCGAAAACCCTTGGGACAACTTTGTACATCAGCTTCCCAGGCAATTCAGTGTCATATGGAGGAGCATCCTGGGAAAGATTCTAAAAATAAGCCCTCTGGTTACCACAGCAGAGTACCCAAACATGCATGGAAATATTTTAGTATAAACAGAACCTGGATTTCACTTTTTTCTGCCCCATCTCCCAGGATCATAACCTACCATGGTATGTTCCAGGTACCTATAATTAAAATTCAATTTCTTTTTTTTTTCTCTGCACTGAGCTCCATCCATCTCTTACACCCACTTTGAACCTCATTTGCTCGCAGCTGCCTGGGGTTTCTATTCAGTCCAAGAGACCTTTTCCTAACTCTGAATGAAAAAACCATCAACAACTTTCTAATTTTGGATCTGTGAACAAACCTTGGAGCCTGGGCACTCTTCAGGAGACTGAGACAAGTGATGTGAGCAGCTGCACTCTGCTTTTTACAAACCTCCCCAGCCCTGGGATCTTGGTAAGATGCAAACACCAAATAAGCATCTGGATTGCCCGGGGAAAAAGGTTTTACTTAATATCAAAGCAGGAGAAGTAGCCAATGAGCAGTTTCTGAGAGGTGACAGAACACTGACATGTGGCTGGACCAGACTTACAACTTCCTGCCAAATATCTGTAAGAACTTCAGCATCTGTGCTTGATGTTCAGATATAGCTCAAAAAAAAAAAAATCCAAACAACCCCCGAAAAAAAACGAAAAAAACCCCAAACAGACCCAAACCAAGCTATATGCACACTTTGCAACAATTTCTGCTTCTGCAGAGCTCGGGTTGCTCTCTCTGCAGAACCAGGCTCAGCCCCTTCTGTATCTCCAGCAAGACTTTGCTGTGCTGAAGAAGCAGCAGCAACAATGAGCCAGCCCCTGAAGCACACCTCTTGCTTTGGGTGTCTTGTACTTTTCAGGTGATATCAAGCAGAAGCCATCCAAATCAAGATGATTCCAGATGAGAACTGGATCAGTTCTTGAAGATCTTGGTGTCACCAGGTTAATGACCCCAAGGCTGGGGATGGGTGCCATGGCTTTCCTCAGCCAGAGCCCATTGCAGGTCAGAGCTGCAATGCTAAGTTGAAGGAGATCCTGGACCACAACCCACCTCACTACTGGAACATGATCTTTACCCCACTACTTATTTCCATTGCAGTGGTCTGTTAACCCTTCCCTGGTGAGAACTGGATGGTGATTGCTACTGCCAGTGCCCTACAGACCCAGAAGCTGCCAACCTGCCCTTAAAAACCTGTGCAGGAAGGTGCCTGGGAGGAACTCACCAGGAATAATCTCAAAACAAGGCTCCAAAGGCAGCAAAATTTAACCCCAGAAACTGTTGCAACAAAACTTTCAGTGCTTACTTATTTAGCCTTCATGCAGAATTAGAGGCAGGCCAGTAAAAACACAGCCTTATCCTGGTAAGAAATCATCCACACATTTCAGTGTGCCACCTGCACACACTGAACAAATCTACAAGGCCCTAAATATAAATAGACAGCCCTTTCCTGGCTGTTAAAATGAACACTACCTCAGCTTGTTCTCCAAGAAGGCCAAAATTATAGCTTCTTGGAGATCAGAAACATTTTTAGGGTGGGACACTTTCTGCACCACCACCCCCCCCCCTCCACTCTTCTTTTTACATGTTTGTAGTTTTATGAATAAGGCATTCATTGTGCCCAAACCCCAAAGATATCCACCTTGGAGGGAGAGCTAAAATTAGTGTTCAGTATATTCCTGAAACTGACAGAAGAAAAAAAGGGCTGGTGTGGGATGCTAGAGATTCAGCAAGCAAAACAACAGCCCTGGCCAGGCTGGGTCCTGAGCTGCACCTCTTGCTGGAGAGCTGATGGTTTGGCAATCACCCCACACAACACACACACTTGTTTACCTGTCAAAAAACCTTAGTTATTCCTGCAATGTCCAGCAGTATAATGCTGTGCCAGAACACACATGCCTGACCAGGTGGCTCTGGGAGCAGAGCAAGCATCAAGCAGCAACTGAGTGAGCAAAGACCATCCTGAGATTCCATCCCAGAGTCATTTTGCAAGCAGCACGTGTGGCAATTACATCTCCTGCTCTGAAATTACAGGGAGCACAACATGGTTATCAGCACAGGACCAGGGGAAAAGCAAAAGAAACCTCCTCTTTGCTCCAGGTGATGTTAGGGAATCCATGGCCAGAGGTGCCCAGCTGCAGGAGAGAGCCCTGGGTCACTCACCTTGCATGGAAAAATCCAGAGCAAGCAGGTAAGGAAAGCAGAGCCTCCCTGATTGCCCTGGCTGGAGGGAAACTGGTTGGTTTTTGTGTGTATATATAAATGTATGGATGTATATACCTATATATAACCTGAGCACACCCTGGGTGCCCTGCCAGCAAAGGGCAGGAGTGCTGGCAGGCAGCCCTGGGTGGCACATGCCCCTCCTTCCCCTCCCCACCCTTCGCTTACATTTCATCTACTCTACTCTTGATTCCAAGGTTTAATAACATTTAATCCTGGCATGTCTTGAATTAATTAATTAGATCTCATTCCAAGCCACCCTGCCAATTTCTGCAATTACACTCTTACTCACAGCAGAGTCAGAGCCCCGAGCAGAAGCAGCCACAGCCCCCCCAGGGCTGGGTGAGCCCAGGCACTCTGAGCAAAGGGCTGGATTCCCAAGCACATCGATTATTCTCTTCTGTTATTTCCCCACTAGGAAACTCCTACAGGGATGAGCAGCCCCATCATGAGGTTGGCCTCACTCCCCTCACAGCCTGCAGGAGAAGAGTGGGAGTCCCAGCCCTGCAAAGTCACTCTTTACTCATCAAAATTGATGAGTTTGGAATAATTAGCTACCAGGTATCTGATCCATGTGCTCCACCTACAGCTCTTCTACCCCCTCCCTATGCTTCTGAGCTTGCTTCCCTCTTCAACCCATCCTCAGTAAACAACTTTTTTATTCCCCAATACAAAGAAACCACAAAAATTATTTTTTTTTTCCACCAGGAACCAGCTGTGGGAATTCAGGAGAAATGGGTATGTTCTGGCAGGCCAGCTGCATTACTCCCTGTACTGATCTTCCTTGATAGATAATTTCCAGCAAGAATGACATCCCACTGCACATTCCATGGAGCACCCTCAAAGCCCAGCAGCTACACTTTCAGCTCTCTGCCAGAGACAGACATGGACCAGAGAGCAGGAGATCCTTCCCACTGTCCCACTGCTTCCCACCATTCCATGCCCTGTAATGAATTCTGATCTCAGCAGATCCTCTGTCTGCTGCCAGGGTGCTGGGCAGGGACCCTGATGAAGTGCAGTTGTTTACAAACATGTTAAAGCACATTTCGACCCCATTGTTTCTCACTCCAGCTGCCCAAGTACTTTTTACTCAGCTCCTGGATTCGTACCAAAAAAATAAAAATGACAGATTGCCAAAAAGGACAGAGACAGAGGGGTGGATGGAGGGAGGGATGTGAAGTGGCAAGACAGCACAGCAGATGAATGTATTATCCCACTGCCTCTGGGAAGGGAGGTCAGGAGCTGAACCAGGCTGAAGAAACACACTGCAAGAAACACTTGTGAAATGAAAGGTCAGGGAGATAATGAGTTATAAGTGCAGCTAAGCAAGAACTTTTCACTGATGGAGTCAGCCCTGAGCTCTCACCTGCTGCTCCCAGGGTGCAAAATCTGTCCTCCCTTCCATTACTGCCACCAATGTGACAGAAATCCCAGTGATGCTCTCCAGGAAGCTCTGCTCTTCCCTGGCTGCTCTGATGTTATTTCCAAGCCAACAGCTTCTCCCTGAGAAAAAGCTGTGGCTTCTGCAGGGACACAACCACCACCTCCCCAGCTCAATCCCCCTCCCCAGCCCCTTTCTTGCTCCTGTGCTCACACAGGGAACTCTGCTGAGCTGCCCATCCTACACCTCTGTGTTTGGACACTGCAGATATCCCATGGCTGTGGATCTCCAACGTGGCCCCAGCTCTGGGAACCTGGCTGCAGCCAGGAGCAAGCTGCTGTCAGATGTGCAGCTTTGTGTTGTAAAGCAGGGAACAGACAGAGCCATTTCACAGAATGACAGAATAGTTCTGGTTGAAAAACACTTTCAGGATGATCAGGTCCAACTCTTCCCCCAGCACTGCCCAGGCCACCCCCACCCCATGTCCCTCATCCCCACATCCCCAGGGCTCTGAAACCCCTCCAGGGATGATGGGGACTCCAGCCCTGCCCTGGGCAGCCTGGGCCAGGCCCTGACAACCCTTTCCAGGGAGAAATTCTTCCCCAGCTCCAACCTAAACCTCCCCTGGCACAACTTGAGTTGTGCCCAAAGTTTCTCTTGTCCCATCCCTTGTTCCTTGGGAGCACAGGGGGAGGATGATTCCTGCCCTGCTCCTGCTGCCCACGCTGCTGCTGACACAAGCCAGGGGGCTGGTGGCTTTCTTGGTCAGCCAGGCACATGCTGGCTCCTCTTCAGCCACTGTTGACCAACACCCCCACGTCCACAGAATTCCCCAAAGCTGGGCAAATAGCATCTCTAAGGAGGGCAAAACTTCACCAGCAAATGGAGCAGCCTTGTAAAGGATACAAAGGGAAAAAGGTTGCAAAGGGCAGGGAGAGCTGCAAGGAGGACAGGACTTGGGTATCTGCTGCTCATGTCACTCAGATACAAAGGAAAAGACCTGATGCCAGTTTCTGTTTCTAAATATTTTGGATTACTATAAAGAGTCAGAAGGAAAATCATGGCATCAGGAGAGGCAAACTCCAGCCTAGCACTGCAATCCACATTTGCTGGGTTCAAAAAATCCCAGCAAACCCCTGCAGGGGAGCACAGGATGCTGTGGCTGGGCAGCCTGGAATAAAACCACTGGCACACTGTATGCAGAAATGAAATAAAATACCAATACCAGCAGCCCCTCAAAACACCTTTTTACATGCTCAGTCACTGCACATCTGCTCTAGGAATTGCAAACTTCTGCAATCACATCATCTCAGAGGGGCATAAAACCCTCAGAAACCCCATCAGAAAACAAAGCTCCCACCCCAGTGTCAGGCAGCAAGGGCCTGGGCTCCAGCCCCAAAGCATCCCACCAGCCCTGAGGTACCCCAGGCTTCCCCCATCCCTGGAGCAGGCAGGGGAGAGAGGGCTGAGCCTCCTACCTCTGGACAAGGAGCTACAGCTTCATCTTTGAGGAGACTCAGGTGTTCATCCGGTGACCTGGGAGAGGAACCCTGGGGGAGAAAAGATGAGACCTCAATGTATGGAGGCAGCTTTAAATGCCTGACATTTACACCACACACACACTCACATCCTCTCCAGCTGGATAGCAGCTCAAGATGTATTTTCACTTGCATCTCCTTATATCTATAAGGGCTTTTCCTTACTTGTCCTGCAATCCCTGCTGCCACTCATCTGGCCTAAGAGAGCAAATGATTTTTGGAGATCATTGCAGAGATTTTTTCTTTACCTATGAAATGGCCCATTTCTAACTACACAAAGACAAGGCAAAAGGAGTCTCGCCAGTAATGGGTTTTCCAGTTCTTTTAAAAGTGGACCCTGAATGCAAACTGGACCCCATCCTGACTCCTTCAGAACAGAAAAAGAAATATGAGCACTGCTCTGGGCTGCCTACACACCCAGACCTGACCCAGCCACAGCCTGCAACAGGGTGAGCTGCTATGGGCATGGTCAGGGACTGATCATTCCCTTCCCAGTCCTCACCTGGGGATCACCCTTCAGAGAAAACTAAAAATCACATGAGTCATGGGAAGGCCCCAGGGAAAGAAAATGTTGAAAAGACTGAGAATGTCTCAAAGCAAAACTGAAGAGCAAAGTTAGCCATAAAGCATCCTGGATGCAGGCAAAAAAAGGAAGAACAAGGAAGATGCCACTGGACATGGAGTTGCCTTGAGCCCCATGGGCATCCCTGTGGTGCCACAGAGCATCCTCAGTGCCCACCAAGCACCCAGGAGAGCACAAGAGGAGCAACTGCAGCCTGTAAAACAGCAGGGGGAAAAAAAGCAGCTTTGTCCTTGCATGACTCCTAGATGGAGATTTCAGGGCACTTTAGAGTCAACCATTAATTCTCATAATCTCCCACACCAGGAGAGTGATTATCTCCATGTCACCCAGGAGGAACACCCGTGCAGAGCCCATGACCACCCCCAGCACCCCACTCCTGCCAGGGCCTTCAGATACACCCATCTATGACTCCTCTTATTGTCTCTTAAATTGGTTTTTCTCATTATGTGGGAGGAAATAGCTACAGACAGGTCAGACTCTGAGGATTTAATGGAACTAACACTGTTAGGCTGTGCAGCAGCTCCCCAGAACATCCTCCCCACCAGCCTCTGCTGCCAGCAATTAGATTAGATAATTTCAAATCTGTATCCTTGTTAGTGGCTCCTCAAAGCACGTTGGCAAACGTGTGCAGATGTGGAGCTGGTATGAAGTTAAAGAGAACTCCATACAATGTTATTGCTAAAGCATTTACAAATAAATTCAAGGATCACTGGGGATACTTTAAATCATTGTGAACAAAAAGCTAAAAGTATTGGTGAAGATAAAACACCCAACTCAATAATGCTGGACAAAGAAAAAAAAATATTCCTATGTTAATCTTGCAATTGTTTTACAATAAAATGTTGTTTTAATTTAATAAAGGTGAAAGACCAAAAAGTGCTACAAAATCAGTTTAACAATGCATAGAGGCTGTGAGTAAATGTTGGTTTTTAGCATGGCCACAGCTCAACTAATTCCCAAAGCACGTGGCATAAACAAACACTCTATTTTCTGCTGAATTCTGCAAAGGGACTTTGCTGTCCCTTTCTCAAACATCCATTTACACAAGGTTTTGCAGACCTATAAAGTCCCAGCTCAGATCTCTGTTGTGTTCTGCACCTGCCCCCAAGCTGCTCCCGGAGAGGCAGCAGCGTTCATAAAACACCAGAAACCACTCATGGCTCTCTTCCTTCACACAGACAAAACTCCAAGGCAGTAAATACAAAGACAGCTCACAGGTTCTGGTGGTATCATGGAGCCCTGAGTACCTGGCAGCTTCCAGAAGGGAAATGAGGAGACCCCTCTGCCCCTCTGCTTGCTGTGGCCACACATTGCTGTCATACATTGCAAAAATCAACCAAGCTCTGGCTGATCCAGAAAAATTCCAGCCTGAGTGATCTCTATGCAATCCTCAGTTCATGTTTCTGATGTGTTCTCTCCTTCTTTCCCTTTCGTTTCCTCCGAGTTGCAGCACCCAGGAGATGGACAGGGGGTCAGCACCCAGGAGAAGGCAGACAGGTCCATCTCTCCATCAATTTTCCCCCTTGGTTGGGATCACCTTTTCCCTTTTTCTCACACACCCTCCAAAATTACACAGCAGGTTGCCAAACTGGTGGAGCAAGTGGGGATTAAGAGTTCCCCAAGACAGGAGAGGATGAGGAAGAGGTGAAGATACACCTCTAGCTGCAACCCTGGAGAGACAAGTCCTTCTGCTTGGCAGGATTAGCCAGAGCAGGGTGCTCTGTCAAATGGGAACAAGGGTGATCACCTCTGTACTAAGCCCCTTGCAACTGTCCCTTTGTCCCAAAGGATCACATACACAGTGATCCCATGACTTGATGACAGCATCATGAAGCATCCCACAGAGCTCAGCCACACGTGGGTTGCCTCCAGAGCCACAAGCTGTCAGGCCACATTCCTGCAGCACTGTCTTGGGAAGTCCTCCCTCCCCAGAAGAAGCAACCTGCAGCCCAGGCACACAAACCAACAGGCCCCTAAGGAGTCAATTCAGCCCTTGCTCTGTGACACTGTGCTGTACCACACAGATGTGCACTTTGCCTGAAAGCTTTGCCACAGGATCATAGAATCCCAGGCTGGTTTAGGATGGAAGGGACCTTAGAGATCCAGTGCCCCCCCTGCCATGGTCAGGAACACCTCCCACCAGCCCAGGGTGCTCCAAGACCCATCCAGCCTTCAACACTGCCAGGGATGGGGCAGCCACAGCTTCTCTGGGCAGCCAGGGGCTCAGCACTCTCACAATAAAGAATTTCTTCCTAATGTCCATCCTCAATCTCCCCTCTGCCAGTTTAAAGCCATCACCTCTTGTCCCATCCCTCCAGGCCCTTGTCCCAAGTCCCTCCCCAGCTTTCCTGGAGCCCCTTCAGGCACTGGAAGGTGCTTTAAGGTCTCTCCATTGCAGCCTTCTCTTCTCCATGCTGAACCCCCCCAACTCTCTCAGCCTGGCTCCAGAGCTGCTCCAGCCCTCCCAGCATCTCCAGGGTCTCCTCTGGACTCAGTCCAACAGCTCTCTGTCCTTCTGGTGCTGGGGACCCCAGAGCTGGATCCAGCACTGCAGGGGTCTCACCAGTCCCTCACCCTGCTGGTCACACAGCCCAGGACATGGAAATAACAATCCTGAGCCTCTTCCCAAAGATGAGCTGAGATCAAGGGGGTCTCAAAGTGCTGCAGCTGGGACCACCACGTGTCATTGAGTTTTGCTGCTTCCCTCTCCCTGCCATCCACTGTCACCATTCAGCAGTGCCAGCCCTCACCCTGACTGGGCTCTGCTGCCCCAAGCTGGGAGCACCCCTGCTGTCACACCCATGCTGTCACACCCGTGCAGTCACACCCATTCTGTCACACCCCTGCTGTCACACCCCTGCTGTCACACCCATTCTGTCACACCCGTGCTGTCACACCCCTGCTGTCACACCTGTGCTGTCACACCCATTCTGTCACACCCATTGTGCCACCTCCCGCAGCTGCACAGCCCAGGTCCCCACTCCCTCTGCTCCAGCCTTCTGGTGACCCAGGCAGGTAATTCTGCGGCCACCAGTGCACGTGTGGGCTCTGCTCAGGGAACACATGGAAGATCTGGCTCCAGCACAGTGTTGCTCTATTTTACCTTCTTTACTGCTTGAAAAACATTTGGCCGTTGCAGGAGAGCGCTGGGCGAGACGCATACATTACAGCAAGCTCCAGAAATAGCACAACGCTGCCTTGCACAATTTTTGCAGCTAAAAAGCTTCCATTCAGCTCAGCAGCCTCTCCCTGTCTGTGGAGCAGGTCTGGAGAAGGCAAACCAGGGGCTGCAGCTCGGGATGAATCCCAGCAGGTTTCACGATTTGAAGGCAAGTGAACAAAGCGTGAGCGGGTTTGGTTTCCTCTCCCTGGCTGCCAGCTCCCCATGGATCTCATGCAAAGTGGGCAATTTAGAATCATAGAATCATAGAACTGGCTGGGTTGGAAGGGACCTCAGAGATCACCAAGTCCAACCCTTGATCCACTCCTGCTGCAGTTCCCAGCCCATGGCACTCAGTGCCACATCCAGGCTCTCTGGAAAGATCTCCAGACACGGAGAATCCACTACTTCCCTGGGCAGCCCATTCCAATGCCTGATCACCCTCTCCAGAAAGAAATTCTTTCTCATCTCCAACCTAAACCTCCCCTGGCACAACTTGAGACCCTGCCCTCTTGTCTTGCTGAGAGTTTTGCATGTTGGAAAAGTTGTATGGCAAAGCTGAGCTGAGCTTTGTCCTGGCAAATGGAGCTGAGGACAAAGCTCCCACCAGAGCTGCTGGGCCAGAACATCACAGTGCCCACCCCAAAGGGAGGTCAGAACCAGCCCGGGTCAAGGATTTTCCCTGTAAGCCTCCTCTCCAGCACAAACTTTTTCAATTAAATCAACAAATGAAGACCTGTAAGTCACTTTTAGGAGTGACAGGACATGCCTTTTGCTATCAAATTCAACAAGTGTTGATGAAACAGCACCTCACACCTCACACCTGATCGCTGAAGATTCCACACAGCCCCAAGGAGCCAACACAGAGCACTTTGGTGGCTGTGCTGAGGTGAAGCAGGGAGCAAGGGGACATCAAAATGTGCCATGTGAGATCCTGGGCTCCATCCTGAGCAACCTCTGCAACCTCAGTGTCACCTCATTTTTGGGGTGTGTGGCAGGATGAGACCCCAGCAGCACAAACTGTATGGAGAGACCAAGCTCTGCCTCTAAGGGGAAAGCAGAATTCCCTCCCCAAGCTCCCTCCCCTCCATCAGGACACGTTGTGTGGGCAAGGCTTACTCCCAAACACACATGAGATGAAGACCAGCACAGCAGGACACATGCTGTCTGGTAGCTCTGCCTCCCGTTTCCCCCTTTCCCTCCTTTTTTTCAGAGTCTCACCATCACTCAGGAAAAAAGGGGAAAATATGGAGTATTGGTATTGCATCTGCTACAAGAGACAAAGAACACTGCCCAGATCTGACAGGTACCTGAGGCAGAGCCTGCAGCTCCAGGGCAGGGTTTCCCCAGCTAACACAGACTCTTTGCCATCCACATCCCCTGCTCCCCCCCTGCTCTCTTTGCTGTCTTGCAGGTTACAGCATTACTTTGGATCACGTTGGGTCAGAGGCTGCTGCTCATAATCTTCATGTCCCTTCATAATCTTCAGGTGATTTGTGATTCCCTGGTGACACCAGTGGCTTTACTGGTGGCATTACTGAGCTGTGATGTGCTGGGGACACCAAAACCAGCATTTACATTTCAAGCCTTACCACCAGGAACTGGTTGTGCTGTTTCAAGCAGCCAGAGCCCCTCATGCCTCTCCTTCCCTCCTAAGTCATTCCAGACTCTTTTACATAATTAACCCACGGGGTTTGCCTAGCCTACTTCACTTAGTGCTTTTTTAGGGGGAAAAAAAAAGAAAGAAAAAAAAAGAAAGGAAAAAAAGAGACTGAAGACAGCTGTTTGCCTCCTGGGTTGCAGCAAAAACCGAGGTGCTTTTGCAACCTGGAAAAGAGAGCCCAAGATTTTTTAGAAGTCCTGGGTGGTTGTTATAGCAACAGATGCACGTGTGTGTGTGTGTGTGTGCATGTAAAATAGACTCAAACCCAGGTTGTCACGGGCAACACGAGTCAGCTTTGAAGTCACACCAAACTTGCTGTCTTGCCTGGTGTCATCTAAAAGCACGAGCCAGCTCTGACAGGGACTGGGAAATATCCTGATATTTCACTGCTGGTGCCAGGTGCTGGCTGGGAGCTCAGCACTGTCTCACAGCTGATTCAGCTCCTTAAGAAGAGGGTAATTTTCTTTATCCTGTTTGCTTCCTTCTCCCTTGCAGGCTGCCACAGCACCTTAACCCAGCTGGGTAAGACAAGCTCATGGCTCCCTCCCAAACAGATGGCTGCAAGGAAGGTCCAAAAATAATTCAACCCATTTGCCTGTAAGTTTTGAGCCTGCTTTGCTGATTGGCAGACCCTCCGGAGACCACCAGAAGAAGCAGATGGTCAAGACAGGAGATCAGAGCTGGAGGCAGAGATGTCAATCAATAGGTTGGAGTGCCAGGCTCTGGGATGTGGCACAGAGCAGGCAGCTACAGCAGGCAAGGTGTATGATCCCAAAAGGTCCTTGAGTAATAAGGCTGGCTGCAAAGTCTGGTTTTCACTTAAAAGAAATAGTGAAAAATCCCAGCCTTGTCTTGCTGCAAGATTCAGCCCTTACATCTCTCCACCCCGGGAAGGATGTGCTGAACCTCTGTCAATCCCCTCATCAAACTCCCAGGCAGAAGTAGGCAAAAAAAAAAACAAAAAAACCAGAAGTGAAAGAGCAACCAGACAGCTGTTGCAGAAACAAACATGGGGTAAAATCATAGGAAACTGAAACAGTTGTGGATGCCTCTGGTGGCAGGTTCCATAATGGGATTTCAGGATAAAAAAAATTGTTTAGTTTCCCTTTTTGGATGTTCAGCCTTCACTGGTACCCTGCATCAGGGCATCAAAGTCAATGCAGCAGCAAAATTGTCTCCTTCATCCCTTTACACAGTTTTTTGGTTTTTTTTTTCCCCCAAATGTCTCAGGGTGATGCTGCTCATAGCATCTTCTGCTGTAACAAAAAACTCCAGCTAGGGCCAGAGCCCTCTGAGAGTGACAAAAAATGTGGACAAACTTCTACACATCCAGCAATCAGCAACACAGTCCCTGGAGTCTGGAAACACTGATCCCATTAGAGTAAAGGAGCCAGATCTGCCAGTCTCATTTAAGTTAAAAAAAAAAAAAAAAAAGAAAAAGGAAAAAAAAAAAAAAAGGAAAATGAGGGAAAATACAAGTCTGCAAATAATTAATGTGTATACACACCAGAATGAAAAGAGTGTGTTTTCCTAAGGGGGCAGATTAAGAAAAGGAGAACCAAGCCTGAGTGGTACAAAAAGAAGATACCAGAGAGAAGAGGCAAGGACAGAGGCAGCAGACCCAGTGCCACATCAGGGCTGGACCAAGCCCTGGGAGATGTGCTGGGGCTCTGCCAAGCACCCACTTCTAGGCAGAGGAGTAAATCTGATCTAAGCTGCCTCTCCCCCCTTTGATTCCTGGAATTCTAGCAGCTCGCTTTCCCAGCATATTCCTCATATTTTCTCCAGCAGGACTTTCCCAACTTTGCTTTCTGAGGCACAGCAGAAGCAGCAGCAGCTCCTGGCTGCACAGATCAGGCTCAGCATCAGCTGCCCTGGCTACCCCTAAGCAAGTCACAAGACACAGTTTGCAAATCCCTGTTCTAATGAGACCCTCATCAAAGACTGCAGACAAAGCCCAAAGACAGCACATTCTTCATCTGCCATTTGGAGCTGTCATCCTTTTTCTAACAGCAACTCTCTCACCTACAGCATCCATGAACTCACAGCTACACGGGGAGCCCAGAGGTGTTTGTGTGCAGCTGGAGCTCAGCTGCAGTCAGTCCAGATCTTTTTAATTCTCTTCCTTCCTTCATACACTTGCTGTTGATGCAAAGTGCTGCTTTAACAAACTTAGAAGCAGAAGGCCTTTTTGCCATAACGTTCAACTTTACGGAAAGGAAAAGCACCAGAAATCCTCTACACTCCCCAAACCCTTGTAACAAATTCTCAGGCTGTAGCAATCTTTCAGCATTATTCCAAAAGCCTGGAAGCTTCACACAGATCTCTGCAAAAAAAAAAATGAGAGGGGCTCCACACACCTCCTGGCACCAGCTCACAGGTGGCAATTTGCAGCAGTGACCAGAGAAGCAAAACAACATCATTGCTGTTTCAAAGGCTGATGCTCACCCTTCTGTCTCAGCAAGACAAGAGGGCAGGGTCTCAAGTTGTGCCAGGGGAGGTTTAGGTTGGAGATGAGAAAGAATTTCTTTCTGGAGAGGGTGATCAGGCATTGGAATGGGCTGCCCAGGGAAGTAGTGGATTCTCCGTGTCTGGAGATCTTTCCAAAGAGCCTGGATGTGGCACTGAGTGCCATGGGCTGGGAACTGCAGCAGGAGTGGATCAAGGGTTGGACTTGATGAGCTCTGAGGTCCCTTCCAACCCAGCCCATTCTATGATTCTATGAAAAAGCAAAAAAAAGGGGGATGCATCAGGCACCCTTGTGCCCATCTCCTATAAACCAGAACCCCCTGACCACACACTCCTCATTAGGAGCCAGAACACTGCTGCCCACAGCTGCCCCCAGAGAATTGCAGCTCTCTGGAAAGTGCCAGAAGATGACAGCATCTCTGGAGGAGCATCTGGAGAGAGCAGGAGCAGGGGCAGAGCTCCCATCAACCCCCCCACAACAGGACAGGGTGGAGGGAACACCACTAATTGCTCTGTACCCCCAAACTATGATCCCTCCAGGCACTTGGAAAGGCACTTTCCAAATCAAATCATCATGACTGTAGACTTTGTTAGCCCACAGCTTTAGTGTTTAAGCAGCAGTGCAACGGTGCTGTAAGAAACTGAATACTTGAGCATGAAGTATGTGTTACAGGGCTGCCTTATACAGCAGCAAAGTGATTAATTAAAATTTACAAGAGTAATCCAAATGCCTAAACATGTTTCTTGGCAGTAACCCTATAACCTGCTGCCAATAACATCTCAAACTAATGACAACCCTAAAGTCAACCTTTGGGAGCCACGAAGAGTCTCTCCACACTGAGCCAACTGGTAATGGGAGAAGACCAGAGAGATACATGATTCTCCAGGAAAAATGAAGCACGTGAATCCAATACTGTCTGGGATGTCTGGCTCACACTGGGAATACCCCAACTCACAGACACTGGCTAGAGCCCAGTTTTGTTAACTATCCACAGACAATACCATATAAACCACTGCAACAGCCAAGTTCACATCCAGCTCCAGGATTCACTAACACTGAGCTGGGCCAAACACCTCACAAAACCAAAGGCTCAATTACTCCCTAGGAGGATTTCTTCAGCAAACTCCAGAGGACAAAGATTTTGATCTTCCCTGCTCCCCCTCAGACCTGCTCACAGAATATACTCCCAGAACTTGATACTTTGGGTTAACATCAAACACAAAACCTGAAACTGAAATTTTCCAGGGGCAATACTCAGGGCTAAACGAGAGTTGGGGGGGTAAAACTGGGATTAAAGCTGTTGATTTAAATAGAAAAAAGACTCCCAGTTGACTACGGGGAGTGTGTGGGCCCCATCAGAGCTGCTCTGGCCACTGGAAGCTCATTGCATACATCAAAGGAAGGAGAGGAGAGAGACTCTCCAAAAGCTGATCTCCTGGTGCTGTTCTCCACACAACACATTCCCCCTGCAATGTTTAAATAAATGCAAAACGTTCAGAGTACTGACCTAATAATCTATACAAGCTGTTAGAGCAACTCCTTCTATTTAATTGTCATGGCTAAACGATTGCAGGGGTTTCAAAGCACACTGGTTGCTTACTGGTAATGATTTCATTGCCATGAACCAAACCTTCCACAATGAATGGGAATCTTATTCATGGAAACACAGCTCATTTATAACTTTATGTTAGACACTTAAATTAGTATGGATCAACTTGGTCCTACTGGAATAATAATTTTAGCAGCAGAGTCAAAAAGCAACTGAAAAATGCCTTACCCCATGTAAAAATAATTGTGCTGTCCAAGCACTTCTGTAAAGAGCCCCCTCAGCTCCCCTCTCCCTGGAAATCTGTCATGGATATCCTGGATTCAAGAAGGAGATCTTTACAGTTTCCAGGAAAATTCACTCAACTTCACCCAACAACACACACCTGAACACCATTACCTGCACTTACTGGGGGTCAAGTCTCTGGTCTCTCCTCATCTCCTGCATCTGAAGAT
This sequence comes from Calypte anna, assembly GCF_003957555.1. NCBI lineage: Eukaryota > Metazoa > Chordata > Aves > Apodiformes > Trochilidae > Calypte > Calypte anna. Next base: position 335,036 of record NC_044268.1, read on the forward strand.
GGGGTCCTGACTCCCTGCTCACAGCAAGGAGCAGTGATCCCACACTGTGTGCAAAAAAATGCAGCAGCCCCTCAAGAAAGGAGCTGGGGAACACATTTGGATGTGCTCTGGTCCCAGCTCTTCCAGCAACCCAGGAGAACGCCGTGATTTCCTTTGGCTAAAATACTGAGCAATGTCTCCCATTGATCTGATGGACCAGGCAAGTGTAATTGAGAATTCATACAAATAAGGTGAGAAATTGCACAAGATCAGTTCTGGCAGAGGTGTGAACAGACTCCAGGATTCTGGTTAAATCTGGCAAATCTCAGCCAAAGAGATCCAGCTCGTTGCAGGAGCCAGGTCTGCAACCAACTCCTCAGAGGGAGTCCTGGAGCTGGGTCAGGGATCAGCTACCCCAGAACGACCAGTTCATGGAGAGGGGAAAACTCACTGGTGGCACCAGCTTCTAGCACAGCAGCAGCGAGGCAGGAACCAGACAGGTCCAGGTCCTACTGCCTCTGTGTTTTTAATAAAAATCATCAGAAGTGAGAGACAGGCTTTAATTAAAGAATGTTTATTTGCAAGAGTTGAGAAATGCCAAAATTACAGCTGGCTCCACCAGCTTAATTTGTTCTGCTGCATGCACCAACAGCTTTTACATACATGAAAAGGTAATTTTTAAAATTTTTTGTCTAAGTTTTATAGAACTTTTGCCTTGCTCTGCTCCTGGATGGCCCATGAGCCAGGAGGAGCAAGCCAAGAAACCAACGTTAGAGCTGTAATATCACACAAAGCTGACCTATTAGCTAGAATATCTTAGCAGGTTTTTTAATGTTGTTTTCATGCAACAGCACTTAAATTGGCAGATAATCTAATTCAAATGGGAGCATTTCTCCTCCTAAGCAATAGTTCATTGTCCTTAAAAGCCCCAAACTAGGGATCTGCTCAGCAAGAGGAATACGGATGACTGGCAAATAAATGGTCCTCAGACAAATTCCAAGGCTTTCCTCCCAGGCTGTTAACTCCTTAGCTGCACAGACTGACCAGTGCATTAAATCCTTGTGTGGGTGCTCAATCAGCACAGATCTGAACTGCCTGGAGCTGAGATTTTGTCCACAGCCTCTGTCTTTGGAAGCAGCCTGGCTGTACAAACACAGATGCTGTGATGTGACTAAGTTCATGACATAAGTCCAATGACTGGGGTGTCAACATTTGCAGAATTTGTCTATCTGTAGCTTCCAAGTCATGTCTGATGTTATTATTCATCTGTCTAATCTTCTGGCTGTTTTCACTGCATTTTGGTGCAGTTTCTTGAAAGAAATCCCTGGCACCCAGCGCTGTGCACCCAAACAAAACCATCCTTAAGTGCCAAGGCAGACCAAGATGGTGAATTCAAAATAACCTGAGATACCAAGGCATCTTAGTGATGGCAAAGGAACTAAAAATAAGAAGCATTCATCCCTAACCAGCTCAATAACATTTTTTCCATGCCAATGTTCCACGTGGTTCCCAAAAGGCCACATATAAAATATTCCTTTAAATGTGACTTCCTCCCTGAGATGTTGGAGTGTATTAGATGCTTACAGCAAAATGCCCTCCCCATCTCCCTGCCCCAGCTCAGATCTCACCTTCCTGTGCTCAGTGCATCTCAACATCCCAGTCTCAGTTCACCACAACCATGATTCTTCTTGCCTTGGGGCTTTGAAGATCACTCCTTCCATTTGTCTCCATAGCCTCCAGTTCCTTCTCATCACCCCTGAACTCCCAGGGAGCAAACTCTCCTCTGAACCCAGCAGCCCAGGGCTGGAAGCAGAGGTGGTCCCTGCAGGAGGAGGAGGAGGATGCCTGCCCCTCCCCAGGTAGCAGTGTTATTGTTGGGATTTCTCTCTCTTTTTTACTGGAGCAAGGGCACTGTGTCAGGAGAGCATGTTAAGCTCTATTAGAACTCCTTTTGACTGACAGGCAGAGAGTAATGAGTGTCATTGCCTGAGGAAGGCCAGACGAAAAGGAAGCTCTAAATAGACCTGTCAGGGAAATGCTAAAGAGACTGATACATCAACTAAATCAGTGCTCAATGCATAAAAATCTCCTCATCCACCCATCTTTCAATTTTTAAATCTTTACCAGGACCTAGTGTCCAGAAGGATGCGTAGGTAATACACTTTTTCTTTATAAATCATTGTACTGACCCCTTGTACATGCCTGGATTTCTTTTCAGGAGAAGAAAAGAAAAAAAAAATGAGGAGAAAAGAAGCGGCAGGCTGCCAAGGATCAGAATGCTTCAGTAGCTGACAAAAGACAAGAGAATTTGGGCTGATTTTCCTTTTCTCTTTAAAAAAAAAAAAAAAAAAAAAAGCCACTCTGGAATGATGAATTCACAAGTTGTTATGGGAACTAGCAGCACAGATGATGCCCCAAAGGAGCACTGAAGAATGTCTATAGGATCTGGAGGGACAATAATGGAACACAGGAACACAGACGTCTGTAATATGCATGGATTTCACCAAAATTGTATGACAGTTTGTAACCTAATGCTCCATGTGTCAGCATGAAGCAGTAGCCCATGCAACACGTCAGACCAGAACCATGTGGCTGGGCTGGGTGACAGTGCAGTGCTGGCCCTCTCCCAGCCCTCCCAGGCCATAAGGAGAGTATCCCTCCTTGTTTGTTCATTTACTTTGACAACACATCCATTTTCCTCTGCACTACCTCATATTTTCCAGAACTTCTGTGCTTTCAAATTCCTGGACTTGGAGCACAAGCATCTGCTGGGGTGGGGAGCTGGTGGTTGCACCAGCATCACTTAGGGATGGTGGCAGTCAGGAGGATGTGAGAAGCAGGTTTTATTTCTTCAAAAGGTAACTTCAGGCCATCACCTCAATGCCAGCACCTCTCCTATCCAGCACAATGGGAAGGAGGAGGAGGAGGAGGTTTGAAGGTGACCTGTGTGCAATGAGTACCCAGCTGAGCTGCCATGGTTGAGGTGCACCAGGGGTTTCCCTGCACTGAGACAGCTAAAGCCTGCAGGCTGGTTTCTAAAGAGGAAAATTTAATTTATTACCATCTTTGTGTGCAATTTGGGCCTTTAGAGGAGAGCTGCAACCCAGGGTGTATGGAAGAGCAGAGCTCAAACAAGACATGTCATGCCTAAACCTAGTGTGTACGTACATCTAATGTGTTTTGGAGCCATCATAGAACCACAGATTGGAATGGTCTCCCAGGGGCAGGGGTGGATTCCCCCACTTGGGAAAGTATCAACGGGGTGCTGGGACACCTCATATAAACAATAATATGAGAGAGGTTGGACTAGGTGATCCTTGAGGTCCCTTCCAAGCTGACATTCCAGGATTCTATGATGCTAATACAGCCTCCCCATTGCTGCCTGCAGTCTATGTAGAGGTGGAGTGGATATAAATATTGATGCTGCCATTCAGCCCTGATCAGTGCCCATGCCTTCTCTCCACCCACCCAGCCCAGCCCACCAGACTACACTATTTTTCCAGATGTCTTTTTGGTCTATGCCAGGAGAGGGCTCTTGGTCTCCTTCCCCTCTGTAACCTTCAGCACACCAAAGTTACAGACTGCATCAAATCAGCATGAAATGGGACATTTCCTGTACCTAAACCTTGCAGAATCCATTTTAGGAAGCCCTATTACTTCCACAGGGCAAAGAATACTCATTTGTCATTTTATATTTTTTTTTTCTCTACTAAAAGACGTTTCCTGGGGTTTGGGAGAACCAGAGAACTGTGGGGTTTTACCACAGTACCTGCAGTTTGCATTTACCAAGTGATTTTCTGGAACCTCTTGCCAAGTGTCTGGCTGTGTGCTCTCTCAGAAGGTAATAAAGAGCCCACACAGTGCCTTCTCTGCAGAACCACTTAATGGGGTGAGGAGGTTTGCTCACAATTTCATATTAACTGTGCTTTCCCCTTTGCCCAAGCCTCTACCAACAGGCCTGGATCTCCTGCACCATCTGTGGTCAGATACACCTCAGGCTGTCCTCCTCCTCACTTCCCCTTCTCTCCTGAATCCCTCTCTCCCACCCAGATCTTGGTCAAAGTGCCCCAGTTGGACCTCTCCATCTCACCAGCACAACCACTCTGGTTCATCTCTACTGCCCTTACACACATCCCCTCCATCACATCCACTCCAGTTCCTTGGAAAGACAGGGAAGAGGGAAAAAAAGGCTCTTTCCAGATGTTGTTCACAGATGTCATAAATGGTTCAGATCCCTCCCACCTTTGACAAAAGCTTAAGGAAACTTGGCAGAGCCCAGGTATCATCACCTATGAATTATGGCCTGTGGAGTAGGAACCATCCCAGCCTGGGAGGCTTCTCCAGCCATGGGAGGTTCTTGTGCTCACACTCATCTGCCTGACCTGGGGCTTTCCAGAGGGAGTTCATACTTCAGGTCAGCCAGCTCTCCCCTGCCCCATGAGAGTGTTCTCACTTCTGGAGACCTGTAAGTCAGGAAAGAAGATGGCTTTGTGCAGGAGGACAATCCTTGCTGCTCTGGTTGATGCTGGACTTGGACCAGCCACAACTGCTGTGCAGACATCTCTCTAAGCCAACTCACCCAGCCAGGTTTCTCAACCAAAGGATGAGGACCAAACCTCCTCATGTAAGAGAACAGTTTCCATGATTTGCACCTTTTCCTCCTGCCTGAATCCAGAGCCCTTGGAAGGAACCAGCAATCACAAGTGTTACCTATCACAGTTATCCTATCAGCATCCCTCCATGGGATGCTCCATGGGACAGTGTTGGACGTGCTCCCTGCACCAGTGTTTCTCAGAATACAGACTGACTCAAAAGTCCTCAGGATCAGGGGAAAGGGAAAGCTAACAGGCAAGATAATGCTTGATGGTTTCTTGGAAAACTCTAGTTCAGGGTCCTTCCCACCAAATTCTGTTCAGCATACACGTGGGCTCAGCACACTGGTCTGTCAGGGTGGCCTTTGGATGTGTTAGATGTAAAAGGATATGAGGAAGAGGTGAGGTGAGGTGAGGAAGGGCAGCAGGCACCCATGCAGTGGAAATCTCAGGGTTACCAAGATACTGTCTCATCCTCAGACATGAGGCTTTACCCAAGCATGGGAGCACTGATAAGAGGGCAATTTGTCACTGGAGACAGTGCTTAGTGAAAAAAAAGCATGTGCAAAGGAAAAATACAACAGAATTATTTAGAAAGCAGCCTGACCCTTGAGAGTGAGGGCACTAACATGGGATTTAAATGCTTCCTCTGGAGCATACTTCAAGCTGCTATAAACAAGACAGTAAAGTGCATTCACATTGGGTACAGACCCTCTCTTAATTCTACCTGCTGTGTGATCTAGGTAATAAAGTAAAAAGGCTGAAGTGGCAGCTGATGAATTACCTCCTTTATCATTACAGGAACCACACATGAAGAGCACAGAAGAAAAAGCAGAGAGCTGAGATCCTGTGTCCCAGCCACATTTTGCATTGATCAACCCCCCACTACTCCGAAGTCCAACTCAGCTTTTCCCTTGGAAGCACCCACTGAGCAACCACAGCCAGGACAGGCTCCCTGCCCTCCAGTTCATCCCATCCTGAACCAGAAGTCCAACAAGCTGCTCCCAGCCACCCAGCAGAGTCCCTTCTTCCAGCTGCAGAGCTGCTTTATATTTCTTCCCCCCCCAAAAAAAATACACACACAGAAAAGGACAGACAGGCTCCCATCTGACTTTTATCAAAGCCTGGATGAAAGAAGAATTTCAACTCTGCCTTCCAAGCAACTCTTTGTAAAGATGGGAGGATGGGTAAAAATAACTTGTAATTAGAGTCTAATGAATCAGCAGCAGAGCCCCAGCTCCCATGTGCTGGTGAATGGCTTCAGATTCTTTTCAGCACGGAGAGCGGTGCCGGCGAATTCCCGGTTGCTGCCCCCACAAATGTTTTTCCTTACACTCACAGCTTCAAACTCCATTTCACCCCAGAGAGAAGCAGAACATGACTTTACCAGACAAGGAAGCCCAAGAAACCAGCGAACTCAGGCAGCTTTCAGGGCTGATGCACCTGGAAATACATGAAAGAGGCTGCAGCTCACCCCGTTTTACCCATTTGTGGAGCTTTGTTGCAGCCAAGAATCAAACTTCCTAAGCAAGGCCAAGTGTTCTCTGTGGCACAGTGGGAATTAATTCAAACCACCCCAAAATTCCTTGGCAACAAGCCCAAGACTTCATGGCCATATTAATTCAGCGGGTTTCCATGAAATGCTTCTCATTCCCACCCCTTCTTCAAATGTAGGCACAGATCTCAATTCAATGGGCAGGTCCCCATTCAACACCAAAGACAACTTTTCTGTTAAACCCTTTTATCATCTTTCCAACTAAACTCTTACCAACAGAGTATATAGAAACTCTATTCGAATCTAGGTGGGATGTGCAAAAGTTTTGCTTTCTTATTTTATTCATTTTTCCCTTTTCGGTCCTCTCAAGATTCAGACAGGGGGAAATAGTGTGAAAAATCTCTGTAAATCCCCTGTAAAAATATGCAGTACCAGAACTGGAAGGACAGGCATGCACACAGCCTGACCCCCAGCCTGCAGCCCCCATGTCAAACAGCAAATGAAACCCAAACACTGCTGCCTTCCCAACTGCTTTTGCACAATTCAAAGAAATAGCTTTTCAACACCAAAAAAGAAGTTCCTGCCATGAACATAGCCCAAACGTGGGTTCTTACTCCATTTTAACTCCATCCCCTCAGTCCTGGGTCAGGTATGAGCTGTGACCCAGTGACTGGGCTCAGAGAGTCAAGATCCCAAGAGATTTTCCAAAGGCTCCTGCAGGACCTTGGCCCAGCACACAGGACAGAAAGCTGCCCTGAAGTTTTCCTGCTGCCTTATGGATGGGGGTGGGTTTGATTTCCAGTGTCAGAGCTCAAGTGAAATTCAGACTAATGAATTTTCCTTATTGTACTTAACTCTCCTGAGATCCAGCAGCATTTTCTGAACCCATTAGATCCTTTATCAAATAAATGTCTGAGATAACAGCTGTCTGCTACTCACTGCACTCTGACTAGACACACAATATCAACCTTAAAGTTCTTTGGTTTTGGGGTTTTTCAGTCTGACCTGTTAAGGTATGCAAAAGAGACCCCCAGATTGGCTTATAGATGCATTCACCATAAATTACACTGCTACAAAGCAGAAGGTCAAAAGAAGGAAGAGTAAAATAAACATTCAGGTTGGTTTCCCTGTTTCAAGCTTGTTGTTTCTGGCTAAATTCCCAGCCTTTCTTTTGGAGCAAAGACCGGGTCAGAAGATGAGATCCCAATGGAGCAAAGTGTTTTCCTTTTCTCTTCTCTCTTTTGATCCTCCCTTGTTCTGCAGCAAGAAGGCCACAAGCTATTTCCATGGCAAAGAAGGTGGTGGATTCAGTACAGTGCTGCCTTTATTCTGCAGAAAACAGCACTGAGGGCAGGAGAGGGAACAAGAAATTCCAGGAGCTGCTGAAGGAAGGACAAGAGCAAAGCCAAGCACAGACCTGGGGGAGCAGGCTCAGAGCTCTTCTACAGCACCAGGCTGGGAGGTGGCAAGTTCCAGCTCCAAGGATCCAGACAAGGCACAGAAGGAAGGTGAAGTTCTGCTGGGTTTCACACCAGATGTGAACTGTAACACGTTCTTCCCCACAAAAACTTGAGCATGACTTCCAGCAATGCCCAACACCTCTGCTGGGCTCTGCTGTCCTCTGCATCTGCTTTGGAAATGTAGCAGCCAAGGTCAGAAACAAAGCTTCCCCCCTCTGTCCCACCAGTGACTGAACAAAGTGCACTTTATGTCCTGTCTGTCAGTATAGGGAGAGAGGGACACGTTTCCAGGGATGTCTGGATGACCCATGTACAAGTCCTAAGGAGGAATTTACCTGCTCAGACTATTCCATTCCCTCTCAGGAGGGTTGGGGTATGGTAGCTTCTCAAAGCACATGCAACTGGTTATGAAACTTCCAGTATTTAAGTAAATATGTTAGTAAATACATAAATCAATAGGTATTATTAACTCTATTGACTAACTTTGTGCTTTCCTTAGACTCCCAGAGATTTCCAAGCCATTCCAGCTTTTATCACACAGGCTGCAATATCCAGGGCTAGAAGTGGCCCAAGAAAAAACAAAACCAGGTGAACTACCAGCACAGATGGGGCTTGTGATAAAAAACTACATCTTAACCCCCCCCACTCCCTTTGGCTAAACATGCTCTGCTAGCTCTTTGCACTTGAGTGCTCCAATTTTCAGCAGTAGCACAGCCAGAATTCAACCCAAGGTCAGAGAAGACCATCATGGTCTGAAGAATTGCACAGCCAATCAAGACCATGACTCTAGAAGTAACTGGAAGACTGGCAGGTTAAAAATCCAGATTTGGCATTTGATGTGCAGAACCTAAGGCCAAATGAAAGCAGCCTTTGGGAGATCTTGAAAGAAACAGAAACTATGAGTATGCACTGGTGAGCCCAGTTTCAGGCCAATTTGTGACATCAGGTCTCACAGGTCTCATCACGGAATAAAATGTTCATTTCCTGGGCTAAAAGTAAGGATTTACAGCCCTGAACAGAGATGTAATAATGTAGGAAAACACTTGTAATGCTCAGATAATCCCATCATGTGTTGCCTGGGTCTGTCTGAATGCAGCAAAGGACACAGCAATGGGCTTGTTGGAGAAAAGTAAAGGCAAAAAACAACACAGAGAAAGCAGAAGTTACCTGGCCTGAAAGAAGTTAAGATCACAAGGGGCAGCTTCCCCCCAGGCTCTCCCCAAATGAAATGTGGAAAGCAAAGCAGATGTGGACAGGACACCCATCCTAGGAAAAGGAGATTCAGCCCAGCAGGCAAAAGAGGCAGGAAGGCAGTGAAGCCAAGAGAGGAGTACAGATGGGTTAACCTCTTCGTGCTACTTGCACTGTGTTGTAAATATTTTTGAAATAGTTTGAAAAATGAGTGGATCTTGTTTGACTTGAGAGTCACTTTCCCAGTCCCTGTCCCAGGCTGCAACAGACCCCAGACCCTGCACGTGCTGAATCCCTGCCCCAGGGGGCTGTGCCCCTGCTAGCAGTGAAGAGCAGAGAGGTAGGGAAATGCCACCCTCTATGCAGCAAAAACTTGGCATCTGGCAAGGACCACCTGGAAAAGCCCAAGGAGAGAGCTCAGGCACAGCAAGACACGAGAGGATTGGTGTGAATCACTAATCCAACACAAATTTTATCGTTTCCTGGAGTATACCCACAAGAAGAGGATTTTTTTCAGAGTTCATGGATATAACAGAGAGTGAAACCAGAGGAAAGTATATGATGATCATAATAGCAGCAGCTTTCTCTGTCCAGTTATTAAAGTAACATAAGGCCAAGATCCTGCTTCCCTCAAGAGTTTTGACAATGCCTTGGTTGCCATTTAGATATTGATGTAGCCTTATTTTCTCTCTCAGCCCTCTAATTTGCTCTCAATTCATTGTTCATGGGATTAAACCCATTTTTTTTTTTTTTAAATGAAAACACAAGAAAAGCTCAGTGACAGGAGGATGAAGGAAGTCTGTGCTATTCACCAGCCACCCAGCCACCCACATGCTATCTTAATTCATCAGCAGACAAAGCCAGCTCTTTGTCTTTGCAGCTCCCTCTATGCCATTCAGTCCCGGTGAGATATCGCTCCCAGTAATCAGAGCCTGCCTATACAGGGGGGAGGGAAAAAAAAATAAGAAAAGGAGACAAAAACCATCTAATCGGGCCTTAGACTTCGCCCCATTGTCACCAAGACAGCTCCTGTTTTAAAAACAATGTGCATATAGCAAGAGATCTCTATTAAGCACCCTTTCCATGTGTAGTTAGATGGTTGCTCATGGAAAGGGGTCGTGACTTGAGTATTTTCTTCCCTTATACCCCTTTTTTGCCATGGATAACAAGTTGCTGAGGGGAAATAATAATAATAATAGTAATAATAATAGCAACAACAATAATAACAACAACGACAAAGGATCCCCATGCTTGAAGGTTGCTTCAACCTTTGGATCTTCAAACACTTTGCTTTCCTGCACCTTAGTGAACTACATACGTGATTTGCAACTGTTCGGGGGTTAATGTCTAGCCATTGTTTTAATTGGATCAACAAATTGGCCTTCTGCCACTTCCTTTGGAAGATTATTCCACGATCTAATAGAAACCAGTGCCAGAAAGTATTTTCCTGAGACTATGTGCCAGAGGAAACACTATGGGAATCAATAACGGCCCAAGTTTCACAAGGATCAAATATTGCAATTATTCTCTTCCTCAGCCAGAGTCATGACAGCCAGGACTGCATGTGGTCACACTTCCAAAACTGCAGCAACTTGGGAATGAGAAGGTAACGGGAAAAACTTACTGAAAATCCTATAATGTTTGAAGAAAAAAGAATAATAAAAAGCAATATTCAATTCTAAACTGTGCCCTATTGCTTAGCAGTGGTACAAGAAAAGGCAAAATCCAGATCCCAGTTGCTTATAGATTAAAATGTCTCAGCAGCTGAGACACCTCTGCTGCCTTTTCTCAAGAGCTGCCATGAGAATTTGCATTACCCCATGTGTATCAACTCAAATCCGTAGCACACCAGTAAGGAAAGCACTTTCCATGGTTTGCTTTTTGCTAGAACTTTTTAAACGATGCAAATTCTTATCAGGATAAAATAGCTCATGTAACAGAAGTGTCACTCCTTCAAATCAGGAAACTGGAGTTCTGGGATGCCCTCAGGCATAGCCTCAGCACCCCACACTGGTGCAACCATGGGACACATTCTGCATTTCACTAACAGCTCACGTGCTGGTGGCAGGAACCTTGCTCAGAAAAATATATTCTTTTTGGCTAAATTTTCTTGACCTTAGGTTCAGCCCCTAGGCAGCAAGAGGGGGGATATGATCAGCAGTGAAAATGCCTTTGAGACATATTTTTGCAGGATTTTTTCTTTTTTTAAGCACAGACATCATGATTTATATTTTTATTAACTTGCATAAAGCTCTTCCAGTTGCCATCTGTAAACTAGGCTATGAATATATGTACACATGACATGGATTTACATACACAGGTTGCAACCCATGATCTTAAGGGTCTTTTCTAACCAAACCAATTCTATAAATACTTATAGAAATAGTATGTCTAGTTTTTCATCTTGCACTATGTGCTTGCTCATGAGTCCCCTCACCCAAGTGAGGGTTTGCCAGTGTGAGAATGAGATCTTAAATGTTCTGGACTTCTTTTTGTCATGCAGATGCACGTGTAAAACTGTAAAAACTCTGGCACTTCATACACAGCTGCATTACATTTCATATTTGGACTGACAAAGGTGTTTTAAGACTGGTAACCACTCATATCCGACCTGAAAAACACACTGAAGAGCTGACAAAGAACTGAGAGCAAAACATTTGGGATTTTAAGAGAGAAAATTCTGCTCTACAGAAAACAGAACTTCTGAGAAGGTCCCTTTGCTGTTTCCCTTACTCTAACCTCCCTGTCACAGACCTAGGAAGACCAACACCTTTTTTGAGGACACCTGAGCAAGGCTACAGTGGGCCCAAAAGTCAGCAAAGGATTAGCAAGAGGAACAGATTTTGCTCTCTCCAACTCCCTGAAAGGAGGTTGGAGCCAGGGGGGGGTTGGGCTCTTTTCCCAGGCAACTCTCAGTAAGACAAGAGGGCAGGGTCTCAAGTTGTGCCAGGGGAAGTTCAGATTGGATATTAGAAAGAATTTTTTCATGGAAAGGGTGATCAGACATTGGAAGGGGCTGCCTGGGGAGTCTCTTCGTCCCTGGAGACATTTAAAAAGCGACTCGATATGGCACTCAGTGCCATGGTCTAGTGACTGTGGGGGTAGTTGATCAAGGGTTGGACTCGATGATCTCTGAGGTCCCTTCCAACCCAGCCTATTCTATGATTCTATGAAGATGAGCCCCTTCCCACACAAAGCCAGAAAAGGGATCCTTTCCCTCCTGACCCACTGTCAAAATACTCCCATTAGCTCTGTGGATCTGATCACAGCTCTCACCTTCTCTCCAAGCCTTGGCCAACTACAAGCCCTGGCTACAGAGATCTCCCTTTCTAGCCCAGTGGTTTTGTACCAGTCCCTTGGTAACCCCTTTGCATCCATGATCCTGCAAACAGAAGTTCATTCTAGGACTCCAGGAACAGTCACCCACACTGGATTCCAAGCAGAGGAACAGGCAGATAGGGCCAGGTCTGATGAAGAAAAATTTCTTCAGTGAAAGTGGTGAGGCACTGGAATGGGCTGCTCAGGGAGGGGATGGAGTCACCATCCCTGGAGGTGTTCAAAAACCCTGTAGATATGGCACTTCAGGACATGGGGTAGTGGTTGTGGTAGCTGGATTATAGTTGGACTTGGTGATCCTGAAGGTCTTTTCCAACCTTAATGATTCTATTATTCTAAGAATATCCTTAATTAGCTCCTCAAGGCTCTGTTTGTCTTACTGCTTCTTCACCATGGGTTGAAACTCTCTGTTGGCACTTTTGAGTAATTCTCATCCCCAGTCAGAAAGGCTAATTATTAATTAAAGGGGAGCAGTGCTAAGTGATGCCTGAGCATTTCCTTTTGTCATATGGCTGCTCTTAGTTGCTGTATTCTCTGTCTATAATTAAAACTGTCCCAGCGCTCTGCTCTTCACATCAGTAAAACAGAGATGAAGGGGAGGGTACCAAGCCCTCTGCTCTCTCAGCCACACACTGGTACCTCTAGATTCCCCTCCCAGAAGGACCTGCATGAACTCAGCAACAGTAGAAAGGCCTTCAGCCATTTCAGCAATGGAAAGATTACAAGCTTGAATACACTTACATATGTTTTACTCCAGAGTATAAGCAAAAAGTGAAATCCTTGCTGTTAAAAGCAGCTGTCAGGATACAGACTGCTGGATCAGGCACCCAATAACTGTGTCTATTGTGTGTCTGTCATCTCCTATTGAGTCTCCTCTGTGGGCTTTAAAATGTTCCTGACGTGTTCTCATCACCTCCCAACCAGGGCACTGCCACTGTGTCCCTTTCACAGGCAGGAAAACGGATGTACAAAAGCAGATCAGCAACTTGTCCAAAGCCAAACTGTAAAGGTGTCTATAACCAAACCCAATCCAAGCCTGCTTTTTAATTACAGAAATGAAATACCAATATATTGGCTAGACAAATATATCCTGGGGAAGAAGTACACAAGTGTGTGCAGTGATAATGGTTTTAAGTAGGAAGAGGGGAGATTTGGGTCACAAATTAGGAAGAAATTCTTTGGTGTGAGGGTGCTGAGCCCCTGGCTGCCCAGGTTGTCCCCAGAAGCTGCCCCATCCCTGGCAGTGTTGAAGGTTGGATCTGAGACTCACACAAGGGTCTTTCCAGACCTCATCTCCCCAGCCCAGTGGAACTCCTCCTGATGAACCCAGCCTTCCTGAACCTCTGCTTGGAACCCTCCATGCACCCACACCCACCCTGTCTTTGTAACACAGGCCTGGGCAACAGAGCCAGGACATCACTTCTGTTTATTCTTCTCCAGTTGACCCAACATCTCATTTCAAAGTCTAAAACACTTATTCCACATGCAGATGCAGTCATAAAGGCTCGTTTCCTATAATTTGCATCCTATTGTCCTTCCTTCCCTCCCCAGCTCCTCCAAATCCCTTTTGTGCTTTGCCAGTGAGGCAGAACCAGAGACCATCACCAACTTGGAGCCACACAGGCTATCTGGGCCACCACTGGGGACATGCTGGTGGCCACCAGGCCACTGCCTGCTGCAGTGATCAAGAAGCTGAGCTATAAAGTGGCAGCATCCATTTGCATCTCTCTGCTTTACCCTGGTGCCAACTTTCACAGAAATTGCAAAAACTGATTAGCCTGGAAACTCTCTGCTGAATGAAGTTGAAATTGGCCAACAGATACAAAAAGATATTTGGGAAAGGCTGACAGACAGTGACTTGCAAAACTTCCTTATGAAACCAAGCTAAAACACATAAAAATGCCTTGCTGTGCACGTGTCAGATTTTGGATAAGCACAAGAAACAGGTTTGTTGCATAAGCAAAGAATGCCAGTACAGTCAGTTATTGGATAGGGCTGCACTTCAGAGGTCCTTTTTCAATTTTTTTCCCAATCTTTTATTCAAATTACTTCCCTAAGGAGCATCTTCAGTACTGGCAGACTCACATGTAGGGCTCAGGTCTGAAAGCCAGACAGAAACTCACTTTCCTTTGCCTTGTGCTCTCCATTGCTCCCAGTCAGTTCCTTTCCAGCCCTCCCCCCAAGACCCAGTGAGGGTGGAAGTGCTCCACAGGACACATCCCCATCATTTGCACTTGAGAATGGAATTTGCAGCCCAGAACACATAATGTGCTGGGCCAAAACTATTGCCATGGTGTGACTCTGTAACCTAAATGGAACTACAGTAGGGATCAGGCATATTATTAATTCATATTCCATTTAGATTACTGTTCAGAAAGTATTGTCTCAGTGCAAGCATTACTAGATGCTGTTCATTTGTTTCTCTCCAAGAGCCACAAGAAAAAAGAGATTAGGTAATTGCAATGCAAGCACGAAATACAATCAGTGATTTTATGAAATCTAGCCTGTCCCAAACCACAGTTTTGATATTGTTCATAAACACCATCTGCAGATTTGCTTTATAAACAAACATTATGTTTGTATTTTGTAAGAATATAATTTCCTAATGAAAAAAAGATTTCCTTTTGTCTGAGGAACCGACAGACCCAGAAACTCTTTCATTCTCCTACTTTGCAGCTCATATTTTCTGCCTAAAATTTTGCAAAAACAAATTTAATTAAATACTCACGGAGCAAAAGAAAAACACCACTGAGAAACTGAGAGGCTCACAAACCCATAAATACTTGGCAAATGGTATGTAAGTGCCTGTGTCTGACTGATAGCACAGAAAATAGGTTCCTTTGGAGGATGTAATGACCCATTCTCTAACACTGTGCTTGGAGGAAGCTACTGCCAAGCACTTGGTGTTCAGGCTGTCTTCATAAGCACAAATGTCAACATTCCTGCAACACTTTAATGAGAGCTAATAATTAGCTAACCCTCAGCTAAAGTGTTCTGAACACACTCCACTAACATCTCATGCCTGTGTCTCCAAGCAGATGTTCAACAAAACAGTGGTGTGCCAGTTACCTGTCTTAAAATTGCCTTTCCAGTCTTCAAGGCTTTGTCTTTGTTCCTGTACTGCAGAAAGACCTCTGTAGGAAACCTGGGTTGGCCTTTTCTTTACCACTTGTTGCTTTTTATACCCTACAAAATCACCTCTTTTGCTAAAACACTTTCCATCTTCCTTCAGAGGTCTATTTTTAGCCTAAAAATCTCCTATTAGCAGAGACACTGCAAGCTGGTGCTCACAACAGTAAGCTCAGGGAGAACACACTCATATTTCTCAAATGCTTTGATAATAACAATAATAATTTTCCATCCTGATTTTTTCACCACCATTACTTTGTTTGCTTTCCTCAGTAATGAGCAGAACTTAACCCTGAGCTGTTCAAGCCAAGGAGTCCTGAGGCCATCACAGCCCCTGCCCCCTGCACCCCCTCACTGCCCAAAGAGAATTCTCAGCTTCTGCTTTGTCATCTAATGGTAGGTACATCTTTAGAAACCATTTCTGTCCATAACTAAATTTCTCTAAGAGCATCATTGTGAGAGTCCTCATCAAAGAGTTTTTGGGAAGATGATAGAAATTCTAGCCTGCTGGCTCCCTGACTGCACAGGATATTGATCCCCTTAAAAATTAAAAAAGGCTGAAAACCAGCATGAGTCTTGTAGGGGAAGACTTTTGGTCTTTTTGCTGCTCTTTCATCCAGCTTTCTGGATGCAGCCCTTGTACTGATCTATAATTCTCTATCATCACCTTGCAACTCCTAATGAGAATTACAGCATTTACCATATTCCTCTTCTCCTGAGGAGAAGTAGATTTCAACATGTTTGTGTCTTTTTGTTAGTAGCCCAGCACCCACTTCAAGAGCCTTCAAGAGGCTGGAACACATCACTCTGTCCCACTGACTAATTTCTAGTGAAGTTAGTATTTTGCTTCAGCACTTCCTCTTCTGACAGGTGACTACGGGAGCCTCCTCTTTATTATCAACAAAGAGAAACCTGGAGGAGTAAGCTTGTCTCCAGAGGCTGATACAATCAAGCACTGGTGAAATTCAGAGGGGTTTTCCCCGCCAGTCTTGTGATTCAGTAACTATTTCTGATGACCTATGACATTTCACATCAGTGTCTGGTTCAGGTGATTCGAGAAAAGCAAAGGGAATTTACTCTAGAGCCCTCAAATCAAGGGGTTTATGGTGAGTTGTTTCCCTCATAATGCTTCCAACCAGTCAGACTTTTCATATAACTCACTGTCAGATAATCACAGAATCCCAGACTGGTTTGGGGTTGAAAGGACCTTAAAGATCATCTAATTCCAACCCCCCTGCCATGGGCAGGGACACCTCCCCCAGCCCAGGGTGCTCCAAGCCCCATCCAACCTTGGACACTGCCAGGGATGGGGCAGCCACAGCTTCTGGGGGAACCTGGGGCTCAGCACCCTCACTCCAAAGAATTTCTTCCTAATATCTCATCTCAATCTCCTCTCTTTCAGCTTAAAACCATTCCCTCTTGTTCTGTCACTCCAGGCCGCTGTCTCAAGTCCCTCCCCAGTTTTCCTGGAGCCCCTTCAGGCACTGGAAAGTGCTCTAAGGTCTTCCATGAGCCTCCTTCTCTCCAGGCTGAACAACCCCCACTCTCTCAGCCTGACTCCAGAGCAGAGCTGCTCCAGTCCAAATAATAAAGAATAATAATAACTAATAATAACAGTAATGAACAATTTTCCTATCATTACTTTCAGAAATCACGGGTGTGTCTGCAGCAAACTTAGCTCCCAGCTATAAACTCTTTATTTACAGAGCACTGTGATCATTTCAGTATGAACATGTGAGAGATGACTGTTTCCTTCACTAATACACACTCTGGACATTTCGTGAAGTAACCTGAAAGTAATTTATGAGAATCAGCTGATTCAGGGAACAAGCAAGGAATGCCTGGATGACTTCATCTTGAACCAGCTGCAGTATGCCTCGCAAAACAGACGACTGCTCCAAGTCACAGACTGCACCTCCTTACCAGCAGGGCTGGGTGATGCTGAGCACAGGTATCAAAACCTGATGCACACAATATATGCATTGATATCAGAGTCAGGGACATTTTGTCACAGGGCTTCATCCCAGACAAACAAAGGTTTTGCACCTCTCTAAGAGAGTGGTAGCTCTGCAGAGTGTCAGAATCTCAAGATCCACAGACATTTTCTGAAAATGAGGTCATTTCCATCGTGGAGAAGAACATGAGACATTTGTTCCCAGCAAATACATCATTACACACTAGGGAAAAAGGAAGAGAAGAGATCATTCTAGTTCTTGCCTTCATTACTTCAGATTTGGAGGGGGTGAAAGAAATCTTTCGCAATTGGTTCGGCAAAGGAGTCTCCCTTGCTTGCAGACAGAAAACCTGAATAACTCTTACACTGCACTTGCTTACTCACCCCTGGTTGACAGAAGAGCCTTTCAGCTGCTTATAGGCTCATAAAGCAAAACTATAAAGCATAACAATACTTATTTCTCTGGATTTACAGGGCCCACCCAAATGTTACAGTAAGGAAGAGGGAGGTACCCGTATTTTTGCAAACTGCTTCATTGCTTCAAAACTGTTGAATAACATATGAAAGGAGTCAAGAGCCTGTGGGCAACAGCACCCACAGGAATCTCCACACCCAGCCCACCACTGCTGCCCACCAGCAGTGCCTTTGGTGTATTAACTTCACCCCACAGCAGCAAAACCACAGGATGACGACTTCACATCACCCATAAACAGGGGTAGGACATGGCCTAATGGAACCTCCTAAAGAGGATGGATCCATAAAGGAGAACTTGAGAAACCATCCCAAACCCTGACCAATGTATCTGCCTGCCATTCTGGAGGGACTGGATTATGTCACCTCTTAAGGGTTGGCCTAGATGATATCTAGAGGTTCCTTCAAACCCCTCACATTCTATGATTCTTGTTGCCAGCAGAAGAAAGTTGTGACTGAGAAGCTGGTGTTATTTCAGACTCCTTCCCAATGGCCACTTTGGCTACAGAGGACATCTCTGTCCTTGTTGTCACCCTTCCTTCCTCCTACTCGTGTGCCATATGACACTTGAAACCTCCAATCCCTGCTCTCTACTGACAACGCTGGGCAGACAATTAGAATAAAAGGCTGGGCTGCAATAAAAATGAAACATTCAAAGAAAAAAGCAGCTAAAGGTTCCATGAGTGATACATCACCACCCATCCACAGTATCAGCATGTCAGTGTCTGTCTGCCACAAACATCAGTCCATAAAAACAAAGGAATAAATCAAGGGACCTGGACACCCAGGCGTATTATCTCAGAGAACACTGCAGGGCTATGAAGCACTCTCTTTATTTGCTCAGCCAGAACCAGTCACTCTGCTCACGAGGAGATGTTACAGGATGAATTATCTCACAAGGGCCTCAGGATATCATTGTATAATCTTCTACCCACTCTGACAGCAGTTACCAAATAACTTGGCATCTGAGCAGTGGTCAGTCCCAGCTATGGGGAATTTTCACGTGGGTTTCTTTGAACCACCCTGGCCTGCTTCCTTTGGCACCCCATAACCTTTCTCCATCCCAACTGCTGGAAAAGTCCTGGGGAAGGAGACTCTGCTTCTCCTGCTGTAGTGGTGAAAATGTCCCTGACTCCAGTTCCAGCAGGTGCTCAAACCACCATAGAATCATAGAATGATTTGGGTTGGAAGGGACCTCTCAAGGTCCCCCAGTCCAACCCTGGCAGTATCAGGGACACCCTCACTCAGATCAGGGTGCTCAGAGCATCCTCAAGCATCACCTTGAACATCTCCAGGGATTAGACCTCAACCCCCTCCCTGGGCAGCCTGGGCCATTGTTTCACTGCCAGAAAAGAGAGAGGAGCAGAGTTGGCCTCTGAGAACTCTGCACATGTTGGAAGGGATGGTATAAGCAGCTCTTCCACTAAAATTGTCTCTTTCAGCACTACTTGTAATGTAAATTTCAGTAGTAGGTATGCAGCAAGCCTGACCCGACACAGCTGATTTTGCTCATGTCTTCAGGAGAAAGATCCAGGGGATCAAGCCCAGCTCACTTTGAACCCTTGGCCCTCCAGCTGGAAACAAACCAGCTCTGATGACCCTGCAGGGCAGAGAAATAATGCACCAGGACCCTTACCTGGCACTCTCTCACCTTCCTTTAAAAAAATACACAACAAAACCACCCGCGAGTGGCTGAACTACAACTGCCACAAACTTAGAATGGTGAATTAAACAAGAGATGAAAGTTTAGTGATTAATCTTCAGCTTCTCCCAGTGCAATGTCTTCTCTTTGTATTCTTGACCTCCAGGAGCCAAATTGTCTGTACCTGACCAATTGCTAAAAAAACCTACTCAATCTTTTTCTTCTTTTTTCCAGAAAATATCTCCAGTGTTCACCTTTCCCACCCCAGACCTGTCTCAAACCAAGTGAAACAAAGGCTGAGGTTGGTCCTACTCCCCCCCTGGGCCAAAGGGGCTCAGACACCATTTCTGGCTTCTTGTCTGTGTATACACCTCCACCAAGGTTCTATTTCAGGAAAGACAAGCAAGAAGAATGAGTTTGACATAATGACGTGTGAAGGGGAGAAACAAGGAAGCTGGACCTGCTATAATTAGAAAGTGCTTACGCCCCCGAAGGCGGCTGCTCCAGCCCACGCATTTCAACACCAGGAGGTGCTCAGCTATATTTACCTCCTTTAAGAAATGTTTAACTTGAGATGGGACACAGAAAACCCCACCAGGATGTGGTAAGTGAGAGGGGAAGTTCGCAAGATGTGATCTCTAACTGACAGTGTTTTGAGACGCATCTGAAACTCAGATGCTTTGAGAGTTTTTGGTTTGGTTTTGTATTTTCTTCTTTATGTGCAAGTTATTCATTAAAAAAAATAGAAGAAATAAAAAAAATAAAGAAAAGAGATGCTAAAAAGAAAGAAAAGAAAGGCATGCTTAAGAGAAAAAGCACTGCATCAATAGCATGGTGGTTGCTTTGGGGTAGCTCTGACATTCATTTAGAGATTAAGTCATCCTTTACCAAAAACCAGTCCTTGTGCTGGTGTCTCAGAGGGAAGGATCTCATTTTCTGAACAAGAATAGAGCCAACTGGTTACTGAAGATTCTGCCTGCCCCCCAAGCAGCATCCACATGTTGCCTATATCACCCCACAAACGAGCCGAAGGGATTCCATGAGTGCAGACATCACTAAGGAGAGATCGTGCACTGCAGAGCTTCCTCTTCACTGGCACAACCTCTGCAACCATCTCCATAGCGTTTAGCAAAGCCACAAACACCCATTCTGCCATGTAGCAGAGGGCTCAGGGACCTGCTGCAGCCTTAGCACTGCTGCCAGGTCCTGTTCAGACCAAGCTTGGAGGTGTCAGTTTTGGGCTGTGCTACTCCACAAGTCTACATGAAAGACCCTTTCCATTCCAGTTTGGTGTCATCTGTATTCAATGACTGGTTCAGGAGTAGCTAAAACACCTCTGAGAGCTCCCTGCTTATCCCAGCTGGCTACTGAGAGAATCTAAGATTACAATTGTGAAAAACTTGTAACTTTTATATATTTACAATTGCATCACTAACCTCACCCCAACTTTCAGTCCCAGTATACACACAGAAAGAACAATCTAACTTGGAAGACCTGTGCCCAGTCCTCAGTCACCAAGAGAAAATAACCATGAAGCCTCAGATGCACAGACAAACAAAAAGGAAAATGTCCTGGAAGTTACAGCATTCATTCATAATTTGATTAAACCGAATTAGATCAGTTCTGCACACAGAACTCTCCTGGTGCCAGGGAGGAAGGCAGATTGCAGACATCAGTCTCTCCAGCCTGGTGCCCACAATGCCAGAATGACAACCCTGCATATGGAAAATCTTCCTGCAGCATCACTGGTCCTCCTGCCTCATGCTGCTGTGTGCTCTCACGTCCTCACTCAGCTTCATCCCCATGGACACCACCATGAGCCACCCTGTGACCTGGAACTGTCACCTCAAACACTGACTCACAGATTCCTCCAAGAACCTACACCCAACTACATGAAGTCTTGTTGGTTTTCTCTGCACAGCCCCCCCAAGGCACAGCCCTCCCACACACCACACACTGAGAAGTCCCCTCAGCCTGATTCTCACAGTCACAGTCTGCTTTTGTCCTTGACAAATGCCACCTCGTCATCCAATATTGCTGCTGGCCTGCCACTCTGAGCATCTCACCTTCCACCTCCTCCCTCTTTATAGCATCAAACAAGAACTGCTTGTCTCTCTTTTCAAGGCCCTTCCCAGCACTCCCCAACCCAACCTGTCACTTCTGCATTTACTGTTGCAAGGTCAAGTTCTGTTTCATGAATTAATCCGAGGAAATCTTATTGGTATTACCAAAAACCTGCATATATGTGTACTTATATCCTTCTGCTGCCTGTAATCTGCTCCTTCAAAGACAATGGTGGAGTTTGGGCTGGGCCATCTGGAAGATATGGCTTAAAAACACAAGGGGGGAAAAAAGCCCAGGGATGCTACAGTGTCAGTTATTTATAGGGAGCCTTCAAGAACTAAACATCATCTCTTGATAAGACCCTGCATAGGAAACACTGAGCACCTACCACTTTCTGGAGAGATTTAGAGGTGGAAGCTATGGAGAGTTACACAGTGGAAAGTTCTGTGTTTAACTACAGAGAAACTCAAGCCTCTGCAAGACTGCAAATTGACTTCTTCATGAGGAAACCAAATGCTCAGCCACAGCCTGGTTCAAGAGATCTTTACATTTCCCTCATAGCTAAAAACCCCACATTCTGCTGTCTGCCAGAGCTATAGGTTTTACCAGTGATGTCCTGATGAAAGCCAGAGCCACACAAATATTTCCACAGCTGCTCAAAATGTTTGCTGGATTATAAGGTCACATTTAGGACACATCTTCAGTTTGCTCTTAGAGCTGCAATGCTGAATGTGAAGAGGATTTGGTTTTGGGGTTTTTTTGGTACCAGAGGTCCTCATTTTCCCTGATACTCCTCTAGCAGCACGATACCCAGGGTTACTTAACCCTGTCTGCTCCTTTTTGATGGCCTCAGGTGGGAAGGGGAAGGGCAGCACTCTCCCCCCTTGCCTTGCCACCAGGAGTGTTTCTGACCTGACCAGAACTTTGCCTTGGGACTGTTCCAAGATCAATCATTTAAACACCCAACAAACAAACAAACCTGGCAGCCAAAACTGAAACCAACCTACAAAAAAAAAATAAAATAAAATAAAATAGCAAACAAACAAACAAAAAAACCCACCCCAAAAAGAGCCAACAATGAAGAATTAAGCAAGAAAAAAAATCTACACCCAGACCCCACAGACCCAATGAGAAACTGTGGTATCTGCTGAGGAAGCTCTGCTGCCCTTTCTCTCCCCTTGCACAGATCCACACAACTGGATCAATAAACACACTCTGCTCAGCAGGACCATCCAACAGCCCAAAAATGAGAAACCTGCAGCATTTCCTGACAGTCCAAACCAACATGAAAGACAAGCAGTGCTCTGCACTCCAGTGATGCCTGGAGCCCAGGCAGGTCTCCAGCTAGAAAACAAGGCTCTCAAAGTGCAGGCTTCATCTCTGGACCTCAAAAGCTCTCCCTCTGGGAGAGGAACTGACCCAGATCCAGGATTTTGTACTGAACACGGTTTTGTATGGTGGAGGTGTCTCCGGGCCAGGATTCACCTCCGTGGGGATGCAGAACCAGCCCAGGAGCAGGGGGAGCTGCCTGGGCTGCATGGGAGCAGCTGCACCATGGATCAGATCAGCCAGGGCTCCAAAGCAGGAACACGACTCAGGTAGAACAAGCAAAAAAATCAGATTATTCTTTATCAGCCCCTTCCCCTCACTCCACAATTCTGTTGGGTTTTTTTTGTTCTGCCACTGAGATACTTCCAGATTTTCGGAAGCTGCCACACTATATCTGCCCTCTCTTTGGAAAGATGGGAGTGTGCAAGCTTCCCTCTTCCCAGCCCAGGCTCACCACCATCTTATCAGGCTTGGAGGAAATGATGGATGAAGGTAAATAATCCAATACCAGCAATACCAAGTCAGTTAGCAGCCAGTGATAGGCAGCTTGCATAAAGCCAGCTGGGGGTTTTACCATTTGTCTGGCAGAAGCCAGCACCTTCACATTTTAATTACAACCACTTTACCAAACTTCACCTCAAGCTACCTGGAAAAGCAAGTTTTAGAGATGCACAAATATTTTCTGATGAGCAGCGATGAATGCTGGGAGGGGCAGAAACAGAGATAAACCCAAGCACGTTGGCAAAGATGTGGCTGGCAGCAATATCACCTTGATACATTGGTTTCATTTTTGGCATATGTCAAAAGTCTACAGGGACGGTGCTTTCCACTCAGCCAAAAAAAAGCTCTGAGGCTATATTGCTTTTTGTCACACCAAAGAAACCAGCAAACAGGTGGAAAGAAATACTTTCAGACTCTTATTAGAGTATCTATTTCATAGATAAGCATCAAGTCTCACCTAACCCAGTCTCCTTTCCATTTTCCTACAGGATGAAATTTTACAGTCACAGTTCCAAGAAGGAATGTACTGGGAAAGTTTCAAATGTTCTCCCTTTTAATTAAATAATGGAACACTTTATTTTATTTTTTCTTTTCTTAATTTATGCTAAGTGCAATAGAGAGAGTTGAACTCACATCCCCCCTTTGCTACGTGTCTGTACATCCCTGGATGAACCACCACAAACATCCACACTCAGATGCAGTGATTTAATCAGCCACTCTGGGTTATCTGCAGACATCCCTGATGCTTCACCAAACTGGGAGGATATCATTGCAAGAGAACATGTCAGAGTAAGGTTTGATTTCTTTTGAATATCTTTGTATTAATAAGACCATTTGCACGAGATATGAAACATCCAGTGTGTCCTCAGCTGAAACCTGAATCCTTGGTTTGTGGCCTCAGCTGGGAAGATGCAGAAATGAAGGTACTGGCAGGGCCCAGGGCAGGGGAAGGTACAGGGGCAGCTCTGTGTGGAGAAGTTACTTGCAGCAGCTCAGAACTTGCAGGATCTCAGGGAGCCCAAATCACATTTAGTCCCTAAGTCTGTAAGTGACAAATTTTCTTCTTTCTTGATTTTACAACAGTGGAATAGAGCCTCTGACCCAAATTCTGCCCTTCTGGCACCCAGAAGTCTTTCAAAAGCTTGTGAGCAAGCCACAAAACCTTCCTTACAGCAAAGACATGTCCTGATTTTCAAAAGCCAAAATGTGCATGCACCAGGATCTGAAGGTGCTCAGCAGCTCTGAGCATCAGGTACAAAAAGGTGCTGTTGAACCAAGACCCAATATGTCATCTCCTGGGACCTCACTGGGTCCCTGGAGCTGGGAGGAGCAAATATCAATACCATTTACTTCAGTTGAACTTAGCAAATCAAAATCTATTGGAGAGTCCTAATATCTGATGATGTCAACATGACATTTCCATAGTCACATTTTTAAGTAGAATAATAGTTGAGCAAATGAGGTGCAGCTTCTCCCTAAGCATATCCAAGATGCACAGCAGAACAACGTGAAGAGGAAAACTACAGGTGGGTGAAAATGTGGAAAAACTCTTTCTTTAACTATCACTGTCTTTTAGACATCAGACAATGTCTGAGCTCACATGAGGTACTCGGTGCTAGAAACAGGATGCAATAATATCAACACAAAGAAATCCAGATTTAAAACACAAACCAGGTAGAACAATTCACCATCACTGTCAAAAATCAAGAAATTGCATCACACAAAACCACACCATTCTTTGGAAGCAGAAAAACACGCACAAAAAGCAAAAAAAATTTGCTTCAATCTAAAAGGAATTGCACTGATTGAAGGAGCTCAGGTGCTCTGTAACCCAACAGCCTTTTAGAAAACTTCAAGTGGCTTTGCTTCAATGATTTCAGCTTTTTTGGTGGAATTTTGGCCTGCCTGTAAAAGCTCTTGACCTGTGGGGCACAGACCAACGAGAGATGATGGGTTGTGAAAGAAAAGCAAGTTCATGTCAAGGGCCACATTATTTGTAGAGGGCCCACACCTCTGCTGGAAAATTCACTCAGGGGTGTCTTAAAATTAATAAAAACTTATGAAAAGTCACTGTTTAAAGGGAAAAAAAAGTCAGCAGAAATACTCTTTAGGTTCTCATCTAGCAGGGAAAATTCCATGGAAATGTTTGTGTTATTGGTGTTAAACTCTGCACTAAGCAGGATGCAACACAAACCATAGATGAAGCACAACACTGAAATAAAATTCTCATTATAAACACCTAATCAACTGGATTGGGAAGGGTCTGGTGAAGCTATGGCCAGACCCAGCCTCTGGCATCCACATTGACACTGAGTATTGAAATGTTTCATTACCAAACCATTTCATTCATCTGACCAAAGGAATTAGACCCATCCTGGAGAAAGGTATCAAGTGCCACTCCCCCTTTATCACCTTGAGATTTCTCCACTAGTATTTTTCTTCCACCTTTCTTCCAAGCCCTTGCACTCTCAGGAAGCCCCAGTGAATGGACAAACCCAAGAAATTGATGTCCCCTTGCCCAGGCTCCAAGTGCCCCAAGCTGTGCCAGGGAGCCTGCTGTGGCCTTCAGGCCATGCAAAGTGGTGACAAAGCTGGACATGTGCTCTACAGTGGCCTCTTCATCTCCAGACTTGCCCATGGCTGCTGCTGATGGGAGGTTTGAGAGGCTCACTGTGGGTAGGGCTGTCAGCTGGCATGGTGCAGGCAGTTTGCCAGTGCATGAAAAGCACCCAACAAAGCTGCCCTTGTGTCAATACAGTGTATTTACTTATTCCCATTCCATTTATAATATTTGCTCTGAATGAAACAGCCAGTTTACATCCCTCAGGGGATTCTTGGGTGGTTATAAAAAATATTTTGGGATAAGAATTTAGACTTGAAGCCCCTCAGGGCTGGGTTCCCCCATCATTCACTCTTTTGGGGGTCCAACAACTACAGAGTCTGATTTATGTAGCAAGTTATCTTTGATTTCTTTCAAGATTGTTTTTTAAAAGGCATCTCTATGCACTCCTTGGAATGAGCCTCTCACTTCTCCATATCCCAAGCCTGAACCTAATAACTTGCAAAGAGCTGTTCTAAACCTCCTCTCCCCCCCATTAATTTATGAACTCAACAAGACACTATGTCCAATTCTAGAGGTTTGAAAACTGGGCACAAAGTGGGCATCTGAAGCAACCATGCTCCTCCACTGCCCCTACCTGTCTGGGAAAACAGAAAACAAGGCAAAATGTTTCCTGAAGCAGCACAAAGTCAAGCGATGAAAAGTTTAAAAAAGCTTCTAAACAACTTTGACAGGGAGGTTGAAACTGAGTGAGCTTAAAGGCCCCTTCCAACACTGAAAAATCTGTGATTCTGTGATTAAAGCCCAGGGGAACCAGAGGCACTCCAGATCAGGAGAAGATTGGTTTAAGACAGAGAAAACAAAGTGTTTATTGTCACATCAGGGGTGAGTGGCCAGACTTGCTGCCAGATGAGGCTGATGTGGCAGGTGAGACCAGCAGGTTCAGAACAGGATTGGGCCAAATTTGTGGGCCAAAAACAAATGGCAAAGTCCACAGACAGGAATGTCTGTCACCCCATCACACCCCTCATGTGGGGTCACCAGTGGTCAAAGAGCCAGTGGCCAGGCTGGTCTGCTTTCCCAGGACTGCATCTCCTGTTGGAGCTTCTCATCTCAGCTATGTGCAAGGCCCACTCCTTCTTCAAGAAAGCTTAAATAAGCTACCATGTCAGTGAGAAAAACAGCCATTAATTAAATCACACATAAATATCCCAGGCACCAGCACTACACCTCACCAACTTTGATCGTGGTCTTGCTCCCATAAAAGCAAGAGTAGAGTAGTAACAAAAGGAGAGCAGGGTGGTAATAAATAGTAGAGTGGCTAAGTAAAGAGTAAAATTTTCATTGCTTTCTATAGGAACAGGGCAGAAAGTGAATCTCAAAGTGAAGGAGCTGGTGAATGTGTCTCCACATGGCTGAGGTTGGGTATACAGTGCCACCACTTAGATCATAGAATCATAGAATGGATCAGGTTGGAAGGGACCTCAGAGCTCATGTCCTCTCCTGCCATGCCCAGGGACACCTCTCCTCCAGCCCAGGTTGCTCATGGCCTCATCCAACCTGGCCTTGAACACCTCCAGGAAGGGGGGAGCCACAGCTTCTCTGGGCAATCTGTTCCAGAGTCTCAGCACCCTCCTGCTGAAGAACTTCTTCCTGCGATTGAGAGATATCAATGCCAGCACTGCAGAGCAGGAGCTCAGACCTCGGTGTGCTGCCCCACGGCCACTGCTCAGCCACCACCCCAGCTGCATCACCCAGGGACTTGGAAAAAATCAATCAATCAATCAATCAATCAATGTGCTGTGTTGCCAAGGCAACGGGATGCAGAGGGGCAGAAGTCGTAGCACAGGGCTGAGGGATGCTGCTCCCTCCAGCCTGGAGAGCCCATGCAGAGGACAGGGAGGATCCCAGCTCCAAGGAGCAGCTGAGCCTGGCAGATGGGCTCCTAGAGCTGGGGTGGATGCCAGTGCCACGCAGGGAGCGTGAGACAGGGAAAGCAAAGAGCTGGAGCCTCCCAAGCACCAGGGGAGGCTTGGCAGACCTGGAGCTCTGCCTGAAGCTCTGGGGCAGCACCAGGGATAAACAACAACTGCACATGCCTTGGACATCCAGGAAGGAAACAGGAGATCAGCCCAGAAAAATGAAAAAAAACCCAAACCAAAAAACCCCAGACATTTTAAAGGGTTTTCCTCTTAATAACTAGCTGATTGCTTCCAAGTATTTCAGGATATCACAGGGCAGCCTATAGATATAGCAACCCCTAGAAAAATCTCTGCCAAAAAAATTGGCAAATCCTGATTTGCCCTCAAAATCTGGGTCACCAAACCAGGATCACCATGAACAAACCAGTGAGCACAATTCCTCTGGTTTTGTCTTTACTTGAGTGCTTCCCAGGGAAGCCCAATGGGGGTTTGAACAAACCCTGTTCTCAAGCCTTTCCTTACAGCAAAGTCTGGCTCTTTTGGAACCAATAACAACTTTCATGACCAGACCTTGGGGGGGAAAAAGCTAAATTATTCGAGAGAGGATGTGAACAAATAACCCATGTGCCTATAAAACATTTATGCTTCTGAGAAAGATTCCAACTGTTCATCACCAGAGAAAGGTTCACCAAGAATTACTCTGAAAAAAATCAATCAGTTGCCTGCAGAAAGAATACACAGAACATTTCTCTCTTGAGCTGGAGCAAAAGCTTCTCTGTCCAAATACCTTAATGAAGCAAAGCAATGGGCAAATGACAGACTCAGCCCTGTCCTGCCCAGCACTTAACTATTTTTGGTGATAATTAAAACAATTCTTATCAGAAAGATGATAAAACAGAAAATAATCACATGCAGAAACAGCACTATATATGAAAGTTTAAAGCAAGCTAAATGCTATCAGGCAATCCCACTTTTCCTTCAAATTCCCTACCAAAACCTTTTTTCTCCATTAAATGGTGCAGGGGTAATCCAGCACTAGTAATCAAAAATATATATGACCTCCACATGTCTCTGCTGCTCTTAAACCTTTTTTTTGTCTTGTAGTCTGCAGAACTCTGATTTACACTGATTGATTGTGGGGATGTCCCAGAAAAGCAGAGGTGAGAAGCAAGCCCACAACTGCCAGTGGATTTCAGTGTAAGAGACTGTTCCTCTAGGGAAAGGTTTTGGCAATTCCCAAATGGAAGAATATTGCAGATATTTACCATCAGGAATTACCTCCATTACCCCCTGCTAGCACCTTCCCTCTTTCCTGCCCCAAAAGCCCTGGGCTCTGCTGTCCTAAAGAATCCAGACTGATTCCCCAAGCAGTTATTCCCATGGACCACACTGACTCAGTGACACACAAAGATTTAAAATTAGGAAAAAAAGAATCACAAAAAGCCCAGTGAGCTTCCAGAGAGGGTTCCTGACTCTCCCAGCTGCCTGGGGACAGAGAACCCCAGATCTCAGGGAAGAGCTGAGTGTCAAATCAAGAGCCCATCCTATCTGGCACAACCCCACCTGCCTGGCCCTGCAGAGATGTTCCCAGCTGGCTGCATCAGGCACCCAGGGCTTGAAGGGAAAGACTTTGGGAAAATCATGCATTGAAAAAGAGCTGCAGAAAAAATCCACTCTGCCCCAACCCATGAAGCCTTACCTATTCAGCTGTGTTGGCCCTAAAATAAGGTGCAATGGTGCCTCTGAGAAGCATCTCATGGAGACATGAAATGCACTGTCCTCACGGGCCTCTGCTGCACACAGGGCAGCCTTTTGCTGGGGAATGATATTGAGAAAAAAGCAGCATATAAAGTGTATCTGGAAATAGTGTGGCTGCAAAGAGTCAGCTCTTACAGTTTGCAACTTGCTTCTGTTTGTGAAGGGACTTTCCTGAACAGAGGGAGTCCTCCAAAAAAAAAAAAAAAGAAAAAAATTATATATCTAGTATATATTGCATTTATTTCCTTTATCCCTACCTAACTTCTTTGTATTGGGCTGAATTTGAAATGTAAGAAACAAGCAGAGATCCACAGACCCTTCAGCTTGGGGACCACCCAAGGCATCTGTTTCAGAAATTTAAGCACCAAGCCCAAAGGCCACTTCCCCAAACTCCCCTCTGAATTCTGAGGCTTTGAATATGTCAGTTAACTTCTTCCAATATCTTTTTCACATGTGCAGAATTGCTGTAATTCCTATCCTGCTTAAATGACATTTTACTCCCCTCAATCCACTTTACACAACTATTTTCTTTGTCTATTTGTTCACCAAGCCTCATCATTTGCTCATTCCTAGTTGTTATGCAAAATCATTAACATGCAAACATCTTTTTTACCCTTGGATTAATGAGGCTGACTGAGGGCAAAATGATATTATTCACATATTCTCCCCAAAACCTGCCTCACCTCTTATCGTAGTGCAGCATTATTCACAATTTAGTTCAACTAAAATAATACCAGAGGCTCAAGGACCACAGGCTGGCTCCCAAACATCAGAAAGAGTCCAATACTTAAACCAGGAGCAGTTTATCTTATCCCTCCTCACCAGTCTTCCAACCTTGCTGCACACTCTGCCTTGGAACACAGGGAGAGAAGCAACGAGCAGCAAAGGAAAATGAGAAGCTTTTGCCTGGAGCAAAACCTGGAGTTTTGAGTCATGAGCAGCAGAGAGGCAGGAGCTCTGGAACAGCACTGACAGCTCCAAACTCGTTTTATCTCCAGCTGCCAAAACCAGGGAGCTTTGGTGTTTAGGTTAAAGGCAACACTCATGGGAATCATGAGGCAGCTCTGCCTCTCCCGGGTGCTTTCTGGTCCATCCATGCTGGGCTGTCCCCAGGACACCTTCCACACCAGCCTGGAAGCCTAGCAGGCTCTGGCCACCAATCCCAAGGGATAATCATAGAATCATAGAATCGATTGGATTGGAAGGGACCTCAGAGATCATCAAGTCCAACCCTTGATCCACTCCTGCTGCAGTTCCCAGCCCATGGCACTCAGTGCCACATCCAGGCTCTTTGGAAAGATCTCCAGACACGGAGAATCCACTACTTCCCTGGGCAGCCCATTCCAATGCCTGATCACCCTCTCCAGAAAGAAATTCCTTCTAATCTCCAACCTAAACCTCCCCTGGCACAACTTGAGACCCTGCCCTCTTGTCTTGCTGAGAGTTGCCTGGGAAAAGAGCCCAACCCCCCCCTGGCTCCAACCTCCTTTCAGGGAGTTGGAGAGAGTGATGAGGTCTCCCCTGAGCCTCCTCTTCTCCAGCCTCAACACCCCCAGCTCCCTCAGCCTCTCCTCATATAGGATCTGTGCTTGAGTCCTTTCACCAGCCCAGTTGCCTCCTTTGGACCTGGATGGGTCAGGATGGGTCAGGGACACCCCCCTGTACCAGCACCCCCCAAAACCTGCTCACACACCTCCCCAAGGATGGGCAGGAGAGCAGCCACCTTCCTGCCTGGGATGTGGGACACACTTGGCTCAGGAGCAGGCAAGAGCTGTAGCCTTTTTTTTTTTTTTTTTAAATATCTAAAGCAACCCAGGCAGGAGACACCCTGGGTCATCTTTGTTCCTTGCCATTTATAGACTCCCAATTGTTGGCCTTCACCATTTGAGTGCCAAGCCTGGGTGTGTAGGATGGGTCACATTCCCTGAATAGGAACTGAATTCTGAGCATGAATTTGGCTGTCACCTACCACACGGATACCCTCTTCATCCAAGCTTAGGAACCCCTCAACACCCCAGCAAGAAACAAGCAGCAACTGAGAACAGATGAAATTTCTGCAATGGCACAGAACGGGGTTCTTTCCCACTTAGAAACACGACACAAAAATCCTCTCCCTGCTCAGGAAGACCATCACTGTCCGGGGTTGCTGGGTTTTCTGAGTGCAGTTGCTTCACTGCAGTGCCAAAGGTTCATTCACCACCACCATGAACCTGTCAAACCTGCCTGCACAGTGCAGGTGGAGATGTGGCCAGAATAAAACTCCCTTTGCTCAGGATTCCAAGATGAATGTGAAGAACTGGCCTAAAAACCCAAGTCAAACATCCCAAGCAACAGGGCACCAAGAGCCACCTGGCACTTGTCCTACATAACCCAGATGCATGCAAAACTTCAAAGATTCTCTCTCCACGTTCTTGCCTCTGTGGTAACTTAGAATAAAGAAATACATCAAAACATAATGTTTATTTTAACTTAGCAGGCTGGCAGGGATGAAAAAAAAAAAAAAAAAAAAGAAAAGAAAGGAAGAAGAAAAAAAAAAGAAACAAGAAAGAAAAAAAAGAAAAAGAAAAAAAAAAAAGAAGAAAAAAAAGAAACAAGAAAAAAAAAAGAAAAAAAAAAAAAAAAGAAAAAAAAGAAAAAAAAAAGAAGTTGCATTTGAGTAGTGTCACTGGAAATAAATCAAACCAAATCCTAAAGGCCTGATCCAACAAAAACTTGGACTTTAAGCCATACCAAACTCTCCAAGCAAACAGACAGCATTCTGGTTGAAATGTAGATGCCTGTTTGCCTGCTGGCTTACGAGAAGTTAAAAAAACAAAACAAAATAAACAAAAATCCCCTTCTGCTCTTGTACCTCAGGAGTCTGTGTCTGGGAAGACCTTCTGGGCCCATTTTACTCAGTAAGTGCTGGCCTTGGTACCTCCAGCCCTGTCAGGATGATGCTTAATAGGAAAGCCAGCTTCAAACCTTGATGTACATTAACATCTTTTTCCTTCAAAACTTGGGAGCAGGAGACACCACCCATATGACATTTCCCCCAGAGTTTTCTTTACTACCCTTTGCATTTTACATATCATTTTCTTTGCTCCCTGTTAAGCCTTTCCACAGAGTCACAGAATTGTCAGAGTTGGAAGGGTCCTCTAGAGATCATCTAGTCCTCCTCTCTCACACACAGCACAGGACTTTTAATCAGAAGCCTCTGCAAGCAGCTGGAAAGCTTTTCCTTCCTTTATCCAAGTCTGTTACCTGCACCCAGTCCCATCTGGGATGCAGAGGGTTGGATTCCCAACCAGCCCCTGGAAACAGATAGGGTAAGCCTGGCTTTGGGGGGAGATTGCCCTTTTTTTTCTCTGCTTGTTTTTTATTTTCTTTAAGGGGTAGGAAACAACCCTTTTGAGCTACTGAACTGGATATAATTGTTAACCCTTGGTCTTTCCCCAGTACACCTAGAGAATGCACCACATACAACTACCTGGTTGATGCCCAGCTGGAAGCTGACCAGTGTTTTGGGTTGAGCACTGATTGAAACACTAAGAACAGAAGGAGCAAGGCAGCAGGGAACCTCCCCATCAGCTTGTGTTGAGGTTAGCATGACACAACAAGATATGACATTTGCTCTGCACAGAAACACCCATTTCCTGTAACTCATTTTATCCTGTAACAAAGAGGGATTGTGCACTGCCAGTTGGATGGAGAAGTTCAAGTACAGCAGCTGACAGATGAAGTGTTCTCCATCAGCAGTTGACCTTGTCACATTTACCTTGTGTCCTGCTCACCAAATTCTTCCTCCTTCTGAGACCATAAAAACAAGGCAGGAAATGAAGGCACAAGGAAGCTTTGCTCCAAAGCTGCAGGTTGTTCAGAATGGTCTTTACTATCAGGCACTGCACCCATAGGGATACAACCAGGGACCAACATAACATGAGCAATCAATCCACTGTAAAGATGAGGAAGGAGTAAAATCAAAACTGCAAAACAATTTTGGAGAGGGAATTAATTGGTATTATCCATTATTCTTATTCCACTGTGCATGGAGGTGAACTCTGCACCCAGCAGCAGGTGGTGGTGGTGCCACTGCAGTAATGGGGCTCTGGGGAAGCCCTCGAAGCAGAGCAGGAGAGACAGGTCCTGTACTGGGTTTGGAGATGGCAGTCCTAGAGAAGCTGAAGGGTCAGGGTGGGTTTTTTTTTTTTTTCTGGCATCTATCAAGAAGCTTTATTTAGAGAAGGACAAAGGGCTCGACTGTCCTCGCCAAAGGGGAGCAGATGGGCAGCAACAACACCCAACAGGCCTTGGGAGGTCTGCACCAAGGAGGAAGCCATCTGTGCTCTACCATCCCAAAACACACCTCCAAATCCTTTAGAGCTGCGTGGATATATTGTGAGGAAAAAGGAGAGGAAGACTCAAGGCCCAGGGTCCATTGGAAAAACCTGTCTGAAGATCTGCTGTTCTGGTCAGTCCTAACCCTACCCAGCCCTCAGGGATGGAAAGCAATAAAAAAATAAGAGGAGCACAGAGCAGTCTCTCCTGTTATTGCTAGGGACAGATTGGAACAGCCAGACAAAAAGCTAATGACAGTGGTTGAAGGATTAATTAACACTCATGCTACCAAAGCACGAGAGATTCCAAGATAACTCCTGTGAGGACACATTCCCAAGAAGACAGAAGTTTGCCAGCTAAAAAGAAACACAGTTGGTGGGAAGAGACAGATGTGACCAAGTGCAGAGACACTCTGAGATTGCCATCTCCAGAGCTCTAATGATACAGCATCCTTGGAGCTAAACTCAAAAAGTGTGGCCTGGATGATGGGGTATTGAGGTGGATCAGGAGCTGGGTGAAGGACAGAAGTCAGAGAGGGGCAGTCACTGGGATGGAGTCAGTTGGAAGTCTGTTTCTGGTGGAGTCCCTCAAGGGTCAGTGCTGGGACCATTAACATTCCATATATTTATTGATGACCTGGATGAGGGAACAGAGTGCAATGTCAGCAAGTTTGCTGATGACACAAAGCTGGGAGGAGTGGCTGACACCCCAGGAGGCTGTGCTGCCATTCAGAGGAACCTGGACACACTTGAGAGTTGGGCAGGGAGAAATGTAATGAATTACAACAAGGCCAAGTGTAAAGTCTTACAGCTGGGAAAGAACAACCCCAGGTACCAGTATAGGGTGGGGACTGAGCTGTTGGAGAGCAGCACAGGACCTCGGGGTGCTGGTGGATGGAAGGATGCCCATGAGCCAACAATGTGTCCTGGTGGCCAAGGAGCCCAATGGCACCTGGGGGACATGAGGAGGGGGTGGTCAGGAGGTCAAAAGAGGTTCTCCTCCCCCTTTACTCTGCCCTGGTGAGGCCACATCTGGAATATTGTGTTTGGTTCTGGGCCCCTCAGTTCCAGAAGGACAGGGAACTGCTGGAGAGAGTCCAGAGCAGAGGCACAGAGCTGCTGAAGGGAGTGAAACATCTCCTGGTGAGGAAAGGCTGAGGAGCTGGGGCTCTGCAGCTTGGAGAGGAAGAGACTGAGGGGTGATCTTATTAATTTTTATCAATATGTAAGGGACAAGTGCCAGGAGGATGGAGTCAAAGCTTTTCTCAGGGGGGACCAACAACAGGACAAGGGGCAATGCTTATAAATTGGATCATAGGAGGTTCTGGATAAATACAAGGAAGAATTTCTGCTGCCCACAGGGGTTGTGGAGTCTCTTTCTCTGCAGACATTCCAAACCCATCTGGATACATTCCTGTGTCACCTGCTGGAGGTGACTCTGCTCTGGCAGGGGTTGGACTAGATGAGCTTTTGAGGTCCCTTCCAACCTCTCACTTTCAATGATTCTATGTGTCCATGGGACTGGACCAAAGGGTGGGAGGTTTGGTACTGAACCTAATATGAAACTCTCTGGTTTCCGTGGCACACACACCGAAGGAGGTCTGGGAAGTTACTGCCTATCTAGAAGGGATTTCTGGACCACCTACACAGATGAATTTCAAAAACTCCTGCAAACAATCCCTAATTTAACACAAACATTTTCATCTATGAATCAGCAACATGTGTGTGTAAAATGGGTGAAGAGTAGCATATTTCTTGGTAGAGGATAACATGAATCTTGTGGTAGAATTTGGTCCATTCAGTTTTAATCCTTTGATTAAAGATGCAGTCAATCATCTGTTCCTGAAAAAATTACTGTTTAGGCTCTACTTTGACAAAAAAAATGGGAACTGTCTGTCAGGGAACCTGCAAGTATCAACAGGAAAAATATATGGTTTACACCTCATTTTTGGACAGTCCTACTAGAATTAGCAATCCCTTTCTTCCCCACAGAACTGTATTAAATGTGATGAACTGAATGATAGAAGGTATCTGATGGAGTTGTGTAACTAGCTGTACATGTTGTGATGTATCAGCAAAAACACCCAGAATGTGGATACAGAGATTTATGATAAATTAATAAGTAGAATTCTACAGAAGTGACTGTGAAGGTGTTTTCCCATCCTAAGCTCAGGGTTTTCTAAAGCAGTCTTTCAAAATAAGCAACAGGGAATTTATAAACATAAAACACTAATTCCCGTTTTGTCCTGATTTAACTTAACTAGTTATAAAAACAAAAAGAAATGGAATAATATTAGGTTGAAATTTACCCTACTGCTCCTCTGGGCTGTTTCCTATTCACACCAACTACTGTACATAGGACAAAGGGTGAAAGTTTTATGTGGGAAACAGGCAGAGGGGGCAAAGAAACAAAAATCTTATTTACTTTAATAGCTTCCTAGTGCTAAAAATGAAGAGAGCAACATTAAGACATTTAGACTAAAGCCACTGTATTTTAACCAAAACAAAGATCACAAAGAGCTGTCTTCCATGTTATTATCTGCTCAAAATCAAGTTGGGGTCAGCCACATGTTGCTTACCCTGAGCTAGAAGGTGGTGATGCTGAGGGCTGGTGTTAGAGCATCAAGAGGCACAATGTCCACATCCAACCCTGGGTCCAGAGGCACTCTGCCTCCCCAGGTGTTTGCAAAGCATGGAACAGAATCCCTTTAATCAAACAAACAAAGCAAACGAAGTGACAGCTTAATTATGATGCAGAATCAATCTGAATGGCTCTTTAAGGCTACGTTTGGTGCGGCCAAGGTAGGGATTCTGTAACCTGTTATGGCATTAGGAGAATAGATGGGTATTTTTCTGGGCATGTTTTTATTCAATTTATACATGTTTTTATTCAGTCTTCTGCTCTGCAACCCCCAGCTAGTAATGCTAGTAAGGTATTTATTTACTCAGGAAGAAAAATAAGCCAAAACATTTTCCAGGCAAATCCATAATCCCCCCTTTCCTCTGCAGACATCTTATAGCATCCCTCTCAAAGAGGCTGAAATTTCAAAGGGTTTCTCTAATCAAAAAGAAGGGCTTGAATTCCAGCCATGGCAGCAGGCAGGGTGGCAGTGCTCTTAGAAAGCAAGGAGTGAGGCAGGCAAGGGGAGAGGCAAAGTTGGCTGAGCATCCTGACACCAGAGGCACAGAGCAGCAGGGATTCTCCTTTGTTCTGCTGAAAACCCAGATGTTTATCTCCACCTACCAGCAGCCCAAGTCCACAACACAAGCTTAGCCCTGACTTGAGCAGCCTGGTCTAGTAGGAGGTGTTCCTGCCCATGGCAAGTTGGAAGTAGATAATCTTTAAGATTATCTTTAAGGTCCCTTCCAACCCAAAGCAGTCTGGGGTTCTATGACTTGACAAACATTAGGATGGGCTGCTTGAGCAGCATTGTGTATTGGATTCACAAGCTCAAATCATATTGGGATGATTTCCTTGATCTGACTTCAGAGCTAGACAAAAGGACATCAGATTCTGCTGGAGCAACCTCTCTCCTGAAGACAATCACAAAATTTTCCACTAGCAGCAGCTCTGACCAGAGCACAAGAGAAAAACGATAACAATGGTCCTTCTGCCAGCTTCAAATTATGAATGTTAGGGGGTTTTTTTAGAGCCCAAAACAACAGACAACATCCAATGCACCAAAAAGCAGTGATGGCAAATCCAATTAATGAGTCTGTCCTGGCCCCAGGTGGGCCTTGAATAGAGTCAAGCTGGGCCATCCCTGCTGGCACAGCCCCAGGACTGAGATGCTGCTGCCAGCCTGAGGCTGCAAGGGGCAGGGGGTCTGTGGGGTCTGGAGCCCAACACAGGTAGGGAACACAGACACCCACCCGTGCTGGAACAAACAGGAAACTGCATCATCAGGATCAAAACCAGAACAAGCAAGGAAAAACCCAAACAATACTAGAAAAAACCCAGCTGCTCAGTTTTTTTCCCCAAGAGCTGAGTACTTCAATGGCTTTTTTTCTTTGCCCCCTCGTTGTTAAAGTTTGTGTTCTGTCTGAGAAAGATCATGGTTATTTCCTCTTCTGAGCAGGGAACAAAAATCCTGCTCATTCACAAGACAAATCTGGCACTCTTTAATACCTGTTATTTTTTTCCTTGGTCTGTGCCATCAGGACATATAATTCTGTTTGTTACAGCAATATGGAGGATGGCAGAGAGTGTTTTCTCTTTGAGGTAGATTCGATTGACTTCAGCGACCTCAAAATCAAAGGTCACAACCAGTGGTCTGTTCCCAGCACAGTCAGTGGAGAAATGAAGAAACTTTGCACTTGGTGCCTGAGACAGATAAGCTGATTCACCCCCTGGCAGCTCTTTGCTTCCAGGAGTTTTGAACAGGTGCCCAACTCTTCGACCATTTAATTAGGTAAAATAATTCCTTTCTGAAGTTGAAAAAAACCCAATACAAACTATAATCTGAAAATTGATGAACTAGAAGGAGGGTATATTAAGCCCTAGGGCTACAGAAAACTCCTCCTAAGCCTGCAGCACCTTCTCTTTTGGAAAGTCTTATAACCTACAGCCAGGGAG
The DNA here is from genome assembly GCF_003957555.1 of Calypte anna. Lineage (NCBI taxonomy): Eukaryota > Metazoa > Chordata > Aves > Apodiformes > Trochilidae > Calypte > Calypte anna. Next base: position 373,311 of record NC_044268.1, read on the forward strand.
GCAAAGGATGGACCTTCAGTCCTTCATTCTCCAAAGTCAGGCTGGTTGTGTGACACCACAGTCCCTGACAACACTGCATACAAAGCCTTCTTCTCCTGCTTGCTCTTTCATGTGGATTTTTAGGAGTACCAACAACAGAGGAAGAAAACTTGAGACTACTGGGCATGCCTCTCTTACTCTGCTGGATACCAGTGTTTAGAAGATCATCTATAAGCTATTCATCTAACATTTGCCCAATGAAAAGAACATTTTAAAGAATTAGGTTGCTTTTTTCCATGTAAGGACATCCAGCCTTGCAAGGTATGCACTTCATGTTTGCCTTGAAGATGCCCCATTAGCAGAAGAGAGGCACAGCTCCCAGCCCCCCCATGGGACAAGGTCTGCAGAACCCTTGGCAACATTCTGGCCAAAACCAACCAAGAGAAAACACTTTGAGCCAGGGAACAACACCCAGTCCCATCCACACTACATTAAACCCTAAAGTGGACTTGTACTACTCATTTTTTTTCATACAGACTGAAGGAACATCTTCATAGAGAGCCACCAACCCACTTAAGCATCTTTGAAAACATTTCTCCTCCTCCCCCAGGACCCACTGCTGCCACCAGGAGCCTTTCCTGGAAGGAGCTGTGCTGAGACACCACCACACAGTGTCACACAAGCCCCACCACACTTATTTTGCTCTCCACTTGCTTTTCTCTTGCAGGTTTCACACCCACTTGAAAATTTGGTCCACTAAGTAGGAAGGACTGAAATTGTGCCCAGACACAAACCCATCAAGTGAGGGGAAAAAAAAAACCCAAAAGGCCACTATTCTTCAGCTGGAAAACTTTCTTTCTCTGCTGGAGACGTTTTCAAGTCTACACGTTTGAGCTAAGGAGTAATTTTGCAGTTTCAGTGTGTATATTAAACAAGGAAATAGCTTGCTAAGTCCCTGCTGTATTCAAATGAACCAAGGAGGTGATAAACTGCACTTCCTTGAGAAACATCACATTGCACAGGGCAGAAAAATCCAAGCTGGAAGTGGCTGAACAGTGCTAAACCTCATCTCATCAGCATTTGCTGTATTTCATACTGCAAGTGTGGGGGCTTCCCACTTGCTGACAAGCATCTCTGAGCAGGAATTCTCAGCTCCTGGGTTCAAAGGACTCCTGAAAGCCATCCCTGCTCTGTAACCTCACATATCCCCATCACTGGGAAGCTGTGTGCTCACAGAACACATCCAAGGCTCTTCTCACAGCCAAAAACCAGCTCCACCATCCTGCTCCAGCCCAGAGACACAATGGAGCTATCAAACCAGCCAGGCTTGTAATTGCTTTGCATCACCCATATCCAGAGCAGCCAGACCACACTGGTGACTCTGGCTGTGATGCAGTGGGAGCAAGAGCAAGAGAAGTGTTGGGTTCATGTGGGTCAGGGTATTAGGAGCTGATGGTTATGCTGGGATGCCCTTGGTGCACCACAGTGGCTCAATTAATTCATTATCCCAGATGCTTTCAATTTGATCTTCCTGCACACTGCCAGAGAAAAATGGCTTGAAGGGGCTCTGAACAAACACTGTGAAATTCAAGAGAGGCTCTAAATTATATAGAGAAGCAGAGTAAAAAGTTCTGATCCAGAAGGAGGCAAGAGGAGTAATGAAGAGGGTATTAAAGTCAGCCTGCCAGACAGAAGAAGGAAGCACACGTACATCCTGACAGCCTTTTTTTCTATTGTAATTTACAGACTAGGAGTAAACTCTATTGCCTTTGCAAATGACATCAAATCAGGGACCAGAAGCCTCAAACAAAGAGCCCACGCTGCAATCCAATTGTAAAATCCATCACCACAAGCAGGCTGAAAATTGTGTTTTCTCTTTAAATTCCTGCTTGGAATCTCAGTAGGAAAATAACTTTTGTTGGATTTCCATTGCACAGCAGCATCTGTATCTCAGAAACACATAAAACACCAAGTTAATGCTGCCTGCCCTGACGAGCAAACCAGGCACAGAGCAGCCACAGGAGGTGCTCAGGTGGCACCAAGAGAGGCAACGATGGAGGAGAGACTCAGGATCTGGATCCTGGAGCCCCACATTCCCAGATGCCATCTTCTCCACTTTTCAGTTTCATTTTTCAGCACGAGTGCAAGTGGCTTGAACAACATTTCATTTGGGAGTGAAGTGAGGATGAGCAGAGAGGGACCAGGGATGCTCTGCTGGCCCTGCAGATCCTGGGACATCAGGAAGCTCAGGGCCAGGAAATTTGTTTACTTAATCAGATGCAGAGAGACTGGGTGGCAGTGGAGAGGTTTCTATTCCAAGCCAGCAGACAGCAATTAAACAGCCTGAGCCACACACCCTCAATTACAGCCAAGCTACACAAGGGTCTGTTTACCAGCCCGGTTAACCCACAATTATGGATCCTTCCACTGAGGCCTCAAACCAGCAAACTCCTTCAAAAATATTTTATTTTCTTGTGAAAATAAAACAAGCACGTTCTGTTACTATCTCAGTTTGTTTATTAAAGGCCTGTCAGCAAGCTGAGGGCACCTTTCTCAATATTTTGACCAAGCCCTATTAAATTACTTCTTCTTACTTAATTTTAACTTTCCCCAAGTTTTTTACGCCTGTATTGGAGTATTATAGGCTGTAAGCCTGGCCAGACACTGATCATGTTGAGAAACCTCCCAGACAACCCAGAGATCAGGGGAAAACTACGTGGGGATAGAAGAAACTCTCCAGCATCATCAGGCTGTTTAGTATCACATTTCTTTTCCAAAGTTATTGGTGGCTTGAACTCAAATGCTTCATAGAAGGAGCATAACCTACAAAGGTGCATAAACTACAGAGCTCAGAGCAGCTGCTGTAAGGAGTATATAAATATTTTTGGCTCAAATGTGCTTTTTCCCCCCCCCATTCAGCCAGGAAGAGGGGGTGATGCCCATCAAGACACAAAGCATTTCTCAGCCTCTTGGCTGCCAACCATGAAGAACATGAGTCTAGAGAGAACTTGTCTTTAAAGTTGTAGGTATGTCCCAAGATGGATTTGAAACTTCATGTGGGCAAAATCAAGCGTCCAAACACCCAACTGCAGTCTCCTGACAGCCACCATGGGATGGAAATGGGGCTTGAAGATTTTTAGACTTGCAAGTCAAGCAGTGACATTGCAGAGAGCACACACAGAGTTCTAGGGAGACCAGGGAAGTCACCCCAAGCTTTTCTGGCTTTCTGACTCCATTCAGGAATACTCTTAAATCTGCAGGCAGAAGGTTTCACACCAGGCAGTTCAGAGGAATGAATGAGTGAATGAATGACCCAGGGATTCAACATTCAACACACTTTTCTCCACACTGAGTTAAAAGGTTACATGTTGACATTTTTGAGCTGTGAAATTTTCACCAAAGTTGCTGATATCATTAAAACAAGAAATACAGCATGGCATTAGCCAGCCAAATGCATTGCTTCTGATTTAAAAAAAAAAAAAGGTATCAGAAATAATCCCATTTAGCCATCAGCCACAAAACTTCCATTAAGCCTCAATATTTCCCCATTGTGGCAGGAAAAGAGCCAGAAAGATCAAGAGATATTAGCCAGGCAGGCAGACACATGAACATCTTGATGTCAAACAATGTGTCTGCAAAGGAGCAGATGAGGAAACTGAAAGCAACTGCAGGAGGATGCTAAAGGTTGTGTGAAACAGGCAGGGACAAGCCCAAAAATGGGAAGTGATGCTGAACAGGTCCTCCCCTCCTTTCCCAGTAAGGATCTCTTTCTCCTCAAAAAGCCTTTTCTCACACCAGCCTGAGCATTGCCTTCATGGCAGCTGTTGCTGGAGGAAAGGCCCCAGGTGCTCCTCAGGGAAAGAAAAGTGCCTGGAGAACTTGAGCAGCAGGATGGGCTTTGGTACAGCCAAGAACACAGCTGGAAGAGTGCTCAGAGTCAGCAACTTGAGCTACATGTTACCACTCTGATTTATTTTATATATTTCATAATTTTTATATTTTGTATTTCATATTTTATATTTTATTTTCTATTTGATTTTACTTTATTTTTTACATATTTTTTTTATATATATAAAGAAAGCTGCAGAGTCAGAGTAGAGCATCCCTCCTATCATCACCTGTCCATGGTTCCCTCACCCTGAGTGAGGGAAGTCTCTGCTCTGTCACCAAGTAGTCACCTGTAGTTTGTGATCCACTTTGAGATCACCAGGTGAAAAGCATAATTATTGTCCTTACTTTTATTAAAAGAAGGCTTTGGGACACTGTAATTACACTGCATTCCTCAGCAACACTGAAAAACAATGCAGCTTTCAGGGAGACTGTGAGAGGCTTTGGTGCTCTTAGCATAGAGCAGCACAGAAAAACTTTACCCCTCTATATATGCATAAATATAGATGTGCATGGGTATAACTGAAGCTACCTACAACTGAAAATCCAAAGCTTGACTGACACTCAGAGAGGGCATTAAGATGGAAAGAGAAAAAGCCTCTTGGTTTCTAAATAAATCTCCTCTGTCAGTGTGCTGCTCCTGCCTGTTTCTGCACCCCCTCCACACACACACACACACAACTGCATTCACCAATGCACTGCCACAAAACTAACTGTACAATGACTCAATGCCAAAGAAAAAAAGAAAAGAGCCTTTTATTAATGGCATCTCACATCAATGGCTACTTTATATTAAAATCAAGGCACATGCTTTCCAAACTTAAAAGCTGTAAGGAGGGGGAGAAAAAAAAAAAAAAAAAAAAAAAATAAAGCCTTCCTCCTCTGCCATTAACACTTTTCTCACCACTGCTGGGAGGTGGCTGGAGAGAGGGGAAGGTGAGGGAGGGCTGGACTTTGCAAAGAAGAACATTTTGGTGGTTTGTTTGCTGTTTAACCCTGGACATTACCAGGGGGAAGTCCTTTCCCAACACAGTACCACCAAAATGAGAAGGAGGGGACTCACGACAGGTTTAATGGAAAGCGGTGTCACGAGGACTCATCTTTCCTGCTACCACTACACCAAAATGCTAAGAATGAGCCCAAATTCCAGTGGCCAGATTTTCAGAGAAGTGTTGGATGACTTGGCAGCTGGAAGTGCACCTGAAGACAGCCCAGGCTCCACTCACTGACCTCACACAAGTTTTAAGCACCTGAAAACCTCATTTAGTGAATAAAGCACTTAGAGTGTAATTTACAGCAGAGAGTTCATTTTACCTTGGCATAACTATTATGTGATGGCTTCTTTTACCACTTCTGTGATGCAAATGAATATCCCTCGAGGACAGGGATACAGTTCCAGCCCACACTAGGCACTTTTTTATTACTTGGAGCTGTTTTGGTGGCAGGAGCTGGTGTGCAGGGCAGAGGGATGCTCTGGTAGATCGGTGTTAGTGGAAGGGTCTTCATGCCAGGGAATAGGAAACCCAGCATCCCAACAGCCTCTGGCCTCAAGTCTTCAGCACCACTTCCAAAAATACAGGCTGGATGGTGTTACAGCTTTTTTTTTTCCTACAGAACCCAATGATACTGTGGGGGAGGGAAGCAGAACAGTAGGAACACATGGAAAAATAAAATCTGGAAGTTGGAGAGAAAGAAGCAAGCCTTTTGCTACCAGAGCAAGGATCACAGGCTAGCTGGCAGAAACAGTGTGTGTGACAAGAGTTAAAACTTGCTCTGAATGTACTCGAAACATGGCAGAAATGTCAGGCAAAGTTTTACACTGTGTGCCCCCCAACACCAAAAAAAAAAAAATACACAAGGCATAAGTTCTGCTGCCCTTTGGGCTGTCTCAGCAGAGCTGCACCACATCTGCAAGGGCTTATTCACAATGACACCACCAACCCAACCTCCTGTAGATTTCTGGCTCCCTCTGTTATCACCTTCCTATCAGTCCTTCCCAGGGTTTGACTGCAGCACTTTTTTTTCTCAGTGGTTTTGCCTTTCCACCTTGGGATGTTTCAGGGTTTTTCCCCACCTGGCTCACCCCCTTCCCTAATTTCCATCCTGGTTTAAGGTCAGATTTCCCAAAGAATGGCAACCAGCACCAGCCCCTCTTTGCCCTGCACATCCAACACTTCCAGCACCAGCCTGGAACAGAACCAAAGGGATCCTGGGGGCATCACTGCTGCTGGCAGAGAACTGCTGGGTACCAACCCAAGAACTGCAAAACTCAGTGGGCAGGCTTCAAGTAGGGAGACTGGCTTTAAAATTCCAATTTAGAAGTAAATAGCTCCTCTTTGTATCCTTTCTGCTGCATTTGGTTGGTTCCTTATTAACATTTAAACAAAGCTTCCAGCCCACTTTAGGGGGCAATTAGGAGAGCTGACAATTTAACTTGAAACCAATCCACAGGAGCAGAAAACAATTCCATTGCATAATGCTCTGTATATATATATTTATATTTATATATATTTTTTTAAGGCTGAAGAAACATTTTTAAGGCTCATACTCTCACCAAACTGAACAGGCAGACCCCAGAATTTACTAATTGTCCTACCAAAAACCCACTCATTAAAAACCCAAAGAGACACAAAATCCTTGTTAAGCCATGGCCATAAGGCAGCCTAAAACCAAACTGAACTTTTGAACTGAAGCATCCAACAGACTGCACTTCTTTTGCAAGACATGATTCAAGTCAATTCTATTATGAAAATAAAATCACATTGTGAACAAGATCAAGCAAAGAAAGTCTTAGCAGCAGCTCAGCATCTTTAGAATATCTCAAGAAAGCCACTGAGCTTGAAAGTAATTTTTGCTCAATACTGGTCAGCCCAGTGGCAAAGATGTGATGCTGGGGGGGAAGAAATAAATTTATAGTTGAAGAGCAAGGGTCTTGCTAGGTAGGCTGATGCTTTCTAAGTTGCTGGAGAGAAAAAACAACTGCCAGGAGAGAGGAGGGACAGCTCACACCCCTGTGAGGCAGCACTACTTGGTTGTTGATACTGAGGATGTGTATGGACCTGAAATGGTACTTATGCACAGGATGATGGGCTATTCCTTATCTGTAATTATGATGTTTATCAAAACAAAATCCCTATTGCCAGACAGCAACATCTCCACAGTCCACTGGCAAGGCAGCAATGATCACAGTGCAAAACCACCTGTAGCCTTCCCCCTGGCTCCAAAATTAAAATGCAATTGCATCCCAAAAAGCAACCACCTATTTAGTTAACATGACTAGCATGGCAAGTTGGACAGAAAAAAAGGGAGAATTCCCCAATACCACTCGGAAAACTCCTAGGATTGGAGGTGAAGTGCAGGATGGTGCCCTCCATAGCCACAGGTGAGCTCATCATTCAGCTCACACAGTGGTCAAGTAACTCAGACCTTCTCAGAAAACAGACATAGCATTAAAAGCCACCATAATGGGAATATAACTCCAAAGAAAGTGTTCCCAGCCAAGTATAGCAGCTCTGCTCACAGCAGATGCAGCTACACATCAAGACTTTAATGGGCAGGATGAAAACCTGAAGATGCTCTACCTGCCCCATAGCAAATCCAGAAATACTTGCCAGAAGGCAGTTAGAGAATCATAGAATGGTTTGGGTTGGAAGGGACCTTCAAACTCCCCCAGTGCCACCCCTGCCATGGGCAGGGACACCTCCCCCAGCCCAGGGTGCTCCAAGCCCCATCCAACCTTGGACACTGCCAGGGATGGGGCAGCCACAGCTTCTGGGGGAACCTGGGCCAGGGGCTCAGCATCCTCACACCTAAGAATTTCTTCCTGATGTCTCACCTAAATCTCCCCTCTTCCAGTCTTCTGACTTCTGCCTAGAGCCTGCTTCATCCTTTGAAAAAAGATTTATTACATGGTCAAGAATCCAAAGACCTTCACCTTCAGAATATAATTTACTTGGAAGCATCTTTTTGCAATAAACACCCTGTAATTTTTTCCAGCTCTCTCCAGTGTGCAAAGTATGCCTCTCCATAAAATAGGTGAGAAGGAGAGGAAGAACATTGCCTGTGATTTTCTGGCAGCTGGAGTGTAACATTTATCAGACAGTAATAACCATCACACTTGAGCATGAAAGCCCCTTGGCTGGAGCAGGGCTGGAGCTCAGAAACAGCACTCACACTGCACTGGAACACAGCAGGAAAAGCTGCAACCCCAGACAGACAGAGGCTACAACTCATGCCAGCACTGGGGAATGGGGAAGAGATGCTAAACTGCACTCTGTTCTTTCTGCCAGCCTCTTTCCATACTCCACAAGCTCTAAAATAGGCTCCTGAACAACAAGTCCCATCTCTGCACTCAGCAGCTTCTCCTCCCAGAGGACAGGGCAGAGGAAATAAAACAGGGTGTTTCTAAAGAATAAAGTTTCCTCTTGAATTTCCAACTAGAATTCCAACACAGCATTTTAAATAGGCAGTTTAATTAATGAGATGGCACCCAAATGATCCTCACAACTTAGCCACATCACGTTTACCTGTCAGGATATGACCATGAAGGTCACAGCTACTCGGGGCATTCTCTGGCATGGGGTATCATTCACACTACTCCCTTCTTCTGGTACACAGTCACTCCTAGTTTTACATCTCAAATCTACTTCTTTCCCTTTTCAAAAGGTATTTTACACTGGGTGTTATTTTGTTTGGAAGTAGAAGCAGCAAATGCTTACTTCATCATCTGAGCCCTGTGCCCTGGCCTTGGGACTGGGGGGTCTCCAGGGCAGAGACTGGAAAGTATCCAGGAGGTGTTTAAGGTCTGAAAAAAAATAATAAATCAAAATCAGTGCCCTCACTATCACCCTGGTCTCTCTCTGTGACTCCCCAGACAGGTTCATCTTCCAGCTGACAGATGGCCTATTCAGAAAGCATTTTAAGATCTCTGCTGAACTTCCAATGAAGATATTTCCAGGGGTAGCTGTAACACTCTGGGTTCCTTTCACCTGCTTCACCTGGTACCACAATACTCCTCTGGTCCACATGCAACAAACAGACCTGAAAATAACTCAATTAAAGCATCCACACTTCGAAAAACAACTGCAAAGCAACTAGAACAAACCCAGAGCAATCAGAAACTAAAAAAGAAAAAGCTACAAAACCTCCTTTTGTCCTTGACACAGTCTGGAGCCTAAGAAGCAGCACCCTAAACAACTGCAACTCCATCAAAGATGCTCCAGTCCAACATTCGTGGGAAATGTTTAGGAAGGGGGGGAGAAAAAGCAGCAGCAAAGGGTGGTGGCATCACTGCAGCTGTGACACAGCTGGAGGTTTCTGCTTTGCTTCCCAACACACCCTTCCCAGCCACAGAAAAGCTCAGACACTTTCTTGTTGAGGAGAAACTACTCATCTCCCAGCCTGGCCCCATGCTCCTCTGCCCTTGAGCAAACCCAGAGCCACCAGACACCCCCCACACTCCTCCATTTGCCACACCTCACACAGAGCCAGGATTTTTCACAGCTCAGGAGCAAAATGTAGCCCTGCTGGAAAACAGAAACAATCAGGAAAAGGGCATCCAGACAACCATGGGGTTTTTTTATTATTTCTTCCCCCCCTCTGCTTCTTTCCAACACAAATGCAATAGCTTTTTTTTTTTTTTTTTTTTTTTCCTGAGCTTGAAATTCAGGATTTCTTTGCTGAAGAAGAGCATTTAGCAGCTCTCCTTTGTGATGGCAATAAATATTTTCTCCAGCTTGCAATCAAATGGCCAATAATCTCCAGCCAGTGCTCAGGTGGGTGCACAGAGCACAGAGCATCAGAGATGCTGTGAGATAGAATTTACCCCTCTCCAGCCAGGGCTGGGTATCTTGTTCAGAGCAGCACCAAGAAGACTTGTAGAGAGACGTGTGAAATGATCACAGTGTCAAATCAGGCTTTGTTGTGAGAATTACAGACATTTCTAAAGCTCTAAGGTATTCCTTTAGTTGAAGCTTTCTGGCTGCTCATTTTTAACAGGAACGGCTGCACAATGCCTTAATTGTGCAGATCTGCCTGGAAACCCAAACATCCATGTTACAGGTGTCTCAAAACTGACAGCCTTCACCCAGCCCTTCCTGAAGCTCTCTGGGGATCATCTCCACCAGAGCATCTGTGGCTGCTGCCAGAACAGGACAGAGCCAGCTGGAGGGTGATGCCCTGGGGATGCCCACTGGGATGCCTGCTATAACCCTCCCTGTGTTTCACATTGGAGAGAATGGTGATTAAACCAAGAGAAAAAGCTGAAAGCATTTTTCCAAATGCCTCTCTGAATCCACCCAGCTCTTTCAAAGGCTCTACTACCAATAAAGTCAGTGGGGACCAGCAAGGCAGAGTTCCTGGCACCCTCTTCCTGCAAGCCAGCTCAGAGCCAGACTCAGCCTCCTGGCTGCATGGGAACAGCCATCATTACACATATGTAATTTTTACACATCTTAATGAAGAAATGGGGGGGGGGAACCAACCTGCTATATAGACCATTAGAGCTTTCACTTTAGCAGTATTTCTTATTTCCTTTTCCTTTAAGTGTAAAGTGTTTTCATATCAAAATCCTGATACTCTTTCAGACAACATTACACCTACTGGTAATCACATGCTGGGGAGAAAACATTAGCTGGAAGGGACTGGAGCTGGTTTTGCAACCACTGCTACTAAAACCTCCTTTCCCCTGCCTCCCCTACACTCAAAAAAGGGGGGAGGAGAAAGAAGGAATAAAACAAAGTGCACTTCTCTTTCTAATATCAATTTTCAATACAGAGCCACTGCCTGAAACCCTCCTCAGTTTGTGGCAGGGAAGCAATAGCCCAGCATTGATTCAGTTTCTCTATCTCAATCACCCACAGAATTCACCTAAAAAACCCAGCCTGAAGGGCCCAAAGCATTTTTGTAAGACACAAGGCAACTGTGCTGCCTTGCTGGCACAATGGAAAAACAGTATTTACACAGGGGTCATAAATCCTAAATCCCTCCCAAAACACCTCCCTAGCAGGACAGGCAATGCCTGCCCCAAGGGGCTCCTAGCATTTAGGAGCACAGTCCCATGGGGAGAATAACTGCTGGGAGCTCACCAGGGGAAAGGACAAACCACAGGATGAAAACTGCTTTTCCAGCCTGCAGGGTTCCACTGGAAGCAGATTTTTGAGTGGCTGCTGCTTGAAGGGTTGGCCCCACAATCCCAGGTCCCACAAGGTGACCCAGCTCTGCTCTGCCATCCTCCCACCCTTGGCAGGATTCAGAAAACCAGAGTCAAACACCCAGCCCCCAGGGAGGAAAATAATAACACTGAGCAGCTAATTTATAAATAACCCCATTTCTAATCATTACCTAATAATTACCAACTGCACCATCCCATTTCCATCTCCTAACATGCAGCAATTAAAGGTCTCCAAAGCACACAGCTCCACAAGAGGCTGGAAAGCTACAAATCCAGGATTGAATCCTGCTCTTGTTCTATGGGTCAGGCTGGGGTGAAAGGCAAAGGGATGTTTGCTGCTGGGGATGTCTGTGAGATGGGAGCAGCCCCTAAACCACCGTGGGGCTGCAGGGAGGAGAAGAGCACTGGGGTGTCTGGGAGCATGGGAAAAAGAGGAAAAAAGAGGAAAAAAAGAGGAAAAAAGAGGAAAAAAGAGGAAAAAAAGAGGGAAAAAAAAGAGAAAAAAAAGATGAAAAAAGAGGAAAAAGAGGAAAAAAAGGAAAAAGAGGAAAAAGAGGAAAAAGAGGAAAAAGAGGAAAAAAAGAGGAAAAAAAGAGGAAAAAAAAGAGGAAAAAAAGAGGAAAAAAGAGGGAAAAAAAGAGGAAAAGAGGAAAAAGAGGAAAAAGAGGAAAAAGAGGAAAAAGAGAAAAAAGAGGAAAAGTAAATGTCACCCTCACATGGTGACAGGCACAAAGCTGTCAGCACCTCTGTGCAGGAAACATCAGGGGGAGCACTGCATGACAGGTGATCATTTATTATTCTCAAACAGGTTTATCTGTTGACATTGAACTGCACTTTTTTTCCTTTTTCTTCTTCTTTTTTTAAATCCCCTGGATTGAGAACTCTTTGTGGAAAACCTTCTATGAATTCAAAATAATCTATATAGAGTGCCAAGCAGCCTGAGATAAATTATTGATGAAAGGGTTGATTTCAGAGGTATGAAAGATGTATGTACATAGAAGACTAAACAATTTCACATATATGTCTTACAACAGTTGCTGCTTTAGCATAGTGCAAGCCTCACAAGATGAGACTCTTCAGAACAATGAAATAAAGAAACCCAGTTTCTCTCACAGCATCCTTGTAGATAAGTTGATCAAGTATGGGTTTGGTGATCAGGTAGTGAGGTGGATCAGGAACTGGTTGAAAGGAAGGAGTCAGAGAGTTGTAGTCAATGGGGCAGAATCTGGTTGGAGGTGTGTAACCAGTGGAGTCCCTCAGGGGTCGGTACTGGGACCGGTGTTGTTCAATATCTTCATCAACGACTTGGATGAGGGTATAGAATGTACCCTCAGCAAGTTTGCTGATGACACTAAGCTGGGAGGAGTGGCTGACACACCAGAGGGCTGTGCTGCCATTCAGAGAGACTTAGACAGGCTGGAGAGTTGGGCAGGGAGAAACATGATGAAATTCAACAAGGGGAAGTGTAGAGTTTTGCATTTGGGGAAGAACAACAAGATGTCCCAGTATAGGTTGGGGGCTGACCTGCTGGAGAGCAGTGTAGGTGAAAGAGACCTGGGGGTCCTGGTTGACAAGAAGATGACCATGAGCCAGCAATGTGCCCTTGTGGCCAAGAAGGCCAATGGCATCCTGGGGTGCATTAGAAAGGGGGTGGTTAGTAGGTCAGGAGAGGTTCTCCTCCCCCTCTATTCTGCATTGGTGAGGCCGCACCTGGAGTATTGTGTCCAGTTCTGGGCCCCTCAGTTCAAGAAGGACAGGGAAGTGCTTGAAAGAGTCCAGCGCAGAGCTACTAAGATGATGAAGGGAGTGGAACATCTCCCTTATGAGGAAAGGCTGAGGGAGCTGGGTCTCTTTAGTCTGGAGAAAAGGAGACTGAGGGGCGACCTCATCAATGTGTTCAAATATGTAAGGGGTGAGTGTCAGGGAGATGGAGTTAGGCTCTTCTCAGTGGTGACCAGTGATAGGACAAGGGGTAATGGGTGTAAATTGGAGCACAGGAGGTTCAAGTTGAATATTCGAAAATATTTTTTTCCTGTAAGGGTGACAGAGCCCTGGAACAGGCTGCCCAGGGGGGTCGTGGAGTCTCCTTCACTGGAGACATTCAAAACCCGTCTGGACACGTTCCTATGTGATGTACTCTAGGTGGCCCTGCTCTGGCAGGGGGGGTTGGACTAGATGATCTTTCGAGGTCCCTTCCAACCCCTAGGATTCTGTGATTCTGTGATTCTGTGAAAAAGAAACCCCCAACAACCCTGCCACACAAATCATGTTTATAGTCTCCTGAAATTTAACAGCAATGTGCTTCTGATATTTCCACTTCATCTGCATAGATTCTGCATAGGCTTTAATCCTCCCTTTCAGTTATTCTCACCTCTTATGCTCCCTGAAACCAGCCTGAATTTATCATGACTCCTCTCTTATAAGCATAGAAAGAAAAAGTTATTTTCTTTTGGCAAGACTACTTCGACTGGAACATGAAAAATAAAATTAAAGGATGTTGAAATCACCCTAATGAGTTTAAAATAAAACAAATCATAAATAGGATCATCTTACAAGCAAGTTTTATCATTGAAAAAGCACCACACAAAGTTATTCCAAGCAGCCCATTTGAACAGTAAAACCTCATAAAAGACAGAACTTTATGAGGGTAAATGAAGCTCTTCAGCAGAAAGGGCAAAGGCTGAGCAGAGTATGGAAGGCTCTCAGGAAGCAGCTCTCTCCAAGAAAAATGCTCAGGGTGCAGATTTCTCCTGCCACATCCAGATTTCGCAATTTTTATAGAAAACTATCTTACACTGAATTTTCATGCTAATAAAAATGGTGTCAGCACAAACGTCTTGGAAAGTAAAACTGCCAGCTCGGGGACTCTTAATCCCCTCCCTACTGAAGACTGGAAACTCACTTCCAAGCCCAAGCATGCCTCCCCTCCTAAAAGTTACAGTAAAACCTCCCTGCAGAAGCTGATGGCTTTTCTTTACTTTTGCATCAAACGTGTTCTGTCCAACTCCACAAGGATAAAGGGTTTTTCCTCATAATCCAAAGGCTGTGGATCTCCCTCCAGGGGGAGTGAAGCTGAGTGTTTGCTTCTCCCGTCCTCATTGCTTATTTACAACCAGATGTGCAAGTCAGCCTTGCTAGCAGGGCAGGAAAAAGGCCTAAAAAACAGAGAACTTGAAGAGGTGGCTGTGTTGATGCCACAGAGCAGCAGCTCTGGCTCTTGCAGATGAAGTATCTTGCCACTGCAGAGGTAAAGCACAAGCCAGCAATAAGTATTTTTGCCAGTGAAACCAACTGAAAAATTTTGTATGCCCAGAAGAGATAAAAGAGTTATTCATAATGCACCATTACCAGACAGAAATTCAAGCCCAATTTGAACAAGGAAGCCACTTCATGCAACCTTTTTCATCACAGTTTTTCATAAAACTCTTAAAGCCTCAAACAGAAGCAGGTGACTGAACTGAAGGAAGGCAATGGCTCTGATTTGGCAGTTTTTCCCCTCAAATTGAGTAGCATTCCATCATTCAGATAGTCCTAACTGGGGTCTTAATCAGCTCTCCTGAGCCAGCATCACTCAGGATGGATGACACTACAGCCAGTGCCATTCAAATGCCATCAGACAGGCCAGGATCCAACAAACCCATGATGTTAGGTAGAATATCAACAACAATAATATGCTGTCAAAACCTGGTGCACAGCTAAATGGAGATTCAGACTACAGAGATGATGGAAGGTAACATGGGCTTAAAAACACTTCTGAAGCCTCTGCCCCAAAACTAGCCCCACCACAGATACTTCAGAAAGCAACCCCTGGGCAGCTTGTGCCAGGCTCTGCCACAGATGGGTGAACTGATCCATCAACAACAACAACAAAATCTCTGCTTGAGACCTCTGCTGGAAAAGCCCTCAACTATCCATGTAGCAAAGTGGTGATGATGGCCCAGGGACCACACTGAACCAGCACCCTGATGGACAGCACTCACCCAACCTAAGCTCACTCACCTGACTCAAAGTTGTTTCAAACTTCAGGTAACTTGGTTTTGGTGACCAATGCACCAATTCTCTTGTATGTGCCCTCTCTACCAGCATGAAGTCATGTGCCAAACCTGGTGGACCTACATTACAACCACCCTGCTGTCCCCTGAGTACAGATCCACTGGGAATTACTGCAGAACCACAGCCAGTAGTGTCCTTCCTTTACTTTATGCATGTCTTGTGACCAAAGAGTGGTCATGGTTTTCATCCTTGATTCATGAATCTGCCCAAATCCTGTCCAGGTATCTCCAACTGGTTTGGGACCTGGTCTCCCACTCTGAAGATCTGCATCCCTCTTTGCAGGCAGTGCCTGCTGACCCTGGAGCATCTCAGTTGAGCTGAAGCTCCTCCTGTGCCCATCCTGTGCCCAGATGCCACAGCAGAAGTTCAGACTCTTGCTGCTGTGAGCAGTGCCAGCAACAGGCCAGGGGCTCTGGGTCCACATGGGCTCTGATGAAAGTCTGAAACTCAGAACAACTCCTGCAGTCACAATCTGTTAATGGCCCCATTAGATGGACACAGACGAGCAGATTAAATTAGGCAGGCAAACAGAAAGGCTGCAGGAGACTTATCACTAAATACAATTACCTCTAGTTGAAAAAACAAACCACTGCCAAGTCTGCAGTTGCCAGTACAGAAATCTGACTGGAATATAAAAATAAAGAGGACTGAAGAGCAGGATGGTTCCCATCTAGCAGTACATTTCTCAGAGCCCTCATCAGCAACAGACTTTCACAGTTCTCTGGAAGCCCAGTGTTCAGCCTCACCTCTCCCAATGTGCTGAAAGATGCTGCTGCTGTCCTCTTTTAAAATGATATTAGAGCTGTCATTATTACAGGATGCTCCAAGGAAAGTGCAAGACAAGAGAATACCCAGCTCCATGCAGGAGCCAGGGCAGAGAGAGAGATAAGGGATCAGGATACAGAAAGATGCAGCAAGCATTTAAGGGGGAAGGCAGCACAGTGCAGCCAACCTAATCCCTAACAGCATGCTACAATTTTTTTTCTTTTAGTATTGAAACCATTTTCTTGTCAATATTTTGTTTTGGCTTAATTTTTTATTAAATGTTGCAATAATAAGCTGTGCTTCCAGTAAGTTCAGAAATTAATGAGTCAGACACTGGACAAGAACAGCAAAATCTGAGGCCAATTTCCACTTCTGTTTCAGATCTGGTCCTCAGCCTGGGACTGATCCATCCCGACACTCAGCACCTTCAGCTCAGGGCTTGGCTAGAGCAGGTGGGACCCACAGCACCAGGGCTCTGGGCACTGCTTCTGGTATCTCTGCAGAGCACATAATGGTAACCAAACACCAACCTTGTGCCAAACACCAACCTTGGCACAGCAGGATCAGCCACCGCTGGGCACTGTGGAGGTTCTGGGTGTAAAGCATCCAGCCTTTGCTTCAAAGTCTCCATGAGACTGGGCGTAGGACAGGGAGCTCTGGGCAGTATTAAAGCCCAGCACTGGTTTAATGCATGATGCCAGGCAGCATCACATCCCTGAGCAGACACAAAGGACAGTGGGGACAGTGCCATGGTGCAGGGAAGGTGCCCAGGATGGGGATCCAGGCTCTAAGTGCCCCCAGCAGAGCCTGCAAGGCATCCAGCCAGCACAAGCAGCTCTCCAGGGAGAACCCAAGTCCCCAAAACACAGGAATTGCTGCTGGTTCAATGCAAACCCACAAAGAGTTTCTCACTCTCAAACAGCTGAACGTCCACGCAGCCAAGAGGAAAAGAAAAGAATAAAGAAATTTATTGCCTGGGCTGAGTGCAAGTGCTCGTGCTTAACCCCCAAAACCCTGTCATTTTAAACTGAGTGGGTTTTGTGCTGGAAAAGGCTGGCTCAGCTCAGCTCAGCTCACTAAGAGAAGAACTACAGAGTGCTGAGCAGCAAATAGAACTCATTAATGAAAATCATCACAACTTCTACCCAAATTACAGGCAGATGGATAAACAAAAACAATAAAGGAGGAACAGTAATAATAATTGTCAAATGCTTCAGGGGGAAAGGAGGAAACAGAACACAATTTGCTTCTGAAGGAGGGGAGATTTGGATGGAGCTGGAGCAGGGGGGGAAGCAGGAGGTGGCAGGTGAGGACATGGGACCTGCCCACTGCCATGCTTGGGCACAGGGACAGCACTGGCAGGCACTGGGTGGCTTGGAAACCCTATTGATGGCAGCTAAAGAAAGAAACTCCAGGTATGAAAGGGGCCAAGTTCTGTTCTGAACACCATGAATTATCCAGCTCACCTCACAAAACCACAGCAGGAATGAAGCACAGGTGGAAAATGCAGGGCAGGAGCCCCAAGCAGAAAACAGCCCCCCAGGAACCCAGAGCAAAAGCAGCTCCCCCCAAAAAGCATCCCAGCAGCCTGCCCACATGTAGGATGGGAAACAAAAAGGTCTCCCTGTGTTCCCCAAATTTCCAACATGCAACACACAGCCTGAGACCATGGAGGAAAAGGAAGAGGAGAAAGGAGAGGAAACAAGAGGGGAAAAAAGGAGAAAGGGGAAAAGGGGAAAAGGGGAAAAGGGGAAAAGGGAAAAGGGAAAAGGGGGAAAGGGGAAAAGGGGAAAAGGGGAAAGAGGAAAAGAGGAAAAGGGGAAAAGAGGAAAGAGGAAAAGAGGAAAAGAGGAAAAGAGGAAAAGAGGAAAAGAGGAAAAGAAGAAAAGGAAAAAGGAAAAAGGAAAAAGGGAAAAGGGAAAAGGGAAAAGGGAAAAGGGAAAAGGGAAAGGGAAAAGGAAAAAGGAAAAAGGAAGGTTTCTATTCTCCAGGCTGTGACAACAAATTGCTAATTTTGCCTGATAAAACCTGGCACTCTCACTGGCTCCCCGACCTTATGTCCTAGGCTGGCAGCTCCTGTGAAAGACAGCAGCACCTTGGCACAACTAATTGCATCAGATGCTTCAATTCTCCTGAGTGAATTAATAAATGGTTAATTTACAACTGCAAATGGACCCAATAATACAAAGATCTTTGCAAGGGAAAGTTCTAAAATGACACACTTGTCTTTATAGCCATTTCAGCTTTTTCCTCTGGTCCCATTTAAGTAGTTCTAAGACAAAATACAAAAAGACACTTAAGAAAGAATCAGAGTGGTTCTTAAGCCCCTGTGCTTGTGCAACACACATCAACTCTCTTGAAGCATCAGCTGCTGTTTGGCAAACATACACAGAACTAACCCAAAACCTGCCCTCATCTCCCCCAAGCCCCACTCAGCAGAGAGGTGACAGAGTCTCAGTCACAAACAAGAAGGACCTTCCATGGGTGCCTCCTCCAGCATCCAACAGGCAAAAAGAACACTTTCCACTTGTACCAGAAGCAGCAAGGATCAGAAGTCCCCTACAACTCTTCACTGCCCCTCAGGTACCCCAATCAATCAGCTTCTCCCCCCCAAAGCTGCACAGAGTACCTCGAGTAGGCAGGAAAAGTTTATTGGGGTTATTTGATTTCAAACACAGCAAACCCCAGGGGATTATCAGAACCTGAAGACATTTCACAGAGGTTGAGCACTTCAGTTAAACCAGATACATGAAAAAGAATTCAAATTTTTGAAAACTGATACATTTCCATCCACCCCCCCATTAAATGCTGAGGGTGTGACAAAGGTGGTCTGTACATGGCACTGAAATAAGGTTCCTGATTCCCCATCTCAAGTTGCACACAACTTCAGTGACACCAAATGCTTTCAAGAGATACAAACCCCGTGAGGCTTTCCTGAGCCCACTTTCTGTTTTAAGGTTAACAAGCAGTTTGCCTTGGTTTTAATCCAGCTCTCCCAAAAGCCTAATCCTCCAGGATAGCACTGCAAGCCCAATGGGATCACAGCCACCAGGCTCTTGATTCCTCCCTTCCAGCTGCCAGGGCCTCCATCCCCCCAAAGAAACACAACTTGTTCTCCTCTCCTTCTCCCACAGTAAATTAGAAAAACTGAGGCAGATAACTACCCAACTACCATCTTCCTTCAATAAAGACCATTCTCAAAAAGCAAGAGCAAAGCATGCAGAGATCTCACCCCTCTGCTCATCCTCCTCCACATTCACCCCAGAACAAACTGCTCACAACATGAGAGGATAAAGGACACTGATATTTGCATATTTAATAGTTCTTGCTCTTGGCTTTTCTGGAAATGCCTAATGGACAGGTCTGCATTCCTTCTCTGTCATGACTTACTCCCTACAGGTAACTTCAATTATTTTAATTTAGGCTCCTCCATAGCTCCTAACCATAAAATACTTCATAAAACAGCACAAAGAAGTGCTATGAATCTCCAGCAAAAGTTTCCAAATTTTGCAGAAATGATTCCAGTCTCTTACGCCTGTGTCCTGCATCACTTTGCTCACCTCCCACCACATCAGGAGCTGTGGGATGCTCCTGACAATCTTCCAGCTCTGTGCAATGCTCTGCTCTCTCCTGAGATATCTTGTGCTGAGACATCTGACTTTTCACCTGGTCTCCTGAAGCTCACATACAGGGCTTAGAGGATTAGGTACATATGTATCTTCCTACTCACATATTCCCCTTAATTTCTGAACCACTGAGTTCATTACTACCATACTGGATCAAGAGACAGCAGCCTGAATTATTACTTTCCTGCAAACTTCATGAAAATGGGACAAGAGGAAGAAAAGAATGACCCTGCCTGGGTCCACACAAACTGGCAGCATCATTTGATTAGACCACTTATCCAAGAGGAGAAGAGTATTTTGCAAGCCTTAACCTGCCCAAAAGCTTTATTTGCAATTATTAGACACTGGAGAATAAACTCCCCAGTGCAGCATCCCCTCCCATGTAGATTCTCTGATGTTTAATAGGTGTGGAAAGCTAGTCAAAGCTTGTCCTGCAATGCTGGAACATTCCTAATAGCTCTGTCCAATGCACAGTCTCTTCTGTCTATTTACTAGCTCACTCTGAAACCTTTTTAAATTTAGTTAGAAAGCCAGCAGAGCCCAGGACACAAGTCTATTGGAAATGGGACTGCATCCATCCAGGGATCAGGGTATGTCTTGCTTGTTTTCTACCTCCATTATTTACTATTGCAAAATCATTTAATTGAGTGTAATAGTTCCAATCAAGCTGGTGCAACTCATTACACAAGCCAACAATTTGTTATACATTTGACCTGGGAACACCTGACTAAACAAGAAGGAAATATTTCTGTGGGTGCCTTCATTTCACCTGAAATGAATTGGTAGTTTCAAGTCTTAAATGGTGGGGCTGAAAAGCTGCATGTAGTCCAACATCAAGAGGAAAAGCAGCTCCCAGTTAAGCACCTGAAGGCAAAATAATTGCATTTCACCATTGCAAAGGTGATGCTGGGGCAAGTGAAGCACATCAGTCCAGCTCCTAGGGGAAGAAAAGCAAGGCTACTTAGTAAGATCACTATCATTTCTGTTTGTTCACCATACTGAAAAGAAAAACACAAGAGAGTGAGTCCTTCCCTCCAAGCAGTGAGTGCAAATGTGCATATATGCACAGCACAGACCATGTGTGACACTTGGGCTCCAAGTTGAGAGGCTGCAAATTTGTTTTCTAAAAGCCTCTGTGCTCATTCAACCTCACAGATGCTACCATCCTCCACCTTACAGCTCTCTTCCCATCTAGAGAAGAGATGATAACACACTTTCTGCCTCAAATTCAGACTTCTGCCTTAAATTCAGACTTGACTTTTCAGGTGCCAATAGTTCCCATTGCAGCTTTCCTTACAAACTCAAAGGACACACTTCATACAAATAGGTGCAAATCAAAGGGACAAACGTGGGGGTCAGAGCAGCACAGCATTTGGCATGTTCCCATAGAAAAATGAATTAGCAGGAAGAGTAGTATTCCTAGGCAAAAGGCATTGACACTACTGCCAGGATAAATTCAATCCAAGAGCAGTGGGGAGGAAAGAAAAGGACCTTAATGCAAACAGCCCTGTTTTTTAAAACATTTTACACTTTAGCATCCATAAAACCAGAAGTTTTTGGGTGCACATCAGCAACAGTACCCTCAGTGGACACTTTGCTCCTCAGACCTGTAAATGCCTAGAGGATTTTCCAAGCCCTGTGCTTGTGGAAGAGCAGGAAAGCTGAGCTGATGGCAGTGCTGAGCTCCAGGAATGGATTGCACATTGCAAGGAAAGGCTACTCCAAAGCCACCTGACACAACAGCAGCCTGGGAGGAAAGCAGAGGCAACTTATAAAACTTCCATGCTTCTCCCAGTTAAATTTGCATTTGTGCTGCACAGAGGATGAATCCCAGTGGTGCCTCCCCACCTCACAGCTTGCTCCAGAAAGCAGCACAGGAAGCCCCCAGCAGCCCTTCTGAACAGCACCCAATAGAGACAGCCTGGCCAGGAATATTCCAAATAACATTTCTCTCTAAATCAGCCTGAGTCAGCAAAGGGCAAAATGTTTTCAAAGGCTGGAAATAACTTTGAGGCACTTATGAGAGGAAGGCAAAGAAACTTGAAACTTGCTGACTCCCAACAGTCCTTGAGCATCTGATGGTTTCATGCCGGCAGCATCACTGGGGAGGGTGCTGCTGTCACACGGGGCAGGGGTGAGGTCATTGCACTGATGTAAAAAGCTTCTGTGGGAAGTCTGACCTGTAGTGATTCATCTAAGGATTTTATGTTTTTATTTCAGCCCTCTCCTGTTTTGATAGGAAACTTGAACCCAAATAAAAAGACATAAGGTAAAAGGGGAGAAAGCGAGAGGAGAGAGGAGAGAGGAGAGAGGAGAGAGGAGAGAGGAAGAGAGGAGAGAGGAGAGAGGAGAGGAGAGAGGAGAGAGGAGAGAGGAGAGAGGAGAGAGGAGAGAGGAGAGAGGAGAGGAGAGGAGAGGAGAGGAGTAGGAGAGGAGAGGAGAGGAGAGGAGAGGAGAGGAGAGGAGAGGAGAGGAGAGGAGAGCGAGAAGGAGAGGAGAGGAGAGGAGAGGAGAAGGGAGGAGAGGAGAGGAGAGGAGAGGAGAGGAGAGGAGAGGAGAGGAGAGGAGAGGAGAGGAGAGGAGAGGAGAGGAAGAGGAGAGGAGAGGAGAGAGAGGAGAGGAGAGGGAGAGGAGAGGAGAGGAAGGAGAGGAGAGGAGAGGAAGGAGAGGGAGAGGAGAGGAGAGGAGAGGAAGAGGAGAGGAGAGGAGAGAGAGGAGAGGAGAGGAGAGAGAGGGAAGAGAGAGGAGAGGAGAGAGGAGGGGGAAGGGAAGAGGAGAGGAGAGGAGAGGAGAGGAGAGGAGAGGAGAGGAGAGGAGAGGGAGAGGAGGGAGAAGAGTGAAAGGAGGAGGGAGAGGGAGAGGAGAGAGGAGAAGGAGAGGAGAGGAGAGGAGGAGAGGAGAGGGAGGAGAGGAGAGGAGAGGAGAGGAGAGGCAGAGGGAGGAAGGAGAGGAGAGGGAGGACGGGAGGGAGGAGAGAGAGAGGAGCAGGAGAGGAGGAAGGAGAGGAGAGGAGAGGAAGGAGAGGAGAGGAAGGAGAGGAGAGGGAGAGGAGAGGAAGGAAGGGAGGAGGGAGGAGAGAGGGAGCGGAGGGAGAGGAGAGGAGAGGAGGCGAGAGGAGAGAGGAGAAGGAGAGAGAGGAGGAGGAGAGGAGAGGAGAGGAGAGGGAGAGAGGAAGGAGAAAGAGAGAAGGGAGGAAGAGAGGAGAAGAGAAGAAGAAGAGAGGAGAGAGAGAAGAGGAAAGAGAGAGAGAGAAGAGAAGAGAAAGAAGAAAGAGAAGAGAAGAGAAGAGAAGAGAAGAAGAAAGAAGAGAAGAGAAGAGAGAGAGAGAGAGAGAAGAGAAGAGAGAGAAGAGAAGAGAAGAAGAGAGAAGAGAAGAGAAACCCAGACATTTTGCCAGCTTGGGTTGCAGGAGGGGGGAAAACACAGGAGCAGATTGAAAGGTGCAGGCCAAGCAGTTGACCACAATGCTCAGCTTCAGAGGAAAAAAATGCATTGATGTTAAACACAGCATGCCCCAAAACCTGAGCTTAAAAACGTTCAAGCAACCACAAAAAAACCCCAAACCTAAAAGGACCCCACTGCACTGTCCTTCTTCACCCTGCTCTTCCTCACCTGACACTGCTGGGTTTTCTCTTATTCTCATGAAGCAATTGAAAGGATGCTGAGGCTTTGGCTTTAACCACAGCAGAGAAATGATGCAGTCTGAAATCAGAAGAAAAGGAGGAAGAAAAAAAGCAGGCTCCGATTTTCTCACTATTCATGTCAGGTGAGATGAGTCATTTATGCCATAAGACATTAGAAAAGAAGTCTTAAGGATTCATAAAAGACATAAGGCATGCATAAAAGGCTGTTAGGAGGAGAGGTTTGCAATTAACAATGTTACTGTATCACTAACATGTATCTATGCTGAAACCACTGGGGATTTTTCAACCATTTTCACAAATACCAATATTCTATTTTAAGAACAGCAATGAACTCCCTAACAGCAACCAGAAAACTGCCTGGGAAGGCAAAGCAAAACACTCAGATTCCTGAGACAGATGGAGCCACTTTGCCCCTGATCAATCACTGTCTGTTATTATCCCTTACATGACCCCCAAAATAAAACACATCCTGCAACATAAACATAAATTTTGTGCTAAGCACTCGGCTTTCAGCATTAACATCCTTCCCCCATACTCAGTGTTTTTAGAAGGCACAGTGAATGTTACCCATAGCAACTGCAAAATGTCCCATCAGATTCAGATGCTGATTGTTCTATACAGAATTAATATGACATAATGGTAATGATTCCAGAAATTAAAATCACTTTATTTCTACAGCTCCTGCCTGCCATGAACTGATTTCAATCACTGCTCCTCCCTGGGAGGGACTGACCCTGCCGGGCACCATCTGGGAAGGAGTTGGGCTGCAAACATCACTCTTTTTGCACTGCAGTACTGGGGTTTGGTTGTTTTTAGAGCCAAGCTGGGAACTGATGTCACCCCTTCTGCTATGACTAGGGTGCCATTAAGCACATTTCTTTTGGGCCACAACCGTGAATCTTTGTTCTCACTGTCACTCACCCAATCAAAACTAAAGGGCTGTGAGGCTGTGCAGTGGCACCCTGGGGAACACAGAAAGAGATATTCAAAATAAACATCTCCTGAAGGTGCTTCCTGAGGCTGTGGATCTCACCACCAGTCCTGCCCTCTGTTCAGAGCTAGAGGCTCACCTCAGCAGGTCCATATATAGTATACACAAGGCCTATTTTATACATTTATATTTGTATAATGCATTAAATATAGTATAATACAATGTTAAATATAAAAATATACCAAAATAATTATAGTTATTATGTAAAACATCATATATATATATGTATATATCACAGAATTGTCACAGTAGGATAAGACCTCTCAGATCACCATGTCCAACAGTCAACATCCCCCTTTCCACAATAAAAATCAATAAAAATTATTTTTCAGCATCCATGTGTATGTATAGTGTCATCTGTTGGATGAACTGCAATGTAGAAGTTAAACTTTCAGTTCCTGAACTGGACTTCTCAACCATACAGCTCCCACAGGACCCTTTCTGGCCATGACACACCTCCCCTTCTTCCTTTAAATTAGCACTGCAGATGAAACTGGATGCCTCCAGGCTTTGTTAATGCCAATCTGAATCTGACCCAGCCAGATCTAGTAAGGATTAAAAGCTGTTCTCCTCCCTAGGATGTTAAATGACCTTATTACAGAAAGAGTTTTGTGTTTGCACACTGCTGTGCTCTGCACCGACCAAAACCAGGAGAGACCCAGAAATGCATAAATGCCATGGACAGAACCAGCCCTGACTCTAAGACAAAGCTTTCTGCTGCCCCAGACACGGGCACAGGGGGGTTAGAGGAATAAAATACCTATCAACAATTTTCTGCAGAAATATTGTTGGCACGATGGAGGGTGTAGGGGGAGCTCAGGGAAGCAAATGTTTGATGTAATGCTCCTGGAAATGCTAGATGTGCCATAGAAACAGCAAACCTGATCTTCTGTGGAGAGCTCCTGTATTTTTTAGACCTTAACAAACTCCAACCAACTCCTCTCCAAACTCTCAGGTCTTCCCGAGGTCAAAGAAAATTACTATAGATTTTCCAGTGAACAGTGTGGTTGATTTGTAAGGGATATAAATGTTTCTCCCTCGGTTGCCACTTCAGGATTCAACGAGTAGTACACAGAAAACCTAGTCCAATTAACATTACTATGATTCTTTTTTAAACAAAACCCCCATGTTCTAGTGGGTTCTGATTCCAGATGCTGCCTGAACAGGAGGGCTGGCAGCAAGGCTTTGCTTCCAGAAGCACAAAAACACTTGACTGAAAAAGGGAGCAGCAGGTCATACAGCTGCTTGCACACTTCATTACACCACCCATGACATGTTTTAGGTGAACTGATGTTGCTTTGGCTAAATTAATGTGCTTTCAGGAAAAGGGTTAATCCTTTTTTTTTCTTTTTCAAGAGGAGACAACTGCTCCTCCCTAAAGCAGAGCTTTTGTTTGCAAATCACTACTCCAGCATTAATGTTAATCCTCAGACTTCCCCAATGCTGCCCTGGCTTATCACCAGCATAAAAGAAAGAAGAAAGAAGCTGGGCTTAGAGATGAAGTGGTTGGTGGGGATGCCGTGTGCATTTCTGCTTTTCAAGGGCTTGAAGTGGGGTTGTTGCCACAAATCAGCTCTCAAAACAACCTGGATTAAAAGACATTCAGTGTCAGCCAGGTGGGCGAGCCTAGGTATCTGTGTTATACCAGGGGATTAAAAACACTGAGATTAAGGCATGTGTTTTCACAGATCACTTCTTCTGGATGGCTTCATTCTTTATTATGAGACAAGTTTTTGACAGCTGAAAACCCAGGTATTCTCATGGGTAATTTCAGGCAAGGACACAAACTACAGTCCTCAACACTAAAAGTCATTTTTCAGCTATTAGTCCTCCTTATTATATACTTTACTCTCCTGCACTAATTAGGCCAATTAAAATTTTCTTCCTACACTTCAAAGATGTTTTGCAATGCCTCTCAACCAAACGCTTCAACAGCACAAAACCAACTCACATCATTGCCACCGATTCTGCTCGGAGCCGGAGCCCAGCCCGCATCCCGGGCACCCAGCCCTGAGCTTCCAGATCCTGCACTTCACGAAAACATTTCAAGGAAAGCACCTTTCCTGGCCTGGAGACATGTACCAACAGAGACAAGATGCAAATGTTAACAAATCTGCCTGGGAGCCACACTTTTTCTTTCCAGCTCCCCCCTCTTCCACCCCACAGCATCCGAGATGCGCCAGGCGGGCACACGCCAGCGGGGCTGATCCTGCCCCAGGCCTCTCCTGGAAACCTGGACTCTGGTATCCCCAAACATCCCTCTGGCTGCCCATGGTCAGCACGAAGGGAGTAAAATAAACCCCAGGGATATGGTGGGGATGCTTTTCAGCTGTGCCATCTCTAGGGCGTCACGGTAATTCCCACGGGAGCGCTTTGCTTTCACTTAATTCTCAGGTTTTTAAGTGCTTTTCATAGTCAAAAAGAAAAGAAATTTAAAAATTAAAAAATAAAAGCATCATCAAGCCCCTGCTTTCCGTTGCAAGTGAAACTAGTAAAATACTAATTTTATTGCTTTCCCAGGAAAGTTCACCCCCACTTTGTAACATCTGAGCCTCGCTCAGGGTCCTGCCCTCTCCAGGGCAGGGCTGGGACACGTCTGGCTCAGTCCTGACCCCTCTCGACACTTGAACACAGCAGGTTTCTTTTCAGCCCTCAGAATTTGAATGAAACAGGCAATTCAGCTGAGCCTTCGCTGGCAGTTTCACTGTGACTTCATTTTCATGCAGCTCCCTGGCTCTACCTGACCCTGACACCGACCCAAACAAAACCACCGTGATCCACGGGGATTTTCAGCAGAAATCACGAGAGCGTTTGGTACAGCCCTACAAGCATTGCACCCACTCCTGAGCAAGCCCAGCAGATCTGGATTTTATATCCCCAGGACAAAGGATTTTGTGAGCTGAGCCTCTACAAACCTTTTAAACATGGAATTGAAAGCTCCATCCCCTGAAGGCATCTTCTCAGATGGGAGGATGAGACCATTGGCTCTTGGCAGTCCACATTGCTGAACCTCAGCCCAGAGTTCACCAATATCCTCTCTCCCTCTTTGTCTCCACAATGACAGCATCATACTGGTATAAATGGGAAGATGGTGCTTTATGCCAGTGTGTGTGGTTGCACCTTACCCCATCCCTGCAAACACTTGAATAAAGATGTATACAGACACATACGTGTAGATATAAATAGTTATACCTACATGTTTAAGTGTTTCCTCTCCATCATGGAGGTTTCCCTGCCAGGTGCTCAGAGCAAGATGCTGAATGTGATAATTCCTCCCTGCCAGGCTGATTCCCTTCACCCAGAGGTAAAAATCCTTCAGGATCTCTCCAAACAGGGCACACGGAAAGGTGATCCCACCAGCAGAGATCAGATTACAACACCCTCTCTCAGATGTCTAAACTGCTTCTCTTGAGATTTATCTGAATTCTGTCAACTCAGCATTTTACCCAGAATATCCTGACATTATTTCCATTTAAAGGCCCAGTTCCTGGAGCTCAGTGAGAGTTTCAGTTTTCCTCAAGAGTGGCAGCCTGGAGGAAACTTGAAACTTAAACCCTTAAACCCCCTGAAATAAAACTTAAATAAGTAAATAATCACCCCTAAATCTCAAACTGTATTATGCTTAAAACCTCATGGCTTTCAAACCATTTTTCATGAGTTGGTAGCTCTAATTTTACTATTTCTTTGTCTCATCCTGTGCTAGCCACTGGTGATGCCAGTAGCCAGCCAGCTGTTTGGAAACAAGCAGAAGATGTCAGGAGGAGAGAAAACCTGGGTAATAGAAGCTGAAGTAAGAAGCACTGATGCAGGAATCCAAGTTGAATGGCATGAACACAATAATGTCTAACTAGTGAAATTTTGTTCTCCTCCAGCATCCTCTTGATACTGAAAAGGCTTCAACAAAACCCAAGGCTGAACAGCCACAACAATGCTGGGGCCCACAGGGCATATTTTAGGAGAGGAAATTAATAGAACTAAATGCAAATAATCATCTCCCAGAAGAGCCCAAACGACCTCCAACAGCAAGGCTTGCCCCAGCAGGCTCCTATCTCCATTTCTAGGGAGCGAGGTGGCTGGGAATTTCCCTCCTGCTGGAGGGGCTGGGTTCACAGCCCACAAACCTCCTCCAGAAAATCCCAGTCTGGGGGTCATTTTGCTTGAAAGACTCTTTATTTAGCTACTACACATCCAAACCTGGATCAAGCAGCTGTTTCTCAGGGCATTTCTCCCCAGGCTTCCTTGCTCAGCATCCTGGCTCTGGTCAGCTCTTTGCTCCCCTCCTGGCTCTTTGTCAGTAAAGTGACCCCTCTCCTACCCCCAGGACATCTGCCCACTCTTGTCTTTACTCACACCTCCTGCTACGTTCAAACACATTCTCTTTTTCAAAAATTCACATCAGCAGTGCTGCTTTTACCCAAAACACAATAAATTTCAGAAGTCCAGAAAAAACAGCCACATGCTTCCCCAGCACTGACACTTGACATGATCAAAAGATGCATTAGAACAAGTATTACTTGTCCTCCCATTAGGTTCTTTTTCATTAACACATAAATAAAAGAACTGTGTTTATTCCAGTTTGTTGTCCACTGAAAACAAAACAATGCTGCAGTTTTAAGATGAACCAGATTGCTTCACTGAGGAAAAAAGAAGCCAAGTTACTGGGAGGGAAGAAGCACATCCCCCACTCCATTATTATAGAGAAGAGTTTAAAGGGAGATGAAATTCCAGTATCATGTCTTTTTACTGAAAAACTATCCAGACTGGTCTAAAGAAAGAGAAAGGTAGGAATACAGGATAAAAAACCATGATAATTCCCAACCAAATATAAGATCAAGAATGCCTATCACCTGTGATGCTGAGGACCCAAGTACCCATGGGCAACACTCGTAGCCACTCCACCTCCAGCTTTATGAAAGGAAAATAGACCATAAAAAATTGGAAGATATCCCATATATAATTAATTGTCCTGGTTTGGACCAGGATAAAGGTGATTTTCTGTCTTGTACTTTTGCTTTTAGCTAAGTTTCTCAGATAGTGTGTGCTTCTAGGATTGATAACACTTGATGTTTATAGTTACTGCTAGAGACTGGTGTGCAGAGCCAAGGACACTGCTCAGCTCTGAGGAAAACATTTTACCGTCCAGAAGGAGTAAAGAGGTCCCACCTGAACCCTCCTTTGGGGAGGAACAGACAAGATAGATGCCAGAATTGACCAGAGTATTCCATCCCATATACGTCACACTCAGTATAAATTTGAGGCATCACGAGGGCCGAGCCAGATCTTTTTCCTGATTTCCTGCTTCCCTTCCTTCACCCAGCATCCTGGAAGGATCCCGTCCGTTCGTCTGCCTGTGGTCCTGATCCGTGCCAGCCCATATCTGTGTGTTCCTGCCTCCAGTTCCCGACTGCTGCCGACTCCAGGATTCCAGCCTGGACTTTCCCAGGGCTGCCCTGCAGCCTCGGTGGTAACGTGAGAGTTATTGGGAAAAGGGGAGGAATGTGGTTTCCATTTTCCTGTATATTTGTATATATTTAGTAATTTTACCTATTTATCATTACTGTTCATTAAAGTTGTGTAGTTTAGTTTCCAACCCATAAGTCTCTCTCCCTTATTCTCTCTCCTTTCTCTATCAAGGAGAGAGAGATTAATAGAGAGCGTCTGTTATTCAGTTTAATCGCCGGGCCAGTGTTAAACCGTGACATTAATACATGCAATTTTTTCTTCTGTGTGTGTATATATATATAAGACAGATAGTAAGGGTCCTGTATGACTAGTGACCAAAGAGTTTATGGTATAAACTCAGCAGAGGTGGGACAAAGCACTTGAACTTGTGCACAAGGAATCCTGGTCTCAGAAGGAAGAGTTGTGTCCTAAATGTTCTTTTCTTGAGTTTGCTGCATTCATTTCCTAATGTGTTACCAATGGCACACCCAATTCCATGGCAATGGGATTACCAATGGCACCCCCCTGTTATGCAAATGGGGGGACAGGGAGGTAAAGACTGTGAGGGGATAACCAATGGGTTGTACACTGGGAGAATTGCCATGCAGCACAACATTGGGCTGGATTAACCCAAAGTTTCTCTATCACAGACTCAAATAATAAAAAAACTGTTTCCCCCCCTCCAAGCTGGGTTCCACAAGGGGCTTGACTCTGAGCCTGAAAAAAAGTTATTTTGATTCTGAGAGTTTAACCCTCACTGTATACAAGACTGTCACCTCCTCGCCACCGTGGCTTGGCCCCGTGCCCACAATGTTTGATGCTTTTCTAAAAACCAAGCCAAGGTGCAGTGCTGAGTTGCAAAAATGCAGAGCTTAGAGCAGGACAGGCATGTCCAGACAAAAATGACCCAACACAGTTGTTTGGAAGAGGATGGATTCATAGCTGCTGAGCAGCTGATGGGGAAGGTGTCACCTTGGAGCCTGTGATAACCTCTGCCAGGAACAGAGCAGCAGCTTCCCCCAGGGTGCTGCTCCCTATTGAGCTGGGGCTGAGTCTCAGGGGGACATTAGAAAGAAATTCTTCATTATGAGGGTGCTGAGCCCCAGGTCCTCCCAGAAGCTGTGGCTGCCCCATCCCTGGCAGTGTTGAAGGTTGGATGGGGCTTGGAGCACCCTGGGCTGTGGGAGGTGTCCCTGAACATGGTAGGGGTGGCACTGGGGGGGCTTTAAGGTCCCTTCCAACCCAAACCAGTCTGTGATTCTGTGATTCTATGAGCATAAAGGAGCTTGCAAGGAGACACGTTTGCTCAGCATCTCCTTTGCTCTTAAACTAACAACAAAAAATACCCTTGAATCCAGCCCTGACAGTCAGTCTGGAAATGACAGCAAAAGGCAGCACTTCTGCCAAAGAGGAAAGCAACAGGGAAAGCTTTATATCATCCCAAGTCAACTGCTGAGGTCTCCCAACAAATACCATCTGGAGCTCTTTGCAGACCTGGTGCCTTTCCTTTCAGATGTAGGATCTATCTAACAAACGACAGGGCAGCTGCAAAGTTGGACAGACTTCCTGAGAGCTGTGGAGCCAATCACCCTCACCTGCAGCAACACTGGCTGTTGTACAAGGAGGGGGAGGAGGGATGTACAAATTAATTACTTGCCTGAGGCGACTTGATATTTTCCTTAACCAGGTCAAATAAACTGTTGCAAACCACCTTGCCTTCCTCTCCCCTTAAAAAAAAAAAAATACTGAGTTTGCAGGTTTAATGAACTGAGGCCTCCTACCAAAAATAGTCCTGCAGGCTGAGACTGCACCTTCCCCCATCCCATCAGATGTGCACAGAAGAAAGTGGTTGAGTGTGTTGATCTCCAATACATACAGGACCAGACTTCAGGCTTTCTGACCACAAGGAAACAGATACTGTTTTGATGCATTAAGAATAACACCTTAGGATTTTCACCTTCAAGCCACAGGTGGTTCAATGCCTGAAGCAGCTCTGGTGTTCCTGGTATCCAGTCTTAGGGTCTCACCTGGAAGAAGGTGAAGGCATGATTTCCTAACGTGTAGCCTAGACCTGCCCTGGCACAGCTTTAATACAAAAGGGTTCATGAAATGTTTTGAGCACATTACTGGGAACCCTGGATTAGTTTTGCTCAGCTCCCACAGCCCATGCAATGTTGCCCCAAACAAGCAGATAATTGGGGTGACCAAGGATTGCTTGCACTTTTTCAGGCAATTGCAGAGCTTGTGTTCACTTCTGCCCCAGCATGGGTGTTGCAAATCCCTACAGCATATTTAGGGAGTGAAAAGGAACAGAAAGAAAGAAAAAAACCCAAAACCCAACAGCTAAACAGTAATACAAATGCAATTAATTTATCAGAAAAAAACACAACTGTTTGAAATCCAAGCAGTGAACAGTTGCTTGTTTTGGCACACTGGTTAGCAATCAAAATCCACAACTGCTTGTAATACCACTGGTGCCTTACAAAAATCCTCTCCAAAACCACTACTGGTCGTCTTCCATCAATGAAGACTACCATAGGAGCATCCCATCCACTCAGACCATGCCATTATCAAGTCATACTGGGACAATACTTGGGTTTCAACCACAGAATTTTTGTCCCTCCTGAATAGTCAGTGCCCAGGACTGTCAGCAGGGAGCTACTTTCTCACAGCAGTTTCCTAACTAACTCACAGATCCCCCAAACAACTTCTGTACAATTGCTGGGGGCTTTTGAAAACCTCACATTAAGTCACAGCTGTACAGATAAAAATTACACTTCCTTTTTGTACACATAAAAATGACACAAAAGCATGAAACTCAAAAAAAAAATTCTGTAGCAAACAAAATAAATCCTCTCCTGATTCCTGAAGACCACATTTCACCTCTGCTAATAGTTCCCAAAACTAAGTTCACTTCAGCTACAATGAGGAAATACTTCTTAGGAAATAAAATAGGAATGAAAATAAGACCTTATAAAGAACTTCCTTCTTGCACTTGAGTCCTTGAGCTACAGGACTCAGCACTGGAAAATGGTGCATTTTATGAAGAAAAAAGAAGTGTCCTTTGAAAGAGCAGCTGCACGCATCTATGTTTAATTAAAAAAACAGCTGGGATGAAAATTGTTGGTTATTAAAGAGCTAATAACTACATTTCCTACTAATCTAGAGAGAGCTCCATTCAGTGGGGCAATCATACAGCCAAATATATTAAAGACATATTAGAAATACACATATAAAAATATTTGGCATGTATTTGCTTTGCAAAATAGCATCTTCCAAGGAGGAGTCTGTCCCCATGAAAGGCTCTCAGCAGGTGTCTAAACAATCCTTTAAATAAATGGCATTAGAAGAAGATCTGCCCACCTTCATACCACCAGCATCCAACCTGCACAGGCTCCTGTAGCACTCAGAGACTGAAGGCAGCATAAAACCCATCACCTGCTCCCAGGAATCCTCCCAGCACCTTACAGAGCCAGGTGGGTGCTAAAGCCCCTGCCAGACAGGGAGATGTTAGGATCAAAGGCTGCCAGTACAGTGGGAGAAGTAAAGAGGGGGAACAACAAGCAGCATTCCAGCAAAATCCAGTGCTGCACATCTCAGAGGATGGAGGAGATTCCTGGGGTGCACAGGGCTTTGCACCCCACATTTGCATTGCTGAGCAGAGCAGTTCAGGGCTCTGCCCCTGGCTGGGCACAACCACCCCAGCGTTTCCTCCATAACCTCATTATTACCTTACATTTCTCTACACTTAGCAGCTTAAGCCTCTTATCTGCACATGCTCTGAGTCTATGCAAATAGCGCTAATAAGCAAAGGATTCTCATTACGGCACAAATCTCTTCCCAGAGCGTGGTTGTGGCCTTTTTTCTTTTTTTCTCTAAGCACCAGGAAACAGCCTGGGAAGACAAAGAAGCACAGCCTCAGAGGACAAAAAGAATGCAAAGACCAGCTAAGATACAGCCAGTAAAGCCTTTTATCACCTCCTCCAAGGCCAGCAGCTCCATCCCTTGGGGTTCAAGTTCACGTTCAGGGGATTCCCAGAAGCCAACCAAACAGCAGGATATATTCCTGCAAACACATCCCCCACCCTTACGATTTACTTTCAGATCTGAATTTTAAAAACTTAAATCAGTCAGAGCAACTACAGTGCCGGGTACCTTTAGTCCCAAAAGAAGCAGAGAAGGAATCCATGTCTCCCTGCTTCCTGCTCCCAGCTGTGCATTGCAGCCACAGAACTTGTTACCCAACCACCATGTTAGCTCTGACACTTCAGCTTTGCATCTGCTTTCTGCAGGTCTCCTTTGGCCTTTAACCTGTGCACTATCTCTCCACCTTTGATCAAACATGCTGGTGAGGTTTAAGGGCAATTTATGTACTATGATTGTATGTCAGTGCTGAGCAGATGGAGACTAAAGAAATGTCAGCCACAGAAGAGGGAGGGAATTGGAATCAAACCCTGAGTTTTCTTCCAGTTATGAGCCAGGCAGATGCAACATCTTTTTTCTGTCTCCCCTCTTCCTATACGAGTGCCCACATCTATTGGGCCACGGGCATACATCAGGGGACAGTATGGTCCTAAAATGCACCCAGATCTTCATAAAAGGTAATGTCACTCCAAAGCAGAATGTTTCCCTTTTTTTTCTGTCCCTGATAATTAGCTGCCTGCTACAAGAAATAGCATCCTTCAAAGTTTTGGGTTTTTTTTACTTCAATTTTCCCAATATTTTCACTGTTCCTGCCTTAAATTTTTGCTACCTTAGACAAGCAGCCATGTAGCAGTTCCCTTCAAAGCCCAGCAGGGAAAGGTTTAGCTCTGCATTTAGCCTAAACAACACAAGGTAGGAAAAAAGGGGATTACTAGCACAGAAAAATAAACCAAAGTAAACAGTCTAACATGGATCCAGTTTATCCTGAACCCAGAGATACCACCAAATTTCTGGCTAATGCAGTCTAAGAGACACAAACCTGCCTTTTCCACAGGTTGCTCTGCAGCAGCTTCAGGGGCAGGTGCTTGCCATGTTCCCTGCCCATCAATCAGCATTGTGATAATCAATATGACTGACTAACAATTAACTAAGCTGGTTCCCAGCAAAGTTTTGCTCAGATTAAAAAGGGACACAGCAGCTCCTCATCAATTAAAGGGGCCAGCAGGATGTGTGAGCTGCTGCACTGGTCCCTTCCCTCACTGCTGCAGCTACCCATGACCTGGGGAAAGGAGGCAGAGCCTTGACTGGAGCCCCCATCTCCTTGGGCTTGGGGGCTATGGGGAGATGGCAGAGCATCAGGACCCTCTACACCTGGCCAGCTGCTGAGACCTTCTCTACCACCACCCATCTGGGATGCTGAGGGTCTGCACACACTCACAGAGAGCTGCAGAGCTGTTTGCTGAGAGCAGTCCCAGGCTGATGGATAGTTTTGGCAAGTTGTAGTGCAAAGTATTTCCCTCATAATCCCTCATTCATTTAGACTAACCCTGTACAAATCTCAAAATAAAGCTCTTGGCAATCACCAGACTGGCCTCGATCCTGCAGTTTCACTGTCTGTAAGTGGGCAGTGGGATTGGAGAGTCCAGGCAGAGAGCAGCCAGGTCACCAAATCACATTGCATTTCATCGAAACCAACAATGTGCAGACCAGCATCCAATGGATATGTAAGCACAATTAGGTAAGAAGGAAACCAGTATTTGGTAGAGACTATTTTCCCCTTCTTCCCTCCCTTCACTGTGCTGTCAGTGCTGTCAGGTGTCCCCACCCTCATGTGAAACCTTACAGAGAAGCCATCCTCAGCTACTTCACATCCTACCTCAGAGTCCAAATATTCCTGATAACACCAACTAGAGCAATACAGATATTTCAAAGTATGCTTCCATGCATATTCATCTTTATCTGGATAATGTGTAGCACCAGCACAGCAAAGCCCATGTCTAATCAGAAACTCTCTGTTTGAAAGCACCAAGTTGCCCCTCACACCACACCAGCCAACATTTGCTCTTCTCCTTTTTTACCTCCCTTTCTTTTTTTTTAAACACTGTGACTCTTCAAAGAGAATTTTCCACACTTTGGACACATGCTGTGTTTAAAGGCTTGGGAAGCCCTTTTAATTTGAAAAAGGCACCACTGAAAAAAGAAACACTTGAAAGGAAAAGCACTCAGGAAATATTAATACGAAAGAGGTGGGATCCATGTGTTTTCCTTTGAAAAGTTCTAATATCTGAAACCTCAAACATACCTTGATAGACAACAGCAGGTCAAGCAGGATGTATGACATGACATTTCTGTTGGCCACAGGTTCTTCTTTCTTTCTTTCTTTCATTTTAAATAACTCTGCAACGGTTTTAAACCAAAGCCTACTTACAATCCATACTTAATAAGACTATAATATTTGAGCAACTGATTATGCAGACTACAAATAGGCAAGGATGTACTTAATTATCTAAAATTACAGGATGGGGGGTTGCATTTTTTAACATATAGTTGAATATTTTCTCATTTGAAACATCTAAAGCCAGTTTACAGTGTAAGAGGAGCTGGGACCAGATTGGTGCCAGGGAAGACCCTGGAGTGGAGGGATGCAAGTAGTTATGAGAAAAAAACTTCACAAAAGTATAAGCTTGAAAATTAGGTCTCTAAATCCAAGTCAAAAACATCTACCTCAAAGCATGGGATGCAGCCATTTCTTCTCATCTAAAACATTTTTAGTTAAAAATGCTAAATCCCTTGGCAATCTGGAATTAGGTTTTGTGGAGTGATGGAGACCCAGGTGAGACATTGGTCAGACCCTTGGGCTCAGGATTCTGGATAACATCTAACTTCAATGACTACAAAAACCCAGGTCTTCTCCTTGGCTCATTTGCTGGCAGCATGAGGTTGTTTCCCCAGACCTCAATGCTTTGGGAATGCCTGGATGTCTCCTGCTCCAGGGTCAGATCAGATCCGACACTGCTACGTTTGTGAGATGATCAAGCCAAGGTACAACCCATTGTGGTTGCTCCACTATAGAGGTGCCAACCTGCTTTGAGAAAGACTGGGGAAAAAAAATAAGAATTCAACCCCTCACAATCTCTTTCTAGATTCAAAAAAGCTGTTGCAGTGAGTGACAGCTCACACAGGACTTTCAGGGCTGAAGCTGTAACTCAAGTTTCTCCTTACTGCCTTTCTCATGCATTCACACCCTCTGATGCTCTTCCCAACAACGTGTCAACAGTTCCTTAATGTTTGTGCTAAAACCACAAATTTATACCAGCTTCTTTCTCAAATTTCTTCAGTGTCCTTCCAGATTAACACAAAACACCTATCACCTCCTGAGTCCTGCTCAGAGAATAATGAAGGATTCCTCATCAGCACGTGGCAAAGGACAAACTCCTCATCTCCCACTGCCTCAGAGAGCCTCAATCATTCACATTGTCATCAGAACATGTGCCATGCCTTCAGCTTCTGAAACCACCCCGTGCTCTTTGCATTACATCCCATTAGCTTTGAGATAATCAATAATGACAATGCACAGCACTGACATAACTCTTTTAGTCTTGGAACACAAAACACTTTATGAACACATGCAAACAATGCTAACGATGTTTTGCAAGTCAGGAAACTTGCATGGAGAGCTCTAGTTATTTCTTCTGGAAGTCCTACAAAGAAGAAAGTGGTGGCAAGTTGTCCCTTTAACCCACTCCTGAGATGCACCTGGGTACAGGAAAGGCAGCAGTGGAGATAACTGCTCATCTGAGGCTGGCTGGCTTCTCTCTCTCTCTCCCCCATTTCATTTGCCACTTTGGATCCAGCCAAAGCCAGTGGCAGATGCATTTTGAAAGCTTCTGTGCCAGCATTCAATGCTTCTCAAAGCTGTCATCCACACCTCCACTATCCAAACACAACAAACCCACCCAGCAGAGCTGCAGGGCTGCCTCTCCCCATCATCAGCCCAGAAAATGCTCCCTTGATGTGAAATACTAACAAGCAAGAGTGTGTAAGAAGTATTCTGCCAGGGTCCCTTACTCCTAGGGTCCACACCCAGAGCTGACCCCCACAGACCAAGATTAAAGGCTTTGCTTCCCAGCACCAAGATCCAAGCAGCATTCCCACCAGGCACAGGGATGAGCATCACCAGCACATCATGCTGCTAAAAAAATTCCAGGCTTAAATTGCATCAGGATGTTTCTCCAGAAACACACTCAGGTGAGAAAAGTCAGGAGGTTGTCTCCTCAATGCTTTCGACTAAGCAGCTTTTCTGCAGCTGAGCTCCCCAATCTCCATGGTGGATCAGAGCAAACAAACTAGAAGAATACACAGGATTAAAGAGGAAATAATATTCCCAAAACAAACGGGATGTGTGATTTCTGGCAATGGGGACAGAGGATATTTTGTTCTTTCTCCAGGAGAAACTTGATGCCAGTTAGTCTGCAGAAGACCAGAAAAATTCACTGCTCCCAGTGCTTAGGGGACTTACCAGACACACAGATATAGAATGTGCTGGGTATTTATTAACTTTCATGTTAATTCAAGAGGAATACATAACACTTGCATATACATCAGCATGAAACAGGTATTAATGCATCAGCCTCAGCAGGAGAACCCATGGCAATTCAAGCAAGCCCAGAGGATGCCTGTATGGCAAAAAAAAAAAACAAAACAAACAGAAACAGCCCAGATCTCTGAGGTCCCTTCCAACCCAGCCAGTTCTATGATTCTATGATGAAAATCACAGCAATACTTACACTGGGGGAGGGCAGATGAAGTTAGAGCTGTAAGGCAAAGCAGAGCAGCTAAAGCACAGTTTGAATTAACAGTACAGAACTGAAGAAGGGCTCTCCAGAGGTTGAGCAAGCAGCCTGGCTAGTGGGCTGAAATAGTATGGGCTGCACAATTTATTCTTTAGCCAATAAAGAAAAACAAATCTGCTGCCCAAATAAACCAGAACATATTTAGACACTTAGAGCAGAAGCTCAAGCTGACAAAATTGGAGCTAACCATGAGACACACCAGGCACACAAACATCCCTCTGATTCCTCTCCTTTGGCCATCCCATGTCAAGTGCCAAGATGAGGTAACACAAGTGATGATCCAGCTGCTGTGCATCCAATGAGACAGAGGGAAAAACCAGGGATGCAGCAATTATTGCATGGGTGACTTCTTCCTTGTTAAGTGCTCTGTGATAAAGAAATGAAGAATCTATCTGATTCAAAATGCAACAGCTCAGTCTGTTAATGCCAAAACACATCCATCCTCTACACACTGCATTCAGATATCCAGAGGCAGCCTATTGTTAATTCTATTTCATATTTTTGCAAGAGTTGGGCAGAGATTAATTAACTAACCTGGCAGAATATGGAACAATTGAGGCAAACTGCAAGAGAGCAACTCCAGGGCAGGCTGCAAGTATGGAGTAACTGAGCTGGAGAGCAGTAGCTGGCACCAAGACTTGACATAAAACTTTGAAAGGAGTGAAGCTTCAGCCAGCAAAGCCTCCTTTCAAAATAAATAAGTCAGAAGTAGAACAAGGAAAGGCCCAGAAGGAGCAGAATCTCTCTTGAAAAAAAGGTTTTGCAGAAATGGAAAAATATGATAAATACTTCTCTATCTTTGGACCTTCTTTACAGTGGGTAGTAAAATGGATATTTGCCATCTTGGAGAGGCTTGCTGGTTTTATTACCTCCAGATTAATTATTATTCTGTACAGAATTACAAGAATCTCTCAAATATTAGTGAAACTGCCTTAA
The DNA here is from genome assembly GCF_003957555.1 of Calypte anna. Lineage (NCBI taxonomy): Eukaryota > Metazoa > Chordata > Aves > Apodiformes > Trochilidae > Calypte > Calypte anna. Next base: position 412,583 of record NC_044268.1, read on the forward strand.
AGCTTCCCTTGTCACCTAAGAAAGCTGGTGGGGCTTTTTTTTTTTTTTTTTAATTAACTTCTTCCACTTCTGGATTAAAAAAGAAATAATATCAGGATGCAGTTTCCTTTGTGGTAATGCACATCCAAATGATACCCAGGCTGCCTCCACGGGCAAGCTGGACACATGCAGGGGGTATTCCCAGATACAAAACCCTTCACATTTACCTGGGGTGCTGCTGGGGGCCCACAACCATCCTGCACAGGCATTTCAGAGAAGGACACAGTGGCACAGCGAGGTGGAGAAAGCACTTTATGCAGTGTGATTTCTTCCTCTGTTCATCTCTGTTATACTGAAAAGTTATTTTTCCAGGCAGAAGATTTTCCAGCACTGGCAATCTGTGCAGAGCCTACTCTACCTGCCAGGTTTTTTGGTGGAAAGAGCCCCACTTCCAAGCTTTCAGAATTATGCTGGCCTTTGGTGTTTCTGCTGTTTAGAAAGACCCCAAGCAGAGATTCAATTTCCAGCATAGTTGACTTCCAAAGACCCATACCAAACCATGATTTCAGAGTGGAGTTGTGGACAGAAACAGGGTGATGGGCTGATTATCCCTTTGCAGACTGACCTGCAAACTCTCCTTACATCAGCTGGAGCTTTTTGCCAGATCCTGCTATTGCTTTCAGACAGAGAAAACTTAAAATAATCCAGTTTATAGAGAAAAATGCAAAACTTTTGTCTTCTTCAATCTATATGGGAGGAGCCACTCAATTTGAACGAACCTGGAGAAGCATTTTTTCCTTTTTACCTTCCTGAAAAATGCCACTCACCAACATGACAGGGACTGCTGGGGATTCTCAGTGGTTTTGCAAACAGAAGGTACACGACTTCAGTCAAAGGTGAGTCCTGCAGAATTTGTTTCCTTCCCACCCAGCTCGATTTCAAGCCCCACTTCTTGGACCTGGATCCAGCTGTTCCTCAAGCTGGGATTTCTGCAGACCCTGTGACTTTCTAATAGCAGAGAATTTGCAATAAACAGCAAAAAAAAAACTGCTCTCAGGAGAGCAGTGATAGAAGATTTGCCCGTTTCTCACCTTTTCCCCCATCTGCTACATGTGGGGGAAAGGAAGAGAGCCCCAAACAGCAATTATTCACCACCAGCAGCCCCTGAGGGCTGAGTAGAGATGTTGTCAAGGGCTGCAACATCACTGAATCCATCTCCTGATGTGGTTTCTCTGCAGGTTGGTCCCCAGGCAGGGTGTGATGCCCTGCAGTGCTGGTGCAGGGCACCTGCTGATGCTGTGGTCACCTCCTGTGCCTTCAAAACTCAATATGGAAATGCAAGACTGGAGATGGAACAACACCAAGACCTCTGTGGGGATGACTGCTAGATTTTTTTAAGTAAGAAAACTTGGGAAATAGTAAAAAAGCATTGCAATTTGGCAAGGAATGGTCCATTTTGAAGCACAGAAGTTCTCTCAACAGCTTGAACAGAAAACCCCAAGCCTCTTTTTATAAGAGGTTTCTCTTTAAGCACCCATATTACAGGTTGAAGCACACATCATAAAATGCTCACTTTTACATTCAGAAAATTCCACTGAAGGAGATAAGAAAACCCATTGTGGAGACACCTTATTAACAATCCTCCCAACATGCAAGTCCAATAGTTCAGTGCAGTTAAAACATCAGTGTTGCAGCAGAACTGTTTTAAAGAAAAAAAAATATTTCTTTCAAACTGCTCACGAGATCCACAAAACCTGATTTTAAACCATCACTCCTCTTGTCAAAGTAAGCTTCAGCTTGCAACATTTCATTAACACATTTCATTTTCACAACCTGTAATTTAGGTACAGGGCATCCTGGTAGAATTTCAAGACAACAGCAAATAACTTCATTATACTCATGGCTGCTGCATCTCTGAAGCCACCCTGGCTGTGTGTGCTTCTCACATCACCTGTTACTTTACCTCTAACATCAGGGAAGAGAAAAAACCTTGTTGGATGGGCTGGGAGCAATACCAAGGAATCTTCTGAGCCCTGCCTCTCCCCCACATCCAGAGGGCACTAAGATGGCACAGGATTTAGCCTGGGTGACACTTCATTGACACTTTCTCCCTGGATACATCACGTTTTCAGAAAAAAAGGCTGCTATGTAACAAAGGAAATGTGTTTAAGAGGAAGGGCCAGATGAGCCTGAGGGATAAGCTCTTCATCAGACTCTCCAACACTGCTTTTACTTTTCAAGGTATGCAACTTTTCAGCAGATCCTAAAAATAAACCTGGAGCAGAAAAATAAATCACTAACATTTAAGTCAGTGCCTAGAAGATGAAAAGAGCACCGACTCAGCTCCCTGAGAACCCAGAGACCTGAGGATATTCAAGCTGCAGAGAGATCCCGGAGATGGCCAAGGTATGGAATCAGGAATTAAACAGCAGGCAGTGGTAACCTGATAAAATCAGAGTGCATCATGTATTGGAGACACCTCAGGTAACACTTAGGTCTCTCTCTCCCAGGTCTTTATGCAAAATCCAAAAGATTAGCTTGAGCTTGTTGTGACAATCCACTCTTCCAAAACATCAATACATAATTCAAGGTATTTACTGCATTTGTTCTTTAAATTACAGATTTTGATTCAACACTGATAAAAAAGTAATTGAGGCTTGCCTGAAGCACAGTGGCAGCAGTTCTTCTGCAGCCCAGAAGCTTGGTGTATTTGGCACTCCTACATCTCTCAGGATTGTGAGAACATAACATGACCCTTATAGGCTGGGGAGTTCAGAAAGAGAGTTCAGAAGAGAGATTCCAACATTTGGACTCAACTCCAGCACACAACTGGTCCAAACTCTGCAAGTGCCACATCTTTGTCATTCTTTGTTTAAAAAAAACCAACCAACCAACCAAAAACCCTATTCTCCTCAATATAGTTATTTTTTAAAAAGCAAATTCTTAAAAAGCAAAAAGCTGAGCTCAACTTTTGACCTCAACAGCTCTTACAGCACTGGCAACAAGGAGATCACTGGGGGTTCATGTCCCTGCAAAGACCCCAGAATGAGCAGAGACAGAATCAGTGGCTGGCTGAGGCAGAACAGGGTTTTGTCCTGTCGTACAGGCAGAAACTCCTCAAGAGAGCAGTCTTAGAGGTAGGAGCTGGAAGGGAACACATGTGATTCCTAGGGCCTCTCCTACCTAAAATTCTCCACGAGCTCATCTCCCATTCCCTTGCTGTACAATTCCCATGTGACATAGTGTCAAAACTTCCAGAAATTTGGAGAGGTGGGACCCTGAAGCACTTCCCTTGTCTGTAAAATCAGCTCCTTCACTGATAAGCAAAGAGATAAAACCAGGTTTTTAATAAAAATAATCTGATAGAGATCACTTAGACTTCACCCATGATGCAGTTTGACTGACTGCTAAAGGCCTTACAAAAAGTGACAAGAATAACACAAGATAATGAAAGATAACACACGAAAGTGAAAACCTCAGCATGTTCCAGTGGTCACTTTGTGCTTACAGCTTGATGGCCAAATGCAGACTTGGGGAGAGGAAAAACAAAACAAATAAAGAAAAAGATGGACAATGAAGATTGTAAGAAATAGGAAGGGTCAGGTAACAGTGGGATTTCTCACATCCCATTGTTAACACTGTGCAGGTAAGGCAGGAAGAATAGCATCCCCTATGTTTTCAGTACAACTGGCAGTCTGAAACACAGGAAATCTCACGTTACATGGATGTCTGGCAACCCTACCTCGTGGAACACAGTGGGAGCTGGACCAGAGCCTGAATTCCTCCTCTGTGTCCAGCTGATATTACACACTTTGAGAGCACACCGGTCAGATCTTGGAGGGTACCAATAATCCAACTTTAGTGAGAGAATGGTGGATGATACCTACTGCAGTCCTTCAGCCCTTCAGGTTGCATCTAATACTGTATTAAGGCTCCAGGCAGGAAGATGCTCCCAGGCTCATGTAACACATGGGGGAAAACGTTTTTTACAAGTCCAGCAACTGAGGAATGGAAAAATGTGGCAACAAACTCCAGGCCAGGCTATGCGCCAAGCCACCTCCTTAGAGCCTCAAGCAGGTTGTTCACATAACAGGAGTCAGCATGTTGAGACAAGGACAGGGGAGAGTCCTGCTGCCCAAACAGGGGATTCGTCTTTCCAGCTGGCTGCATAAATCCCCTGCTCGAGGGGGGGGGGGGGGGGGGTGTCTCTGATGCTGCCTGCATCATGAGCTGCCTAGACATTTCATCAGCCTCCTTGCTTGCACTGAACAAATAAGACTACCACAGTGCAATGACATCAATATCCAGGTGATGCACGATTACCTCTGGTGAGGTTACTGGAGTCCCACTGAGAGGTTTGTTCTGCTAGGATAACAGAGCTGTCTGGGCAAGCTGCTGGTAGCTTGATCCCTACTACAGATCCTCTCATGATTTTTCTTAGGATCCTGCTTTAGCAAGAGAAGCACAGGGATTTTTCTTAGGACAAGAAAAGCACATGATTAAAAAGAAAAAGCCTCTGATCTTCTCTAGGCAGAATGTCTGGCATGGCTTGCCAGGACAAGGATGCCCAGGCAGCTGCAGACACTGCTGATAGCAAGGAGTTGTCCCACGTGTGGAGGGATGAATGTTCACCACTGAAGGAAAGACACATTGCAAACACTCAGAAAAAGCCCCCAGCTTCTCAGCAGATGGGACAGCACATTAACAACCAGTGACTGCAAACAGACTTGGCTTCCAGCTACCCCAGTGCAAGCCAAGGGTCAGCCTAAGGCAGTCTGTTTAGTTTTTAGGGGTTACCCCAACATAACAGAACAGGATCTGTGCTGTGCCCTCACACACCAGCCAGATGTGAAAGGGACCACAGAGCCTCCAAAAATCCTCCCAGAGGGCAGAGCCACAGACACTGCTCCAGCAGGGATGGGATGCTGCCAGCTAAAAGCAAGGAACTGGAGGGAAGAACAGCAGCAATTGGAGTGATCCAACAGCACTTCTGGGGAAAAGACATCTGAACCCGGAAGCTCAAGGGAATTTTGTCAGCATGGGCAGGCATGCCCTGGTACCCCTCTCTGTGCTTAGGACCAAGAAAAAGTAATCGCTGTGAAAACAGAGACTGTGACAGTCACTCCTGTGAGCTCTGCTTTTCAACAAGTCAGCTCTGCCCAGGGAGCCCTGCCAGCCCATCCCACCCCAGAATCCCAGTCTCAGCTCTCCTGTGTCTCTGAAGACCTAGCCCAATAAAAGACTAGTTTCTTAGGAGTCTGCAGCATCTTGAAAACTTCGACGCCTCTCTAAGCAGCTAATTTCCATCAATTACAGTTGTGTTCCTCAGCCCCTTCTCTACCAAACATACCTACAACACCTCATTTCAGTTCTCTCCCTAAGCTGACCTGCCCAGTCCCCCTGTTAAGCTCTCCCTTCTTGTGCCATGTCCCATAGGCACACCAAGGTCATGGGGATCCTTGTCCCCTCTCTCCTTGGCCATACCATTCCTCTTATTTCCAATCCTGACATTTGAAATCACCTTGAAAATCTTCTCTGTTCCCAAGCAGATCCACCCTTATCCCCAAAGAAACCCCACCTCTCCCCATACCAACCATTCATCACTCAATGACCCAACTAGAATCAAAAGCAAACCCAGCCAATACCTCTGAACAATACTGTACTCTGGGTGGGTTCTCTCAGCTTTATCAACTTTGTTTTCAACAATGTGGCAGCAAATCCTATCTGTGACTTAAAATAACAAAGCCTCCTTCAGTGACTCAGCCACTTATTTTTCAGCTGGCAGTCCTGAGCATCTCTGCGAGTGTCCACTCCTGCAAAACCCAAGTGCCCACTGCAGAAGATGGTAAATCCTCACCTAGCTGCCACCACACAAAAAAAAAAACCCAAAACAAACAAACAAACAAACAAGCAGCCCCCAAAACCAAACCAAAGTAAAAAAACCCAAAGCAAAACAAACAAAAAAAAAACCCCAAAGACCCCCCAAAACAAGCACTGCTGTGCAAACAACCCCCCAAACTCCATATCCACCCAAGCCTGCTGTTCGTTGCTGCAGAAAGGAGTTACTTCTCCTTCTCTCCTTTTTTCTACCCTTTAGAGGAACCTTACTCATTGTTTGCAGTCACCTGATGACCTGAGAGTGAAAGTCAGTATCAGGCAGGCCTCAAGGTCTCCATGTACCGACACAGTCTGGGTGAAGAAACCAAAAGCAAGAAAATTTCTCTCCCATTCAAGATACCCTCAATTTCCTCTTAGGGCTTTTAGGCTCGGTGGCAAAGTAGGGGAAAGAAAGGAAAATGAGGTGGCAGGAAGGCAGCCCCATCCTGGCGCAATGGTGGAGGCAGGGAGCAGCTGGTACCCACTGCTGCTGCCCAGCAGACCCAGGGTCAAGCGAAGCCAAAGGCAGCAGCGTTGCCCATCAACAGCGTGGGATGCAGGCACAGAGCCAGGCAAGGGGCTCTGCAAAGCCAAACAGAGGGAGAAAGGACAAGGAGAGAGAGAAAAACAAAAAAACCCACAATCCCCCTCCAGCCACCCCTGTGCTGCAACTTAAAGAGCAGCAGGCTGTGTGCACCTTTCACAGAACCCCCTCTCTTTATTACTAGTGGGCATTTTTATCCTGTGGCTTTCTGTTTTTGCAGACACATTCCTGCACGAAACCAGAGACAATACGTGCCACTGAGCAGCAGAGTTTATTTTAAGGGATGTAACATTTTCCTGAGAGGATGCTCTATTTGCATCTGCTGCAGGAAGCAGTAAAATGGCAGGTGTGTTTCCATGTAACCCAGAGACACAAAACAAAATGCACAGTGCAAAGAAAAAACACTTTTGTCTTGCAAGTCACTGCTTGGTGCCCTGAAAAAAAAAAAAAAAATTAAAAAAAAATTAAAAAAAAAGGGGTTTTCCCCGGGGCCTGTTTCCTAGCTGATTAATCCTGCAAATACTCAAGACCTACTTTGCCAGGAAGGAGCTTGGTGCCCACTCCACTGCTGCTCCCCATTTGCATGTGTGTAAAATGGGTAATGAGTGCTCCTCAGCAACCAACTTTTGGTGAGACCCTCACTCAGGAGCACACACTTGGGGTAATTCGGGACAGAACAAGTAATTGGGATATTTTTTGTTTGTTTCGTTTTATTTTTAATATGTATCTCTTACTAGCTCTGAATGCAGCTTCATTAAGCCACAACTTTTTCAGTGCACCACATCAATTTGACTTGCCCTTGCAACAAATCCCACTCGCAGTTATTTCCTCTGAACAACCACTACCCTCCAGCACCAAAAAAACACAGTCAACTTTCTGGATGTTACAGAAAAAAATTAAAGATTTTTGCTTTCCTTTGGTTCCAGCCTTATACTTAGTGGAAAAAAATAATTAATCCTTTTTTATTATTTATATAAAATATATATTACCATTCTGAGCTGGCAGGTTTATTACACTACTTTTCAATGTCAAGTGTGAGTGTGATGGAAAATAACACTCAAAACCAGCATTAAGTATTTAAAAGAAAAGGCAATTTTAAAAAAAAAAAAAATCCAATTACTCCACTGGCAATCAGTCAATCAGCAGTGTCCACAAGAGTAGAACCAAGAGCTTAGTAAGATACCAGGAGCATTTGCAAGAATAAGTAACAGTAAAGTTGTTTATATGGGATGATGGGCCACAAATGGATAAAAAACCCAAACATTAGCTGCTCGTGGGCTTAGAATAAGTTGTCCCAAAATATAAGAGTTTTCTCTGCAACATCAGTATTTTAAATAAAAAAACAAGTTAAAAGCATATTCATCGGGCACAGCACACACAAAGTGCAAAAAAGGGCAAAATCTTCCTTCTGAAGACACTCTTTTCAGGAAATGGATTTATTTTTTTACTGCTTTTCTACTCTCTAGAAATATTTCTGTTATAACCCATGGGGTCTCATTGCCATTTTCTCCTTTTCTATCTGCAGAAGACAAACACTCCCTCACCTACTCCATCCTTCTGCACAGTCATCTTCTCCCTGAGCATCTTGCATCTGTTACCTTGCAACCTCTCCTGTTTGCTTTTCATTTCCACCCCTTATGTCTCATGGCTTAAGTTGAGTTTCCTGGGAGTGAGGAGTTATTGATGAGCACACGCCTGGATGGGCTGCAAAGCCATGGGGCTGAGCTGCCTGCAGGCAGCACTGCCCTGAAAACCTTGAGAAAACAATAATGTCTGTGCATAATTCACAACAGCACAGCTTTATTCTAGCTCTGACAACTTAAACCAGAAATACTGTGCTTTCACTCTGCTCTTCCTGCCACACCTCTCACATGAGGGGCAAAACCACTGGCAGGGAAATCTTTAAGAAGCCTCCCTGTAAGTCCCTGCCATGGCCAGCACACAGGGACACTAAACCCATGAAACAGACCCCAACTCACCTCCTAAAGGCTATCCCCTGGAAGTTCCCCACAACCAGCAGTGGGACCTGCGTGTCCTCTCACACCTCAGTTCTCCCAGCACAGCACCCAGAGTGCTGCAGCCTCCTGCAGGTAACAGACCAGCAGGCACAGCATCTCCCAGCCTCAGGTAACACACAAGCAAAAAGATGACTCAGCTGCATGCTCAGGGAGTTTGATCCATCTTCCCCAAAGCACAGGGACACCAAACAGCATCCACACAGCCCTGCTGTGTCCACATAATTGTCCTTAGGAGGACAGAGTGAAGTCACCTGGCACAGGCAAGAGCTTCGTTGGCTGAACCTCACTTAATTGCTCGCACGATGGGAGGGATGCAAGCACCACGTGCAGGCATGGGAAGCTGTAAGGGAAAGGGCTGATTGAACACAGCACTGCACAGGGTTCATTGGCTTGTTGGAAAATTAGAGAGAGGAGGGCAGCTCCTCCAGTATTGTATTACTGACAAATAATGTCACTCTGCCCTGCCTTACAGGGTCAATAATTAAGGACTGTCAGTACCTCCCTAAGGAAAGCATGCAAAGACAGGAAAGCATGGAATGACAGTAGCTTGGGGAAGACAAGCCATTTCCACTGTACTGAAACAAGACAATTTTATAATGTAATAATTTTATTTCATGTACAAGGAATTATTCCTACAATATCACATTTTGTTGCAGAATGGCAGAGCAACCAGAGTGGATTAAATTCCCATTATAGAGATGAACAGCAAACCTAAAGGGGATAGCTTGTGCCCTGCCTCCACTGAAAAGTTATGGAGATCTTCGGGTTAAAAAAGATTGTAAATTTGGGGTGCAAGTGCATTCCCCCCACTTCTCAGCTCCTCTGTGGCACTACCATTTCCATTTCACCTCCTGACACCATAAGATGGACACAATCCCTCTCATTCTGTTCCCATGAGAACATGGGGGATTTTCTGAAGGGTTTCATGTGTAAGCAGGAAAGAGGACATAAAAACCCCTCATCTCTGTTCTCCAGTGACCCCTGGAGAGGGTGCCAGGGTTGTCACTTAGCCCCTCATCTTAAGACCTTTCCAACCCTGTTGCAACACTAAGGAGTTTTTTGAGCATAAAACCAAATATACATAGGTATATACAACAGACACCCCAGAGGAACAGCAGGTGCTGTAACTTGTATTAGGACTTTGAAATGCAGAATATTTAGGGAAATGCATGTCCCCAAGCATAGCAGGTGTTGTAGCTACCATGAGTTCACAAGGGCACCATCCCATGCCAGAAGGAATATTTCTGAGAGTGCAATGCACAGCTCTACTGCAGCATCAGCACTTTTCACATGAAGCTGCATCTGGGCTGCACTCAGTCTCCAGCAATGTGGTGACAGAGCCCTGGAACAGGCTGCCCAGGGGGGTCGTGGAGTCTCCTTCACTGGAGACATTCAAAACCCGCCTGGACACGTTCCTGCACGATGTACTCTAGGTGGCCCTGCTCTGGCAGGGGGGGTTGGACTAGATGATCTTTCGAGGTCCCTTCTAACCCCTAGGATTCTATGATTCTATGATTCAATGTGCCAGTGAGCTCTGGAAGGGGAGGAAGGACACATCCTGCCCAGGGTGTTTTCAGTCCAGGCACCCAGCACCTCTCAGACACCCTGGTAGAGATCATATAAATTGACATGGAGAAAAAGGAGTTGAAGCTGATACTGAAAATCTTCTGCCCTCACTGCTCTGCACCCACACGGTTGCAGTCCCCCAGTCCCACATCTCACATGTTTCTTTCCTACTTGTGCTCATGCCCATGCCCAGGCATTTCCAGAAAAAAACTTGTGAGCTTTCTAGGAAATCTGGAAGAAACCCTGAGTCACTAAGTCCCTGAAGGAACGAGGCCGAGGAGTTTCAGCAAGTCACTGAGAGCTAAAAAGATTCCCTAATCCTCACCCAACCCCCCCAACGTGACAAATCCTTCACTGCTACAAACCCTGTGTGTTTTATCGCCCCCCACAGCTCACTGTATTCACCACTTTACCCCATTAAATAACACAGAGTTCTACTGGGGAGGTTGGACTCGATGATCTCTGAGGTCCCTTCCAACCCAGCCAATTCTATGATTCTATGATTCTCTGCACATTGCTCATTTCCTCAACAGCAATGTTAACCCTAATGCTTATCCACATCCTAATGCTCATCCCATGGAGCTGGGATGCCACATCCACCCCTCGCAGTTCTTCACCCAGCTTTGCAGCCCACAGGGTGACAGCATTGGACATGAATTAAAAAAAAAAACAACAAACAACAAAAAACAACAACAAACCCAAAACAGTGAGGAAAATTATTAAGAGCAACATCATTATCCAGGCCAGCAATTAAGCACAGGCTTACAGGCCAGCACATGCTTAAATGATGTGCTGGATGGTGAAGCTTTCAGAAATCAGGGACCCTTCCACAGAATGTGAAGCTGATGGGAGGATCAACACCAACTTGTTTGTACCCTTGCCGTTTGTGTGAACTGGAGAAGACAAAAGTGGAAGCCTCTCACCTCAACAACCTACATCAGGCAGCTGGGCTCTTTCCTTTGACCCCAGATACTCCAGATTATTCTCTGCATCCCACAATGGCTGGGGCAGGACTGAACAATGCTCATCACATGCCCAATCCATCTGCATTCGTTCCCAGGTTCAGGATTCTGCCTGGCAGCCCCCAGCAAAGCAAAGAGGGGGACACAGGGGCTGCCAGAAGCCCTGGGGTGACACACATCACACTCCACACTGTATTAAATCCATTTAGTTCTTGCCTTAGCACTGGTTGGTGTCCATCCTGGCGCCAGCTGGGAACAGCAGTGGAACAAACAGCTTATTTCTGTTTTCTGTCCAGGAGGCAGCGATGGGGAATCTATCCCTCCAGCGTGTCCTATTGACCCCCCTGTCCAGGTTCAGGCCATCTGCACTCCCAGGTTTCTGCTGCAGCACCCAGTGGGGCTCTGGGATACTGGAGCAGTGGTACAGGTGTATGTGTGCCAGACCTAGTAACTGGAAGAGGGGACTGGAAAAACAGCAAGCAGGAGGAAGAGAAAAAAACATATTTGGCCCTTGTTTTTCTATTAATCCTGGCTTTATGAAATTTATTCTCCTGTATTTCTGTCAACAGCACAGGATATAGATGGGCAGATTTGGGAGTAAGAGGCTGGCACAGGGGTTACCTGGTTCTGTATCTCTGCTTTGAGCCTCCAGTCAGAGACATGAGGAGCTGAGAACAATCTGGAGTTTGCAGCGAACCAAGAGTAAAAAAAAAACTAAAATGGCTAAGCTGAGTTAAAAAAAATCATTGCACCAAGTTGTCAGCAGCAGGGAAGCAGGAGCTTCAGCATCTCCAGGGGAGGGAACAATGCTCTGGGTCCAGCTCCAAAACCAGCAAGAGGAGAAAACCCAACAGCAACCAGCACCTCCCACCTGAACCAAGGGAACCAGGGCACCCAGGCCACAGATGCAAAGATCCACAGCTTTGCAGGGCATCCTCAGAGGCCAGGCCAGTCCTACTCAGGAGCTTACAGACAGGGGAAGTCAGGCAGAAAGCAGAAATCAGATTTAGAGAGCTGCTCTGCTCTCTGCCCTGCTTCAGCTGTGGTTTGCCCAGCTGTGATATGTTTACATTTCTAGCAAACTTCATCCTGAGCTCCTTGGGCCAGATATTCTTAAGAAAGGAAAGGAACTTTATTAATTATATACAAGAGAGGTGCACCCATGCTGAGCTTCTCAAAGAGACAGGCTTGGACTATTATTTCCAGCACTGTGTAATCCCTGGGAATTTCTGTATCTTATGTTGATTTCTGTCGATTTGATTTTTTTTTTAAATAGGTGTTTTGTAAAACTCCAGATTTTTTCCACCTGATACTCTCAGAGATACTAAGGTAGCATTCAGGCTTCTTGCTCTGAGTATGAATGATAATATCTACAAGAGAATTCAGAGCCTGGCTGGCTGAAAGAAAGCAATTCACCTCCAAGGAAGCACTCACCTACTATTTCTATGAATAATAAACACTGGTTTATTAAGTGAATAAAATGCAGGATACCAGAACTTATTAGCAGCTGCACTGTGAATAACCTGTGTTAGCAATCTGACACTTGAACCTGAGAAAACAGCCATGACTAAAAACGAGACTGAAACTTTTTTCTTAGTTTTCTAAAGTTTCTTGCAAGTTCCAACAGCTCTGACCCATGAAAATCCTGAACTTCTGTCTCCTCCCCAAGCCAGGGCTCAGAGTGCTTTACTGATGTGTAGGACAGATTGAAAAGCAGATACTGCACATGGCTGAGCCCATGAGGATGACAAAATGGGGATACCAGGGTTGCTCCCAGTTAGTCTTCCCTATGAACTGCCCCATTTCCATCTCCAGTTTCTTTGAGGCTGTTCAGATACCACATTACACACAGCAACTGAGAAGACAGACTAAGGTTTACATCAAAGGTGGGACTGGGTCATCTTGGAGGTCTCTTCCAACCTAAAAATTCTGTGATTCTGTGAAAATTTACATGCAGAGACACAAACCCCACTTGTTTTGTTACAAACCCCTCTTGGCCACCATGCTCAGGAGGAAGAGCCTGGGTGTGAGGAAGGTCACAGCCCAACCTACTGACAAGTTGGTTCCCTGCTCCAGGGCCTGCAGCTCAGGTCGAGGGGCAGGAAACCCACCCAGCTGTACAGATGGCACCCCAGAGTTCAGCAGGAGGGAAAAGCCTTGGTTCCTTTTCTCTGTGAAGGAGTTGGAGGAGAAAATTTCGCTGACAGTGTCTTCTTACTGCCCTACTGTTGTTACTATCAGTTTCAATTATTATTTCCTCCTAAGGAAAATATTCCAGGGGCTGCTGCTCCTTCAGCTTTCAGAAGAGCTGTGCTCCAAAGGAAAGCAGGTAACTCAGCCTCTCAGGGCTGGTGTGGAGGTGAAACTCCATCTGCTTTAAATTAGGGAAAAATCAGAAGCCCTCAGCTCTTTGACATTGATTCCTTTCCTTGCAAAATGAAGGACAAGTCTGACCTTACATTAACTCCATGAGGATGCCACAGTGAGAAGCAGGCAACCAGCAGAGAACGTTCAAATTAACCTAAGGCACAGTCTGGACTCATTCCTCTGTTTATGTACATTTTTGAAGAGGTTTAATTAAGCTACCACATCTTAGGATGGGATTTTCAAAGCTATATAAGCAATTTATAAAAATCCTGACTGCAAAGGGCAGTTCAGGTGCTCAAGATTCTTTGAAAATCCTCAACTGGTCTAAGAGAATTCATTTTCTCCTGCAAATTAGGTACATATTTAGCTGAAATAACCTGGAGCTGTGTACAGAAGTTACACACCATCACAACCAAAGCACCTAGTCAGATTTAAGGTTACAGATTCATGCTTTAGTGCTGTGTTCACGTGTCAAAGCATCAACTACTCAAAGTGTAAAAATCACAAAACAGAAAATCAGGGCAGCTTCCAGCAAGGAGTGGTTGGGCAGTCACCCGATGGTGGCCAAGGCACCTGTAAAATCAGCTAAATAATCAACCAAATCTGAGTCTGGCCAAATTCTTTCACTAAAGCTTTAGATCTGTTTAAGGTATTTAAGATAATCTAAGTCCTTACATTGGCACAAGCTGTTTAAAATGATCTGGGGCTTTAGAGGGGTTTAAGCTGCTTATGCAGCTTTAAGGTTTTAAAAAGGTTTAGACTGCTAAAAAACATTCCCCAAAAAGCAAGTGGGGTTGTTTGCTGGGAGCTGGTTGTACCATTTCATGGATTTCAACAGGATGCAAATGCAAAACTGTGTGTGCAGGAGTGAAATATTTTGTTTGCAACACTAAAGTCATCCAGTCAATACCAAGTCTACAGTTACTGAGTTTACAGATTACTTCTATTGGCACAAGGTTGAGAGGAGTGGCACAACCCAGTAAAGGCACTAAGAATTCTCTGTCTTCTTTAAAAAATAAATAATATATATATATGGAAAAAGGTACTATTGGAAATTACATAAAAACTTAATATAACAATTCCACCTTGTTGAGAACAAGTAGACAAAGTACCAGTATATAAATCCTACAAATGCAGCTTTTCTCTCCTCCTTTGTGTTACTCTTATTTCCAGCTTTGTATCACCGAAATGTAGTCTAGATGGACTACACCCATTTGCAAGCCCACAGGTGTCTCTGGGGATATGAAGTCCAAGATTCTAACACTGTGCTGGAAAAAGCTCAATAAACATCCAGGTACTTCCCTTTAGCACTTGCCCTGTACTGCAGGGAGTGCTGGAACACACTTGGGCCAGGAAGGCTTTTCCAGGAGGCCAGGAGGGGTTCAGTTCCCAGCTGCATCTTTGCAGCACAAAATCACAGCCCTTCAACTCATTTTTTGCAAGGAGCAGGATCAAGCCTCACGCTTCAGTTTAATGCCCATCTTGCTGAATTGCAGAGCTCTTAACAGCAAGGAGCACTTTCATTTTCTTAAGTCATAGAATCATAGAATGGGCTGGGTTGGAAGGGACCTCAGAGATCATCAAGTCCAACCCTTGATCCACTCCTGCTGCAGTTCCCAGCCCATGGCACTCAGTGCCACATCCAGGCTCTTTGGAAAGATCTCCAGACACGGAGAATCCACTACTTCCCTGGGCAGCCCATTCCAATGCCTGATCACCCTCTCCAGAAAGAAATTCTTTCTCATCTCCAACCTAAACCTCCCCTGGCACAACTTGAGACCCTGCCCTCTTGTCTTGCTGAGAGTTGCCTGGGAAAAGAGCCCAACCCCCCCCTGGCTCCAACCTCCTTTCAGGGAGTTGGAGAGAGTGATGAGGTCTCCCCTGAGCCTCCTCTTCTCCAGCCTCAACACCCCCAGCTCCCTCAGCCTCTCCTCATAGGATCTGTGCTCGAGTCCCTTCACCAGCCCAGTTGCCTCCTTTGGACCTGCTCCAGCACCTCAAGCTCCTTCCTGAGCTGAGGGGCCCAGAACTGGACACAGGACTCAAGCTGTGGCCTCCCCAGGTCTGAGCACAGGGTCAAAGTCCTCCCTGGCAGGGCCAGCTGGGCTCAAAATATCCCCCAGAATCCCCCAAATTCACTTCTCTCTGAGATGCATGCTTTTTCCTCTGAAAAGAAGTTTACCTGATATCAAACTAGAGGATCTCTTAAATGCAAGAGAAACCCAGCTATAGTGCTGAGCTGAACCTACATGTAAAGAGTCAATCATCAAGCCAAAGACTAAGTGAACAGCTACACCCTGTGCCCCCTCTACCTCTTTTCAAAAAACTTGTGTGTGTCAAAGAATTTTACTCATTGCCTTCAGAGCCTCTGCCTCTAGCTCAAGTTCTTGATACTCCAGAAGGATGCAAGGAGCTAAAAACCTTAAATCTTTCACCACAGACTCCTCCTCCACTACCAAGCACTAAACCCAAGCTGTCACAGCTCACAGCCCAAAGTGCCAAGAGAACGTGGTAAACCTGACCTGTCTGTGCCACTAGTGCTCCCACAGCCACCTGTACCAAGCCATCAGCCCCCTGCCATCAAACCTTGACCAGAGAAGTCTTCATGTCCCCAGTTACAATCACCACCAGATGGACAGAGTTTTATGAGCTTCTCATTTGAAAAACCAGGACTAACCTCCAAGCCAAACCAACCTGATGATCATTCTGATGATGACCATGAAAAAGTTGGGCTGCCTGCTTCAGTATTTATTAATACCTCTGAATCCTTGGAAGTTGAAAGGACATTTAAAGCTGATAGCCCACAGGGATAACCTCAAAATGGATTGCACTGTATTAGGAACTCATCTCCTAAGCCTGGAAAGGTGTTGGTTGCATGGGATGAATCTGTGGGAAAAGTGAAAAACTACAGAATCCTTGGGTCTTGCACCAACCCTGCACCCTGGGCTCTGCAATTGCTACCCCAACCAGACCTTCTACCAGCCCCAGCTCTGCTCCAGACCTTGGGTTCAATCCCAGACCAAAGCTTTGATCCCATCCAGGCTGTGAGATGAGGAGCCCAGAGCAGCACTCAGCCCAGCCCTGGGGAGCTCAGGGCTTCACTGCAGGGATGGAGTCACCACCTTGAGGAGCTTGAATTGCCATCCCAAAACACTGTCTGAAGAATCCAGGCAATTCTTCTGCTTGAGGCTGTAACTTTTATAAACAGTTGCAAAAATAGTCTCCTTGAGCCAGCTGGATGTCTACAATCTTCACTTTCTCTTTCTGCCCTATGGAGGGGACTGTCCCTTCCCTCCAGCCATCTAGATGCAGAAATTGCAGTTCCACAGGAACAAAGAGCCCTTTTTTAGCCACTTGAGCATAGGCCCTGTGGTACACAGCCACCCTCTGCTCTCATTTACACAAACATAAAGGCAGAGCAGAGCATCTGGCCATGTGTCAAAAGTCTTTAATCACATGATCAAGCTTATCTTAAATATTTATTTATTGAAAGTTGTAAATAACACAAGATTGCATTCTATCTGATAAACACCTCACAGGTACAGGGACATTACAATTACATAGTCAACCTAATGCTTACTTATTCCATCTTTTGATTGCTTGACTTTGCAACATTTAAGTGATACTGAGGTAGGTATCCTCTCTCTTCCTCCAGCTTTGCAGTTGGCTCTTGAGTACCAAGTTCATTTTATGGTTACTCAGCCATGGAGAACCAAATATATTCTTTTTCATAATCAACACGTTTATTCCAATATGCATTTTTGACTTGAGACTATGCTTTTCCAGACAGCATCAGTCTCTGAGCAGTTTTTTCAATGGTAAACACTGAGCAAAATCCAAATAACTGAGGAAAAAAACCCCAAAAAGACAGAAATAACAACAGAAACCTGTTATGTACAGTTAACTGAGAAAATTGGCCTCTTGATTTTTCAATTTCCCAACTTTTTCCTCTACAAGGAACAACAGACTGCTCAGGGATGAGTTCATACCTCAAAAGGGTACACAGCATCCCAAAACAATGCAGGATAACTACAGATCCTGAGTAATTACAGCTTCCTTGGAGTCCTCTCTATCTGAGGATTATCATATGATTTGCAAAACCTTCATAAGCAATAACATCCCACCAGGAGACTGCACTGGGAAATGCAAGGCAGCACCAGAACTGCTGAGCTGGTTAACCCAGGAGGGAAGGTATCCCCCTTGCACCCCAAAATTTCAATGGAAAAATAGGTCCTGTCAGCAGCAGAGCTCCTGGATAGCTTTATCATCACTTGTTGCATTCCTGTGTTCACCATAAGCCAACTTGTCCAGCTAAATCAGCTGCTCTGAGAGTTGAGTTACCTCCCTTGTGCCCCCATCCAAGCTTTCCAGAACATGTTTGAGTTCTGCTGTTACTTACACTCTTGTAGTGTTTTGTTATTTACATTATTGATCCCTGCCAGTGCCCAAAGCAGAAATTGGAGCACAGAAATACAGATTGCATAAAATGAGCAGAGAGTTCTTCCCCTCATCATCTCCATGGACACAGCCCAGTCACCTTCTTCATAGCTCATGGTCAGCCAAGCACACCACTGCATGCTCTGGACTGCCCAAGTTCACTGTCTTTGCACAATTCACTGAAGGGCATCTCCTTACTGATATTATCATTTGCTCTGTCTGACAAAGCATCCTGAAATCTCCATCAAGACCTGGGGCCCATGGAGCTGGACACTACACAAACAACAAGAGCATCTCTCTGCTCAACAGCATGTGAGTTACACCCGTGCCACACCAAAACCCACAGGGCTGGCAAGTGCTGAGGTACCAACCAAGAACTGAAGCCAAGGAACACAGTTCTTGCCTTACAGAGTAAAATGTTTCTGTAAAAAAAAAAAAAAGAAACAATGAGTCTATCTGTAGGGCAGGGAAACAACAGACCTGGGCTCCCACCAACCATCCCCTGGCACTGGGAGAGCAGGTACACGTGTCTCACTTCACAGACACACGAGTGTGCAGAGGACTGAGGACAATTAATGATTTCATCTGCTGTGTGACCTAGGTGCACAACTTTCAACAGGCCTTCTGCATCCAGATCACTTGGGTTTCACAAGGGAAAGCTCAGTCCCATCCACACTTAATCCACAGTGTCTTTGAGGACTAAAATAATGTATTTGCTGCCCCAGCTAAGAAGCATGTCTTTCATTTTCATTATAAACCAAACCAGGTTGATATTCAGCACTCCAAAAAGCAACTCCCTTGGCTCTACCAGCAATACCTCCCATTTGTTATAGCATTTATTTGAAGTCTGTGGCTTCTGCTCTGCACCTTGTAGCCCCTGGGCAGCACACACCCTGGGACACCTTCTCACCACTGAAGCTGGCCCAGGATCAGTGTGCACCCCCTGATGTGGGTGGTCAGAGCCACACAGCTGCCTCCTCCTGGCATGGCACCACATCTTGGGGACACAGAACCACTCTAAATATTTTCCCTTCAATCTGCCACGGGTGCACAGTACACGTCCTTCACTTGCCAGGTAGCAGTTTTGGGTTTTTTTTTCCACTGAATAAAATTGCTGTCCAGTGCATTAATTACACTTACAGCCAAGTGGCACTATCAGGAAGGCAGAAGTTGCCTGTGCTGGCTGGAGTCAGCCCTGCTGCACTGGCTCATCAGGAGAATTCATTTCTAGCAACAGATCCACTGCAGCAAATAATTTTCAGAAGAAACCTGGCCAAACTGCTTTTAAACAGCCATTAAAAACAAAACAACCTGTTTGGCTCAGCAATTTTCACTCTCCCATAACGTTCACTGTGATGCCAGAACCACAGAGATGATAAATATGTGTTCAAAATACAAGATATAAGCAACCAAAAATGGGGTGGAGAGGAACATAATGTACAGGATTGCAATGACTGTGACAGCCAACACAGAAGCAGGTAAAGGCTATAAGCAGGGAGATGAGGGATGATAAATTTGTTTTTATGTACCAAGACACAGAGGTAAAGGGGAACTGGGCTGGTAAGGATTGGAAATGCCTTTGCAACACAGACCATGTAGGATGGACACTTAGAGCTCATAATTAGAGACTCATGACTAGAGTCTACTTTTGCATATAAGCAATGATTTGGAAGCCCGTGCTTGCTCCAACTGCAAAAGTTATTTCACATGCACTAGACCTTTTGAAATCAAATCCATCATTTAGTGGTAACACCCACTGGGATCTATAGAATGCCTTTAAACTCTTCAGAGCAATTAAAAGAAGTGGGTTAGAAGTTTTGTTTGTAGCAGAGGTGTATTTAAAGGATTCTGAGGTCATCCTTGACATCATCATAAGCAGCACTCACCTTCCACACTCACAGTTTAACAGAATGATGAATTTTGTGGTGACTTATTTGCAGCAGATCACTTGTTACATCAGGGTTTACTCATTTCTTTTTTCTGGCAACCCCCAACCCAGGGCAGTGAGTCAGCAGCAGCCCTAGGACCTTCCTCCAGATCCAGCCACCCGTGGTTGTCTCCTTCACTGGATTTTATTGACTACACTCCTTTCAAAGTTGCCCAAGCATCCTACATCAAGAGCTGCCAGAGTGACAAGGTGGCATAAGGGAGGGGAAGCAAGCAAAAGACAATTCCTCCACTGCACTGAAAAATCCAGGCAGTCTGAGGGGTGGACAACCCATCCAAATGTTTCAAGTCCCATGGAATTCCCATGCAGGGAACTTGCAAATAGCCCTGGAGCAGCAGGGCTGTGGGATCCTCCTCTCCCAGCTGCAGGGAGAAGCAGATCAGCCAGGCCATTAGGGTCAGGGTCATCAGGGCATCCTGGGTCACAACAAACCATCCAGACCAACCCCAGGCTGGGACCAGCAGCTGGGTTCCTCCTGGGGGTCATCCCAGCAGCTATTTCTGGGGCTCCCCCTCCCTCTGCTCCCAGGGGATGCTAGCAGCATCCCATGTCCCTCATCCACGAGGGCTTTCACATGCAGCCCAAGCTGGCCACGCTGCATGCAACGTGCCTTGGTAAATTATTCAAGTCATTGGTAACAGCAACCAGTTGCAGAGTTCATCTCCAAACAGCCCGGACCCCACCACAGCACCCACACCCCCAGGAACCAGGGTTGCTCCTACTTCTCACAGCAAGGATTATCTGTGCAGGGATGATTTATGCAGTAAAATACATTCCCCTGTGCATTTTCCTACAGCAGTGGTGTCTGCCCTGCAAACAGCCTTCTAAATAAAATAAAATAAAAATACAGAAAGTGCTGCCTGTCTATAGTTGAAGCTTAGAGTCAAAACTTATTACTTGTATTTTCAATCTGCCAGGGACTCACACTGAGATCTTGGCCAAATGGCTCCCCCTCCCTCCTCCCCGTTTCCCACACAGAAGAAAAAGTAAGACACAGAAAGGTTAAATGGGAACAAAAAAAGGCCATGCTGCTTCCCCCACCACCATCTCAGTTAACCACTGAGATAAGAGTTGAGCAAATCCATGACTTACATAGCTGCTGCCTTTCCATTCTTGGAATAAAAGTTTCTGAGTTTTTTAAAGAACTAAACAGCTATGAATTCTGACATCCTGTTTGCAGTAAGGTCAGGAAGTATGGTTAAGTACGGGTAAGCAAGACCCATCCCTCTCAATTACTTCTGAAGGTCCCCCAAGATAACAACTTGCACCTTTAAACAATCAAATAAAGCAGCAGGCTGGGATGTGCTATTCCATGGTGCATCCACACTACTCCACGTTATACATCTGCCTTAACTGAGCCAGCTGCAGTATTTAGCTTATCATGGAGGACAGAGATATTTTTCAGCCCCAAACAAGTCCAGAGTGGTTTGTGCTCCTACTAGCACAAGGCAGAGAGACTCACTCCCAGCTGGTCCAATTAAAAATGATGGGTTTAGGTCAATATTGTGTTCTTGCTCTCCTGGCACCGATCCCTTCCTCACCAGGCTCCACGTCATGAACACAGAGAGCTGAGATTTCTGATAATTGCTGGACCAGACCAGGACCAGGACCAGGAGGAAATCCAGAATTAAAGGGAATCCAAAGAGGGAGCCCTTAAAGCACTGTGAATCTGGGCCTCTCTGGAGGTCCATAAAACTTCTTGACCCATCCACAGCTTTCTCAGTTTCCCTGCAAATATCCCCATTTACATAACTTGATTGAATAGACAAGTCACAACCTTTCCCAGAAATGAGCCAAGATGCTGGAGACCCATTCGACAGCCAAGACCTTGCACATCATGAACATTTATAGTTCTACAACTATGTCAAACAAAATAATGAATAGCATCCTTTACAAGCACGATACGGTCGGGTGACCTGAGCTCCAGTGCCTCGGAGATCAACACTTTCATTTCCCTTCCTCCAGAGCTGATGAAAGAATAAAACACAGAGAGATGCAGGGCCACCAAGTCCCACCAGTCCCAAGGTATTAGAGACCTCATGAAAGAGCAGCTCCTGGCAAGGCTGAGGTGCCACCAACCCCTGCAGAGCATCCTATAATCCCCTGTGTCCTGGTCAAGCTGCTGGGAGGAGGGTTTGGGCTGGGTGCCTCATGAAGGGTCTCATGGCCTCAGAGGCAGCAGAGCAGAACCCTATACCCTACACAGGGTATGATTTGATAGCAAAAACAGCACATTCCCTTCCTCTTCCTTAGTCACCACCCTCTTGGGCTTTCTCAGGAGGTTTCTCATCAAAACTGTTTCTCTACAAAACTGTTTCTGCAGCAGCCTGAGCAGAGTGGGAGCTCGGGACTGGAGAGCAGCAGCAAGCTCCCACATGGCAGAGCTTTGCAGAAATCCCACTGAGCAAGCAGGCTGGCTGAGAGGAGGAAGAAATAAAAGACCAATTCCCCCCATGTTTTGGTGTGGCTGGGAGGATTTGCAGTCTCCGAAAAGGAAAATTAAAAACCAAACCAAAACCAAACCAGCACTGGGTGCACTCCTTCATCTGTACGGAGTGAAAACCATGAAGTCCCATCCCTGCAGGACCATGCAGCCCCCACTGCAAGCTGAGCATGGTTCCCTCAGCACAAGAGAGTGCAAGGTTTGGGGATACACATGGTTCATTTGCAGCCCACAGCATCAGGCTGCCTTGGGTTTGTCATTCCTGGCAGAGCAGGAGGGCAGGGGACACAAGGAGCTCACAGCCCTGCACCCAGCCAAAACCAGGCTTGCAGTATTCTCCTACCAATGGCTCAAAAATGTTTTTTTAAATGTATTCTCCTGTGTGCACCCTGTATCAAACACCTAATTAAAGATTATTTGCTTTCAGGAGGGTAGAGGAGGTGGGACAGGATGGACCAGACTGCATATTCAGTTCTGATTACTTTTTATCTGGCAGGTTAGATATTCACAAGTTCTCCTTCTAGGGAGCCTCAAGGGACTGTTTATATAAAATAAGTATTTTATTTCATGTTTTGCCCATCCTCAGCTTGCACAATTAATTGGGTTAAACTTTTTGCAGATCCTTTCCTTAACAGTCAGGCAAAAAAAACCTACAGATACTCTTGCACAGAGACAGAGAAAAGAAACATATTGCTCTAACACACACCTAAACACACCAAGATACAGTTGCAAACTTCCAGACAAAGGGCTAATTTCTGTCCTCGGAGGGTCATGTGGCTGAGGAAGGTCCCAGCAAGGACTGGATTTGGCCCTCAGAAAGGCCACTGCAGTCCCTGCTGCAAGCCCAAGCTCACAGCTGTAGGAACACAGCAGAAAACCCCAGAGCCCGAGTGAGAGCTGTGGGAAATGGGGCAGGTCCTGCATGGGGCTGCAAAGGCAGCTGCAGGTGCCCCCCCTGCCTCTGCCACAGCATGAGCTCCCCAGCAAAGGACAAACCTCAGAATAATAACCCAGTGCTGCCAGAATGACAGCATCAAGCTCATGCAAATAAAATTAAGCAAGGTGGAAAAAAAAAAAAAAAAAGAAGAAGCCAGTGCCCAGGCTTTGTGCAGGCAAAAGGGGATCCAGCCATAGGTAGCAATCTAGCTGTTAAAATGAGGGTTGCAATAATTTTTATGGTGGCTTGGTTAGGCTTTTTTGTTTGTTTGTTTGTTTAAAATGTGTTTAAGCATGCTGTAGCATCAGGTAACATCTGCTTCTACTCCACAGGGAATCAACATGCAGTATTGGAAGCACAGCCACCCAGCATCCCCCTGGGAGGATGAGGCTCCCAAGGGAGCAACACATCCATCACCCCGAGGACACAGCAGCCAGGGTGCCCGGCCAGGCGCCTGCCCCTCTGCACACCCCTGGCAATCCTGCACATCTCCAAAACACTCAGTGTTCACCTCCCCCATCCCCCTACCTCCCAGCCCTGCCTACCACCAGCCAGGAAAAAAAAATATATTAAAAAAAAATAATTTAAAAATTAATAATTTATTCACAGTGGGAGAAAATGAAGCTGCTGTCAAGCGACGATAAATTCATGCGACAGGCAAAGCTAATTAAGCAGGAAAGAGCAGTAAAGTAGCAGGGAGCGTGGCGGGGACAGGGTTACAGCCTGGCTGGGGGCTGATTGACACCGCTAAGGTTACCTCGGGCTGGGGGAGCGCCATGCAGGCACCGCGGCCACCCAGGGAACACACACCCCGAGAGCTATAGATACACATATATACATCTATATATAGGGAGATCTATCGCTGTGCAGCGGGCCAGAGGCTCGGTGGCAACCTGACACCTTTCGGGAGGCAAAATGGAATCTCACCGTCCGGTTGTGCACCCGCAGCAAGGGAGGGGGAGAGAAAAATGTACTGCTGGCAAATGTGGACGCAGAAAGCAACACCACCACCACCACCAAAAAAAAGAAAAAAAAAGAAATCAAAGTAAAAACCCCGGTGCTTACCTTTGCTGGGTGTCGGCTGGCAGATCCCGGGCTGTTTTGGGTCAGTGGCTGCTCCCTTCTTTAGGAAATGTTCGGTTCAGCCCGTGCTATTTGCATTCTTTCATTAGCACCTGTTTCAAGTAAGGAAGGAGAAAGCTCATTACGAGATCAGCTTCCTTTCAAAATAAATTATTTTTAAAAAAAAAAAAATCAAAAACAACAGATGCACGCTGCCAAACAACAACAACGTTAATAAGAAAAAATAATAATAATTTAAAAAAACCAAAACACATGTATATTAAAGCCCCAAACTAGGCAGTTTAATAATGGGAGATCTTGCAGGTTGTGAGCATGCTCCAGCCGGAACAAATCCTTCCTCTGTTATTCCTCTGAATAAAAATAAACCACGATCAAGAAACCCAAACGGAAGCTTCCTCTTAGAATCCCTGCTGCTGAAAAATATGTAATAAATTCAGCCCGAAGACGCAGACTCTAATCAGCAGCTGTTTTCTGGATCCAAAGCCAGCCAAAGCCTCTCTTGTCTTTTCCCACTATGAGTCTAGGCCTTTTTGAAAAGGGTTTTAACCTTTTAAAGATACAGTGCACCAATTATCACTTCTGGAGGACTGTCACTCTGGGTGCAAATAAATTAATAAAGCAGCACCAGCGGCACAGCCAGAGCAGGGGGAGGTGCAGTTTGCACAACCAGTCTTTCTCCGTGAAGATTATTATACGATTATTATTTTTTTAATAGGATGCCCCCCCACCCCCCCTCCTCCTCTACCCTCTCCCAGCTTGGGGGGAAGAATAATAAACAGAAAACTTGCCACTCAGCTCTTGGATAAATGCATTGTCATTATAAAAATTAACAGCTGCTGGCTGCGATTCAGGGAGCTTCTCTTTATCAGGGTTAAATTTGTTGCAACTGAATTTGAGGTATTAACAGTTTCCATCCCAGGCTGAGGTGTGAGAGGGTTAATGACATGCAGAGAAGGAGCTCTGTCAAGTGCTTCCCATCAAACTAAGGATCAGGCTGCAAAGTTTGAACCGAACAGCCCTGGCACAGCAATAAAGCATTTTTCCGGGAGTGGGATTTTTGGGTATTTTAGCAAACCGAACCCAAGCCCCCAGAAAAGCTCAGCCCTCCACTAACAAGCACCGCAAAGCTCCGGCAGCCCCCTGCGTGGCACAGCTCCCCAGAGGGCATGGCCAGGCCGGTTCTCCCACGGGGGATGGAGGTGCCGGGTCCCCCAAAGCTGAGGGTCCCCGGGCCTGGCACCCCAGGGCAGCGTCCCCCGGCAGCCTCACGCCTCTCCTGGTGCCACCAGCACCCTGCCCACCTGGGTGGCAATGGCATCCTCCTGGTCAGGGAGCGAGGAGCCATCTCCGAGGTGCTGCGGCTCCGCACCCCGCGCTCCTCCCTGCCCGGTGCTCTCTCTGCAGCCCCCGGCATGCGAACCATCGGGAGCCAGCGGTCCTCCCGCCCTCCTCTCTCTCCCCCCTCCTCCTCCTCCTCCTCCTCCTCTTCAGCAGAAAATCATCATATTTCATGTGTCGCTGCTCCAGCGTCGCCAATTGGCTGGGCACTGGCAGGCGGAAATGTCAGGAGCAGCCCAGCATCGCTGCCTGCCCGCTCCCCACGGGTCCCCACTGCTTGCAAACCACAGCTTGGGGCAGGGGGCACAGGCCTGCCCATCAAAACGGGAGGGAAAATGGGTTTTGGGGTGTCTGGGCTTGCTTTTTTTGTTTGTTTGTTTGTTTCTTTTGTTTTGTTGTTGTTGGTTTTTTTCTCTTTTTATACCACTTTGGCTGAGCTCCGGAGGGATGCAGCCTGCCAGCAGCTTGACCTTGACCCACAGGGCTGCGTTGCTCTGCCAGCAAGAAGCATTTTCCAGATGATGGAGACCCAGAACATCTGCTCTGCTCCACGGAGTCACCTCTCTCTCCATCGGGCCACACCGAGGGGCTCTGCTGGCCCCCCCTCTGCACCAGCTCCGGAGCTACAGCTCCAGTAGCACTCGAGGTACCATAGCTGCTTGGAGGGACAATGCCTGACAAATAGATGCTTTCTTTTTTCACCTATTTTCAAAGTCAGTGCATTTGTTTACCACTTGCCCACCTCCCTACCTTCAAGATCTTTCAAACAAGACATAGCAGCTATTTTTTTTCATCATCTTAACAGCTGGAGAAGCTGGGATTTGGAAGTAGGGGTTGGAAGCTACCCAGAGTGGAGAAATGGCTCAAGTAGGAAGACAGCCCAAGACTTAATGTATCATCCTTTTCCTTCTCAAAGCACATGGAAAAAAAAAAATCCAAAAACCTTCTTGGGAAATGAAGCAATGGAATTATCCTGATGGAAACTGTCATCTACCTCCCCTGCAAAGACACCACCTAGAAATGAAAGGTGAACATATCCAGTGACACTGAAAAACATTCTCCTAAGGAACAACTGAGCCATGTGTTCCTGCTGGGCTTTCTAGAACAACGAGAGCATGAAGAGCAGGGGCAACACAACAGCCAAAAGCCAACTTTTATTTCGTGGCTGCTTACACAAGGATTTAAAAAAAAAAAAAAAATTAAAACTGCATTGTCACAAAAAAATAAAGAGGATTTGAGTATAGCATTTATGGTACAAATCAGCTTATGAAACATGCAGTTCTCTACTGTTTGTGAAAAAAAAAAAAAGAAATCTCAGTAGTAAATGAGCAACAAATTGGATGAAAGCTCCAAAGCTTCTTTATTTGTCTACCTGATGAGAAGCCTGAAGCCCAAGACAGGTCAGGCAGTGGATCCAGTCTTGGGATGGCAAGGGGAGCTTGGCAGTCACCACTTCTTCCATCTAACACAGCCCCTACTTCCCTGTGTCAAGGCAAGTGCTTTGGCACAGCAGAAACTCATCACCACTGTGTGTCACTGTAGGCATTAAAACAAGTACAGCAAGAGGGAAGAAAGGGAGATAATCAGGCTATTAAGCAGAAGCCCCACCGTTTCAGTCCAGAGCAACTGGACACTGTTCTCCATGCTGTTCTACCCCTTCTGGATTTCAAGAGCAAGGCACACAAGAAGACATTTCATTGCCTGAACTTCTTGTGACTGCCAACCCACGCCTGCCACGGGAGTTCTGCAAGCTCCACGAGCACCTGAGGAATCTGAGCTATAGAAGTGGTGTCATCACGTTGTCATTCTGCTTCTACCAACATCACCACCCTCATATGAACCCAGATCTCCGTGTGCCATCATGCTCTAGTACACAGACTTTGAGAAGTGACTTTTCTCCACAGCCTCCCTCTGACATCCACAAGTCACATGTGGAAATAGCTGTGCTAAGAAGCATGGCAGAGTTCACTGCAGTCTCTCAAGCTGACACGTAAACTCCTAAATGTCTGGTAGCAAAACAAGAGCAACCATCACCTCATAACCTGGGGCTGCACACCCACCACAGCCTCATGCAAGCAGGAGAACACAGTCCAACCCCCAAGGCAAACACCACACTGCCCAGGATGAAATCCTGTTTGAACACGAGACTTTCTTTGGGAAAATGTACAATCAGCTTTAAAACTACCTGTGCTGGCTAGAATATCTCCACTGCTAAACATGAGCCTGATCACCAGCCTGAATTTACCTGGCTTCAATTCCTGTTCTGGAGATGCAGTTTTTCCTAACTGAGCAAAGCCAGAGCCTTGTTAATACTCCCTGCAAAACTTCAGAGGAGGCTCAAAATGGGCAGGAGCTAGAAGAGATGACCTGCTACCAGTTTCTCTCTCCATTTTTGCTCTTTTAGACCATTACCACACTACTTATCTACATAAGGGAAGGACAAGAGGTGTCAAACTATTCTGCTCTGAGATATAGTCTTCACTTATAGTCCAAACTTCCCTGACCCCACACAGTTTTTAGAAGAGTTTTAGAAGTTGGAGAAAAACACATACAAGAAGGCAACAGAGAAATTACAGAAAGACCACAATCTCCTCATTGACCCCCTAGAAATGCAAATCAATAAAATCAGCCTGAAATCAATCAGCTATCTAGGTTTAAATCCTTTTCATGGGGCCATGTTGAAGTTGCATCCCCCTTTCTTACAGAAAGCAGCATCCCTACAGCAGCCACCTGAGGGCTTTGTACCAATCACCTTCACACTTTGCTCATCCCCTTTTTTAGGTCTTAACCATGACACAAATTCAGCTTTCCTCCAGCAGCCTGAAACTTGCCCTGCAGTTCAACAATTGTTATAAATCAACATTCACAGCAGGGAGAAATAGCAATGGGAAGAACTGCATTACAAATCATCCATATCTTCATGTGCTGAGCTGGTAGAGGGGGGTCTGAAAACCTGGGAGACCCCCTCCCCGGTGGGCATGCTGGTTCACTGCTCCCCACACAGTGGAGAACACCCTCATTAGAGGGAACACACTCCACAAAACCTGAGCTAATAAGTTCTGTGGGGCTTATTAGTTGGGCTCCATGCTGGAGCCAGGCTTGCTGGGACATAACACAACTGCAAAACCATCCTCCTGCTGCGTGGGATGCAAAACCAGGGAGGTGCTCATCACAGTCAGTAAAAAAAAAAAAAAAAAAGTGGTGGGGAAAAAAAGAAAAGAAAAAGAAAAAAAAAGAAAAAAAAGAAAGAGAAAAAAAGAAAAGAAAAAGAAAAAAGCAGAAAAAAAGAAAAAGAAGAAATAAAGAAAAAGGAGAAAAAAAAAAGAAAAATGAAAAAGAAAAGAAAAAAAAAAAGGGCAAAGCTGTTATTTTTCCAATTTTTTCCTTTTTGATTTATAAGGAAGGGTTTGTTTCTAGCACACCCTCTGTACTATTCCCTGGCCCCTGGCTGTATTTTAGAGGTCAAAAACATTCACTATCTAGCTCATTCCTCCTTTTTATCCATGTAAACTAATAGCAGGAAAATATCAATAGAGTTTAAAACTTGCTTTAAAACTCTTTCACACTTCTTTTCTCTTAGCTTCTTTTTAGCTTCTTTGTAGCTTCTTTTCTCTTGACAATACTAACTTGCTTAACCCTGAAGTGAGTAGGTGGGGAAGGACACAGGTGCAGGGAGCAGCTTAGAGCTTGTCCCAGACCCTGGGAATATTTGCAGCAGTGCCCCTTTCCTGCACACACCGTGCATGCCCATCCCTAATGCCCTGGCCATCCTGTGCACAGCACACTGCACATTGCTCAGCAGGGTCAGTCTGAGCTCCTTCCATGGGAATGCACAGTTCTGCCATTTACTGGGCATTCTGCATCACCAGCAGGTCCAGGGAAGGGATTCTGCCCCTGTGCTCAGCTCTGGTGAGGCCACAGCTTGAGTCCTGTGTCCAGTTCTGGGCCCCTCAGCTCAGGAAGGAGATTGAGGTGCTGGAGCAGGTCCAGAGAAGAGCAAGGAGGCTGTGAAGGGATCCAGCACAGATCCTGTGAGGAGAGGCTGAGGGAGCTGGGGGTGTTGAGGCTGGAGAAGAGGAGGCTCAGGGGAGACCTCATCACTCTCTCCAACTCCCTGAAAGGAGGTTGGAGCCAGGGGGGGGTTGGGCTCTTTTCCCAGGCAACTCTCAGCAAGACAAGAGGGCAGGGTCTCAAGTTGTGCCAGGGGAGGTTTAGGTTGGAGATGAGAAAGAATTTCTTTCTGGAGAGGGTGATCAGGCATTGGAATGGGCTGCCCAGGGAAGGAGTGGATTCTCCGTGTCTGGAGATCTTTCCAAAGAGCCTGGATGTGGCACTGAGTGCCATGGGCTGGGAACCACGGGGGGAGTGGATCAAGGGTTGGACTTGATGATCTCTGAGGTCCCTTCCAACCCAGTCGATTCTAGGATTCTATTCTATGATTCTATTCTATGATAAAATGACAGAGCCATGAGACTCTGCATGGCTTTTGCCCTTTTTTTTTTTTTTCTTTGAAATGACCCACCAGTCCTGCTCAACTAGAAGCCGAGAGCTGAATTTCCTTTTAACTGCCAGCTTCACTAATGCTCTTGGGATCAAAAAGGCATGGTATGAGGTTGTTGTTCTGGTTTTCCCCTTGCAGGTTTTAGTAAGTAACAAAACCAAAAGAAGCCAAGCATGGCTTTGATTTCAAGTGTTCTGCAGCCACTGCCTTCCTGGGACTCAATACAGCAAAACAAATAGGATTCCTGGTGCCACTACATAATGCATTGCATTTGGATTACATGCTGTGGTTTAGGAAGATGCAGCAGATAACAGCACCCAGAGGCAGAAGGGATGGGCTGTAACCAGGGGAACAGACCACAGGGCTGCTGGTGCTGTCAGAGCCCCTGTGTCTCTGCTTTCACCAAGCTGAGGGACTTTGATCCATCTCTCAGGGCATGTGAAGCTCTCTGCAGCCAGGGGATTGTGCACAAAAGCAGAGTGGGGAGCAGGACAGGAAGGAAAAGATGCTGAGGATGACCTGGCTGCTACTCACAGCTGGCTTTTTATCTTGGGGAGCTGCTGTGCAGCCCAGCAGACTGGACCCAGAATGGGCAGTGCCATTTGACTGTTTCTTGAAGCTTACATCAAAAGCCCGGAAACTAATTCAACAACAGAAATACAAGAGCATGTGGACAAGGGGATTGATAAAGTTTGCAGAGGTTTGGGAGCCCCTGTATCCCCTCCTCCATCACTAACCTCCTGCTCTACAGCCATAACGGGTGCCAGGAGCTCTGAAAAGGGCTGAGTTAAGAGCCAGGGGGTAAGACATTGCACAGATGAACCAAACCCACTCTGATTTGTTCTGAGCTGAAGTGAACACAGTTTAATATGGGGAAATAAGGATCATAGAGCAACCCTGAGCCTATTCCATTACCAACCTCTCAATTTTCAGTAGAGTTGTTTGGCTTTTTTTTTCCCTTCTCCTCTTGTTCCTACCAGGGAATGATAGCTCACTGCTACAGCAAATGGTATCTGCAGAATATTCACCCATTTGCCTGGGATTCCCATTGCATCATCTCTCTTCTCTTATATTTTAGGATATATATCTCTAAGTTTATCTGTACACCCCGAATGATCACATATTAACTATGACTGATAGAAGAACAAACACCTGCAAATAATTACTTCTAGCTAGTTCTGTGATCCAAAGTTACCATCAGATACCAAACGATGGGTGGATCCCAAAAGATTCAAGTTTCAGATTTGAGAACTATCTGATATTCCAGAAGGTTCATCCTCTCCACTTCTTCCTGTATTCACAACCTAGTACTTTTCAGATAAGACACATTTTTTGCCCAATTAACTAAGCAACTGGTAAAACAAAAAATACAATCTGCCTTTGGGCTCTAAAGCATACCAAGTCTCAGGCAGGACAGCCATAAAAGCTCATGAGTGAGTAGTCTTGTTCATAGAATCATAGAATGGGCTGGGTTGGAAGGGACCTCAGAGATCATCAAGTCCAAACCTTGATCCACTCCCCCCGTGGTTCCCAGCCCATGGCACTCAGTGCCACATCCAGGCTCTTTGGAAAGATCTCCAGACACGGAGAATCCACTACTTCCCTGGGCAGACCATTCCAATGCCTGATCACCCTCTCCAGAAAGAAATTCTTTCTCATCTCCAACCTAAACCTCCCCTGGCACAACTTGAGACCCTGCCCTCTTGTCTTGCTGAGAGTTGCCTGGGAAAAGAGCCCAACCCCCCCCCTGGCTCCAACCTCCTTTCAGGGAGTTGGAGAGAGTGATGAGGTCTCCCCTGAGCCTCCTCTTCTCCAGCCTCAACACCCCCAGCTCCCTCAGCCTCTCCTCATAGGATCTGTGCTGGATCCCTTCACCAGCCCAGTTGCCTCCTTTGGACCTGCTCCAGCACCTCAATCTCCTTCCTGAGCTGAGGGGCCCAGAACTGGACACAGGACTAGAGGTGTGTTCTCATGTTTTTGTCAGGTTTTTGTTTCAGACACTAAACACCACTATCTTCTGCCTCAATATCACCTAAAGTGACATCCAGGGACAGAGGTATTCACCACCCATCGGGCTCAGCGAGGCTGCTGCTGACAGAGCCCTGCAGTATTGATTCCTCATCTCTGCTGTCTCACCACTGACTGAGATTCTTCTCAGGACAAGTTATGGGGCTCTTCAGCACTCCCAGATGTTTCAATGATCTCAATGGCTGGGAGCTGAGCTATGATCAAGCATTGGAATGGGTTGCCCCAGGAAGGAGTGGATTCTCCGTGTCTGGAGATCTTTCCAAAGAGCCTGGATGTGGCACTGAGTGCCATGGGCTGGGAACTGCAGCAGGAGTGGATCAAGGGTTGGACTTGATGATCTCTGAGGTCCCTTCCAACACAGCCAATCCTATGATTCTATGAGAAGAATTAGCTTCTTCGAAAGAAATTATTTGTCCAGGTATGACATGACAATGAAATTTGAAGTTTGATGAATCACACTGTGATACAGCTTGGGTTCTAGACTGAACCCTGCTAGACAAGTGCTGTCAGAGCAGCTGAGCAGTACAGTGAGCCTTCTTATTAGTGGTTGCCCCCATCCCCCTTAAATCATTCCCTGTCCTCATCCGAGAGCATTATCTAATTCCTCTACAGCATGTGCAGGATTGTGTGTTATCCCTTTACAAGGATCCATATTAAACCAGCCACAGACAATAACCTCATACCATTCAGTACAGGAAGCATCATAATCTGTCATGCATTAAAAGTCTAAAAAACCCTGCCTAATGTTAGAAGAGTCTCAAGCTGTTAAGCTACTACTTAACTACAGTAATTCACCATGAAGGCTCTCCCATGGCACAGTTAGAGTTGTTTTCACTTTCTAATAATGAGCACGTGACTTGGGCATTTAATGAGTTCCCGAAATAACTGAACCAAAAGGCAAAATCCAAGGGGTTTTACTGCCCAGGGGAAAAAAAAAATCATAATTAAAATAGTGAATGGGCAGAAGAATAAAATGAAGGCACAAGGTGATTATAAAACCATTTAGGTGGAATAGGGAGCATATTGCTTTCCAGTCCCAAAGGAGGTTTAAGCCTGACAGAAGGCAGCAGACCTTGCAGTATCTACCTGGGGCTCTGCATCCCTCTCCCCCTTACCACCCAGTATCATCAGGAGCACTGCTCCCTCATCTTGGAGTCAACACAGCAATGATGAAAAAGAAGTATCAACAAAGTCATTCACTTTGGTAGCACTCCTCTTTTGAACATCAAAAGACATTGGAGATGTTAATGATACCTCACTACGTTTATCACAGAATCATCTGTGCAAAAACATCCAAGTGGAGGGATGTAGAGGGTAAACAGTGCAGAGAGTCTTATTTTGAGTTAGCAGGCAAAGAGTCTCCAGGTTCTGACCACAACATCTCTGCTCTATGGTTTGCAGGGAAGATCTCATCTGGACAAAAACCATTCAAGGGGTAGTTCAGGAGCACAGGTGTTCAGATGCCTGTGGCAGGTCCCCAGCCTGCCACTGGTACCAGCACAGACACTGGACCCTCATCCAGAACCCACTGAAGGATCACCAGGTTTGAGTCTACCCTGCCCAGGGAAGTAGTGGATTCTCCGTGTCTGGAGATCTTTCCAAAGAGCCTGGATGTGGCACTGAGTGCCATGGGCTGGGAACTGCAGCAGGAGTGGATCAAGGGTTGGACTTGATGATCTCTGAGGTCCCTTCCAACCCAGCCAGTTCTATGATTCTATGATTCTAGTGAAGTCACCTCCAGGAATAAAGAGCCCTCAAAGGCAGCCCCTGCCCTGTACAACCAACCCCCCACTGGACAAAGTGAGGACTCATCAGTCCCCACTCTGATTTTAGAATTTGTCTGTGTTTAATTTTCTTAAGTTCTTCTACAGATTTATTTCATTCAGTTGTTTTATAAACAGCAGAAAACAAAAGCTAAGAAAACTTGTGCAGTTTTAGATTGAAACCTGCAGGAAGATTTCGTTTCAAATTGGGATTAAGGAAAGTAAATTACATTTTGGCCAAAGGCCATGTTCTGAATTTCTAATTAACTTAATCAAACTTTTTCATAGTCTAACCCTTGATAATTTATATAACCAATTTCACTGAAAAGGCAGTTAGAATGAGCCCTGCACCAAATCAGACAGAAATAACTAGCGAGTTCAAAGGATTTGTTCTCATTAACCCTAGAGAAAATGAGTTCAGCAATGAGCTGAATGGCAGTAGCAGGTAGGAGCTCAAAAAATGTATTTTAAAAGGTTGAGTAAACACGAGGATGGTAGATTTTACCACGGGCAGGCAGGTAATGTTGATCATTCATATTTAAAAATATGCATTTTACATTAATACCAAGAATTGATCAGCACATAAGTGAATTCAAGCATGTAAGAAATTGCATCTTTTTATTAGACCAACTAAACTGACTGGAACTGAAATAAATGGACCAGCATTCCTAAAATCTTGGCTATTTTTATCATTCTTACCAGCTGGTCTGCTGAAAGACATGGCCAGTTCTTATGAACTCCTTTAATACCTAGAGACTATGCACGACAGTAACAAAATACCATGTCATTAATATACACAAAGAATCCCCATTTAGGCTTTTGGAAAGCCTGCTATTACCAACTTTATCAGGAGAATAATTGTTTTATTTCCAGCTAAACAGTCAGGCTGCCTGTAGAAGCAGTCATTGGGCAGAAATTAATGAAAACATCCATTGCAGAAGCAATTATGTTAAAGTTAAATAACTCAAGACCATCACACTCCAGGGAAATGGCATATGCTGGCCTGACTTGGTCCCAGAGGGATGGAATAGGATAAATTGTCTGCCCTGTCCTGGAGAGGTCATCTGCTGCTCCTCCTGCTCCCAAACCATGACCCAGGGCACCCTCCTGATCCAGTTTTGTGGCAGATTTTGCTCTGCCACAGCTAAAACCTGTGTCTAAACTACTTCTTGGTTTACTATAAGAGTGAAGTACTCTTGTAGTATACTACTATATTCTGATATTCTGCTTTCTCTCTCTCTCTCTTTTTTATTTTTTTTTTTCTTTCTTCAGATGGATCATCCTGAATGTTGCCTTGCAGAACATTGCCTAGGCATGCTCATAGCCCTCACTTCCAGGCTGCAAAACTACCAAGTCCTGAACAGTGGGATGGGATGGAGAGAGGCTCAGCACCCAAGAGAGGCCTGGTGTGCACAATAGCTAGGGCAGGAAATTAGAAATGAGGGCCAAGCAATATGCAGAGGTGAACCTGGCTTGTTTAGCTGACAGCTAAGCAGCACCTATGAAACTGGGCTGTTCTGGAGCCCCCAAGCAGCTGCTAATTAAGCTTTAGTTCTGCATGAGAACCAGAGCATGATTTACAACGTTAGCTTCCTGCATTCTGATGCACATACGTTTTTCTCTACATAAATATATTGAGTAATATAATTGAACCTAAAGGCTACTCATCCTCCTGCAAATCACTCTCGATGGTGTCAACATGAGTGTCCTGGTTTGGGCCAGCATAAAGGTGATTTTCTGTCTTGTACCCTTGCTTTTAGCTCAGTCTCTTGTAAGTAGTTGCACTTGCTGAAATTAACAGCAAGTTTCTCAGTCAGTGTGTGCTTCTAGGACTGATAACACTTGATGTTTAGAGTTACTGCTGGAGCCTGGTGTGCAGAGCCAAGGACACTGCTCAGCTCTGAGGAAAACTTTTACCCTCCAGAAGGAATAAAGAGGTCCCACCTGCAGCCTCCTTTGGGGAGGAACGGACAAAATAGATGCCAGAATTGACCAAACAGAGGATTCCATCCCCTACACCTCATACTCAGTATAAATTTGAGGGATGACTAGGGCCAAGCCATGATTTCCTGCTTCCAGTTTCCAGCTGCCTGCCCTTCCTGCCTTTCCTGCTTCCCTTCCTTCACCCAGCATCCTGGAAGGATTCCATCCATTCCTCTGCCTGTGCTCCTGATCCATCCCAGCCCATATCTGTGTGCTCCTGCCTCCAGTTCCCAACTGCTGCCGACTCCAGGATTCCAGCCTGGACTTTCCCAGGGCTGCCCTGCAGCCTCGGTGGTGACATGAGAGTTATTGGGGGAGAGGGGGGAAGGAACGTGGGATCCATTTTCCTGGATATTTGTATATATTTAGTAATTTTTCCTATTTATCATTCCTGTTTCATTAAAGTTGTGTAGTTTAGTTTCCAACCCATCAGTCTCTCTCCCTTACTCTCTCTCCTTGCTTTATCAAGGAGGAGAGAGAGATTAATAGAGAGCCAGTGTTAAACCGTGACACATGAGTTTTGCTTGAATTAGTTAAGGGGAGAGGTAACAAGATGAACTACTGCAGGCAGGAAGGCATCTTCCATACAGGAGCCCTCACCAAGGAAATAAGCACCTTTTGGATCAGCAGGAAGAGCTGTTTGGGCTGACAGCAAAGTCCCACCATGAGCTATGGTCATCTGCAGGCAGCAAGACATGAGGTTCCCATCATCTCCAGCAAGCCAGGAGCATGAGCTTTGTTCCTCCACAGCTTTATAAACGAAGTTTGTAGTAATGGGTTTGAGTTAGCCCTCTGTAGCCGTATCCAGGTGAAGAGTATTTTTAAAACTCCCAGTGGAATAAGGAGGAAACAAGAAAATTTCAACAGGATTGTCAAGAATAAACATCAACAGGGGGAAGGGATGTAGGGGAAGCAACTGACCTGCTGCGAAAGCCAAAGTCAAGCCAAGCCAAAACCATATCCAAACCTGAAACTAAGACAAAGCAACTGGACTCTGCAGCTGAGCAGAAAGCCTTCGTTTTCTTCAGTGTGGTTCATGGGACAAATTCTTGGGGTAAGCAGAAGATTTCAACCATATTTAGCACCCACTTTTCTTCTGCATGGCTCAAAGATAAACACTTCAACTGGTCTGTTTGATTTAGGAGGAGCAAAATAACACTACTGTTAAACATCTTAGGTGAGAGTTCACAGTTTCCTTTGTGTCCAGCACTTGTTACTCCAGGTAACACCCTGCCTGGATCAAGAAAATATTCCAATTAAAAACCCCAAAACTGTATTAAGCACCATTCTTCAAAATTAATATCTGCACAATATTGAGTTTGAAAATATTGGAGTTTGACTGCTGGAAACAGCAAACCAGCTTCCTTTTTTTTTTTTTTAATCTTAATTTCTGATAGGATTTTGCACCTTTTCAGTCTAATAAAACTCCATGTTCACTCTGAAAGTCACATTCAGCTAATCTGATAGCCAACAGCCCCAGCCTGGCAAACCAGCACAGCCCAATTAAACAGGAATCTATCCCAGCACCGGCTGTGAGCAAGTGGTTTGTCAGGGGATGACATACTTCCTCCTATGCTTCCAGTGAAACATCTGTGAATCAAAAAATAACATTACAGCATGGAAAATCTATGCTTCCTCCTGTCTGCCCCTAATCCAGGTGAGCCCAGCTGTGGATGAAGGAAAACTAAACAAAATATTATCTTGCAAGTGTTGCTTTAGCCCTATTAGAGGTCGAGCTTGTGGTCTCATTTAGGAGACAAAAGGAAAGAAAGAAAAAAAAAAGCTAGCTTATGGGTTTAGGAGCTTCATATCACCCTCAAGAGCCAAACTTTTCACTTCTGGGCCTCCAAGGGTGCTGTCTTTTAATCTGAGAGGTTCCAGGCTAAAACACCATTGCCTGACTGCAGGCTCCAATTCAAGTGCATGGCAGCTGTGATCTGCTTCACTCTCTGAAGCAACAGCAAAACAATCCCAAGAAAATGGACATTTCTTTTTGACACTGCTCTTTGCTCAGCAGTTCTTTCAAAGAAGAGAAGCAGAATGACACGTGGGATCACTGGACTGCTATGAAAATTAACCCCTTGCTGATCCTCCACCCCAGAGAAGCTCACGTATTACTCAGTAATCCTGCCAGCTATTGAACTATAAGCAACACAGGATGGGTGACAACAAGGCACAAACAAAATAATAAAGATGAAATACAGAAACAAAGCAGCCAACCCTTCTGTGGATATTCTACAGCAAAAATCCTGAAGCAACTTGCACGTGAAAATGAACTTGTGGGCTACATCATACCCTTACTTCTGGCACAAACATTTCATTTGCAAATGCTGAATGAATTCCAGTCTTTTGTCTGGGATATTTACAAATTATGTGTTTGAAATTAGAGGAAATCATAAGCTATTACCCATATCCTTATTTCTAACACTGCTGTAAGTGTTGCTAAGTATTCTTAAATGCATCCAGCTTTAAAATGTATTCAAGTACCTCCAACAGAAGTGGTATTTACTGAGAATAATCATTAGTTCCACTGACATAATTCATGGATGTAATTCAAAAGTGTCTGTAAAGAATACTTAGGTGGTTTTTGCTATGAAAATGTTCAGGGTCATGGCTTAGTTCCTCCATGCTGACTAAATTACTGTCAAAATAATGGATACTTCTGAGATCTGAGAAGATGAGAAAGCCAAAATCTGCTCCAAAAGCAGAGCTCTTGGTTAGATTTCTCTAACAGCTCTGAGGAAGTTCAAGAAAAAAAAGAAAAAAAAACCACAAAACCTCAAGTAAATACTACTACAACTGATATACAGAATGTTGGGGGTTGATTGGTTTGTTTTGCTATGGCATTTGTATACCTGAAGAGAACTTTGTACAGGTCAGTGTCATCTACAGGAGTCAAAATGAGACAGAGAAGCACAGAGATCACAATCTGTTGTTTAAGCATCCAAGTCTGGGATGCTGTGCTGGAGGGAGGAGATTTTAGCCCTGCTGTCCATCCAGGGCTCTGCACCCTCTGCAGAGATGCCAGGAGCATTCTGCATCCTCCCTGTGCACATCCCTATGGAAACACACTCACCTGCAAACACCACGTGTGTCACTTTGAAACAGGCAGGCTGAGGACTTTGTAAGAATACTGTCTGTAAATTGCTTTCATAAAATAGCCTTTTTTTTCCAGTTCATTTGCCAAGTAGTAACGTTTATACCATGCTGCTCATCAGAAGAGGTCAAATCACAGTTAACAAGAGAGATTCATGTTGGTGCTTCAGCTCCCTCCACCTCAAAAACAGACAGAAAGCCACAAACCCAAAGAAGGGAAAACTGGCAAGAAAGCATAAAGAAACCCCTGTTTGTTTTCTGAGGAGGTATAAGTTGAATCAAGGTGCTCTGGGGCCAGGACTGAGCACCAATGTATTAACCCAGCTTCAGATGGACCTGCACAGCTTGGTGTGCCCCACCACTTGCTTCTGGTCCCAGTCCAACATCTGGCTGAACCAAAGGCTCCTCATGCTCCAGACTAAACCACTCAACATGTAATAAATCAACTATCACCAGAGCTGGCGACAGCAGAGAAAAAAAAAAACCCTCCCCAAAACTGAGGCACAGCAGCAGGGTAGGAAAATTCACCCTTCAAAGATACCTTCTCACAGAGCCACTGCTCTTTGCAAAAATCACTTTAAAAGGCAGGCCATATCTTATTTACAGAACACATATCAGTGCAGAAGGTCTAAGCAGTCTGAAGGAAATCTGGTCACCAAAGACTGGCAGAGTGTTGGGTCCTTTCAACTACAGCTACTGCTGAGCTGTAATCAGATGTAGATCAGTAGGAAAGCTGCTTTATGGCTCCTACTCTGTATTTCTTGTACTATTGATTTACTAATCCAAAGATTCCATATATTTAGAACCATTTCTTTGCAATATGACAGTGCAAATTTAATGATCCACCCTATCCCTTTCTTTGCATTTAATGTTATAGGCAGCCATGGACTTAGTAAGGTATTGGCAATTCCCTTAGAGGTTTCCAAATACTGAACCAAACGTGTATAAAACCCAAGGAGATCAGCAGGCTAAAGAAACTTTAGGTTTTAGTTAATAAAAGAGCACTGACACCATCTGCCCTGACCTTCTGATCTTCCAATCCAGAAGGTTTTCATTCATTTTGCTCCCTCCTGAAAGTACAGTAGCAGCTGGTTTGGGTTAGTAGTAAGGTCTCTTGTAAGTCCAGGCTTTCTGGC
Source organism: Calypte anna (assembly GCF_003957555.1). Taxonomy (NCBI): domain Eukaryota; kingdom Metazoa; phylum Chordata; class Aves; order Apodiformes; family Trochilidae; genus Calypte; species Calypte anna. The sequence continues at coordinate 452,589 of NC_044268.1, forward strand.
TTTCTACAAGAAGACATTTTAAATTCTCACATAAAATCTCTGCACATACTTTCTCTGCCATCCCGTTGTTCCCAGGTTGGATTAATTAAAATGAAAAAAAAAAAAAAAAGCCAACAACAAAGGCAAAACAGAACAACTAATCAGGAAATCAGGGAAAAACTGATGGCTCTTGACCACCTAACACTGCATAAAGAATGAAGATTAACCACAAGTGATGAATAACTGTTTGTGGTAACTCAGCAGAGCTTTGTGCCAGCCAGCTTGTGCCACTTGTGTCCTGGTCCAGGCCCAGGCAGGACAAAGCACCAGGAGGTTGCTCCTGGGAGAAAACCTGATCAGAAGCCGATGGGCAAGGACGGGAAGGTTTCCCTCATCAGTGGTTATCATGGGCAGAACAGACTTGGGGGGAAAAATCAATTTAATTGATTTAATTGGTCCCTTGTCAAAAGAAAGCTTGACAAAGAAAACACAACTGCACCTTAAAAATACCTTTCCCACCCTTCCCTTCTTATTGTATCTTCACCTTCTCACCCAGGATCTCTCAGGGATTTCTGTCACCTCCCATCTCTGGTTGTACATAGAATCATAGAATCATAGAATCATAGAATTGGCTGGGTTGGAAGGGACCTCAGAGATCATCGAGTCCAACCCTTGAACCACCGTTGCGGTTGCTAGACCATGGCACTGAGTGCCACATCCAGTCTTTTTTTAAATATCTCCAGGGACGGAGAATCCACCACTTCAGTGGGCAGCCCATTCCAATGACGGATCACTCTTTCCGTAAAGAAATTCTTTCTAATATCTAACCTAAACTTCCCCTGGCACAACTTAAGTCCATGCCCTCTTGTCTTGTTGAAAGTCGTTTGGTAAAAGAGCCCAACCCCCACCTGGCTACACCCTCCTTTCAGGTAGTTGTAGAGAGCGATGAGGTCTCCCCTGAGCCGCCTCTTCTTTAGGCTGAACAACCCCAGCTCTCTCAGCCTCTCCTCATAGGATCTGTGCTCGAGTCCCTTCACCAGCCTGGTTGCCCTCCTTTGGACCTGCTCCAGGACCTCGATATCCTTCCTGAACTGGGGGGCCCAGAACTGGACACAGTACTCCAGGTGTGGCCTCACGAGGGCTGAGTACAGGGGCAGAATCACTTCCTTGGACCTGCTGGCAATGCTGTTCCGGATACAGGCCAGGATGTCATTGGCTTTCTTGGCCACCTGGGCACACTGCTGGCTCCTGTTCAGTTTCTTGTCAATCCAGACTCCCAGGTCCTTTTCTGCCTGGCTGCTCTCCAGCCACTCTGTCCCCAGCCTGTAGCGCTGCATGGGGTTGTTGTGGCCAAAACATGTTCATGGCAGAGATGTTATCACCTTCCCCATGGGCCCAGCCCTGGCTTCAGAGCAGAACCAGACAGAGGGTCCAGGGGTCCACCCCCAAAACACACCAACCCAACACCCCTGGTCACTACCCCACCACCCAACCAGTGTTACGAACAACCCTGAAATACCCCAAAAAGGCTGAAGGCAGGGGGTGAACCGGGGCAGTTTCACACTGGAATGGTCGAGCATGCCTCACACCTGCTGGATGTGTTCCTTCAACATGAAATTCCTGCAATTATCAACACTTAATGTTTGCAATTTTGAGTCCTGAAAATGAAAAGTTTTCAAGGCATCAGCCTGGACACAGCCACAGATGGGTCTGGCAGCAGCAAAATCACAGTGAAGTAACACCTCGTAACACAATTAATCTCCTGGAGTAAAAGTAATAAGGACAAAACAACAAGACTTTTCCCAGTTTCAAATGCAATTCCCTACACGTTACCCTCACACCTTTCCTTTCTCAAGGCTGGTAACAGTCATGTAGTTTTTCTTTTTAATCACACAAGCTTCCCTAGAGAATTGGTTGTACAAGAGGAAAACCAAACTGTATTTAGTGACCTTCTGCAAAAAGGGAAAAATGCCTCAGGGCAGGTGTTTTGGTTTGGTTTTGCTCTGTGGGGGCTTTTTTTTTTTTTGTTTCATTGTGGTTTTTTTGTTTTGTTTTGTTTAAAAAAACCCCAAACCTAAGTGTTTGATAAATAAAACAAGAGAGGGGGTTAGGTGCTGCCAGCCATTTGTCTCATCAACAAACTTCCACAAGTGACAAGTAAGTGTGAAAAATCAAGACAATGGTTTGATGGTTACCTCATCCAGTTTATCAAGTAAATTGGATCCAAAAATATGAAATACAGGCTTTGCATTGGAGAAGGGAATTAAAAGATTGTTTCTATAGGGCAAGACAGCAGCGACTGGGCAAAAGATGACCTCCCAGGAAAGACTGGTGGACTGCTGCTCATACTTCACATCACACCACCATCATCTCAGCAAATCGTAGAATCATAGAATCATAGAATTAGCCGGGTTGGAAGGGACCTCAGAGATCATCAAGTCCAACCCTTGACCCACCGGAGCAGTTGCTAGACCATGGCACTGAGTGCCACATCCAGTCTTTTTTTAAATGTCTCCAGGGATGGAGAATCTACCACCTCACCAGGCAGTCCATTCCAATGCCTGATCACCCTCTCCGTGAAGAAATTCTTTCTAATATCTAACCTAAACCTCCCCTGGCACAACTTAAGACTGTGTCCTCTTGTCTTGTTGAAGGTCGTCTGTGAAAAGAGTCCAGTTCCCACCTCGCTACAGCCTCCTTTCAGGTAGTTGTAGACAGCAATGAGGTCTCCCCTGAGCCTCCTCTTCTTCAGGCTGAACAGCCCCAGCTCTCTTTACCAAGGTCCTGCACCAGCTACTTGGATGCCTCTTCCCAACTCAAACCACTTCACTGTAACTCCTCTGCTGGCAAGCTGAGGATATAGTAAAGGTTTACAACCAGAAAAGTCACAAGAGCTCAGTGAGATGCAAAGAGCATCATCAAGGCACTTCAAAGCTTGACTCCCTACACACAAGCACTGGAAGGTCCTCCTGCACATACACACACACTAAAATATTAGTTTTACCCCCATCAAGTTTCATCTTTTCCAGTACAGGCATGGATGTGTCAGTGGTTTGCTATTCTCCAAACACCAAATACATATATTGGAGATTCTTTTAATTAGGAAGGAGGTCTGGTCTCTGAGTTCTCAAAAGTGCTGGATGTTGGCTTTGGGGAGCAAAGCCCTTGTGCCTCCGTGGAAAGGCAGCATCAACAGTGGGAAAAAGGAGGAACCAGGGACCTGACAGCTCTGCCTGATAGGGAGCTGCTAAACAGGTCCCACATTTTCTAAATGAATAATTGAATTTAAATTACTTCTAATCCTGAAATTAATTTAAGCTGTTTCAACTTGGCATGTTGTCACATGCTGCAGGAGTATGGCTTGCAGCTCTTCCAAATCTATTAATAGTGATTCCCAAACTATTAATAACTGCAGCCCAGCAGCTGATCTGGTTCACCTGCCCAGGGGTCTCCAAGCACCAGCAATGCTCCTGTCTCCTTACAGCAGGAGGTACATCAGCAGGTCCAGCTGATGTTGGGGTAGATGAGAAAAAAAGCCTCAGAGAAGCCCAGCTGGGGTTGGCCAGGGAGGCAAAGATGGTCCTGCGAGCAGAGCCCCCAACCCAATCCTCTCATCTTTGATCTCACAGAGGCTTCAGGAAACTCTGGCAGGATGGGAAGATGGAATCTCCTTGGGGCAAGGACTGCTCATATCTTCATACACAGAAGCCAGTGCAGTACTCAAAGTGTAAATAAAACAAAATCTTCTCAAAATGAGGACTGGGAAATCATTCTGTACCAGTGGCAAGACCCAAAACTTTCTGTTGGTGGGTGGCAGGGTGGGATGAGAAAAATTTTCATTACAAGATGAAAGATTTCACACTTTTTCCCTCCAGCTAAGATCTGTATTACTCTTGAGCATCCTAAGGGGGTGTCAGCTCCCTCTGTCCCACCTCCCCCATGGCAGATCCCTTGAGCAGTTGTAACAGGAGAGGCAAATGCCCCGGTTTGGAACGTATTTTTTTAAAGCATCTCCTCTGAATAAATTTGTCATATGAAATGATAAGGAAATCAGAAGCCAGCTTCACTTCTGTCATCCCTGCTGGAGGAAGCAGATGGGAAGACCCTCGAAATACCATTTCTGTAAGTAGTATGTTAAAACATGAAGTTTTTCTTGGGGCAATAAAACCACATCACCCTGACAAAGGAAGATGAATATCGTTTTGCTTGAGCAGGTAAAGGCAAACACATCCCCCAAAGCAGAAGTTCATTGCTGTCACTGTCATAGACATGTACACTTTTTTTTCTTTTTTCTTTTTTTCTTTTTTTTTTCTTTTTTTCTTTTTCTTTTCTTTTTTTTAATTATGGAAGAGAAAGAAGTCAAAAATCAGTAGGGTTTATATTTCAAAATAAATACCAAAAAATAAAAAAAAATCATGATACCATAATCTTTCATGCTTTCTGCAAGCTAAATCAGCTTCAGCCAACTGGTAGCAGAGTAGCAAAGAGTGGGAATCAGCTGAATATACCAAATATATATACCAAATATACCAAAACTTCAAATTTTACCTAGAAGGTATAAAAATGTGGGATTTTACTAAAATCCACAACTATGAAACATAAAATACAGGAGAAGATTCTCCTTTCATTTAACACCCAAAAGCATCATTTATACTTTCATTTGCAGACAGGAGGGAAAAAAACACAGTGCCCACCAGAGCCAGAGGCTGAAGCTGGTCCCAGTGTATTAGAATTTTATTTTTATTATTATTTTTTTTTTTATTTTAGAATGTAGCTGGAAGTACATCCTGACTCCCACCCCATCAGTGTGCCAGCAGAGCTGACCTGAGCTGCTCTCCAGGAACAACCCATCCCAGAGCCAGCAGCTGGGGAGCACCCTGCTCCCACCCCTGTGTCTCTGGGAAATCCCTCCCAGAGCAGGTCCCAAGCCATCCCCAGGCAGTTTCAAGCAGTGAGGTTGGAAACCACCTTTGTCAACAATTCTTGAGTGGATTTGAGAGGTTTTCTGGGCTCCACAGGGATGATAGCAGAATCTCAGAGGAGCCTGAATGTACAGTACACTCTGCACATTGTGTACATGGGTATTTAAGATGAGACTATATCCAAATAATTCTCTATTCATAAATATACTAGTATTAATTATATGATTAATATGCATCATATATAATAATAAATGTTTGCTATTATGTCATGAACAACGAATATCACAGAAAAAAAAATCCATTACAACCTCATTCAGGTCTCAGGAACATTCCAGTACCTGCTACACAACCATCCACACAGCAAACCAAAACCCACTGCAGGGGATCAGCTTTGGACCTCAGGAACCTGCCTGACTCTGCTGCCTCCTGGGCAATGCCACCAGCCCCGAATGGAGCTCAAGTAGAAGTCAGCACCACATCAGAAAAATTGACACTTCAGACCCATTCAAATTCAGAAACTCACCTCTTCCCTTCTAGTCCTGGCTCAGGGGCAAGAAACATCAGGGAAAAAGCAACTGTTGGGTTTGTTTGACACAAGGAAAAATGCAGACTTACAAACAATTAATATCACAGTTTGCTCTAGTAACACATTCAATCACTTTTAATTTATTTCTATCACCATCTGCAGAGGACAAGAGCATTCCCATTTCTCTTTCAGCCACTTCCCTCCCAGGGGAGCTTTGGCAAGTTTCTACAAACGCTGCGTGGACACTCACTCAGTACAATAGGCTGGGGGTTCTCCAACTCGGGCCATCCAAAAGCCCTCAGATGACAGCAATTTGGGCTTCTTTCTCCTTCAGGCTTTGTTTGGAACAACTGCATCAGTGTCAGAACGTTGTGAGCCCTGGGGCTTTGTGCTGATCAGGCAAAGCCCTAGGGTCTGGCAGGAGCCATCTGTACCCCTGGCTGCTGCTGCACCCAGTGACTCCCCCTCAGCAGCAGCATCCCCGGTTCAATCGGATGTCACAGTTTCTCTAATATTATGTTTCATAAAAAGAGGTTGGTCAGCAGAAGCAGTTTTAGGTACCTCTATAGGCTCACGCATAGAGGCACATGGATGTGTTTATATATAGCTATACATACCCTCCTATACACAGCTATAGTGTGTGTTGCCCAGTGAAACTGGGTGCAGCAGGTGGCTGGTTCACGGTGAGGACCACTGCTCCCAGCCCCACATGTCAAGGCTGGGCTGCCATATCCAGAAATGATGACCTATTTTAGTGCCAAGCATTGCTTTCCTTTCATCTGCCTTTTGGGCTTCTCAGGTTCACATTTTTGAGGTTTTTTTGTGAAACACAAGTATTCTTTGCAGCCAGTCTGCCCACAAGAACACACAGCTCAGCTGGGCTCTTGCTGGGATCAGTTGGGTATTTGTCACCTGATCAAATGACAGGCTTTCATCTGAGGTTGCAGCTTCCCAACTGGTATAAATTGATTTATGTCTGCACATCTGAACTGGGCAGAGGCCACTCTCACTCCCTGCCCTGGGCCATTCCATCTCAACTCCACCTTTTGGGGCAGCACCAGCTTTTAACCTGCCTGCTAATTTCTGGGCCAAAAATGTATTTATTGCAAAAATGCTCATGGATGCACATCATCATGCAGGTGTTTTTGTGTCCAAACATTGGTAGCTGATGGCACTACAGCTTAGAGGATAGGAGGGACAGAGAGAGGACAAGTGCAGGATTGTGAGGTCAGGTAATGTCTTTAGTTCCGAGGCAAAGCATCCGAACGTCCCATAATGGCTTGTCACCTGCTCATATCAGACCAGAGAGTTTAATGGCTTCAGTGAGGGCTTGAAACAGCCTCTTCCTGAATCATTTCACTCCTTCCTAACTTGTGGCTCCTCTCCATCATCATGGAGCATGACAAGTTCATGCTCTGGCCCCAGGTCTCCTGCAGAACGTTGCTTCTCCTCTTCTTCACACACTTGGACAGCCACCGAGTGTGTGAAAAAGTGAATGAGAACACCCATATGGCTCAAGAAATTGCATTTTGCTCCCATCCTGCTAAGGTTATGACTGTCAGCACATAGGCAAGTCAAGACAATCAGCCCTCTATGTCTTCCAGCAATACCACCTTCCTGTCCAAAAAATCACTAAACTGATTTCCTATTGCAATTAAGATGCCGCCAGCAAATATTAATGCAGACTCCAAAAGGTTTCAGAAGGTACTTTAGAGGCTAGAGTTGTTTTGATGACTATGCTCTGATTCACTACCTTTCTCTGTAGTCATTTAAAGCAGCATTTCACCCTTCTTGGTTTCCTTTCCAACCCTCAGCCTCCTTATAAGACAATTAATTTCATGGTATTTCATAGGATATTCATGCATTTCTGTTGAGTTTCTGTCCCAGGTTTGGGGGTAGAATTCTGACCCTCAGATTCCTGATTTTGAGGAAAAGAATTTAATTCTTGCCCTTGTTAAAAAATACCTTTAGCTGGAAATCCATCTTCCTCGTGTACTAATGAGTTTACTAGAGACTCCTTCTTGGCTCAGACTCCTTCCAGTTTAAGATTTTCTGCCAAACTTGCTCTCTTCTGACAGCTACTAATTTAGAACTGTTTTGTCTTAACTTGCATTTGGCTCAATTGACCTCATGGGCTTCTTTCTCAGTAATTCCACAGAAAATGTGCTCAGTGTGCAATTCCCAAGTTTGGTCTCTTTTTTTGTGGGTTTTTTTTTTGTTTGTTTGTTGTTTTTGGGTTTTTTGTTGTTGTTTTTTGGGGGTTTTTTTGTTTATTTATTTATTTTTAACTTTGCAATTCTGTAGACTCTACTGGGGAACATGACAATTATTTCTGGGCTTTTGTTGCTATCAGCCAGGGTGTCATTGCTGCAAATACTTTGCCAACTGAAATATAATTCATAATTGGTACAAAGTACAGAAGGGGGGGGGGGGGAAGAAGGGGAAAGGGAAAGGAAAAAGCTCTATTCATTCTCCCACATTTGCCCTGCACAGGCCTGCACATGGCACCAGGCTACAATGTGCATGCACCAAGAAAAGGTGAGAAATAGCAGGTTTTCAGAGTTTTCAATACACATATTTTTTAAATCCCTTACACAATACATTAATTACACTTTGCCAAGACATTCATGTTTCATTGCACAGATCTGAGATAAGCTTAAGTAGAGAACTTCTGCTCTGGCCACCACCCAGCTGCATCCCTGAATAAAACATCCTTACCTAACCAAATTTAGGAAGGATCACACCTAGGGTACCTGTACATAGGTTGAGCCCTGCTCAGCCCTTTGCTGTCCAGAACACCTGAAAATCAGTTGAGAAAGCAGTAGGTGAGTGATCCTGCATGGCTTGTGGTGATGTATCAACTTCTTCCTTTAAGGAAGAGTCTAGCCTAAACCAGAGCTGGAGCCTAACTATGAAAGGGGGAAAATAATTCCCAGCTTGCAACAATGATATATACCTAATGTTGGAAAGGAACTGTGAAAGGTGGCACACGTCAGATACCACAGCTCTAATTTCCCTTGGGTCCAAATATCAGCTTGGTATTAACAAAACTTTTGCAGATGTTTTATCTCAGATGAGCACAGAAGCCTTGTGCACAGCCTCTATACCTAGATGTAATTAACTGTCTATCAGATTTTGCTTAATTACAGTTACTCATTAAATTCCACAATATCTGCCTTGCCAAAAATTCAGATTTTTTTTTTTTTTTCTAATCAAGAATCCAGGCTTAATTGCTTGGTGTGTATTCTCTTGCTGCCTTCTTTTTGAATAGAGACTTGGTGGCTCAGTTTTACCATGGAGAAGCCTTCAAGTCAGAGCATGGTCTCATGAGACAAGTACTTCTAGTGCCTAAATAGTTATAGTACCACAGGGAGATTTTAACATACCTGGGGCTCTTGTGACCTCAGTAAAGACCAGATTCCAAACTGCACATCCTGGCAAGCTGGTTATGAAGTTTATGGCATAAATGTTTGGAAGATGCTCAGCTGGGAGCTACAGTACCTTATGCAGCAGGATCTAGTGGAGAGGATAACTCACCATTAATAGATGGATTACTGGTATCCTAGCAAAAAATTCTCAGTTCTTTTCAAAAAACACACTCAAACAGAGCCCAGCATGGTTCATCAATGTATGATGACAAATGAGGGTTTATCAACTGTTTGTGAGCTGAAGGATGACACTATGGGCACGATTTGAAGCATTGCTTCTTGCTCAAACCCCAACAAAGCACAGGAGCTCCCAGAACAATCCAAGAACTGGCCCAGAGGGGGTTGATACCTGCAAAACCTGTCTCTGTCTTGCACTTTTCAAGGCAGGTAAATTCTCCATTGAACAGAGTCATTTAGTTAGACTGCTCCATTTTTTAATAATGCTATTTAAGTACAGTAACTAGAGTCTTCATTTTTATGGATGTCAGGAGAAACATAAGCTACAAGTTATACACAAACCACAGAGGAAGGATTTTAATTTCCAACATGCAGTGGTTCTCTTAACCTGAAATAATGATTTTAGCTTGGTTTTGCTCCCAGAAGCCATGAAGTCTGCAGGGCTCCGAGACATTAATTTACCAGAAGGTGTGAGAGAAGTAACACAGCTTACCCTCTGTGTCTGCTACATCTCTGAAATTGAGAGGCTCTGCACTAGGAAAGATGCATTAACAATCTTGCCATTTTTTTATTCATGAACTTGAAGAATGTCTCTTTATGCTGTGTTTCATTTTTTAAAAATCAGATTGCTAAGAAATGTCAAGTACCACAAAACCCACTCCTACCCTCAAGAGCAGAAAGTGGTGGTGTGAGGTTCTCCATCAAGTTTCTCCAATTAACATCTGAAAGGATGTCATTAAGAAAAAAATACAACCCTGTCAACACAGGCTGGTGTCTGCAGCTCAGGCTGCCTGCTCTCTGGTTTCTAAACCATTGACCACAAATGTGCTCAGCCCTGGATAGCAATTTGCTGGTGCACAAGCCCAGGACTAACCCAGCTCTTCCTTCCACATGTGCTGTCCTTCCAGGACAGGACCAGGAACCCCAGCCACAGAGGATGAATGTGTCACCCATGAAGTGGTTTATTTCTTTTTTTCCACTAGTGACACAACTTAGAGAAGTTGCAATTGGGAAGACCAACACATCTCTGCCCACCTTCGTTTAGTTACTGATAACCCATTGGTAACCTTGGTAATCAGCTCGTTTTGAGGCAGGGTAAAATGTGATATCTAATGGAATATCAGAGTGATATCTATTGGATCAGCAGAGTCTGGTGGTCCCTGGTTCTCACCCTCTAGCAGGCAGGGCTGCTGCTAGATGGCCCCATGGTGAACACAAAGAAGGAACACCCCTGTTCCTGTTCAGAGAGGCCTCTTAGGGACTCACTTGCTCTTCCAGACTAGAGATAAAGAACATCCACTGGAAGGTACACGCAGGACTTCTCTCTGGTACCTTTCATCAAATAATAAGTTGCCAGAGTTTTATGAATGTCACAGCCACTGTTTGATTTTGTTTTCCCTCCCCCTCACCATTCAGGTCTTAATTATACTCCAGCAGTTAGTCACCACCAAACCAGCAATAACAAAGATGCAAAGAGCACATAAACATGAGTTTACCTATAAAAGTGGAAACACCAATTGTACAGCCTTGTCATGAATCCAGGCAGAAGATGTGGTGTGAAAAGCAGAGGAAAAGAGCCCAGTAATGCTCAGCTGCACAGTCACTGTGCTGGCCTTTCACCTGGGGAAATTTCACTTTAATTTTCACTTACAGCCCAGGCAGGATGTAATTCAGATTCCTTCTAGTCCTCACTGGACTTTTTCTTTTTTTTTTTTTTTTTCCCCTGCTCTGTATCACATAGCATGATTTCACATAGCTATTAATACAATTGAAATGTTTAGAAATACCACATAAAATAAAGGGTAGGGACAGCCCAATATCTGCATTAACAGGGGTTTATGAGGTGCAGAAGAACCATCCCAGAAATGTCCTGTATGGGCCAGTTCAGTGGTCTGGCACAAGCACAAGGCTTCCTGGCAGATGGCTTTATTTTGGTGTAGGATAGGAAGAGTTTCAGAGCCTATCAGTGCAGCACAGCCAAATAAATCTTCCTAGAACATGGTATTCTAGCCAGGTCCAAGAGCTGCTTTTCAAAGGGGCAGAACTCAGGCTACAGTAAGAAAATGTGGTTTTCTGTTCCCCACTGTACAATGCACAGGAAAGGACTAAAGCTGCATTTAATTCAGGCCCCTAAAGAAACAAATAAAAGCAACCCAGCATCTTTTGACCTCCCCTTTCCAAAGCTCTGCAGTAGCCAGAGGGGAGATATCACAGGAGCAGAGAGGAATCAGCTGCAGCTGCTGGCAGCAAGATAAAAGAACCACAGGAAAGGTTTTCCTGCCTGCCCAAGGGAGAAGGCACAAGGAGGTGTCCCTGCTCCTGGCTGGCTGGTGGACATGGCTGGCATGGATTTGCCCCATAGTCAGAAGAGGGGTGATGGCAGACAGCAAGAACTGCTTGTGCTGGAGAATTGTGCACATTGATTGTGCCGTGTCCTCTCTGGTTCTGGCAGCAAAGAGGATTTTCTGCCTGCAGCATCCCAGCACCTCCCCCCTGCAAGCATCTCTAAGGAAAGGCTCATCAAGCTCGAGCACAGATCCTATGAGGAGAGGCTGAGGGAGCTGGGGGTGTTGAGGCTGGAGAAGAGGAGGCTCAGGGGAGACCTCATCACTCTCTGCAACTCCCTGAAAGGAGGTTGGAGCCAGGGGGGGGGTTGGGCTCTTTTCCCAGGCAACTCTCAGCAAGACAAGAGGGCAGGGTCTCAAGTTGTGCCAGGGGAGGTTTAGGTTGGAGATGAGAAAGAATTTCTTTCTGGAGAGGGTGATCAGGCATTGGAATGGGCTGCCCAGGGAAGTAGTGGATTCTCCGTGTCTGGAGATCTTTCCAAAGAGCCTGGATGTGGCACTGAGTGCCATGGGCTGGGAACTGCAGCAGGAGTGGATCAAGGGTTGGACTTGATGATCTCTGAGGTCCCTTCCAACCCAGCTCATTCTATGATTCTACATGCTGGGGCCAGAGCCCCCCAGACCCATCCTGCTGCCAGGGCTTCTAGGAGACATCTCTTTTCACTCTGCTGTTTTTCTGGGTCACCTACCCCAGTATTTCAGTTCAGCACAGCAGTACTGAGGTCTTTTTTATCTGAGTTTCCACCACTTCCAAAAGCAGCCTTTGTCCAGAACTGTTAATAAAAAGCCACAGGTCTGTGAGGTGCTCAAATAACAGTTGGTTTAACCTGCAAAAAGGGCATCATCAGATTTGGGTCACTATGAAGTGTAAAGAGAAGTGGGAAAACAGCCTTCAGTGGGGCTGTGGAACTCTTCATCTCCTCTGGCAGAAGAGCCAAGTGCAGGCTGCAGCAGCACCCTCACCAAGCACGCTGCTGCTCCTGCCTTGCAGCTGCCTTCAGAACTCCTTCCCAAGAGCTTTCCTTGATTAAGGGCCCCACATCAGGACAATCCAGGTCTGATGATGGGATTGGAGCCAAGGTGGGGGACAAGTTTTGCATCCCCACCAGCACTGCCAGCAGCACGGGGCATGAGATGCAGGGGAGAGGGACAGGGTACCCCCATGGCTGGACCCCAAGAGAGCTCAGAAACCTGACACAGAGATAACTCCTTCCTGATAAAGTCTTGTGAAGGATTTAATAGAAACACTGCATTAGCCTGTCACTCCTGGACTCTCACAAATGCACCTCCATGTTGTACCCAAGTGATCCTGGCTTATTTTAAAGTTGCCTAAGTGTGAGCTTTCATCTCATCAAGAAAACACCCAGGTGTCTTGCCTGAAATGCTGAAATCTGGGGGGAAATAGGAAAAAAACTCTTTACTGGCTGGCAAGGCAGATTCCAAACCTGGATTTCACCTTTCCCCAGAGACTAGCTGCAAAGTCCAGAATGCTCAGAAATACAGAAATTCATTACCTGCATTGCATTATACCTGCACAGGTATTATTATGTTGGTTTACCTTATTCTCTGCTCTTCTAAGACTGTTGTGCTTCTTTAGCATAACAAAAGTATTTTGTAACACAGAACTGAAACTGAGGCAAGAAATTACCTTCTCTGTCCTTTCATTTCTACAAAACTCAGACTGGGTTTCATTAACACAACCATTTTGAGCATAATTTAAAACCACAACAAACTTTAATTTTTATAAACTGATTTTTATCTAGTTTTGGCTTTTTTTTTTTTTCCTGAAGACAGCCTGGTGCTTGTTAGCTGGTAGAGTGATGAGTATATAGTCATTTAGCCTTCCTGTTAAATTTGTTACCTTTTTGCTACCTAAAGAAACCAAAATAGAGAAATTCTCTAAGTGTTGCCAAGCAATTATAACCCAGATTCTCTTAGTCAGAAGCTATATTTGAAATCCCCATTTATTTTACATGCTTTATAATTCTAGGAACTACAGAATGCCATATTTTTACTCTTTTATAATTTTTGTTAAGCTGCCTTTGAGTTGAAATGAGAAGTCAATTGAAATTACAGAAAACCAGCTTTCTTTTTGCTTTTCAACTAAGTGAATCAAACTAAAAGATAAATAATGAATTACAAAGCATATTTTGCATATAAAACTGAACACCTTCTTCAAGGGATGTATGAACAGTAGTTAGGGAGCTGACTCTTTAGAGTTAACATGTGATTTTCCAAATACATTTATGTGCCCTGAGATACACATAAAGTACCTAACAGCATGTTTTAAAGTAGCTAAGAAAGAGTAAATAGCAAAGTACCTGAAATGAGGAGTTAAATTCCCAGCCTCCACAGAGCTATACTTCTTTACTGGGATTTTTCAAAGACTTTTAGGTAACAAGATAGCTTTGAAAACTTGACTCCAAGACTTAGGAGGTGGCAGGGTCCATCCTTCCCTGTGTGTTTTCAATTGTAGACTGGAACAAACTTTCTTGGTTTTGTAATTCTTATCCTTTTGCTCAGTTTTGCATGAAGAAATCCAACTAAAACAAAACAACCCTCCCAAATATTCAATTGAAAACAAAAGTGTCAAAAGCAAAAAGGTTTAGAGCATAGACTTGGAAAAATTATATTTTAAATCAGAAGTTACCCAGTGCTCCTCATTTCTAGAGACTAAAAACCCCAGAGTTTTAATAAATGCATGGAAATATGTATGTAGCAGCTTGAGCTGACTTCCAATGCTTCAGATAACTCTTATCACTTAACAAACATATTTAATGCCTTAAAACGCAGAGAAAGTCCCATTCACAGCTTCCTCCCCAGCAGTTATTTAAAACAATGTCAACTATCCCTTGAAACAGGTTTTTGGAATTTCCAATGAAATAGGCATCCCCCCTACACCAGTACTTATTTTTTTTCTCTCTCTGATTTTTTTTTTCTTTTTTAATAAAACTCATTTAAAACCCCAAAGCATCCAGAAATGTTTATGGAAGGTTTATCCCATGTCAAAGGCAGTTGCAAGACCTCCAGCCTCACACTTCAGTGCTTCCTGAAAGCTGAACAGGAGCCAGCAGTGTGCCCAGGTGGCCAAGAAGGCCAATGGCATCCTGGGCTGGCTCAGGAACAGCGTGGCCAGCAGGTCCAGGGAAGGGATTCTGCCCCTGTGCTCAGCTCTGGTGAGGCCACAGCTTGAGTCCTGTGTCCAGTTCTGGGCCCCTCAGCTCAGGAAGGAGATTGAGGTGCTGGAGCAGGTCCAGAGAAGAGCAAGGAGGCTGTGAAGGGATCCAGCAGAATTCCTGTGAGGAAGGGCTGAGGGAGCTGGGGGTGTTGAGGCTGGAGAAGAGGAGGCTCAGGGGAGACCTCATCACTCTCTCCAACTCCCTGAAAGGAGGTTGGAGCCAGGGGGGGGTTGGGCTCTTTTCCCAGGCAACTCTCAGCAAGACAAGAGGGCAGGGTCTCAAGTTGTGCCAGGGGAGGTTTAGGTTGGAGATGAGAAAGAATTTCTTTCTGGAGAGGGTGATCAGGCATTGGAATGGGCTGCCCAGGGAAGTAGTGGATTCTCCGTGTCTGGAGATCTTTCCAAAGAGCCTGGATGTGGCACTGAGTGCCATGGGCTGGGAACCACGGGGGGAGTGGATCAAGGGTTGGACTTGATGATCTCTGAGGTCCCTTCCAACCCAGCCCATTCTATGATTCTATCATTCCTGCAGCAGCTCAGCCCAGGGTGCCTCGGATTTCTGAGTGGCTTTTCTCCCCCCATTGCTCTAACGAGGCTGGGAGGTATGAAATGCTGATCAGGGGGACGGCTGGGAAAAATGAACATGGGGGTGGGTCTGTGGGAGGCAGCTCCTGGCTTCCCCTCCTCCCTTGGAGCCTTTGTGTCGGGACGTGCGGGGATTTCAGCATAACGGGGCTGGGGACTGCAGAGCATCCCCGGTGTGGAGAGACCCAGCCAAGACAAATCCCAGAAACAATTAAAAGGGAATATGCACCAAAGCAATAAATCCCCAGCCTGGGATTTCACCTGCCCTTTCCACTCCCCAGGTCAGCAGCTGAGAGGTGATACCTCTGCCCTGGCATCAAGCATCTCCTGGGGCACAGCATCCTCCCAGTCCCTGCCCTGCAAACCCAGCAGGCATGGAGAGAATGGCTGGCTTGGAGCCAGATTTGCTGCTTTTTTCCCTAGTTAGACAGGCAGCTGACTGCAAATAGGCATAAAAATATACATATTTGCATAAATCCTGGGGCAGACCAAGCAGAGTTCATCCCTTCCCTGTTTTGAAACATGGTGCCTCCTCCTTTGCTGAGATGGTTACATGCATGCAATGAATAAATAAGTGATAACCTCCTGACATATTCCAATAGGAGCCTCAACTTTCTGTTCTAGAGATAAGATGAACAAAGAGGGAGGAAAGAGGAGGGCTTCTTAGTGCTATTTTCAGCCATTATTAATGAAAATCAAAATGCAAAGCAGAAAGACCCCTGGCTGTTGTGAGCCTGGCTGGAGCAGATGCTGGTGGGCCAAGGTTGCACGCATGGGTTCCCAGTGCTCTGCTGGGAGCACCCTATGGGCCCCAGACACTCCTGCAGCAGACTTAAAATTCAGCAAGGACAAAACAAGGAATCCAGTAACAGATGTCTAAAGAGAGAGAGGAGAAGGGATCTGTTTGGACTTGTGAGAGTAAAAAGAAAATGAAGCATGCAAATTACAATTTCATACTAAAACACCCCTTTTTAAGGTTTAAGCCAAGGAACAGAGAAAAAGAAGAGTTTGCTTCAATTTGCTCCTAAACCTGGAGGGAAGGACAGCACAAGACTTGGCTCACACATCACCAGGCACATTGTGCATCTGCCTGATGCACACCCCACTCTTCACACAACCCAGGCAGGAGGCTCTTCCTCATTTGGGGAAGTCCTGGAGAAGTCAAACCATCCAGTCCAGAGGGAAACAGACTTCTAGCTTCTGGAATTGCTACTGCAATGGTTCCATGGGAGACAACGAAGCTTTTTCCACAACCTGTTGCAAAACCAAACACGTGGCTCAGACTCACTCAGGGCTGGCAGTCCCCAAGCCTCTGCCACCCCATGGGTTTTCCTCTGGGAACACCTGCATAAGCAAGCAATGCCAGAGGATGTGCTTCTTGCTGAAGCCTCCCCTGGGAACCCCTTGGTGGAAGGTGGAGGAGGTGCTGGTGGAAGCAGGGGAACAGCAGTGTCCCTGACCACAGCTGGCAACCTCTCCCTCCTGTTTATTCAGGCTCTGCTTTGCTCAGCCTGAAGATCACATTTATGCATTTTGGCTGTTATCCTTAAAATCCTACTCCTTGGAGTAAATTAACCAGAATATTAAGAGTTTGGATTTTTTCCTTTCTATTCAGAAAAGACTTGAATTCAGCAGAAAAACACCAGTCCCTCTCCATGCTGCCATCATCCCATCTGAGCCATCAGAAAAGACCCAATTGAAGCCCTCCTCTGCCTGTGTATTGCTAGGGACAGCTAAACCCCCTGCATCACTGCTAGATGTGGCACAAAGACATAAAAGACACACTCAGTGCTGGAATGAGTACAAAGCCATTACCAGACATCAGCCTCCCCACTGCCTTCTTCCACATGTGGAGAACCAAGCACAGATCCAGTGCTTTTGATTCGGAACCACCCTGAGCTCCAAAGAATCCCACAGAAACCAGAAATTCCCCTGCTGCTCCCTGATGATGTCATTCCAGGACATGGAGATGGATGTGGTGTGGAGGCTGAAGGGTTAAAAAAAATCTTCCTATTCAGCCACCATCTGATGTGGGCACATTCAAAGTGCTAATTATATCTAACAAAGACCATGCACAAAGCCCTACATGATACTGGAGAAGATTTCAGTAGTGCCAGTACAGCTTATTAGGAACACTGGTTTTGTTGGGTTTTTTTTTTTTTTTGTGGGTTCAAATGGAGGACAAATATTCAAAACCTGTACAGATATTTGTCTGCAGTATCTGAAAGCCCAGTAAAATTCTGAACTAAGAGAAATTTTCAGAAAGATACTGTGTGTTCTGTGCTGTAAACCTATTGCCTTGCTCAAAGGTCCTTCAAGAAAGCTACAGGGAACTTTAACCATGACTTGGTGCCATCTCAGTTGGGAATTTGTGACTTACTCAGTTGGAAACTGAGGTGGCTGTAGCTAAAACTCCAGTTCTTTTGGACTGGGGAGACAGTTTCCAAAGCCCTTGCAAGAACTTAGAGGAAAGGTTTGCATTGCTGAACAGCAGGTTTCCCCCACAGCAAAGGTGTGAAACCTCATCTGCAAGAGGGGAAGGTGGCACAGAGCTGGGATGCAGCTCTTCTTCCCCTCCACTCTTTTCCAGGTTAACAAGGAAAATACAAGTCCAAATGTGGAAAAAGATGTAATACTGGAGTCTGGCATGCCAAAAAAAGGAGAAGTTGCTGAGGTTAATCTGAGGACAGCTGGGATCTGAGCCACAACCCTGCTCCTCCCATGCAGGCAAGTTGAGCATCAGCTGAGCAAGTCTGAAGCACTTGCAGAGGGGCTGTGGGGGCAGGAAGGAGACAGGTGCTGGGAAGGGAAGCAGTTGCTAGCAGGATATATATGTCCAAATTTATGTGCACACATGCATGCATAATGGTAGCAACACAGAGAGCCAGGGCCAAGTCCAACCACAGAGCGAGCGATGGATTACTGCTGTTTTAATTATAGAACTTTGGGCTTTTTGATTTTTCTTTCTTGGACTGCATCTGCATTTTTATGTTTATGGAGCAGAGATACCCAGCAGGCGAATCTCAGAGTACCTGTGTTTCTTCTGCTCATTATGACTTGGCATGGCAGAACCTGGGAGCCCAAGGCAATGTCATGCCCCAACACGCGGGGCTGTGCTGGGTGTCTGAGTAAATCCCTCCAGCAGTGGTGAAAGGCAGGATTAAAACATGAGTTTGTATTTCTGGAGGCTTTTTGCATTGCTACACATGGCAGTGCTATTAATTAGCAAGGTTTCCTATGGAAACAAGGTTTGTACCATCACACTTCTGTGAATCCAATTGCAGCTAAATTCAAAATAGGGGTAGAAACCTCAGGGAATTGGGTCTCTACAAAGGGAAGGAATAAAAAAACTGGTCAAAAGCAGCATTTGGGTAGATATGGGTGGACAAATGCTGCCAAAACACATGGAAGAAGAAGCAGAGTTAAGCCATTAGAGCACTGTCTGGTTCTAATCGACAGGTCCAGCAGCATGAAGCAACCCTGCAGATGGTATCAGGCTGCAGGTCATACTGCAGGCAGAAAATCAGAAGTCAGAAACTCATAGCTTTAGCTTTGGTCATGGTCATGCTGGGCCCACTGTGCACCTCAAGGATGTGAATTAGTGAAGGATGAAAGAACTTTTGAAGAAACGAAGCAAGTTAGCCAATTCCAGAAATTTCACTATAGAATCATGGAAGCTTAGCAATCATCCAGTGCCACCTCTGCCATGGGCAGGGACACCTCCCACAGCCCAGGGTGCTCCAAGCCCCATCCAACCTTGGACACTGCCAGGGATGGGGCAGCCACAGCTTCTGGGGGAACCTGGGCCAGGGGCTCAGCACCCTCACACCAAAGAATTTCTTCTCCATGTCCAACCTCAATCTCCCCTCTGTCAGTTTAAATCTATCACCCCTCATCCCATCCCTCCAGGCCCTTGTCCCAAGTCCCTCCCCAGCTTTCCTGGAGCCCCTTCAGGCACTGGAAGGTGCTCTAAGGTCTCCCCATTGCAGCCTTCTCTTCTCCAGGCTGAACACTCTTAACTTTCTTAGCCTGGCTCCAGAGCAGAGCTGCTCCAGCACTCAGAGCCCATAAAAATACTTTGTTTGGTCCTTATAAAACAAGTTGCTAAAGTGAATCATTGATCTTGTCACTATTTGCAATCAGGTTCTCAAATAGCATTCAGTGCCAGGCTTGCTGCAATCCCTCACATTGCAAACTCAGTGTTACCAATGCTACCCAGTTATCATGCATTAGGACAGAGCTTGGGCAAGCTTTTGAATCACAGAACAGGTAAGACTGCAAAAAAAGTTCCTATTTGTAGTGCTGACCCACAGCAAGGACCCAGGGATCACCTCAACCAGTATTCAGTCGTGGGGGTTATTCCTTCACTGCAGGAAGGATTTTTTAGATGAGGATGGGCAAGGAAATGATGAGATGGGCATTTTTGAAATGGGCAAGGAAACATTCAAAGCTTATTCTTATTCAAAGCTTATGATTTTAGAGGCACAAATATAAAAAGGTTAACCTCTGTTGCTTTGAAAATAATCAGTTTGTGTTGTAAGGATGCCCAAGACCTTCTCTATGGGTTCTGTATTTTTGATGTAAACACTAGAGCTGGACTTTACAGGGCTCAAAAATTACCCAACACTTATCTGCCCATTCTGAGCATATATGTCATCTTTTTAATTGTCAAAATACCTCCCATCTTGTCTTCCATAGGTGATATTTTCTTTTTAAATGCAATAGAATGTTTCATTTTAGCTTTAGTGTCTCAACTGGTCTACTCTACCCTAGACTCTGCTTCCTGGTGTGCTTTATATGATTACCAGGATTACAAACTCAAGGTCTCCAGAGACTGGAAATCTGAAAAACAGGTTCTTCTAAACTTTGTTGTACATAATAATTTTGCTGCAGCCTTTCTGAGATTATTTTTTCCTTCATGCTCCTCTCAGTGCACTGAGGAGATGCTGCACAGGCAGTGAGCAGAGATTCAACCTCCTGTTCTGTTCTCACTGTTCAGTGTGTGGCCTTGTGCCTTATTTACTATAATTATTTCAACATCTGCTCTGAAGAAAGAAATTTGTTTATTTCCTCAGAGGCTTTTCTATGGCACTCACTGCTGAAGCTTTTGAATGCTTTATAAAATATTAATGGATTTCTGTTCTTTTCCTTCTGTTATCATCCCCCCCCCAACCCCCCCCCCTTTTTTTTTTTTTCCAAGACAGGAAATTCTAGCCTGCATATTAAATTGTGACTTTGTTCATCAGTTTGGGAGGAAGCAGCAGATCTCCCTCCCACACCTGTGCAAACCCACTGCACTGTGTCTGCAAAACACACTCAGGCCAAGGATGATGCATGGGGCTGCTGGGTGCAGCCCTCACCAGCTTGGAGGCAGCAGAAGACTCACCCAACATCAACAGAGGAGGCATTAAATCATTCAGAATCCCATTGAAATTATGGGATTAGATTTGAGTTTTCCAAGCAATACAGAAAGGAGGAGGACACTTTGCCTTCTTTGCCCTCCAGTTCTTGCATTAGATGCCTCCCTCCTACTCCTGGTGTTGCAGAAACTTCATTGCAAACATCCAGCCACTGTTTCCCATCCCTGCCATGAGGATCAGACTCATCACAGCCTTACCCTTTGCAGTAATATCTCCCAGTCTGAAGACTGGTGGCATCTTCAGCCTTTAGCAAGTATTCTTTCCTGCCAAGTCCACTTTCTGATCATTCCTGGTGTTTATCTCCAAGCACTCTCTCTACCTGGTCCACATTTGATTTGTGTCCATTCTGTAATTGCTTCATTAAGATGCCAAAGACACAAAGCCAGGAAAACTGCTCCATTCCCACATGCATCTGCAGCTACACATGCATTCCCATATGCATTCAACATGAATAAAACCCCTAAAATACATCCCCCCTGCCCCTTTTCCCCTACCTGCAAACTTTTCTACCCAGCAACTGTCCTCCACACTGTCTCAGCAAGAAGCACTGGCAGGGGAGATGGTTTAAGCTTCTTTTTTATATATATATATATATTTAAGGACACCAAAAAGTTCATCAGCCCGGGGTAAGTAATTAAATTAAAAAGAAACAACTAAAAAAAAACCCAAAACACCACATTTATCCAACACACTTTCAACTGTCCTTTATTCAAGCAGGAGACTCTGCTGCCCTTGCTGTTTATTACTAATGGAAACAAACAGCTGACCCATTCAATACTGGTAGATGGAGCAAAAAAATTAGGTGTGCTGCTGAATAATGCTTCCTCTGGTTGCTATATTAAATATAGCATAGCCAACTAACTGCTCAGTACTTTTCCTGAGTTTGGGCTCCTAATCTTCTTCCCCCTCAGCAGCTTTGCTCATGGGTCCTTTTAGCCCCATGAGGCCTGGCTGCACCCATCTCAAAGCAGGTCAACAAATAACTGGAAATTGGAATATTGCTCATCTAAAGAAGCAAGAGTAAAGGCCATTCTGACAAGGCATTCCAAGCACTTTTACTCTACAATAGCTAGTTTTAAAAAAAAACCCAAACCCATACCCCAAGAGAAAACACTACTCTTGCTCTAGAAAATATCTCAAATAGGTTTTCAATACCCACATGCCTGCTCTGAACTTTATTTTACTCTTTGCCTCAGCAGGGCTTGGACTGTGGCTTAAAGTGACCAAATTGCTGCAGTTTTGAATCTTCAAGCACAAATTCCTCTGCTCAGTCACTGCTTTACTTGTGACATGCCCAAGCCACCTACTAAGGGTTGTATTAAGTTTGATTGATGCCAAGTGATCAGCCTGACCACAAACAAGCCAGCTCAGTCACACTTCCCAGCTCATTCCTGACTTCCCATTGTATTTAGGAGAGCCAAACCTCTCCTGTCACCTCTGAGCAAGGAAGGCTGAACAGAAATCTGATGTGTGGTTGTACTTGGAAATGACATTTGAGTAACAGCAGAAGTGTGATTATTTTCTTAAGTCTTGAAACACTGGGTAAGATAATGTCTGTCTGCAAGGAAAAGGTTCAGTTGTTCTCTCTTCCAGCCTTGAAGGCTCAAAGAGAGGTAAATATAAACCAACTAAGGAACACCAGCAGCTCCATGTTCTGCAGCTGGTGGGGGTAACAATACTGGTGATGATTCAGGACATGAGACAGACCCAACTCTCTGCATCAAGCCTTAGCTCTTGAGGAGAAGGGAGGAAAAAGGAAAGTTGAAATCTGTTTAAAGCAGTGAAATTAGCAGGCTTTAGACATCAGCATTTTTGCTTGGTTTTAGTGCAAATCTGGTAGTTGTGAATATCTCAAGAAGTTGCTGGCATCTGGGAATTTCAGGCTAAGATGAAGCTGCTTCCTGCCCCAGGACCATCATCAGTGTCTGCAAACCCTGAGCTCCTGCTGCTTCCAGAGCCCATGGCAAGGAGCAAAGGCACAGACAGGGTCATTCACTTGGGTGTCACCAGCACAGCCCCCACCTGTCCCTTAAAAGCTCCATGAAACTCACTGGAGCTCTTTACAGGAAAAAGCAACCATGCACAAACTAGGAACAAAAATTATGTCTTCTCCCACGAGGCACTGAGCTGATGGGATTACCCAAGGGTCTGGAGAAGGGTCAAGGAGAGCAGAGGAAACTGGCAGAGGAGATGGCGGTGGGGATGACGCTCTGGGACTACCAAGGCCAAGCAGTCAGCAAATGCAAAGCTTCCAAAAGTGTTTGGTTCATTTTTCTCATAGCTTCAGAGCCCTGAGGGTAACCTCAGCCAGGTCAGTGAGCTCTCCCCCTCAAGGACCCAGAACAAACCTGGCACTGCTTTTTGCAAGCTGATATTCCCCCCAATCACACACTTGCAGGAGTTGAGAACGTCAGAATAAGCTGCACAAATCACAAAGCAAGAGCTGAACTGGGGCATGAGCCAGCAGCAGGAGGACCAACACCCTCTTTGGTCTTGATGCTCTTTAAGGTCCCTTCCACCCCAAACCATTCTAGGAACCCCAAGCAAGAGGAGGCAGAAGGCACAGGGCAGACCAGGCTCCAAGGAGCTTTGGCCATCAGCAAATCTACACCATGCCCTGGACTCCAGCACAGACCTCAGCCCATAAACACCTTTCAAAGCATTTCACAAACTTAACACCACCAGGGCCAGCACAGGAGGGAAAGCAGAGGGATCACACACACCTTCCAGGTCCCGAGCAGCTGATCTGCACCATCTCACTCCTCTCCAAGGCAGGCAAAGCCAGGTCAGGTGTTTCTGCTGCCCTAATATAGGCTTGTGCCCTCAGAAATAATGAGAAACACACTTGCATCTGATTCAGAAAGAGATTTAAAGAGAGGTTTTTTTTCCACTCTGCACAGATTTTTTAGGGTCAAGTAATTCTCTTGGTTAGCAGGTGGAGGCATGCATTAAATCATTCACTGTAAGCTAAGCTGTCAGCGTTGATCCCAACAGGCACTGAAAATGTGAAATGCAGTTTTTTATCCATTTTAAATGTATTGCCTTTCATATAAAAAACAACAACAACAAAAAAAAGTCTTCCAAATCTTCTATCACTAGAGCAGACAGAGAAAAAGCCAATTATGGGATGGCACACTGCAAAGTTAAAAAGGTAATTTTCTTAGCATCCAATTTTCTGCACCCTGCAACTATCTTTAAATGTAGATGGCTGTACAAAGCCCAACAGTGCCTACATATTAGCCAAAGGAAAGACTTGAAATGGGCAAAGTAAATAGTAATGATTGCCAAACTCTTCAGATTTTTGCAGTTTACTAAACAGATGCACCAGGTGATTCAATTGAATGGCTACGAAATGGATAATAGCTTAATGCAGTTTCATATTTAGCATGGTGGGGTAACCATAATGCTACAGTTTATACTAATAGATATTCTAATCAGGGCAGGTTCCAAAGGGGTGCTGAAAATTCAGCCACTTCCCTTTCTTACCAGTGCTGTTTATTAGTGATGCTGGATTGCAGCTCAAGCAGCAGGAAGATTGTTCTCTTGATTCAAACAGCAACTAATAGTACAGCAAGAGAAAAAAAAAAATCACTCAGGATGTTCTCAACACATTCACTGCTTTCTACAAAGTCGCCAAGAAAAACCTCCTGTTAATAAAGCACAGTTTCTTTCTGATTATAAGACTTCTTTCTGATTATAAGTCTTGAGGGGACTTCCCTGGGCTGTGAGGTTCAGCACTTTGCTGTTCTGGGTAGCTAAAACTTCAGCCCTGGGTTTCTCCCTTCCCTTGCTCCTGTTTGAGAATCACTCTAAAACCTCACTGATGATGTTTAGAAAAAAAACATTAAATAAAAAAAAAATAAAAGAAGAAAACAAGTTGAAGTCCCAGCAAAAACAAATGGCCATAGTTACAGCTTGCCAGAAGCACAAGAAAAACTGAAAATCTTCACTCATGACCTGGGACTGCCAATGATTAACATCACCCAGGAGCAAAGAGCTTGGAAATAACTGAGTGCTGCATTCACCAAAAGCAGGCAAATCCTACTGGTTCTGCTAAGAACCAGGTTTTCTTACACTGTGTTATCTCCAGAGCTCAGTCTCCAGGTGACCAACTCACACAATATCACTGAAAGCTTTGGGAAACCACATCTCGTGCCTTTCTCAAAGCCCTGTCCTTTGGAATAGCCTATAAAAAATTAGTCAGTTAGTTAGTTAGTTTTAGTGAGAAAAGGCTTAGCCTTTATTAGTTTCCAAATTCCCCATCCCCACAGGACCAGTGTTTGCATTTCTGCCCTTGTTACAGTGGGACAAGACACAGTTGTGAGAAAAGACCATTGGTGGTGACCCCCAAAAGATGAACATTAAAAATTCAAAAATACTTTTTTTTTTTTTTCCAATTTTTAATATTTCCATGTTTTCTCTAAATCAGGCTCATAGTCTACTGGCTCAGTTCTTTTTAAAATGTTCTGGCTTCTGTAATGCACAGAGAGACCAGGACAGAGGCACAGGGGTTTTGGTGCAGGGTAGGTCCCCACCATCCATAACTTGGGGGTGCTGAGGTCTCTTCCCTCCTTCAGAGCCCAGATGGTACCAGAACATAAAGCACTGGCTCCTGTCCCAGACCTGCAGCCTGTAAGTCAGAGGGGATTTATAGGCAGGCAGAGAAATGCTTATTTGGTGTAGGGACTTCAGCAAATATCCTATGAGGAGAGGCTGAGGGAGCTGGGGGTGTTGAGGCTGGAGAAGAGGAGGCTCAGGGAAGACCTCATCACTCTCTCCAACTCCCTGAAAGGAGGTTGGAGCCAGGGGGGGGTTGGGCTCTTTTCCCAGGCAACTCTCAGCAAGACAAGAGGGCAGGGTCTCAAGTTGTGCCAGGGGAGGTTTAGGTTGGAGATGAGAAAGAATTTTTTTCTGGAGAGGGTGATCAGGCATTGGAATGGGCTGCCCAGGGAAGTAGTGGATTCTCCGTGTCTGGAG
Organism: Calypte anna; assembly: GCF_003957555.1. NCBI lineage: Eukaryota > Metazoa > Chordata > Aves > Apodiformes > Trochilidae > Calypte > Calypte anna. The sequence goes on from NC_044268.1 coordinate 478,126, forward strand.
ATCTTTCCAAAGAGCCTGGATGTGGCACTGAGTGCCATGGGCTGGGAACTGCAGCAGGAGTGGATCAAGGGTTGGACTTGATGAGCTCTGAGGTCCCTTCCAACCCAGCCAATTCTAGGATTCTATGATTCTATGATTCTGAAGTTCCTTCCACAGCCAGGGACCCTGCAAGGGGTTAATTGGCAGTAGCAGAGGAAGTCTATTTGGTACTTGACTCCCCAATATGACTTCATTGCCATTTATAGACCATTGAGCACTTCAGCCCCTGGTTTTATTCCCTTTTCTCCCTTAGTTTTTTTTCCTCTCCTTATTCTAAGAAGGTTTTGGTTTTCCTGGCACCCGTTTTATTACCCTATCACCTTCTACCCTTTCACTGAATTATGTTTATTTAAAACCCAACCACCACATGACTCTAAGGGTTCCTGCTTAACATAATGAAATTGTTCAAGATGTTTACTCAACAAAAAATAGATAGTGAACTCACTGAGTTCACTGCACGTAGCCACAAGGCAAAACCTTTTTGTGCTCCAGTCCTGTGGCTCCAGGACCCATTGGGTGGATATGGGTCTGGAGCAGGGGTGGGATCTGTGCTGAAATGATGCTCCAAAAGCCAGGTGAGCTCACCTGCACCAAGCACCATCAGTTCCCCAGCTGAAGAACAGGCTGAAAGCAAGGCAGCAGGTGAAGGATGAGCCATTCCTCTTACTAAGAGATTTCAGGTAATTAAATCTCCATAAAAGATGGCCTGAAGTGACTGTGTGACTAGGGGACACCTACACTGAGCATGTCTCTGCAGGACAGCTTGCTCGTCCTGTTCTCCTCTTTAAGAGGCAGGACAATTTTTTGGCCCTTTTACAAAGCCAAGCCAAAAGAAAAAGAAAACCTAAGAAGCCAACCAGGGACACCAGCATCCTACCAGCAGATCCACAATTTCTTGCAACATATCATTTTCTTGTCTGATTTGTCAGAGAGTTTCCTCTTCAATGCAGAAACATCAAACTTAACAGTCTGGCTTTTCCCTTCCTTCCCCAAAGGAGCAGAGGCTCCTGGCAGCCTCTGAGAGAGAAATGTCCACTGGCCCTGACCTTGGTGGGCATCACTCTGCTTTCCTCCACAAAAAATTCTTTATAACACCAGGAACCATCAGCTTCATCCACTTAAAGATGATGGAAGGGAAAAAAAAAAAAAAAAACAAACCAGAAAAAACGTCATGGAATCACAAACTCATCATGGTTGGGAAGGACTTTGAAGATCATTACGTGCAAGCATCAGTGCTACACTACTGTGAGCATTCAGTCATCTCCTGAATGTGGGCCTGGAGGTTTTCCCAAAGCTTAGCAAGAGCCAGAATGGGACTCAAGGATTCCCTCAAAACATGGCATGGCTTCTCATTCTCACTTTAAAGTGGACACCAAAACCTAAAACATTTGAATGGCTCAGCCAATAGAAAGCCAACAGCACCATTCACAGAGCAGGATCAAAGCTTGCATTGAAGTTGAGTGAAGGAAATGGATGTAAAGAGTTTTACAGTGCTCAGGTTTTCTCATCTCAAGAACCACAGTGAATATTTAAGGAATTCTTTTTCCTTGCCTAATTTTTCTTTGGAGAACAGAGCAGAGAGTATCCCAGGAACTGGAGCCAGGGAAGGCTATGTTATCAAGGAGGACAGGAGGTATATTTTAAAATCACCAGTCCTTTAGGATGAGGATTAGCCACTCTCCCTTAAAACACACTCCCAGCATTGTCCCAACAACACACGATCAGATGCCAGGGAATCTGCAAACAGCTTAAGTGTGTTTGATGGATGCTGTTGCCATGGCTATTAGCTGTCTTGATAGATTCCAATTCCAAATTTTTCCTCAAGGCTGAAGAGAGATTTTATAATTTTGCTATAAATATGCATTTTTTTCACACATAAACACCGCCCTCTGCTGCGTGCAGAGATGGATGCTGATGAGCAGATTTATGAGCGTTGCCCCTGGCAACGCAGTTGTTGAGAGTGATAAAAATTCTTCCAGCTCTCTTTGGTTTAGAAAACGCCAGTGCATCAAAATGCAAATGATTCAGCTTCCTGCAAAGGTCATTTGAGGTAAGGGATATGTTGAATTTCTGTATCTCTGGAAAGAAAGTGGTGAAAACTGAACTACAGCACATTTCCATACCTGGGGCATACATTGTGCTGTCTCCTCACTGGTGTCTAGGAGCACAAGAGGAAGGCTGCTGCCCACTCCTATAACATTTGCAGCTCATTTTATTCAAGAGGTCAAATTCACATTAAAACAGTATTTTTTATTCCTCTGTAATGCACCACCTTCTTGCACAGTGAATCCCACTCTGCACATTCACTCTTTTCCCTGGAGGTCCACGCTGTTTCTGCTCAGGGCAAGACTTCTTAAAAGAAAACAAAATTGCTCCAACCTGGCAGAGAAGAAACAAAGCTGATCTTATTATTTTTATTTGCATTTACATCTTGACACTCCCTCCTTCAGGCCAGAGCTGCTCAGTCTTGGCCAGAACAGTTCAGGAGCAGCTGCAAAACTTCAGCTTGCCCACAGCAAAAATCCTTATTTCATCTCTGCAGGCTGGGGCTCCCAACAACAAATACCCCAGGTTAAACCAAAAGGAAGCTTTTTTTTGTTAGGAACAGCCCTGCCAAAAGATGATTAATGGAAGAGAAGCAGTAGCTGACAGCTTGCAGCTCTCTGGGTGGATCTGGAGTTCCTTGGGTGGCCAGGATGGCTCAGCCCAAGGCCCTGTAGACTTGTGAAGTCATGAAAGTGGTCTTTTACATTTTCTTGAGAGAAGTTATTGATTTTTGCTGGTCTGGTTGGTCTCAAAATAGATTTAGAGGAAAGCACCTGAGCTGTGCTAACACTAGGAACTGAGTGGTTTATAATTTTCACAGATGAGAAAAAGCAAGACTGGTGTCATGATCCCTTGTTGGGAAAAACCCAACGTGGTATCAGCTCTGTGGAGTCCCACCCAAGAGATGCAGCAGCTGCAAAAGGGAGAGACAGGATCTGCAGGGATGGGCCAGTGAGGCAAGAGTATGACCAAAGAGGAAGCTAAAGAATACTCTAATTAACTTGGAAAAATCAGTTAAACTTCCTCCATCTCCTGTCTCATGCCAGGCTAGGCATGGAAGAGAAAACAAATGAAACAGCAGCAGCCCTTTCATGCTGAGGATTCACAAGTCTGAGTCACCTTGCAGCAGGAACAAACCTTCACTTCTGGGTGCTATGGGGACATGCTGAGCCACATGTGTTTATTTTTTAGAGATTACATCTTTCACAATCATTAAAGGGTGCCCGTTCCTACCCGGTGATGACTGTTGAGCTTAAGTCTTTTGTCCTGATTTGGGCCAGGATAAAGGTGATTTTCTGTCTTGTACTTTTGCTTTTAGCTAAGTCTCTTGTAAGTAGTTGCACTTGCTGAAATTAACAGCAAGTTTCTCAGACCAAAGGTGACCAAATTCCAGTGTCTACTCTGTCCCAGTCTTAGCTGGGAGTTCATCTCCTGGGCTCCACTTCTCAGACTAACAGGGTGAGCACATGCTATGGTACAAATCTCAGGAGAAGAAAGCTCTCCTACACCCTTTTCCTCCCCACTTCTGCAACTCCTTCCCAGAAACCCCTTTCTAACATAAACACCGGAGCCAAAGAGGACAGAAACAAGGAGGGCAAACACTGCAGCTCAGCTGGGAGCAGAGGCAGAGACACAAGGATCAACACTCCAGGATGGGCCCATCTGATTTAATCAGTCAGAATCCCAGCCCCAAACAGGAGAGGAAACCCTGTGCTCACACCCCATCAAAATGCTTTCTGATCACAGTAGAGGTAGACACAGCACATGGAGCTCCCAAAGATCAGGTTTTAACACTTCCATTCCAGTGCCCCTGGAAGAGGAGTTTAGAAGAGCAGTAGGCAATAAATGCAAAAAAAAAGTGTTACTGAAACACAAAGGTCTTAAGACAGTCACAAGTGAAAAAATGAGAAGTGAAAAGCTTGATTACAGTGTTTCATACCCAAATTACTCCCCTTTTTCACATGCAATGCTTGCACTTGCAGTGATGCCCAGTTTTGGTTATCTGGTCAGAGTACTACAATATTTAAAAATAATTTAAAAATGTAAAAGACAGCAATTGGTAAAACACAACAGATTATAAGAAGTTAAAGTATTTAACACTCCATCTACTCTCAAGTGGTTCTGGGGGCTTTTTTTGGTTGTTTGTGTTTTGTTTGGGGTTGGTTTTTTTTTTTTTTTTATAGAGAAGCTGACTCTACTAAAGTTGAAATTTGAATCAACTTGTTGAAGAGTCAAGTGAATGTTTTGTTCCTCTTGGCCCTGGCTCACGAAAAGTATCTTCACCACAGTCTAAATATATGGTTTTCATTTTTTTCCCTATTTTGCAGAAGAGAAGGGTTTCTTTTATTTGACAAAGCAAACATCATTTGAAAACTGTCTCTGCTGCACCTCCTCCTGCCCTGCAGTTGACTTGTTTCTTAAGGCTTTGCTAGGGGAGAAACACCATTTTTTAAAGAAAACAAACAAAAAAACATATGACTGTAAGAAAACGTTCCACTCAGCACCCAAAACTCCACAGCAAGAAAAATTACCACCACAAACCTTCCTGAACACCCCCACAACAGGGAAACCAACTTTCCAGCAGCCTCCTTCGACACTAACCCTGGGAGCCCGCGCCCTGGTCGGGTGTCCTCTGCTCCCCCTCCCTCTGCCCTGGATGTTCCTGAGCAGAGCATCCTTGGAGCTGCTTTCCAAGGTATCTCAGCCCGTTGAGAGATGGACCTGAGAGTCCTTGAAAGGAGGGGGAACAATGAGAACTTTGTCTCCTTGGTGAAGTGATGTGAAATGCCCTGGGACCCTTCAATCCCACAAGAAAATACCAATGCCTGGAGTAGAGAGAGCTGAGGACAAGCAGGGTGAGAGCAATGCTGTGCCATGGGTGGGAGAGCACCTAAAGCACCCCAAGACCTTCTTCATCACAAACCTGAGTCTCCTGGGACATTCAGCAGCTCCACTGCAACCCCCAGGGCTTGAAGGAGTCCCCCAGGGCAGAAGGTCACCCTGGGAGCCTCCTCAGCATCAGGGTCACAGTCATGTGTGCAAAAGCTTCTTGGCACTCTTTGGCCTTTGAAGCTCAGGGTTAGGTGAAGGGGAAGGGGATAGGGCAGGAGCATAGCAGCAAAGTCCTCTTCATCCATCCAGCAAGTTCTCCTCACCCATCCAACAAAATCCTCCTCACCTGTTCAGCATAGTTCTCCTCACCCACCCAGCAGCAGGTGGGAAGCCATAGGGGATGGGTAGCAGCACCTCCCTGTGCCACAGTCCCTTTCCAGGGAACAGCCAGGAACCTAAGCTGTTTTTCCTCCTCGGGACCCAGGCTTGGGAAGAAAAGTCTCTGTAGGGTGTTAGAGTCTGGGTGAGAACACCCCCTGTGGGTGAGGACACATCCCAAAGCACCCAGCAATCCCAGGAAGGGCCCTGGAGCACCTGGAGAGGCCCCAGCACCCCACACTGCTCACCCAGAGCTCTGGGTGACACAAAAAGGGCCCCTCGGCCACCCAGTGCAGGGGGAGGTGGAGCTGCTGTCCCCCAACCCAAGCATGGGGCTGTGGGTCCTGATCTGCTCAGGGATGAGGTTGTGTTTGATCTTGGGCAAAGCCATGGGAATAAGTCATCCCATAAACCACAGAGGACCACGTAGAGAACCAGAGCCCTGAGATTTCTTCCCTTTTTTTATATGATTTTTATTCTTTTTTTAACTTAGCCACTTACTGCATCTTCTCCCAGTTCTGCCACTTTTCTCCAGGGTGTTCCAGTGTCCAATACTCCCCCAGTCACTGTTATCTGAATACAAATCAGGTGAAAAATACCCAAACAATAAACATAGACACATGGCACTAATCTATTTTTCTTGACCTGATGAAGCTCCAGATGGAAATTTGCAATATCTCTGGGAAAATGTCTCTAAAACAAAGTAACTTTTTAGTACAATTTACCCCCCCAGAGTAATGATTTCAATGCACTCTTCCTTACTGTGGTTAAATCCTGATTGTATTTTACCCTCTCGTGCACACTCAGATTATCTTTTCACTTAACATTAATCTTTAACAGGAATTTCTATAGAAACAATCTCAATGAATTTAAATGTTTTGTCTGGTAGAGGGGGTAAAAAATTATTCTCTGCACAAGTGTCTCTTGTTTAACATGTAGCTTTTCAGTGAGAATAAGCAGCCTAGCTGGGGGAATACAGAGATGGAGCATATTTTGGCTGGAATTTTATCTTCAGCTCCCTGTTTAAATTGGCACAAAAACATCTTGAATTTTGAACAAGCTTTTAGAAAAGCAAACCAACAATCCTGATAGCTGCCTGAGCCGCAAGCACAGTAAGAGTTCCAAATTCTTGTGGTCTGAAACCCTTTCAAAGATGAAATTATCCCACACTGTCTGATGATGTTAGGCTGCCCTAGGAATCTGTGGTGGTGCTACAGCAGAGACAGAAACTCCTCCTGAGCAGAGCAGCAGAATATTCCCTGTTGATTTTCAAGGGATGGTTGCAGCAATAAGTCAGTGACCTTCAACCAGCTGTGAAAATGTAAAATACACTGAAGATGCTTTCACAGCAAATACCCTTGGGTTAAGGGGCTGGGCAGCTCTGTTAGGACATCACTTCTAGCAACTGCTCAAAGAAATTGCTGCTGCAAAAATCTTTCAGTAATAATGATGAAAAACAAAGAATGGCTTGATAGAGACTCTGGGAGAGCAGCAGGGATGGGAGTCACCAGGGCAGGGTTGCTTCATCCTTCTACTTGACACAGGGGCTGAAATATGGTTGTGTTGTGTGCTGCAATGGGATTTCATGAGGTTGTGTCTGTTTTCTTTGGGGAAACACAGGTCTGGTGTGCTCCTCCATGGGCTGTGCCAGGGTGTTCAGAAATCACCTTTTGCTGTGTTTATGGGACCCAGGTGATGTTGCAAAGGTTTCTTGAAGCTTTGTCAGGGCTAGCAGCTATTCCACAGCAAACAGGGCAAATAATCAAAAGCATTTAGTGAATGCAAATCTTTACCTGCTGTAACATAGCCTGAAATACTAATGAACCCTTCAGCAAGATGTTCTCCTTGCCCTGGCAGATGTTGAGCAAATCACAGTGATGTTGTGCAACTTGGGGCTGCACCCAGTGGATGTGCCCAGCAGTCCCCAGAACATTCCTGCTCTCCTGGCCACACATCTGCCAGAGCAGGAGCTCTGCAAGGGCTTTGACCTGGGTTGGCCCAATGGATTTGGTGGCTGGGTGGAGTGAGGATAACCCTGTGTTGAAAGAGGGTAATGTGGAGAGCACAAGTTTTGTTCTCCTGAGAGCACCAAACTCTGATTGCAAGATTAAATCTAGTGAGATCCTTTGGGACAAGAGCTGTGGATGCAAGGAAAGCTGGCAAATTCAAAGCTGGTGTGAATGGGCTCCAAGAAAGCTGGAGAAGGACTGTTCATAAGGACATGTATCAATACGACAAGGGGTGATGGTTTAAATTGTCAGAGGGAGATTGAGGTTGGACATTGGGAAGAAATTCTTTGGTGTCAGGGTGCTGAGCCCCTGGCCCAGGCTGCCCAGAGAAGCTGTGGCTGCCCCATCCCTGGCAGTGTTGAAGGTTGGACCTTCCAGGTTGGTCCACCAGACAGCAAACCTCATGGTCTTTATTCCCTTTGGGAGATACAAGAGATGACAGAGGTGCCTGGGATCCAGGATGGAGCTTCCCCAGGATGGGTCATGTGAGGCTGTATCTGGACCACATGGGCAGCTCTGTCCATATGAAGTCCTCTCCATGGAGGTACCAGCTGGTGCAACACTCCCAAGGCCCAGAAGCTCCTGTGTCCCATGGGTGCCTGCAGGTAGCTCTGAACTTTCTCCAGCTGGGAGATGGCTACACACAATCCAGATGTTAAGAAAGGTCAATATTGTTACATTGAACTCTTGCAAGTCATTGCTGTTGGACAATCACTAGGTGGAGGGGAAGTCAGTGGAACCAGTATTTCACCTGCAGTCTTTTCCCTTGCCTTTTTACACTCCAGCAGTCATTTGCTGTTGTTAATTACATGCTGGAGCATATGGGCAGAGTCGCTGGAATGGAGGACAACATCATTTCCCAAGGGAAATGCCATGTTTATGCTGGCATCACTGAAAGGAAGCCTTTTCCAACTGTGCAGAATGAACATAGGTTGGGGTGTTTTTATGTACCAGACAACTTCCCCCACTCCCCTGGAATCAGTAGGGATGAGCCAGCCCAACACAATCATCAACTTGAGCATCTTGTAGCTCATCCTTGCCCTGCAGAGAGCTCACTTACCCTCTGCTACACCTCATTTCTGGGGACTGGCTCTAATCCTTCCCCTGCTGCTGAAATCAGCAATAATCACCCCTCAGTCACTGCTGACCTGAGGATGGAATGAAGATAGGAACTGAGCAATGTGTCTGCTAATGCCCTGGCTGGGCTTTGGGAGGACTCATCACCCCACACCTGATATGGAGTCTTGGAGTGTCCAGTATGGTGAGGATGTGCCCAGCTTCCTCCCTGCTGGATCTCTCTAAGATGTTCTCAAGATCTCTCTAACATTCATTTGTTTTACCTCCTCCCACCTAGTGCATTATAGTAGAATCCCAGACTGGTTTGGGTATGAAGGGACCTTAAAGCTCATCCAGTGCCACTCCTGTCGTGGGCAGGGACACCTCCCACCAGCCCAGGTTGCTCCAAGCCCCATCCAACCTTGGCCTTTCTTTCATAAGAATATTTTTGGTGGGTTTGTATCATGTGTAGTATGCAACTGCAGTTTGAGATTTTAGGCTGAAGCATTGCATGGGAGCAAACATAGAGCCTGGTAAGAGTTGTACTCCTGTTTAGTAATCCTGCTGCACAAATACACAGCCACAGAGGGTATTAAATGTATCTTTTGTTATGCATTTACCTTTTGGGAAAAAGAGACCGAGCCAAAAATGTTGTGGCATTATTTTATGATGTGAGGTTTTGCATTAATTTCACTTGCACATGTAGGAACAACACAAGGAGCTTTGCTCCTAAAACATCACCATCAAACTCAGGGTGCCTGAATTATCTATTTAACAAGTACTTTAACCTACAACAGATCATATATGATTGGAAATGATGTCAACAGATTCATTCATCTATTTGCTTCTATTCTACAGTAGTAAAAAGAAGTCAGAGGCAGCTCAAAAAGAAGAAATCTCTTTCTGATCTCAGGGATGTTCTGCTTGCCTCCGTGTGAAAGATTCCTAAAAAACTGATTTAATGCAATTTCTCTGCCAGCTTTTGAGCCCCTTGAACCCCCCAGCCTCACTTCCCTTCATTCAACCCTTAAAAATGATACCAGGGACCATTCAGGCTGAAGTGGCACCTTAAACTTCAAGGACACCCACAGACTGGAAAAATCAGATGGGTCACTGATGGAAATCATTTAGGGTCAATTAGGAGGCCAGCTCCAAACACTGCTGCAATGTCACCCAGGGTGCAAAGCAAAGTTTTGCTGCTGAATTCGGGTGGCACAGCCCAGCCTTGCTGCACCAGGATGAAAGGACCCTTAATGTCTCTGCTAATGGGTTTCAGGATGATGAGTGGCTTGTACTTGCTCTTCAAGCAGGAAGACATCTATAATTGTGAGACTTACTCATTTTGTTTAAAGTGCTAAGGCTGACATCCTGGAGCTGTGGTCTCTTAAAAGCTCTTACTTAATTGTTTTAAAGCAGGCTTAAGAGCACTTTAAGAGGTCTCTATTTATAAGTTTTAAAAAAAAATAGCCCTGTAGCATCTTAAATCTTCCAGAAGAATTTCCATTCATTTGGGTATTTACCAAAGACCAGGTTATTTTACCCCCTGGATGAAAACACACACACAGTTGAGAGACTGCTCCCTACAGTAACCAGTGGAAGTAAATCTGACTTCTGATTTCAAACATATGAATCAGCTCCTTTGTTTCTGTGATTCCATACTGTGAAGAGAACGAGGTGTTTGTTGTTAAGCAAAGAAGCAGGAGGGCTATAACTTAGATATTAAATAAGTTACATGACATTTCTTTAATTTCTCTTTTCTTTTGAAAACTGCCATATTTTTTCAGGCTCTGGAAACCAAAGTGGAGCTTTATCTGGCTTTGGTTGACTTAAATATTTTACCATTTCCTACATTTCCATCCTGATGAATCTACCTCAGTATCTCCAGAGGCAGCTTTTGAGGCACCAAGAAACTTAGGGTCATCATTGTGGGGTAGGACAGTGCTCTACCTTGGTCTCTGTCTTCCTGCTGCTCATCATCAAGGTTCTTCCCAGATCTCAGCCCTTCACATCCTCGGTCTTTATTCTGCTCAGAAAATGTGGCACCTGCTTGGAAGGGGACAGAAGAAAGCTTCACATGATGCCCACCTCCCCTGGCAGTTCCCTGGATCATTGACCTCTTAGCACATCTCTGCCTGAAAAAATTAACATCCCACCAACAGGAAAAAAAAAAAATGCATAAAGCCTCTAACAGAGAAGGCCAGGGCAATTTACCAAACCTGCAAATCTTTCTTGTGTTTGAACAGGGCTGTTTTGTCCATCCAAGGTGTCTGTTGGATGCATATTTTTTGCTGTTGCTCTTGGGGATCCCCTGCAGCTTCATGGGAGCTTTGTGTAGTCCAAGCTGTGTGCCATTCCTTGCTCACCCACCAGCCCAGATCAGGGATACAAAACCAAAATGATTTGCAAATAAGCTTCTATGACCTTAAAAAACGTGCATACCCAAAATATGTTAAGGGATCAAGGGGAGGATCCAAGCCCCAAATCTTTGGGAGGTGATTGCTCAAACAAGGAGCAAAGAGGACTCTTTCTGTTAGGAAGGAGGCAGAGAAAATGATTTGTAGAAGCTACACATTTGCAAAGAGAGCTCTAAAAGCATTATTGAAAAATATCTTCATTCCCCAAAGCCTCACTATTATTTTAAAGTGTAAATAAAAAGAGCCATATTTTCTTACAGTGGAAGGCTCTAAAACTATGGTTGGGAAGAGTGAAATCCTATTCTGCAGCTCTCAAATTGTGATTTATGGGTATCTTTCACACCTCGAAGAAGTTCTGTGACATAAAATGTGAAACTAGGTGTTTGGTTTGCATTTGAAAGGTTTCACTAAGACCAAAACCAAGCTTCTTCAGCCCAGTAACAGCTGTGACATGTCAAACCTAATAGAAACACCCCCACAGGATGCCTTAGGAGGACACAGAGACATTAAAAGCATCCTGCTGATTTGCAAGACCAACTTCTTTCTCCCAGAAACATCATTCCAAGGCTCTGGATCAGCAGACGATTTCAGCCTTTCAGTGCTTACAACTATCCATCTGCAGCAAAAAACTCCTAAACCTGTGCTAATGTCTCACTGAAGTTGACAGCCCTTAAACCTTCTCATAAAATTAAGCACTTGGTGGTGTGGAGATGAGCTGTAGGATCAGTGTCCCCATCCACTACCCTTAATTAAGAGCTTCCTCTTGGTTTTAATATGGTGCTGCATAAGGCCCTGGCATGCTCTGCTTGGTTTTGATTTCAGGGTCATTTTGTTCTTTAATAGCACTGTGATCTCTTATGCCTCTCTGCAGCACTGCTCTTCCTAGACATGCAATCCATTATACTCCATAAAAATCCTTACTTGTGCCCAGCCTCCTGCTATTTATTAGGGACAGAGCTGGTGGCATCCTCATGGATAAAGTTGTTATAATTTTACCAAAATCATAGAATCATAGAATAGGCTGGGTTGGAAGGGACCTCAGAGATCATCAAGTCCAACCCTTGATCAACCGCCACAGTCACCAGACCATGGCACTGAGTGCCATATCGAGTCACTTTTTAAATGTCTCCAGGGACGAAGAGTCCACCACCTCCCCAGGCAGCCCGTTCCAATGTCTGATCACCCTTTCCGTGAAAAAATTCTTTCTAATATCCAATCTGAACTTCCCCTGGCACAACTTGAGACCCTGCCCTCTTGTCTTGCTGAGAGTTGCCTGGGAAAAGAGCCCAACCCCCCCCTGGCTCCAACCTCCTTTCAGGGAGTTGGAGAGAGTGATGAGGTCTCCCCTGAGCCTCCTCTTCTCCAGCCTCAACACCCCCAGCTCCCTCAGCCTCTTCTCATAGGGTCTGTGTTCGAGTCCCTTCACCAGCTTGGTTGCCCTCCTTTGGACCTGCTCCAGCACCTCAATCTCCTTCTTGAACTGAGGGGCCCAGAACTGGACACAGTACTCAAGGTGTGGCCTTACCAGGGCTGAGTACAGGGGCAGAATCCCTTCCCTGGACCTGCTGGTGACGCTGTTTTTGATACAGGCCAGGATGCCATTGGCCTTCTTGGCCACCTGGGCACACTGCTGGCTCCTGTTCAGCTTCCTGTCAATCCAGACTCCCAGGTCCCTTTCTGCCTGTTCTGCCTGAAATTTCCAATTAGATTTCTGTTAGGAGGTGGGATTCCATTTGTTTTTATTAAAAAACTGTTAATCACACATAGAAATAGTTACCAGGAGGGTGAGGATGACAAAGTGAGCAGTGACCAGCAAATGCTATAGCTGATGGTGCCTCTGCATGATGGGGAATCTGTAGGATGGCACATTTAGTGAAGTCTGTGCTTCACTGGCACAACAGCCTTCTCTGAAAAGCAAAATTGGGATTTTTTTTTTTTTTAATTTAGATTTGACCCTGACTCAACACCGCTCGAAGAACTTTGATACAGGCAAGGGTGCTGAGTGGCAGATTTGGTTAGGAAAACAGAGCAAACACTTTCCTTGTCTTCAGCAGTGAGGCTTTTGCACATTTCTCTATTTGGAAATGCTTTACTTCTTCTTTTCTGGCTGGCTTTCCTGCAGCAGCTCCTGGTTGGAGTTCCTCTTTGTCAGTTGTCCCATTTTTGGCTGCAAGAGCTCCAAGTTTTCAAGCTGAAGATGGGAAAGTTGCACTTTTGTGGTTTGGGGTGTATGAAAGTGAAAACCAGGGGATTTTCACTTTGACCCTGACTCCTGCAACGTTCCAGCACATCTGCCTGATCCCAGCAGAGTTTGTGTCGGATCTGAGCCACCAAATCCTAAGACACCTCCTCTTTTTTCCTTTTATTTTTATTTTTCTGGCTGGTTCTGCTGCCCACGAGATCTTGCAGAATAACAGTTGAAGACAGCAGTGCCTGAGAGCAAAACCAAGGTAATTATACAGTTGGTCAGTAACTTGTAAACTTTATGATCTGGCACTTTTATGACATATTTAGAACCCAAGGAAAATGCCTAACTAGAAAGAAAAACCCAGCAATTCTGCAAGGGGCAGTTGTGGGCACCAGCAAAATAAGAAGTTTCCGAGAAATGCCTTTTCCCTCTTCTCGTTATCCACTAAAGAGAATTACATTTCTGGAGTTGGATTTCTCATCCTCTTACCTGTTCTATTGAAAGAAAAGATAATTTTTTGACAACAGGCTGGAAAACAAAAGCTGATGAAGCTTGGTCCAATAAACCCACTCGCTATTCAACACCTTGCTCTGACCTGTAACCTTCAGGAGCTGCTGGGAGGTGAATTCCTCCTTTCCCAGCTGCCTTGGGCATAATCACCCCATTCTCTCTGGGCAGAGTTGGGACAGAGCTTCTGCTGGCAGTGTGGTTCATTGCACCACAACCTGTGGCACATCCCATGGTTCTGGGTGGATGGAGGGACTTCCACAAGTGGGATTTTTCTGTAAGCCAAGTGGCTGGGACCTCAGTTGATGGTGGTGAAGGTTCTGGTTCTAATATCCACTGCTCATTTTTGGGTTTTGTCTGTGTGTGTGTGGCAATATCAAATGATGAAATGAGACCCTTGTGTCCTGGTACATGGGTGCTGGGATTTGTTGTGCCAACACATTTGGGCTCCAGTTTTGTCTGGAAGGAGCCCACAAGCACAGTGTTGGCATACCCACTGTCACACTGATGGTGGCCACTCTGCAAACTACAACATGAAGTTTTCCAGAGTGGGACCCAGCCTGGTGCCATGTTCTACCCTCTCTGTTGAAGCCAGAGGGGAGCCAGGATGCTTTGCATTGCTCAAGAAGCTTTCAGCATCTCACAGGGCTCATACTGAAGACCAAAGCTCTGTGGCTGCAGCCCTCAGAGCTGATGCTGTCAGGATGATGGACCATGGTGATGCTTCCTGCTGCAGGAACCATAGCCCAGTCTGGGCTTGCTTCAAGGTTTTCATATGCTTTTGTGCATTATCAGGGTAATAAAGCCCTTTTCTGTGCTTTAACTCTCTGTTCCTGAGCTTTGTCAGGTGCATGCTGAGTTGGTTCAGCCTTCGTTTGATGCATAGAGGACACCAAAAGCCTTGATGGTGTAATCCTCCAGGATGAGCACCCCAGAGCAGTTAATGGGGAAAGAACTGCCCTGAAAGAGGAGGGAGCCTCTCTGGGAGATGAAGAGCCCAGACAGAGCATGGAAAGGAGGTTACCTGGCAACATCCCTGTCCAATTAAAGCATATTTATTGTCAAGTTTTCCCCTGACTGCTGCTCTGCTATGAATTGTTAATGCAGTGGTGAGCTCCAGGGGAAGGGGTGTGGGAAATGGCTGAGATGAGGAGAGGAGCTGGGTCTGGAAAAGCAGTTTCTGTCCATGAGCTCAGGAGTGTTGGTTGCTGGCCCTGCTCTGCAGGCACTGGCAGGAGATTTCTGCTCTTGGAACAAGGGGGCAAAACGATGGCAAAGCAAAAGAAAATGTGTAGGGTCGATGGGTCTCTAGACTGTGCTGATGCACACGTGTGAAATGCTGGCAGGAAAGGAGGAACCCTGGGAATCTGAATTTGCCAAACAGTGTTGAGGAATTGTGTGCTATTTTCTCTATAAATAGAAGTAATTCTCTCCTTCATATTGAAATAGGAAAATGCTGTATATTTGGATAATCACTGCATGTTTTTCTGTGCACAGTCTGGTGATATCAATTTCCCCAACATTTTTTAAGAAAAGCCCTTGAATGAGTACGTGGAGTCAGTCAGTGTGAGCTATTAGGAGAGGGACAGAACTGAACCAAGAAAGAGGAAGGAGCAAAAAAAAAAAAAAAAGGCAAACATTTGAGTTGAAGGAGAGATAAACAACTGGCCCAGTATTTGCCAATGAGATGGTATTTCTCCTCTGGACCTGGCCTCTTGGTTCCTTTTCCAGAGGAATCACAGAGGTTTGGGAAGGGAAAATCAGAGCACAGCCTGCACCCCCAGCTGGGATTCCCAGGGAACTGAGGGGAGCTGCAGAATTCAGTGTTCCCACAGCTCCAGAAGTCTCCCAGGCCACAGAGCTCAGACTTTTGCAGGCTCAAGCTTGACTATTAAGGAAATGCCAACTGCAAGAGCTGCAGCACGACTGCAATCTGACCCTTGCATCACTGGGGCTCAGCTCCTCCAGCACTCTGGGATTTTTGGTAACCACCTCTGAGCCAGATCCTGCAGTCCCAGCTCAGGCACAGCTCCCACTCCAGCTCTGGAGGGAGATTGTGCAAGGGTGCAGCTCCCAGTAAGAGGGGTTGAAGACAGTGTGAGTATTCAAACCCAGCAAGAGTGGCGGGGCTGAGCAGAGGAGGCTCTTGTTGGTTTATCATTTTCTTCTTTCAGCATGGGAGTAGAAAACCTGGATTTCCAAACCCACTCCTGCAGGAAAAAAAAAAAAAAAAAAAAAGAAAAGCAAACTATTTTCAAATTCAGAAAGAAAGCAGCATTCATCAAGCCTCTTGCTACATATCAGAGGAAGCCCAGAGCTGCCCTGACAACATCTGGCCCCATGCCACTGGCTTGCAAACACTGCTGGCAAAGGCTGCAGAAGGGACTGGGACTTTGAATGCCTTTTTATTTAGGTGGATGCTCTGGGCTATGCTGTATATTAAGGTTCCATTTATAGATATTTTACAAAGTGTTAATAAATTTACAAAGTGTTAATAAACATGGGTAATTATTTGTTAGTGTTTTTGATAGAATCCAACAGGGCCAAACCTCCCTATAAATGATCTCTCATGCGGTGCTCAGATGAGCATATAAAATGTATCCAACAGACATGTGTGTAATGTGGTCAGAACATCTTTTAATCATTACCTCTTAATAACCCATTTTAAAAAAACAGGACAAATATAAAACCCTTCTGGAACCTGAGCCTGAGCCTGGTGTTCAGTGGGTATTGGCTTGAAAATCAAGGTGCTCAGGAGGTTGTAGGACCCCCAGCACAGTCCATTGGGGCTGCAAGGAGCACTGGGGGAGGGACTGGGATTTTGGCAGGAGGTGCCCAAGGAGGGAATTCAGATGTGGCTGCCTTATTTAGAGCACATCCAGAGCCACAATTCCCTCTGTGTTGTCTCCCCCCCTGGTCCCCTCAGCACCCAGAGCTCTGCTCTGAGATCTCTGGACCCCACCAGCCTCTCACCTGCAAGAGCAAATCCAGGAGTAACTGGAAGGGGACTTCTTCATACAGGCAGGGTAAATGGGACCACAGCACTTCCAAGAATACCTCCAAAGGTGGAGACAGAAGGAGGTGGTGTCAGCACCGAGGGGTGTCAGCAGCAGCGTGGGCAGCAGGAGCAGGGCAGGAATCATCCTCCCCCTCTGCTCCCAAGGAACAAGGGATGGGATAAAAGCAACAGGCTCAGGTTGTGCCAGGGGAGGTTTAGGTTGGAGCTGGGGAAGAATTTCTCCCTGGAAAGGGTTGTCAGGGCCTGGCCCAGGCTGCCCAGGGCAGGGCTGGAGTCCCCATCATCCCTGGAGGGGTTTCAGAGCCCTGGAGGTTTGGGGATGAGGGACATGGGGTGGGGGGTGGCCTGGGCAGGGTTGGACTGGATGATCTTTTCCAACCAAAATTATTTTATGATTCTATGGGTTATGGGATGGACATTTTGCAGCACAGATTAAAGGCTTCACAGCCTCTCCGGGGGTGGACAATGTCTGCACCTCTCCAGCATGCAGCACGTTTGTGAAAAACAATGAGTTTTGTGCCCTCAGCAACCCCATTACAGGGAGAGAAATCATCTCCTAGGTCCCAGCCTCTCTTAAGGTGTCCTTGCAGATCACTCCCTGGGCATCCAGCCCCCTCCCTGCCCAGCACCCAGCATTTCCTCCAAACTGGTGATGTCATGGCAGCTAATGGGCTTTAATTGTGCCTTTCCACTTAGTAACAAGAAGCCGAAAGCTCATTATCTGCTGGTCTTGTGGCTATTGAGAACAGCTCTGTCTCCTTAGGAACTCTCTGACCGGCAGAGTTTTTCCTCAGAGTGCACAAAAATCACCCTGGGATGGCAGGGGTCCAGCCTGCAATGGGATGCAGGTGTGGGTGCTTGGGTGGGATGGACAGGGAGAAGAGGGAGATGGTTCCCCACATTAATTTCCTCACTGGTTTGCTGGGTTAGAGGTGGGCTCTTTGTGGTTAGTGATGGTAAATACATTTCTTTTTGTGATTTTTTTTCCCCCATCTTCTGATCCCATGTAAACTTTCAGCACTCAGAGCATCCCAGCCGTGCTTGGAGGTTTCCCAGCACCTCCTCTCTCAGGCTGGGAGCTGGTCCCCTCTGTTGCCATCAGCTGCCATTGCCTGAGGAAGGAGAAGGTTGAAGGAAGAACTGCAGAGATACTGGAAAGAGGCAGTGCAGTGCTGAGTATCTGGAAAAAATGAAAATTAATGGACTTTTTGTAAGGGTAGGTGGTGATAGGATGAGGAGAAATAGTTTTAAACTGGCAGAGGGGAAACTGAGGTTGGACATGAAGAAGAAATTCTTTGGTGTGAGGGTGCTGAGCCCCTGGCCCAGGTTTCCCAGAGAAGCTGTGGCTGCCCCATCCCTGGCAGTGTCCAAGGTTGGATGGGGCTTGGAGCACCCTGGGCTGTGGGAGGTGTCCCTGACCATGGCAGGGGTGGCACTGGATGAGCTTTAAGGTCACTTCCAACCCAAACCAGTCTGGGATTCTGGGATTCTATGAAATTCAGAAAGCATGGAAATTACTACTACAAAACACTTTGTAGTAATAGGATTCTGCTTGTTGCAGCTGCCCCTGTGACCATGTGTTCCCATCAGCTCACTGCCTGCCTGGACCTAGGCTGATGCTCTGAACATGACTAAATGAATATGGAGCTGCCTGCTTAAATATCCAATCAGAGGGAGGAGAATGGATTGGGCTGCACTTAGGTGACTAATTGGATTAGAGAGAAATAATTTAATGATTTGGAAGTAATGAGTTACTGGCTGGCTGATCTCAGCAGAAAGTCTGATGGTGGCATTGTGCCAAGGAGACCACATGCTGCAAGCAAGATCTCACTTGAGGTTTGACAGGAGACCAGGGAAAGGTTGTGGGCATGGGAAAAAGCTGCAGGGCTCCTTCTGAGCTCATTTTGCCCCTTCATAACTCCATGGCCCTGATTCACACTGATGCCACTGAGGCTTGGGAAGTTATATCCCTGCCCTCCTAAAGCTGGTGAGCACTTCTGTGGACTGTGCCTGTTCCACTAATGAAGATGAAGACTGCAGAGCTGCCTTTTTGCAGCAGCAGTACAACAAAACTGTCAGACATTCAATTTACAAACCAAGATCTTCTCATGGGTTTTGTAAAAGTACCCAGATGTTCTTCCTGGCTCTCCATTATTCCTTCCCTGGGTGACAAACTTGGCATTGATCAAACAGCATTACATTTCTTTGGGATATTTTTCCCACTGACCAAGGTCATCTGGGTCTCATCCCTCAGCTCAACAGGCTTGCAGCTTCTTCCAGGTATGCAGCAGGTACATCATCATCATCATCCTCCTCCTCCTCCTCCTCTCCTCTTCTCTCCTTTCTCCTCTCCTCTCCTCATTCTCCCTGTGTAATTCCAGCCTTGCAGGGAACCCTGAATCTCCCTCTCTCCAATATGGTTGGTTGGTTGTTTTTTGGTTTTTACCTTTCAGTATTTATCCTTAGACCTTTTGTTCAGAGCTGCTTAGGAAAATGCACTACAAAACCCTTCCTAAGTTCAAGATAAATTACTTTCTGCTGCTCCTCCTTATCTTTTTACTCTCTCTTGCTCTGTCAAAGAGGAAATTAGATCTAAATGGGATGATCTAAACACACTTGTGTCAGCTTTGAGTCACTGTACATCTCCAGACTATCCATCTGTATCAGACCAGCAGTTACACAACCACCGAGGTTAATATCATCAAACTGAATTTCAGTTTAACCACTGTTTATTACTCAGAAAATTAGAAAAATCCATAGGAAGATGAAAGATTCCTTCATGTTCAATGTAGCCTTGTAGAAGCCCATGGACCCCAGACATCCCCAGTTGTGATTTTGGTCTCTGAAATCAAAGCTGTCTTTCAGATGCAGCTTAGATGGGAAGTTAGTGGTTGATAATTTCCCAGTCACACAATCAGTGCTGATTGCTGTGCTTCCCTTCAGAACAAAGAGTCTGGGGAGGGAAAAGGGATAAAAAGACTTCTTTAGGAGAACAGTAGCTAATTGACAGTTTTATGTTATTAGCATTTTCCTTCTTTGGAAATGTAAATGTTCTAAACCCAGGTTTTTATCAGAAGAATATGAACAAGAGGAGCTGAGATTCAGCCTGGAGAAGAGCAGAGGGGGGAATACACCTTAAAGGTGCCTTCCAGTACCTGGAGGGAACCTACAGGAAGGATGGAGAGGGACTTTTCATAGGAGTGTCCAGTGATAAGACAAGGGGAAATGGTTTTAAACTGAAGGAGAAGAAGCTTAGACAGGATCTTAGGAAGAAGTTCTTCAGCAGGAGGGTGCTGAGACTCTGGAACAGATTGCCCAGAGAAGCTGTGGCTGCCCCCTCCCTGGAGGTGTTCAAGGCCAGGTTGGACGAGGCCATGAGCAACCTGGGCTGGATGACAAGTGATAAGACTTTACATGAAATGACCATGAAAGACCTTGAAAGGTGTTTCTTCACCTTCTCCTTGTCTCTTCAAAGCAGCCATAATGGCAGAAATTTTGGTACTGGGGATGGAGGTGGTGATCCTTGGTTCCCATTTCCAGAGATTCAGTGTCAAAATGCTGCCTGAAAACATTTGCTTGGTTTGTGGGTTTTTTGTTGTTGGGTTTTTTTTTCCTCATCAAATGCAGAAGCTGTGGTCTAATATCATGAAAAATGTGTTCACTCATTTGGAGTGCTCCTCCTGCTTGATGGCAGCTTCACCACAAGTATTGCTGAAATTAAATCCCCATCCACAACAAACCCCCAGCCAGGGTGGGGTTTCGTCAGCTCTGGCTTCTCCTAGGGCAGCCTCTTGCCCATGGCCATGTGGAGCTATTGTTCAGTATGGGATTTATGTCCATTGCAGATTGTTTGCAGTCTGAACAGCAGTGATGACATCCCTGGAGTTTCCATCCATTCCCAATGTTATTCATCATCTCCAGATAATCAGGAACAATTGAGTTGACAAGTCACTGGGAAATGTCCTTTGCTGGCCAACCAAGGATAGGGTTAAGACGCTGCCCCAGTAGTTGCCAAATTCTCTTTCCTTTCCTAAATGCAAGAAGGAAAGCACAAGTTTGGGGGTGGAGGGGAGGCTGGGGCACCCCTGTCCCCAGGGTATCAATAACACCCCACCCAGCTACCTGCCTGAGGGTGGCAAGGCACAAATCTTCTATTCCAAGTCTCATAGTCTTCACAGTGCCTGAAAATATTAGAGTTCAGTCTTCTTGGGAATGCAATCCTTCACTCACATCATCCTCACCTGTCTGGGACAGCTCAGGTTGGGACTTCTTCACCCTGAGGACAGGGGGTTGTCACCTGGGAGTCTGCAGCTTCTTGGAACTGGAAGAAAAATCAAACACTATCATCTTTTCAAAAAGTAAGATAGAGATCAGCTTTCTGAACTCTCATTTCCTAAGAATAAGAACATCTGCATTTTGAAACTTTCCTGCATCCTCAGCATTGCCTTATGATATTCAGACATCTCCACTCCTGCTTTTAAAAAATATCCCAAGGAACAGCAGGAAAATGGCAGAGGAGTTGGAGAGCCAAGTTCTCTCAGACAGACTTTCTCCCCAGTGACAAAACCCTTTGTGTCTGCCTCATTCCTAAGTCAGTCCTTCCCATAACCACCACCCTGGATGGGTTTCAGAGCTAAATAGAAGACGAAAGCAGAGAAATGGAGAAGTGCAGTGAGGGAGAATTTGTTTGGAGATTTAAAAAGACAAACAGGTGAGTCAGGTGGGAAGTCACAGAGAGGCTGACCCATGAGGCTGGGGAGGAGAAAGATCTCAAAGCCAGCACCAACAGGAGCTACAGAGACATGAGGAAGAGAAACAGGAGTGGACAACTGTCCTGGTTTGGACCAGGATAAAGGTGGCTTTCTGTTTCTGTACTTTTGCTTTTAGCTAAGTCCCTTGTAAGTAGCTGCACTTGCTGAAACTAACAGCAAGTTTCTCAGTGTCTGTTTCTAGGATTGATAACACTTGATGTTTATAGTTACTGCTAGAGACTGGTATGCAGAGCCAAGGACACTGCTCAGCTCTGAGGAAAACATTTTACCGTCCAGGAGGACACAGAGGCCCCACCTGAGCCCTGCTTTAGGGAGGAACGGACAAGATAGATGCCAGAATTGACCAAACAGAGTATTCCATCCCATATACGTCACACTCAGTATAAATTTGAGGCATCACGTGGGCCGAGCCAGATCTTTTCCTGATTTCCTGCTTCCCTTCCTTCACCCAGCATCCTGGAAGGATCCTGTCTGTTCATCTGCCTGTGGTCCTGATCCGTGCCAGCCCATATCTGTGTGTTCCTGCCTCCAGTTCCCGACTGCTGCCGACTCCAGGAGTCCAGCCTGGACTTTCCCAGGGCTGCCCTGCAGCCTCGGTGGTGACGTGAGAGTTACTGGGGGAAAGGGGGAGGAATGTGGTTTCCATTTTCCTGTGTATTTGTATATATTTAGTAATTTTACCTATTTATCATTACTGTTTCATTAAAGCTGTGTAGTTTAGTTTCCAACCCATAAGTCTCTCTCCCTTATTCTCTCTCCTTTCTCTATCAAGGATAGAGAGACATTAAAGAGAGCGTCTGTTATTCGGTTTAATCGCCGGGCCAGTGTTAAACCGTGACAACAACGTTCTGAGTCCTTGCAGCCACCAGCCAGAATGTTGGACATCTCTAAATACAAGGAAAGCAACGGGCACACCATTAACACCATTAACATTAATTAACCATTAACATGTGCAACCTCTGAGTCACAGCCCAGGTGCTCCAGAGTGACCACCCCACTTCCATGACCACTGTTGCCATCTGATGATGATGTTCCTGGATCCAAGGAAAATTTCCCACATCTTCCAAATTCCCACAGAAAGCAGACAGAGCTGCATGGGTTGGTGGCAGTGATGGGACACAGCACTGAGGGGAGTCCAAGAGGACCTGCTGGTTGACTGGAGACCTGGACCTTTTGGGAAACTTTGCTGGCCCCAGATGTAGGCTCACGAAGGAAATTAAATGCATGGAGCTGGCAAAACCAGAAAAGGAAAACTTGACTTCTGTTTCACTATCCCTCTGATGAGTTGGACAGGGCTCATGGATTTTTTGCTCTTCTCCTTTCCTGTCACTGACGTCTGTGGGCTGGACAGCCACTCCCCAGGATTGGGCTGTTGCAAGAAACATAATAAATAAATAAATACAAAACAATAATTCCTGCTTTAATTTTATCCCTGTGTCCCTTGGCCAGTAAGGGGACAGGAGATCAGTTTTTCTACATACAAACCAGGACAGGCTGCAAAGTTTTGGTGTCCCAGAACAAAGAGAAGCAATGTGGCAACTGGGCAGAGTAATTCAAAAATGTGCTTAATTTGTTTTACATGAGAGACTTATTTAGCAGCTTCGCAAAATTCAGTCAAAACAGCTCCCAGCAAATACAGATCATGAACAAACCTCAAGGAGTCTTTGTTTAGGGAAGGTAAACAGAGAAGAAATTGCATCATTCTGTCTTTGAGAAGATAAATCATTCATCCTGTGGGACAAAGCTGTGTTGCAAGTCCAGGGATAGCAATAATCAGAGTTTCTCTTGCTGCAGCTCCCAGTGCACTCACCAGTAAGTGCCAGTCCTCCCCCAGAGCTGTTCTGCTTTACACCAGCACATGTAGTGGGAGGAGCCATTCTTGCTCCTGAAGCTGCTGGTCTCTTCCAGGACTCCAGCCACCACACAGCGCTTCCAGGGTAGAAGTGTAGCAGGAAGAGCCTTTCTTGCTCCAGAGGCTCAACAAGCTGCTGGCCTCTCCATGCCTCACACCAGAGTGAGCTGAGGTGCCTTCTGTGGGTGTCAGTTCCACCTTTATTGGCCCCCTGGTCTTGCTCATGCCCAATAGGGGCCTGTCCTAATCAGGCACAGGTGGACTCACACCCACTCTTTGGCAACTCAAGGCACCTGGTTGACAATGTCTCTCTACAAGCACAGGCCTTCTTCTCCTGTCAGATCACTGGTTTGGGGCAAGATCTCAGGGACCAACCCTGGCACCTTCACTCCATGGGAAAATCCCAGTGTCTTGTGCTTCTACAGAAGCCACACAAAGGTCTTGGATCTTTCCTGCAGGAAAATACTTTTGTCCTCTGCTCCAAACTACACATTCCCACTTCCCTCAGCCTGTCCTCACAGGATTTGTTCTCCCCTTCCTGGGATGTTGCCCTCTGCTGTGGATGAGGCCACAGGGGAAATCCAACACACACAGAGCTCCTGATTCTGCTTTCTTCTCTGGAACCCATGACTGAGGAAAAACGAACAAGAAGTCCTTCTACAACTAATGGAAGAGGAACCTGAGTCTTGAGGTGACAAGAAAGGTCTTTTGCAGTCACAGAGAGATTCTGTTTGCCATCCTGGAATGTCATTCCCAAAAGAGAAAACATTTCCCAAGAAGGTAAAACAGGATAAGGCTGGATTCTGGAAGTGTCTCCACTAACCCTTCAGATCCTTCCTCTTGCTCTTACCAGTGTCTGGCCCAAGGGCACACCAGTGTCCCCAGCATCAGCTAAGGGCTGAGGACTCTGCAGCACCCTCAGATCCAGCTCTTACAAGAAATTTCAAAGCAGCTTCTCCAAAACAATTCATTATTTCCTTCCAGGAAAAGCTTTCTGGGAAGCCCAGTTACTGCATTTCTCCAAGGAGGGATAGAGTTCCATTACATTTATTTTTTTTTCACTACAATAACTGTAAATTTTGTTTACAACTGAGACTACTTGGAGTTAGCCTTCCTCAAAAAGCCATGGCTCAGACTAAACCACCTCCTTCCCTGCTCTCTAAGCTTTTGCTTTCTGCCTGCTCTCTTTTATCTTGAGTTTCACTGTCAAGTTTCAATGCCAGCAGCTTCCAAAGCCCAGGGTACAAGTCACCACCCAGAAAAGCAGACAGGCATCCAGTCAACAAGGCTGCAGAGGCAGCAGTTTGCATTCCTGGTGCCAAAAGCATCCCTGAAGTAAAGGCCACTGAGTCAAATAAAGCTTTGCTGCTCCCACTGAGGGTGTCTTTGACCCCAGCTCACTGATGCAGGGCAGGTTCAGGTTGCAGGGGTCAAGCTAATGCCAAGGCAGCTCTGGATAGAGCTCTCTGCCTGCTCCTGGCTTTACACTGAATGTCAAATTCAAAAGGGTCCCAGCAGCCCCTGGGAATGTGTTCTCCCATCATTTAGAGTTTTCACCTCCACCTGATGACCAGTGAAGCTCTGGGCTTTCTGATCTCTCCTTTCTGGAGGGGGAGTTGTGACTTCAGAAGATGGAGCAGCTAGCAGTGACCCTGGAAATGAGTTGTTTGAAGCTGTAGCCATGCAGCTTTCCTGTGCCTCGAGCAAGACTCCACAGAGGATCCAAATGAGAAGCCACCACTCTGCTGAGCTTCAGTTGAGACTCTCTGGAAGGTTTTCCCCATTTTTTTTTTCTCCTGTGGGGCTCAGATTTTTTCATAGAATCATGGGTTCACAGAATGGTTTGGGTTGAAGGGACCTTAAAGCTCACCCAGTGCCACCCCTGCCATGGTTAGGAACATCTCCCACCAGCCCAGGGTGCTCCAACCCCATCCAACCTTCAACACTGCCAGGGATGGGGCAGCCACAGCTTCTGGGGGCAACCTGGGGCTCAGCACCCTCACCCCAAAGAATTTCTTCCTAAGACCTCATCCCCTCTTTCAGCTTGACACCACTTCCCCTCCTTCCATCCCTTTATGACTTTGTCCAAAGCCCCTCCCCAGCTTTCAGATCCTGGGGGGAGGGAGGTTCCTGCAGTGTGGAGAGCAGATTTCCATGCTTGAGCAATCCTTATCCTCCCAAAAATACAGGAATATCCTTGTATGGACCCATGGGGCAGGAAAGACCCCAGACCCCACCACCTCTGCACTTTTCTCACCTAACACTCTGCCAAGGATCTCCCCTGCATGCAGAGAGCCACTGATACAGTCCCCTGCTCCCTGCCAAGATGACCCCAGGTCAGTTCTCACTGCTGGGGCCTGGGGGTGTCCTCCCTGTAGCACAACTGAAAATATCCTCAGGATCAAGTTGCACCAAGGGACACACCTCCTTCCTCCCCTGTGGGACTCAGGGCATCTGGAGGCACCACCACAGCAAGGACCCTGGTTTCACATGTCACCAGAATACCTCTGAGAGCAGCTCCAGATTCTCAGCAGGACCTGCCCAGGTCCTGCCCCTTCAACCCTGCTGACCACTGTGTCCTGACAACTTTCTAGGAACTGCTCATGATTCTTAGAGGGTTCAATGATCCTCTGATGAAGGATAAGAACAATAAGACCCTCCAACCAAACTGTCAGTCCCAAGGCTGCTCAAGAGCTCTGGGAGGCAGCAGCAGAGACACAGGCAAGGAGATCATGAGCTTGTCTCAGGAACCTTGATTCATATTTAACTCCTCCTCCTCCTCCCTCTGCAGCAGGCAAGATGCCTCAGTGTAGTGCTCAGTGAAGAAGCCAATCTCTCCATCACATTGAAATGCAGAGCTTCCTCATTAGAATTTAATTTGCACCAATAGAGAGGAAATTATCATGTCAGTGAAGAGAAAAGAAACAGTGATTCAGGACAGGAACTTTTTGACAAATTGTACCCAGCTCTTTTATCACCAGAAGCTTAAGTGAAGATTTGGCTGGGGGAGGTTGGTACATGGCTTCATAATGACCCTCCACGGAAGGGACAGATGGCCCCAGTGACAGTGGGAGCTGTTCTTGGGTTGGTTTTTTTTTCCAAGTAGCTGTAGCAGTTGTCATGGCAACCTCCCTTACAACAAAATACATTTTCAATTAATTCCTGAAAAAAATCTAAGAAGTGGGACACATTTCTCACGAGATGCAGTGCCCCCTGCCTTGGTTTTTGGTGGTGGTTATTGTTCTCCTGCCAGGCACTCCACGTGAAGTGGGTGGAAGCTGTCCCTAGCTCAGATGTGGCTCAGAAATGGGAAATCTGTCAGCTGTCAGGGATGTAGACCCTTTCCCAGCCCTTCCAGTTATCAAGGAAGCTGTTGGAGATACTTCTTGGGCAGTGCACAAGAACCCTGAAGTTGGTGGTCTCCATCCCTACCACCTCTCCACAAGGGATGGAGCCAGAACTTCCTTACCAGAGGTGCCAAGCCCCACTGAGACCAAACACCAAAGCAAGCAGGTATTTAGGGGACTCCTCCCCCTCTGAAAGTGCCACAGTTGCACCCCAAGACACCCTTTGGATGTGGGTGGCTCAGAGCCAGGAGCAAAGCCACCTCTGCAGGCACCCAGGGCTGGGGCTGGTGCCTCAGTTCCTTACCAGGTGTTAGGAAACCATCTCTCCTCAGCTGGTTTGGGCTTTTCTGTCTTTCCCACCTTGCTTTCTGTAATACCATGTCCAGACCTGATCTTTTTGCTCAGTGCAACAACATTTTTTTTTTTTCATTTCTGGTCACTTCCTTCTCGTTCTCAAATCATTTGCTGCCTTTGAACATTCAAGTGCTCATTCAGAGACAGATACTTAATCATTGCTTCAGATCTCCCCAAAGTGTTCCTTCTCTTGCATTGCTCATGTTGCTACATCCTCCTGGAGAAGGAATTTTTCTTGTTCTCTCCAAGCCTGCCTTGCAGAGAGATCATGAATTACAGAGCTCCCTTACTTTGATGTCTCTACTGCTTTGGGCTAAGTTTCCCTGTTCCCTGGGAAAGGTTTATCTTGTCCAAGGCAGGGGATATGGAGATCTGGGAAAGGAAAAAAAAAGTTCTTGAAGAAAAAGTGCAATTACCAGCAAGCAACCTCTGCCCAGGGTGATTCAGAGCACTTTGATGTTTGTTGCTGTCCACACTGTGTGGATTCCCAGCTTCTGGCCCTGGATGCCCAGCTGCCCACATCCTGATGACTTGTTGGGACAGAACCTGGGCTTGTCCCCTCTCCACACCCATCTCCATGGGCCAGGAGGAGCTGCAGATCACCTTCACCTCCAGCAAGATTTGGGCACCTTGGGTTCTCCAAACCTGGGGAAGGGATGGTGTAGGTAGCCCAGGGATGCTCCATCCTTACACCAAAAAGAAGGACCAGGACCATAATTTCTGAAGAAGGACTCACAGCAAAGAAAAAAAGCCTAGCAGATGTTCAGCACTGCTTATCCTAAACCACCCCAGCACCATGAGGACCTGCCTAGAACACTGCTCCCTGAGGAGGGGTTTGTGGGAAAACTCAGCTCCAAATGAGACAAAATGAGTGGGGAAAGGCTGAGGGTGGCAGGAGAGCTCTGAGGACACAAGGTGAGAACACAGGGTGAGGTCACAGCCTTTAACCAG
The DNA here is from genome assembly GCF_003957555.1 of Calypte anna. NCBI lineage: Eukaryota > Metazoa > Chordata > Aves > Apodiformes > Trochilidae > Calypte > Calypte anna. The sequence continues at coordinate 505,890 of NC_044268.1, forward strand.
TGCCTTGCACCTGAATAGCTTTTGTTTTCAGAGACAGTCCAGGCTCACTGGCTCAAAGCCCTACCTGCTGCCACCTCCAAGCCATCAGGTCCAAAGGAGGGCAACCAGGCTGGTGAAGGGACTCGAGCACAGACCCTATGAGGAGAGGCTGAGGGAGCTGGGGGTGTTGAAGCTGGAGAAGAGGAGGCTCAGGGGAGACCTCATCACTCTCTCCAACTCCCTGAAAGGAGGTTGGAGCCAGAGGGGGGTTGGGCTCTTTTCCCAGGCAGCTCTCAGCAAGACAAGAGGGCAGGGTCTCAAGTTGTGCCAGGGGAGGTTTAGGTTGGAGATGAGAAAGAATTTCTTTCTGGAGAGGGTGATCAGGCATTGGAATGGGCTGCCCAGGGAAGTAGTGGATTCTCCGTGTCTGGAGATCTTTCCAAAGAGCCTGGATGTGGCACTGAGTGCCATGGGCTGGGAACTGCAGCAGGAGTGGATCAAGGGTTGGACTTGATGATCTCTGAGGTCCCTTCCAACACAGCCAATTCTATGATTCTATGATTTCAAAGCACTTTTCCCTGTTACTCCCTTTTCATAATAACCATATATTAAAAAAAAATCCCATGCAGAAAAAAAAAAAGTTAAAGAAAAATTGCTCACCCTCTTCAGACCCATTTGTTCCCAATGGTTTTGTCCCAGAATAAACACAGACATGTTTTGAAGCTTGTTGTGAAAGGAGATTAACTCTAAAATCTGCTTCCTGGCTTTGAAGGCTGCAGACCAACATGGCTTTTATATATTAAGTAGTCATTAAACTGAGTGACATAGAGAAGGAATAATTGCTTGGTGTGTTTGAGGGTTGAAGGATGTTAATTAAGAAGTGAAATGTTTGGGGTTTTTTCCTGCTTCAAACAAAGCAATCTGAGGGCTTGTGTTGTGCTGGCCTTTTCCTCCCAGGAGCAGCTCTGAGCTCACCCTCCCAGAGGCTTGGGAATGTGAGTGTCAGCAGCAGCTCTGCTCCCACCACTGTGGTCACATCCCCAGAGGGAGCTGCTGTCCCCAGGAGGTGATGTGAACCTGGGAGGGATGTGACGGGAGAAGCCAGAGCTTGTGGCTGGGTGTGCTCAGAGCCATACTGGCAATGGGGACTGGGCAACACCATCAATGCCCTTCCTGTGGAGGCCTCAGCAGCTATGGGCACTGGTGGGGTTCATCTCACTCAACTTTGATGGCCAAGGTCTCATCAAGGATCTTAGGAAATTCTTTGGTGTGAGGGTGCTGAGCCCCAGGCTGCCCCCAGAAGCTGTGGCTGCCCCATCCCTGGCAGTGTTGAAGGTTGGATGGGGCTTGGAGCACCCTGGGCTGGTGGGAGGTGTCCCTGCCCATGGCAGGGGGGGTGGGACAGATTCCATGATTCCACAATAACTCATTTGCCTCCTCTGTACTCTTCCATCCTGCTTCCTGATTCTTCTTTTTGCAGCTCTCCAGATTCAAGTTCTGATGCCAAAAGCTGTCAGGAAAGGAGAATACAAAAGAGAAGACTGGCCCTGTGGGAGTGTGGTAGCAGCAGCTGAGCCATAGAGAAGATGGAGATCAACCAAGCAGCAGCCTCATCCCCACGTTGGGCTCAGCTACAGCTCAGCCCCATGGCATGGAGGTTTCTGAGGGTGCTGCAAAGCACTGGGGCTGTTTCCTTGCAGGAAATAACAGAGGTGCAGCTGCCCTGCCAAGTACCAGGGTTACACAAGGCTCCCCCAGGCACCAGGCCAGCAGAGTAAGAAGAGCTGGGGGTGACCTTTCAGCAGTGACACATCAGGAGAGCTCTGGGACTAAATTCAGCTCTGCCCTGCTCCTGCCTGCAGGCATTACATGTGAGAAACATTGGCACTTGCAGATTTCTTGGGAAATATGACCTACAAAAAGGGGATGAGAACATCACATTGTGGCCCACTGGATAGGCTGTCCTTGTGTGTCACCTGTGTGGGAAGATGCAGCACTCATGGAGATAACTGATTCAGCTCAGCAGCTCACTGCTCCCCAGGGGACACCCCATGGTCCTGGAACTGCAGAAGATGCCTGTGCAGAGCATTCAGTGTTGCTCTGGGACTGGGGGGTTGGTTTGGCTTGGGGGTTCCTTCTCCATGCTTTGTGATGCAGAAGGAGGTGAGGATGATGCCTCAGATCATAGAATCATAGAATGGGCTGGGTTGGAAGGGACCTCAGAGATCATCAAGTCCAACCCTTCATCCACTCCCCCCGTGGTTCCCAGCCCATGGCACTCAGTGCCACATCCAGGCTCTTTGGAAAGATCTCCAGACACGGAGAATCCACTACTTCCCTGGGCAGCCCATTCCAATGCCTGATCACCCTCTCCAGAAAGAAATTCTTTCTCATCTCCAACCTAAACCTCCCCTGGCACAACTTGAGACCCTGCCCTCTTGTCTTGCTGAGAGTTGCCTGGGAAAAGAGCCCAACCCCCCCCTGGCTCCAACCTCCTTTCAGGGAGTTGCAGAGAGTGATGAGGTCTCCCCTGAGCCTCCTCTTCTCCAGCCTCAACACCCCCAGCTCCCTCAGCCCTTCCTCACAGCAATTCTGCTGGATCCCTTCACAGCCTCCTTGCTCTTCTCTGGACCTGCTCCAGCACCTCAAGCTCCTTCCTGAGCTGAGGGGCCCAGAACTGGACACAGGACTCAAGCTGTGGCCTCCCCAGAGCTGAGCACAGGGGCAGAATCCCTTCCCTGGACCTGCTGGCCACGCTGTTCCTGAGCCAGCCCAGGATGCCATTGGCCTTCTTGGCCACCTGGGCACACTGCTGGCTCATGGTCACCTTCCTGGCAATGTTCCTGTCAATAAAGGTTAAACCCTCCCCCACACTTTGGGAATGCTGCATCTTCCTCGGGCAAACCCTTGGGGTTTTGTCCGTGGAAAATGAGATACAGGAGGGATGTTGAGGTATCTGGAAATAAATCCTCCAGGATTGGTGTCCTCAGTGGTGGTCAAAAAAGGGCTTGCTAAAAAAGACAATTGAATAAACCCTAAGGAAGACACCACTTTGAAAAGTTTTGTAAAGGCCAAGTGCTGTTAAAGAAGCTGAGGTGACCTAGAAATTCCCCCTTCTTAGAATAATGAAGGAAGTTTCTGTGCACGGGGACAGTGAGAGAAGCCAGGAGCTGGCTCCAGCTGATGCTCAGCCCAGCAAGGTTCTCCTCTGGTGGAGCCCACAGCTGCTGCTGGGATGTCCTTATGCAAGCTGGACTGCAATCAAACATCCCAGGCTGTCTCATGGGTAACTCTTAGGTCTGTCTCAGGCTGCAATCAAAATAATTTCATTATTCTGGCTTTTTTGGGGTTTTTTTTTTTTGTTTTTTTGGCTGCCTAGGCAATGTGGATGCAAGATCTCCATTGTTCACCACATACCTTCATGTTCTGAAACACTTGGAATGAAAACTTTTAAGGGTGAATCATATCATTCCTTTAAATAAAACTCCTTCCCTCCTTCCTTCCTTAAGAATGTGTTTGTCATTGATTGTGTGACTCCTGTGATTGAGCAGTGGTTAGAAGAAGTAAAGCAGGCAGTAATTATCCTTCAGCTCCACCAAGGACTGCTTTACTGAAGAAGGCACAATGGAAGAGGTGACGTTTGTGGGAAGAAATCAGTGGGGTTTTTTTATTAAACTAAATTATGCAGCTGGAAAATAGGGAGCCTTTAACCACAAATCAGAATATGTCCATGGACAATGGCAAATATGTCCAAATATACATACACACACAGAGTATTAAATCCAATGATGTTGTGACTTATCCCTGGAGATTTGGCCCCTTTCCCTCCCCAGGCAGGCAGAGCTGTCACAGCCCTGTGACACCCAGACAATGCCAGTCATCTTCTCATCTGCCAGGTGGATGAATTTCTTAAAGGATTTTTGGAATAGGTAGAGACACAGGGAAAAAAAAATTAAAAATATCACATTTCCTTGCTGCATATCCCACTTTCACCTGGTTATTTTTCTGCAAACTCCTCAGGACGCTGCTCTGGGAGAAAAGGGGAGCATGGGGTGATCCCTGCAGCTGGGGCTCTGTGATTGTGCTTTGGGGGACTTTTTTCCACTAAATGTCATAATCCTTTTTAGACAACAACCAGCAGTTTGGAACACTGGCCTCATAAGTCAGAAAGCTTTCTGCTCTGCTTGCCTGATGGATGCAGGGCTCAGCATCCCTAAAGTGGTGGGAGGTCAAGAGAGGGGATTGTCCCCCTCTGCTCTGCTCTGGTGAAACCCTCTGCAGTGCTGGAGTCCCCACCAGCAGAAGAACACTGAGGTGTTAGAGAGGAGGCCCTGGAGATGCTGGAAGGGCTGGAGCAGCTCTGCTCTGGAGCCAGACTGAGAGAGTTGGGGGTGTTCAGCCTGGAGAAGAGAAGGCTGCAATGGGCAGACCTTAGAGCACCTTTCAGTGCCTGAAGGGGCTCCAGAAAAGCTGGGGAGGGACTTGGGACAATGGTCTGGAGAGATGAGATGATGAGGAATGGTTTCAAACTCAAAGAGGGAGATTGAGGATGGACATTAGGAAGAAAATCTTTGCTGTGGCTGATGGGAACCCAAGGAGGAAAGTGGCAGCATCCTGCCTCCCTGGGTGCTGAGTTCTGTGTTCAGATGTTCCAGGACATGAGTGCTACATGGTAGAGGTGTGACCTGCTGCTGCAGGACTAGCCCAGGGCTTGGCTTGGATGGAGCCAACATCACCTTTTGCTCCTTCTGAGATGGATCACATCCACAGTACTTCACTTTGGGAAGCAGAGGCAGCCCATCCATGTGGACCCACACTGCACTCTGCAGGCCTTGGTATCTGTCTGGTGGCTGATGGGACAAATAGTGTGTCCTGACACAGATTATGGGTCTCTAAGACACACAGTAAATTAATAACTCCCCAGTATCCCACTCCTCAGCTCCCCAAATACATCTGGAATTTGCCCCCTGTGTTTTGAAAAGCAGAGGACACAGAGCCAGGAATTTTTAGCAGAGCCAAAAGAATGACTGAGGTGTCTTTGAAAAGTGACTGGAATAGGAAATGAAAGTACAGCAACATATCAGGTGTAAGCCTGGTGGCCAGCAGGCTTGAGAGAGCAGGGATTTCCCATGGACACCTGCTGGGAAACAGGGCAAGAGATTTCCTAACACCTCGGATGGACGGACAGACGGACGGGAGATGCTCTGCTGGCAGGCTGGCGCTGGCTGTGTGGGCCAGACCTCATTCTCATGGCTGTCACTTGGGAGAAGTTAAAAACAAACCCAAAGAAATCTGGGCTTGAACACTGAGAGAACACGAGGTTTGTATTGGAAACATCTGGAGGAGTGAACAACATCTGTCTGCCCTGGGGGCAGGGGGTGGCAGACAATCTCTGGAAGCCTGAGCTGTGTTCCTTGGAAGAAAATCACATAGGACCCTCTGGAGAGAGCAGGACTCCCCTCCCCCTTGAGGAAAGGGAGTGTCAGCAAACATTTGGGAGCCTGCTGAGGGTTTGGCACCTCACAGATGCTGAGGGAAGGCCCTGGCGTTTATTTAGGAGGGTGAAGAAGAGGCCAAGGTGGGACCTAAACTATAAATTTTGGGGAGAAGTCATGGGTGGTGGAGCCAAATTCTTGGTAGTGGTGGATGGCAAAACCAGGAGCATTGGGCACAGGGGACCATGCAGTCATTTGTACTAACACCCCCCATAAATATGTTGATCTACACACACATCCACGTGGGTAGGTGTGTGGAAGTGCACCTGAACAGCCTGTTCAGGGAGCACACCCTTCCCCAAGAACTTTCTTCCAGCAGTGATGGCTGGTGGTTTTTTCCCCCCACATCCCTTGCCCCAGTTCTGCCCAGCCACACAAAACCCTCAAAGGGTCAACAACCACCTTCTTCCTCCTCATCCTCCCTCCTTCTTGGTCCTGCCACCCATGGCCTCCAGCATAAGTGTCCCCCCCCACCCCTGGGAATTTGCCATGCCCCATGCAAGGCCCAATTAGTCCTTGCAAACAGCATCCTAATTTCCCTCCACTTTACTCTGGTTTTTGTCACTGACTTTTTCACACCATTAACAGCTCCCATTTGGGGTTATTCTTGGCTCTTCTGGTTGAGCTGGGCTGTCTGGGAGCCACCAGACCTCAGAGGCAGCTCTGCCAATACCACACCATTGCCAGAGAGCAAATCAAGCAGAAACCCCTGTTTTTAACAAGTTATTCAAAAAGCTTTGCCCCACAAGACTCTTCTTTCTGCTTTTTCTGCCCCTCAAGAGACTCCTGTTCCCTGCTTCAGGGTGATGACCAACTTGGAGAAGGCAGCTGCAGAGCTTGGACTGCCCAAGTGCCTCAATTCCCTGGCTGGATGTGGAAAAAACCCACCTCTTCCAGCAATATACTTTTCACCTTTATCTAAATCAGGTTCCTCTGGAAGAAAGAGGGGTTTGGGATTTTTTTTTTGTTTTAATTTAACATTTCCCTCCACGCAATCTGCAGAGGATCTTCTCCCAACCAAGGGGGTGGAATGGGGGAGCCCCTGGTCCCCTGCCCCAGCCTGAGCTGGTGGAGGTGATGGGGTCACCCTCTGCAAACTCTTTGTCTCTCTGCCCCAGAGCAGAGCAAATACTCCCAGAGAAGGACCTGGGGGTGGGAACCATCCCTTCCCACCAGGGCTGACAGCTCCACAGCTGATGCTGTTCCTGCCCAGCAGATGAGGAGAAAACATGCATTTGGGTGACTTGCTTGACCTCTCCATCCTCTGAATATCAGGTTTCCATGGGACAGAGAGCAACCTAGCAGACGCAGGGAGCAGGAGAGGACTTGGTTTGTTTAGTTCCTATGACTGTGATTTCACTCCAGCACATGCCACCACAGATACCCTCATTTTAGTCACTCCAAATCAACTTTTCCTTGTGGAAGGGACAGAGCAGAAAGCACACAGCTAGCTTGCCAAAGAAGAACCGAAAGCTTGATGTCTCTCCATCCTGTCAATCTCCATATCTAACTTGCCATGCCCAGCTACCCACGAGCAATCTGCCACTCCATGAGCCAGCTCGCTCTGCCTGCAGCCCTTGGGGTGATGCTGAGGAGCTGCTCTGCTTCACCACCATCTCAAGATCCTCTTTTAGAGCTGGGTTCAAACCTTTACTGCTCTTTTCCCCTTTCCCACTGCCAACATTCTCCAGGGAGATTGAGGGAGCCTTTCCAGACAGGGAGGAATTTTCCACCTAAACACTCTTCTGACCTAAAATCACTTTTTATCTTCCCAGCAGAAAACACTATTTCCATAGAGAAATGACTGCTCAACAAATAAAAACCTTGACTTCTCTATTTCCTGACAAGAGGGGTTTTACCCTTCTCACTGAGCACCACTGAACATTTTTTTTTCCAAGTAAATTTCTACATTCTCTGTCCTGAAAGGCTCATCCCCAGAGTTTCCAAAGCCCCCAGACAAAGGCTGGGAGCCAGCAGCACAGCAGCTTTCTGCAGAGCTTCTCAACTCCTTAAACCCACCAACAATAAGCAGGAAATCCAAGGAACCCATTGGACCCAGCCAGCCAGACTTGGGTTGAAGGCTGAGCACACTTCTGATGATGTTGTTGGTAGCTCTGCTTCCCTGGGCTTTACCCACCCAGCCTTGCAGACACTCTTAATGTTTAATAGCAAACATGTGGGCACATCAGCCCCTTCCAGCACCAGGGTGAAGAGCAGAGGTAGAGAGCAGTGACCTGTCACCTCTGGTCAAACCAGCAGACAGGACCTGCTGGTGACAAGAAAGCACAAAGCTGGTGGCAAAGGAGCCTCCTTCAGGCCAAATGAATGGAGGGTGAGTGTCTTGTGGAGGTGCTGAGGGTTGTCATCAATGTAGGAGATAAACCTAGAGCAGGAAACCTGGAGAACCTTCCCTTTGTGTTTGCTTCCCTGCTGTAACCACCTTCAGAAGCCTCTTGTGACTCTGGCTTTAGAGAAGGGGATCTCCTTGGGCTGGGAGCAGCTGGGGGGAAGTTGCCCTGGCACATAAATATCTGCTCCTTCATAGAATAATTTTGGTTGGAAAAGACCTTTAAGATCATCAAGTCCAGCTATTGTTGAGCTTCTCATCAACCAACACCCCCAAGTCCTTCTCCTCAGGGCAGTTCTAAATCCATTCCCCATCCAACCTGTAGCTATGCTTGGGATTGCCCCAACCCAGGTACAAGTCCTTGCAGCTGCCTCCATCCTGGCACCCCGACCTTGAATTGACCCCTGGAGATGGGGTCAGAGCAATCATCTGATCACAGCAGTCTACACATGAGCAGACAGCTATGCCCATGCTCAGGAACATCTGCAGAACATTCTGACCATGTCTTATAGGAATATAACTTGGGACTGATTTTTGGATGGGAAGCAGAGAGATAATACATTTAAGGGGTTGTAAAATCTGACCTGAATTGGGTTTTAATTATTATTGCAAGTGTGTTTCAGCTTGCAGTTGCTGTTATAGAAACCTAAGTAACATAATTAATAACAAATAGCACTCTGGTGAGATTTCTTTTATTACTTGGTAATTTGAAACAGAAACTGTTTGTGGGATCTTCTGGGATTTAAAAAAAAAAAAAAAAAAAATCTGCACAGAAGGTCTGCTCCAGATGGTTTGAGATGAATGTGCAGGATTTGAGGAACATGAAGGAAGAGAGTCCAAGGCCTGAAGTTTGTTGATTTCTCTGCTGCTGTTATTTCCAGTTAAAGTGTCATCTCACTTGAATTTTCTATCAAAACTTTTCTGAGGCAGATATGGAAATGTGTGAACCTCAGTCCCACCAGGCTCTGTCTTGCAGAGTTTGTTCCATGTAAGGCAGCACACACCAGCAGCCTGAGCACATGGCTCACAGCTCTGCTCAGACAGCTGCTGACACTTGGTGTTTTCACCTTAGTTTTTAACTGGGACAGAGGCCACCAGCAAAGCCAGGCACCCCCCCAACTCCACATGCTCTTCCAGAGACCCCAACCCTCCCTGACCATAGCTGGTTGGTTGCTGTGATGTTGCTGTAATGTTGCTGGGCATAAAATTATAGAATTACTGAATCATTTGGGTTGGAAAAGAAGCTTTAAGATCATCAAGTCCAACCACAGACCCAGCACTGCCAGGTCAAGTGCCAAACCGTGGCCCTAAAATGATGCTGTACCCTTAATGAAAGAACCACGTTAGGTTATTCAAAGGAAGAATCCCATCTTTAAAGGAATTCCCAGATCCCATGACTTCTTTGAGGACATTCATTCCCCCCAATTTAGTGTTTTAAATATTAGGGTCCTAAATGTTAACCAGCCCCCTTGGCTTCCTCTGAAGGCAGTGGAGCTCCTCTAAGAAGCAGTTCACCTCCTCATGGTGGCCTTCTAAGGCAGGGCTGGTGATTCCCCATCAGGAGGTGTCTTCTGGTCTCTCCAGGCTACCCAGGCAGTTTGAGGTAAGATGTACAGCTTGAAGCTCTGTCAGGACTCTCTGTGTTTCTCAGTTACAGTATTTAGCACTAGAATCCTGTGTTTCCCATCCTCTGTTGTCTCAGTGACCTGAAGGAGAGGGAAGCAGTGGCAAAGAGCTGTCAGTTACTCCCATGTCCTTGCCAAGGTGTCCTAAGAAACATCAGGCAGGAAAAAACAGCTCTAAAGATGACACTGGAGCTGATGAACTAATTGTTGACTCTCTTGATGATTATAGAAAATTCAGTGCATCCACCAAACCTGTACCAAACGTGGACAGATGCAGGAGAGCTGGGAAGATGTGGAGCAGAGGTTGCTCGGAGGACATTTCTTTGTAATATACTCCAGGAGGAGTCAGGGGAACAAGTGTCTGGAACAAAAGCTTAGTGCTCAGTGAAAGCAGGCTGAGCATTTTTGGTGAGGATGCTTTCCATGGGGCCAACCAGTAGAAAACCTTGTATTTGGACAAATAAATGTGCCCCATGAAGCATGGAATTGCAAATTCTGCTCCAGCTGAAGAAGTGGAGGCCCATGATGTCCCAGCTTTCTGGAGTGTTGTGAGATTGATGGAATAAACGTGAGTGTTGTTTGTATAGCACAGATTTGGAAAGGAACTCTTGGAAAAGTGAAAGCCAAGATTGTCAAGAGAGAAGTGGTTTCCTTTCCCTTTTTCTATCCATCACACCTGCCAAAACACTAAAGGCAACTCCAGGAGAACATCCTAAGTTCACATATATATGAAAAAAAAAAAAAACCATCAGATTTGTAAGGGTTCCCCCTCCCTGACAGAAGGAACAAAGTGATGAGGAGACTTCTGCTCTCCAGACACGTGAAATGTGTGGCACCCTGCACCTTAACTCTGTCCCTGCTGGAGTAGTGGAAGGTTGAGGCTCACCCTGGGCTGTGGGCTGGTGGGACCAACCTCCTGCTGCAGGGGATGGAGGCTCTGAGAGGCAGCCCTGAGCTCTGGGAAGTGGAGGGTTTGTAAATGGGTCCTGAAAGAGCAGATAACTGGTGAGTCCCAGGCTCCAGTGTTCCAGACCATATCCTGGCCAGTCCCCACTGTCATACCCCTGGGCTGCTAGACCCGTGGGTGGCCTCAGCTTGTCCTCTGCTCTACCATGTCATCCTGGGGGAAGAGGACTTCCCCTGTTTTCCTCTCATCCACGGAGCCTGTAAGTCCATCAGGATGGAGAGTTTCTCACACTGTGCACACAGTATCCATCAGGACAGAGCTCCCATCCTTGCTGGGGCCTCCAGATTCTCCTGGAACGGAGCTCTTAAGAAAATTGTGGGGCTGAGTGTGTTCATGCCATGATATAATGTTCCCCTGGGGCAATTCTGCAATGGCTCCTCATCCCTCTCCAGGTAGAAGGTGAGCTCAGGACCAGGCATCTGTCTCTTGGGTGTATGGATCCTGATTGTGACATTGAGACTGATCAGCACTCCACAGTGACCATGTGGAGCTGAGTCCTTCTTCATCACAGTCTCCAGGTTAACTGGATATTTTTCTGGTCAAGATGCTTTAATGACACAGAGGTAACTGGGACATTTTATAGCCTCTGTGTTCTGCCTGAGGCCAGATGAGATGAGTTAATAATGGTCCTCTCTGGCCTTGAAGTTCCCATCACCAGGGTGGTATCATGCACAGCATCCAGCTTTGAACACCATGGTGGACAGAGATCCAGATACCCAGCTCTGCACTTCTGTTTCCAAAGGTAGCTTTGGACATGATTAACCCATGATCCACATCTGGAGAAATATCTCCTGATACTTGGTACTTCCTCTAAGTCTAGTGGCAATTAACTGCCACTGCCAGAGATGAAGGTAAGGGAAATGTGGGAATGATCTTCAGAAAGGATCCCCTTGCACTTTGTGTTTAACCACTCAAGGAAGACCCCAAGATGGACTCTTGGGGTGGTCATGCAGATCCCCCCTGTTCTCCATGCCCTTCTGTCAGGATCTGTTTCTGTAAACCCAGATCAGCCCTGCAGAAACCATGGTGTATGTGGGGTCACATGGCAGTAAGGTGGGTACCAACCAGGTCCAGAACTCAGAGCTTCACCTCTGCATCTCCATCCTTATTCTTACCCCCAGGAATCTCCCTGGGTTAACCCCACTGGCATCTCTCTTTCCTAGAGTTCCTCCTGATGAGGAGCAGGAATTGTCACAGAAGTCTCCTGTGGTCCTGTCCCTGCCTCTGCCATACAATGGATGGTGCCACCTCCACTTTCCATCTTCTCATGAGCAAGAGAGAGAAATGAACCCTTGGTTTTTTTTGTAAATATGAATTTAACAGAAATATTCCTTGCCTTCAAATGTTTATTTTCATGGCCTGTTGGGTCAAATGACCCAAAAGTATCAAGAGGTTTTCTTGATAGGCTTCAATTTGAAACAACCCAAGAATGACAGGAATCTGCTGCAGAGTCAAGTTCAGCATCTCAGTACTGGGCTCACAATGCAGGGCATGGCTGAAGGTCTGCATGAAACACCCACTCTCCACATCTGTTTGGTTTTAATCAGAGATTTATTATGAACAAAGGCAGCTCTTGGAAGAATTACTCCTCTCTGACATGCCTGCCTGGCCTGCTAGACCAGATGGACAGAAATAGTTTCACATATTAGTCCAATTCTGGATGGCTGCTCACCATATACTCCAGGTAGTCACGAGCAGAATGGACATGATATTGTCACTGATTTATAGACACCCACAGAAAATAAATTCTAGCCTAGAATGGGGATGTTAGCCACTTAAGTTTCAGTATTGATCTCCAAGCCAAGAGACTGAAACTCCAGGTTTTTCTAGCCCCAAAGCAGTAGCAGTAAAAGTTTATATTATCCTTGGTGAATTTTTGCTGCACAATGAATTGGAAAACTGATCTGAGAATCAGAATAGAAAGTTTAATTGCTACATTGCAATTAATTGTTACATTGGAAACCAGGGGACATATTTCCAGGGCTTTGCTTCTTCCTACCTGGTTTTGAACAATAAATATTTAACAAGGCAAAGTTATCCCACTGCACTCCCAATTAAGGGTAGAAAAATTGCATTCCTAATTACCCCTAACAAAAGGAAAAGCAATTTCCTCCAAGATCAGTGAGAATTCCCATATCTCCTCAGGTGAAATGAGAACATGCAATGAATTGGGTGAGGTACAGATCTAAACTGAAAGAGGACATTTAGCAGCTGATGTAAAATTCAAGGCAGAGCTCATCTTTTCTGCAGAGCCTTATCCAGGGACACTGAGTCAACACCAGACATCCCTGGGATTCATCACAAAGGTAGGCACTGACTGTAGGAAACTCCATATTTCTGGGCCTCAGTTTCCCATTTGTCATCTGAGCATAATATTGGCTGGAGCTCACAGGAACTTTGTTGCTGGAAAACTCTTTTTTTTTTTTCTAATGCCAAGATATGAATTGCAACATCTTGTGGAAAAATAATTTTGGAGCGTGGATAACATTAATTTTTGTGTTTGGAATATTAAAATATTGCTTCATATTTTATGAGGATTTTTTTTCCCATGGTAATTTTTATTACTTTTAAAGGGTTTTCTTAACATGCCCCAAGTGTTAACAAAGGGGTTTATCAACCTGCCACAGGTGACAGCAAACAAAGGAAAATGCAGGTAGAGAAAGGGAAAGGTCCTTTGCTAATCCTGGCTTGCATCCCTTGGGGAAGCCCACCCAGAATCCCACTAGATGATCCTGGGAAGCTACAGCCCCTCCTGCCCACCTCTGCATGTTGCCTGCCCTGTCTCCTCCCCTTGAAGCCAGAGCATCCCCTCCAACCCCTGGCACCATCTGCACCCTTCAGCTCTGCCAGCAATCCAAAGTACTCCCTCCCACTGGAGCAGAGAGATGCAGCTACAGAGGGTCCTGCTCACACATGGATCAGCTGTAATCCATCTGGTTGGACCTGTGGGGCCATATCCCTAGAATGTCCAGGTGTGGTTTGATGTTAGACATGAGCCAACACCAGCTGGCAGCCAGCTTCCCACCTCCAAACCCCAGGAGATTCTTGTGCTCCTTCCTTCCTTGTGCTGCTCTGGTCATCTGCCACCCTGTAGCAGGTCAGCTCAGGTCACTGATGTGGTCAGCCCAGTAAAACCCCAGCACAGTATGGTAGGGGTGAGCCCCATGTGGTGGGACTGAACCCATGATGGTGGAGATGATCTCAGCATGGCGAAGGTGGATCCAGTATGGTGGGGATGGACCCAATGTGGTGAGGGTGATCCCAGCACTGTGGGGGTGGACCCAGTATGGTGAGGGTCAGCCCAATATGGTGATGGTGATCCCAGTATGGTGAGGGTGATCCCAGCACTGTGGGGGTGGACCCAGTATGGTGAGGATCAGCCCAGTATGGTGAGCATGAGCCCAATATGGTGATCCCAGTATAGTGAGGGTGAGCCCAGCAGCAGTGAGGGATGGGACTCATCATAGTGAGGGTGGGAATGAGGAGCATGAGGGACCTAAGGATGTGTCATGGACACATGGCCAGGATGTGGCTTAGCTGAATGCTGCCCTCTGCCAACAGCATCCTTCCAGCTCAGGTGGTTAAACTGAGCTGCCCTGAGCTTCTGGGCAGTCCAAGCCCTTGCAGAAATTCTTTCTCCCTACAGTTACAACCTGGATTTTCTAAGTGGTCCCAAATGGTCAAGACTTCACTTGGAAATCACCCTGCAGGTCCCTGGTGTGAAGAATGGGGAGGACAAAACTTTTCAAACCAAAGCTGTCCAGAATTGCCAGCTTGGCAATACCAAGATATTTTTTTTTTCCTCTCACTTTGTTCTTAGAAACTGCAGAACTGTTTTGGCTGACGTTCACTCCCTCCCCTCTTCTTGCCCTTAAAAAGAAAATGAGCCTGAGGTGGATACTCCATTTATAGAAGAATTCAGCACAAATGATTTAGATTAAAATTATAACTCCAAGCAGAGTCTTACAAGGGGAGTTTCAGACAGCCTTAATAGGCAGTGATGCTATAGACAGGGCAAGTGAATCACTCCTTTTTACTGGATAACATTAACAGACCTCTTTGCACAATTATATTCAGAAACAGCAACTAAAGTGAAAATCAAAAAGGGTATGAACTCTGGGCCAGATCCTCAGCCAGCACTAATTGGTGCAGCACACAGAAACCAAGAAGCAGAGTTATACCAGTTCAGGGCTGCTCCAAGGAATTCATGATTTCCTGCCACCATCCTCTACCATTTATCTTTTTTTTTTTTTTTTTAAATCTTAAAGAGCCCAGGGCACAATTATTTTTATCCTAACCATGGAGACAAAGGAATCTCTTCCCCACCAAAAATGAAAAATAAGGTAGCCTGGGGATAATTGCTGATTTCTTCTCATTTGGTGTGGTTTTATTAATAACATGTTGGAGTTTGGTTTGGTTTGGTTTTGTTCTAATTGTAAGAGTTACAATGATATGTATCCTCCTACACCTTTTCTTTCCCTTGTATCCTTAGATGAAGAAAAAGAAGGTAATATTGCACAGTTTAAACATTATGTCCTGATTGTGGTCTCTTTAGCTCTGGCAAGAAAAAGACTTCACTTCTTTCACGTATAGAGAGATGGGATTAAGGCAGGTGAGAAGTATCCCATCAAAACCTGAGAATGTTCCTGTGGATTAGGGACAGTGTCTATTTCTCTCACCCCTTTCTTGAGAACATACGAGCAGAAAGGAGAAAAAAAGCAAGCTATGGCTCCTTTTTCCCTCTCCTTTTACTTTCTTTGGGTCCAAACCCCACCATTGCAAGAAGGCAAACAATCGGAATTCCTTCAGAAGGTGTTTTGCTTATTCTGTGGGACTTCCTTAGCAAGAGATTGAGATGAGACCTTAGGAAGAAATTCTTTGGGGTGAGGGTGCTGAGCCCCAGGTTCCCCCAGAAGCTGTGGCTGCCCCATCCCTGGCAGTGTCCAAGGTTGGATGGGGCTTGGAGCACCCTGGGCTGGGGGAGGTGTCCTGACCATGGCAGGGGTGGCACTGGGGGGGCTTTAAGGTCCTTTCCCACCCAAACCAGTCTGGGATTTTTGGGGTGAGTTATAACCTGGCTTGGAAACAGGCCACATTTAATGGCCCCGGGTGATTACAGGGTGCCTCTGCTCCTCTGCAGGAGTCCTGCATGTGCTTGGCACACAGGACACCAGTGCCAGGCTCTGTTAACATCCACAGTGTGGCTGATGATGGTGAGCCAGGCATCATCCCCTCCTCCCCATGAAGTAAGATGCTCTTGCTGACTTTCTTAAAGCACTCTACACAGCATTAAATTGTTTAACCCCACAGTAAATTCACACTAGGAGAATAGTTACAAAAATTACCCTCGTCTTGCCTTTTTGGAGGAAGAAAGAAGCAAAAATTTGATTTTAATGCCAAAAATTCAGAAGTAATGAGTGAGGCACCCACCACCCTCCCTCCCTGCCTCCTCTAACATAGTAGGGTCAACTTAAAAGCCAAGATCTTTGTTGATGTTAAAAATAGCTAATGAGGTGACAGCATTTGCTCAGTGCTGGCTCTCCCCTCTGAGCACACTGCCAGCCACCCCCAAGTCCAAGATTCTGGGGAAGTTTTGAAGCACCATATCCAACAGCAGCAACCAAGTTTTATAAGCAAAATCTGGGAGAAAACAGGGATTATGCAAGAAAACACAGTCAAAACTTAACCATCTGCTTTCTTTTCTCCTTTCGTTTGCCCATTGGGTTTAGAGCCTGGAGGGCTGAAGTTTTCCATATTTTCACCCAACCAAATAATTGGGGCTTTTTCAATGAAGTTGGAGATTACCACATCACCACCTGCTGCTGAGAGGTGAGGCTGGGAGGCAATGGCACAATCCCCAGCACAGACAGAAAACCCAGTGGTGCTCAGTGCCTGGCAGGGTCATGGAACAGATCATCCTCAGTGCAATCACACAGCACCTGCAGGATAGGCAAGGGATCAGACCCAGCCAGCACGGGTTTAGGAAGGGCAGGTCCTGCCTGACCAACCTGATCTCCTTTTATGATCAGGTGACCCGTCTGGTGGATGAGGGGAAGGCGGTGGATGTGGTCTACCTGGATTTCAGCAAAGCCTTTGACACCGTCTCCCACAGCATCCTCCTGAAGAAGCTGTCAGCCCACAGCTTGGACAGGAGCACCCTGTGCTGGGTTAGGAACTGGCTGGAGGGCCGGGCCCAGAGAGTGGTGCTGAACGGGGCTGCATCCAGTTGGCGGCCGGTTACTAGTGGTGTCCCCCAGGGATCAGTATTGGGCCCAGTTCTGTTTAATATCTTTATCGACGACTTAGATGAAGGGATTGAGTCCATCATCAGCAAATTCACAGATGACACCAAGCTGGGAGGAAGTGTGGATCAACTCGAAGGCAGGAGGGCTCTGCAGAGGGACCTGGACAGACTGGAGAGCTGGGCCGATTCCAACGGGATGAGGTTCAACAAGGCCAAGTGCCGGGTCCTGCACTTTGGCCACAACAACCCCATGGGGAGCTCCAGGCTGGGCACAGAGTGGCTGGAGAGCAGCCAGGCAGAAAAGGACCTGGGAGTCTGGATTGACAAGAAACTGAACATGAGCCAGCAGTGTGCCCAGGTGGCCAAGAAGGCCAATGGCATCCTGGCCTGGATCAAAAACAGCGGCACCAGCAGGTCCAGGGAGGTGATTCTGCCCCTGTACTCAGCGCTGGTGAGGCCACAGCTTGAGTCCTGTGTCCAGTTCTGGGCCCCTCAGTTTAAGAAGGATGTAGAGGTCCTGGAACAGGTCCAAAGGAGGGCAACCAGGCTGGTGAAGGGACTCGAGCACAGGCCCTATGAGGAGAGGCTGAGAGAGCTGGGGCTGTTCAGCCTGGAGAAGAGGAGGCTCAGGGGAGACCTCATTGCTGTCTACAACTCCCTGAAAGGAGGATGTAGCGAGGTGGGAACTGGACTCTTTTCACAGACGACCTTCAACAAGACAAGAGGACACAGTCTTAAGTTGTGCCAGGGGAGGTTTAGGTTAGATATTAGAAAGAATTTCTTCACGGAGAGGGTGATCAGGCTATGGAATGGACTGCCCGGAGAGGTGGTAGATTCTCCGTCCCTGGAGACATTTAAAAAAAGACTGGATGTGGCACTCAGTGCCATGGTCTAGCAACTGCTCCGGTGGGTCAAGGGTTGGACTAGATGATCTCTGAGGTCCCTTCCAACCTGGCTAATTCTATGATTCTATGATTCAGAAAGGAGGCATCTCTGGACACACAGAAAAGGAAAACTCCATTATGTCCATGTGTGAGAACCAACCAACCTTTCTCCTCTCTCCTAAGAGCTGCAAGTGTGGAGGCTTGCCACAGAGCATTGTAATTAAAGTAGTGGACCCAGAGAAATAATAATAAAAAAGACCATGGAAAATGAAAATAATTTGAATTTTTTTTTCTTTTTGCACACTAAAACATATGCCTCTTGTTACACCTCTGGCTTGTGCATCTCCCAAGTGCTGCAGAAGGGGAAATGAGTTCCAGTGATTTCTCTGCTGCTCCTTGGTCACTGTCCTGTCCACACTTGAGGGTTAAGCTGCCTTGGAAGGCACCATGTGTGCCTGAAAACCATATGGTGAGAGGGAAGGGGGAAATAAAACCCCAGCTTTGCTGTTCACTGCTTGTAAATTTTCCTTCCTGGGAGACAGTGGGGGTTTTGGGTGCTGTTTGTCTTCAAGGGAAGGGTTTTCTCTTTTCATCTCAGAGGCTCTGGGAGCATCAGGCTGCCCTCTGCCAGACACAGCTGCTGGGAGATCCCCCTCCTTCATTTCCCTATAAATCATCTTTAAAAACCAAGAGATCATCCAACACACACGTGCACACACACACACACAGAAGGTGCACACACGAATGGGACAGTGGAAAAAGAGGTTGCAGCAAGAAATGTGCACCCTAAGGCAGCTTTTTGGAGGTTTCCCCATTAATTTGAGCTTCAGACACTGGCAGACTTTGAAGGCTTTTCCCATCAGAGCCTGGATGGGATGGTCAAAGCCTTTTTTTGGAGACAGGGCTAAAGGGAAGGGCAAGGGGAGCTGGCAGCCAATGAGGCTGCTGGGGCCTCTTAAGCTGGACCAGTGTGGTGATGGCAGCTGCCCTGGGGATCCAGAGCTCAGGCCAAACTCTCCACCTGCTGCAGAATGGCTTTTTTCTTGACTCTTTCCTTTCTAGCATCACCTTGTTGGCTCCTCTCTGCAGGAGCCCATTCCTGGCTCTCCAGAAAGTCCCTGGGGGATACGATCCAAACCACATGGCTGGAGGGTCCCTTGGAGGTGCCTCCTCCATCCTCACAAGCTCACCATTCCCAGCAGCTCTCCCAACCTCAGATCTTATTTAAGATGAGCTCAGTAACTGTGTCCCTGCATCCATCTTGGCAGATGTGCCCTCCTGCAGACTCTGCATTAGGTTAAACACATTTTCCAAAACAGATTATTATTTATTCACCCAATGCAAAGGAAAACACTCCAAGGCAAGGCAGCCTCCAGCATTGCTCTTACCCAACCGTGGCATATTCCTCTCCGGGTGCTATAATTTAGGATGAGGAAAGCAGACAGCTTTGATGAGTTTTTTCTATCTCCCGGAGCTTTTCCTGCACACTCATCTCCTCCTCCCCACACCCTCTCACTCCCCTCTCAGCCATCATATATTGTCCTCTGATACTGGGAAGATAAATGAAGCAGCAGTTTGTTAAACTACTTGGAAATAGTTAAATAATGAAGGGTCCCAAACTTGTGTCTTACCTGATGGCCCAAACTGCCTTCACTGTCACAGCTGCTGGAGATTTTGGAGGGGTCACTCCTGCAATGTGAAGGTAACTCATCACACTGCATCCCCAGCACTGCTGGTGTCCTCAGGGGTGTTCTGGGCTGAAGAGGGGTTCCTATTTTGTTATCTCATGTTGCAAGACAAACCTCTTTTAGGGCACGGCGCTTCAAGGTCCAACCAGGTATTCCAGCAGAGACTCAAGAACAGTGCTCCGAGCCTATAGCCTCAGGGTTGAGTAGCCTGGGTCGGTGCTGTTGCTCCAAGAGCAACTGCTCCAAGAGCAACTGACCTCTCCACTGGCCAGCTCAGGACTGAGCTGAGCCTGTGCTTCGAAACTCACCTTTTTATTGGCTCCCTGGTCCTGCTCATGTGCAGTGGGGGCCCACCCTAACCAGGCACAGGTGGGCGTAACACAAGCTCACACCCACTACCTGGCAATTAGTGGCACCTGGTTGCCTCATTTCACTACAATCTCATCCCTCTAAGACCAGCTAAAAGGCCTGATCCCAAAGACCAGAAAAACCCAGTGTGTGCTATTATTAGTTTTCAATTATAAATTAATAGATTTAAAAGTTACTCTGGTTAATTGCAACAGGCTGAAGCTTTCCAGCAATGTTCATGTGTGATCCAAGGAGTCAAAGCAATGGGATGAGGGCAGGGAAACACAGTGAGCAGGTCATGTCTGAGGGTCACAGGGAAGGAGGTTCTGGTTTTCTGCTTGAAGCTGTGGTTCTGTCAGCATGGACACACTGAGCTTAAGAGCTGTGAGCTGGAGCTCCCATCCCTTACCAATGCCCAGAGGACCTCTTCACCCTGAGGCTGCAGCAGGACCAGCCAGGGTGCTGAGGTTGCATGCACCATCCTAAACCCTGCAGCCATCCTCTGCTTTTATAATTGTTGATACCAAACTGTAAATAAGCACACCCCAGATGAAGTGCCCTCCTCAAGCTTCAAATGATTTTCACGGCTTCTCCTCTTGAAAATACAGCAGAAATTTGGTTCAGAGCTTGGGAAAAAAGAAACCATGCAGGGAAGGAGATGGGACAGCCCAGGCTTCACAACTCCCTCCTGGAGACCACAGAGGGACAGGACGGAGGTGGCAGGGTTTTGGGGGAACACCTTCTAAAAGGGGGTGAGCACAGTTGGCAAGGCTGAGACAATCCATGGGCTGAGAGTTTAACCAGCTCCCACTGCTTGACACCCTGCTTCAGCTCTCTCAAATGCAAAAAAAGCCCCATTTCTACCCATTTCACAAGCTCCCACTCCTGATTTCAGCACTTCCCAGGCTGCGCGATCCACATTCCCCTGGGGACAGGGGCTGCAGAAAAGGTGGGGAGGTGAAGGTGCCTGAGCAATGAGCACTTTGCAGGGGGGTTCCCCACCCACTGCCAGCCCTGCACGTGTCAGAGTGATGCAGATGTCAGGGTACATGTGCTCCCTTCAGCATTACATCATTGCAGTGGAACAGCAGCAGGGAGCGATGCAGCACGCTGCAGCCAGGGCAGGCTGCTCACTTCTGCTTCCAAAAGGTGCTTCCACAACAGCACCTGGTGGGAAAGGAAAGGCTCTCCAGTGGGAAATGTTAGGGGTTGACCGGCCCCATCACCTAACCACTTGTGCCAGGGGCCTCCAAGGAGGGAATGTCCATCAGGGTTAGAAACCTGGACAGACATAGGGGTTGCAGTGGTGGGACCCCCAGCACAGTCTGCTCCTGGGAGTTGGAGGCTGCCAGGGGAGGAACAAAAGGATCTGTTTAATGTGTCAGCTTTGGATGGAGAACAAGCTGTCATGGCAACAGTATCAGTGACATTCCTGTCTCAGGACTTATGCTGCAAAACAGATACAGCCTTAGGTGTCACCCCATGGAGCCAGAGGAGCCTGGTGGGAGCTCATAGCCAGATCCAGGACCTAGCAGCATGTGGATACCCTGGGGTGGCCACATCTGAGACTATTTGCATCCCATCCTTGTCCATGGAGAAGGCACAGAGCAAGCTGCCAGCCCAAGGGGGTATCTCCTCTCCACCTTTTAGCAGGAGGGGTTCTCTTCGTGTTCTGAATGTCAAGAGATAATCTGAACACTTGGAGCAGGGCTCTGAGCTGCAGTGTTGGTGTTTCCCATCGGGCTGGTTGCAGAGAAGGTTGTGTGGCTGTTTATAGACACTTCATTAGCAAAGTGACAAATTGGAGCAAATGCCTCTGGGGATTTTTTGAGGCACAGCTTTGCAAAGGAGGCTAAAAAGATTAAATGTGTTTTGGCTTTACAGAAGGACTCAGTTAAGTGGCATCCTGCTGCCTGACAGGTATCTGTCTTGAAGAGGGAACAATTTGGATGGGTTGCAGTGGTAAAATATCCTGGGATGAACCCAGAAAAAGGAATATTGAGGCTGAGTTTCAGAAAGTCTAGAAGGATGCTACAGAAGAAAAACCAACAACTACTACAACAACAAAAAAAAAAAAACTTGTTGAGCTCTTTTTGAGCTGGAACTTCATGGAGGACCAAAAAGTGACTTTAAAAGGCAATAAAATGCCTGGGGTTTTTTTCAGAGTAGTTCTAAAGGTATCACCTTGTATTTCTTTTCTACAATCTTACTGAAACTCCATTGTTGGCTCTGTTGGACTAAGGGCTTGGCCATTCTTCTGGACCATCATTGTTCCACATGCATTTTTACTCCTAGGAATTTTAGTCAGGCAAATAATTTGCTACGTGCAGCTTGTTACAAAACCAACCCCTTTTTTTTTTTTTTTT
Source organism: Calypte anna (assembly GCF_003957555.1). Lineage (NCBI taxonomy): Eukaryota > Metazoa > Chordata > Aves > Apodiformes > Trochilidae > Calypte > Calypte anna. Next base: position 527,833 of record NC_044268.1, read on the forward strand.
CCTGTTTCCTTATTGTAAACACAGAGCAGTTTATGTGACTTTCTCTAGTCTTTGTTTATTTAACAAGTGCAAACAAAACTTGGTTCTTGTGTCACCCATGAATTTTTTCCGTGTTTATTCACAAAGTGTGTGTCAGACAAGACAGGTTTGCTGCAATCAGTGACACTACATCTGATATCTGGTTGGGGGCTGACCTGCTGGAGAGCAGTGTAGGTGAAAGAGACCTGGGGGTCCTGGTTGACAAGAGGATGACCATGAGCCAGCAATGTGCCCTTGTGGCCAAGAAGGCCAATGGCATCCTGGGGTGCATTAGAAAGGGTGTGGTTAGTAGGTCAAGAGAGGTTCTCCTCCCCCTCTATTCTGCATTGGTGAGGCCGCACCTGGAGTATTGTGTCCAGTTCTGGGCCCCTCAGTTCAAGAAGGACAGGGAAGTGCTTGAAAGAGTCCAGCGCAGAGCTACTAAGATGATGAAGGGAGTGGAACATCTCCCTTATGAGGAAAGGCTGAGGGAGCTGGGTCTCTTTAGTTTGGAGAAAAGGAGACTGAGGGGTGACCTCATCAATGTGTTCAAATATGTAAGGGGTGAGTGTCAGGGAGATGGAGTTAGGCTCTTCTCAGTGGTGACCAGTGATAGGACAAGGGGTAATGGGTGTAAATTGGAGCACAGGAGGTTCAAGTTGAATATTCGAAAAAATTTTTTTCCTGTAAGGGTGACAGAGCCCTGGAACAGGCTGCCCAGGGAGGTTGTGGAGTCTCCTTCACTGGAGACATTCAAAACCCCCCTGGACACGTTCCTATGCGAAGTGCTCTAGGTGGCCCTGCTCTGGCAGGGGGGGTTGGACTAGATGATCTTTCGAGGTCCCTTCCAACCCCTAGGATTCTGTGATTCTATGATTCTATGATCTCAAATTCAGCTACACAGACATTTTTGAAATGACATTTTGACATCCTAAGGCAGGTATTTCCTTCTTCAAAAGATGGTCATATTCCTACAAATAGGAAAAACCAATCACCCTGCTACCACAGATATAGCTGTACAGCAAACTGAACCACAGAGTGCCCAGAGAAGCTGTGGCTGCCCCATCCCTGGCAATGTCCAAGGTTGGATGGGGCTTGGAGCACCCTGGGCTGGTGGGAGGTGTCCCTGCCCATGGCAGGGGGGACACTGGGGGAGCTTTAAGGTCCTTTCCAACCCAAACAACCCATGTTTGCACCAACAGGTTAGTGTGTCTGGCATGGCAGAGGAGTTTGTTCACTGAATCCAGGGATGACATTCCCTGGGAGAAACCACAAATGTTTTGGAGAGAGGGTTTGGATTCAGAATTATTTTGACAAGTTGAAGAAATTACCTCAAAATACTCCCAAACCCTCAACTGAGTAGGGTACCAGGCACCATGGTCACACAGGTTTGGGGGACAGCAGCTGGGAAGTGCCCAGGAATGGACCTGGGGTGCTGGTTGACAGTGGCTGAAGAGGAGTCAGCATGTGCCTGGGTGGCCAAGAAGGCCACCAGCCCCTGGCTTGTTTCAGCAGCAGCGTGGGCAGCAGGAGCAGGGCAGGAATCATCCTCCCCCTGTGCTCCCAAGGAACAAGGGATGGGACAAGAGGAACTTTTGGCCTCAAGTTGTATCAGGAGAGGTTTAGGTTGGAGCTGGGGAAGAATTTCTCCCTGGAAAGGGTTGTCAGGGCCTGGCCCAGGCTGCCCAGGGCAGGGCTGGAGTCCCCATCATCCCTGGAGGGGTTTCAGAGAAACCCCTGGAGATGTGGGGATGAGGGACATGGGGTGGGGGTGTCCAGGGCAGTGCTGGGGGAAGGGTTGGACTGGATGATCATAAAGGTCTTTTCCAACCAAAATGATTATGTGATTCTATAGATAGGTGGTTGCATCAGTAAGGTTTAGAAAAAAAGATTTGGGGAGGAAATGAAGAGGAGAAGGAAGAAAGGTGGGAGATGGTGGATTGAAATCTGGGCACAAGTGGCAACATGATTCAAGACAAAAATAAACCAAAGAGAGAAAAATAAACCAGAGAGAGGGGGGTGTGAACAAGGGGAGAAAACCAAACAAATGTGGAGAAGATGACCTCCAGGGAATGTGAGGTAGTAGAGCTGCAGATGCCCCATGTGGGTGAGTTTCTGGTGGTCTTCAACCTCAGCCAGTGTCTGCTGAAGGGAGGGAGGACCAACCTGCAGCCCATGGTGAGGAGCATAAAGATTAGCTCAAACTGAGGCCAGAAGAAGATCCAGACCAACATTTGGACAAATGTGAAGAGTAAACAGGCTGGAAAAACAGATACCAGGCAGAAACCGCCACCAGGAAACTCCGCAAGAGCTCTTCTTGATTTTTTTTCTGTATTTCTGCAAGCTGCTTTGATCATCAAAGCTACAACTATGTGGTGCAATTAGAAAATGCAGTGAGGTCCTACCCCAGCAGCAGCAAATTCTTCCCTGGATAAATCTGGCAGCAGGCTCAGTTTCCACTCCCTGCTAATCCATGCCCAGCCTGCTCGGAGTCCAGCTGCCTCTCTGAGATTAGCTCCAGGATCACGCCCTGACCTTTACCTCTCCTCCTTTAGCCATTTTTTTCTTTCCTTACCCAAACCATCTCCAATTCCAACATATCAGAGCACCTCAATGCATTTGGAGTCCAGCAGCACACAGAGAATGACAGCAGCACCCTGGGTGTGGGCGCAGGAGCTGCTGGAGACCTCAACAACCTCAGCTGGGAGGGATCCCAGGCTTGTAAATAGACTGGATGTGGCACTGAGTGCCATAGTCTAGCTACCACAATGGTAGTTCAAGGGTTGGACTTGATGATCTCTGAGGTCCCTTCCAACCCAGCCAATTCTATGATTCTATGATTTATCTGGGGGGATTTAAGTCCTGGAGAGAGAAACATCTGCCAGGATTGATGAATTTTGGATTGGTCATGGGATCGTGTGGGTTTAAAGACACAGCCCTGGACTCCTGGAGCAAACAGTAGGGATGTCCCAAGAGAGATGAGCAGGAGCAGAATGGGACCCTGGACCCTCACAGTGCTCCTGTGCCTGCTGCACCCATGGGCAGCCCTGATGTGATCGCCCAGGGCCAGGTCTGGGTGCAGGACCAGCTCAGCACTCGGATGCTCCCACCCTCACTGTGCCAGTCCAGCCATGTGGATGACTGGGGATGTGGAGCAAGGCCACATCCAGGCTTGGAGGCTGCAACTCCCCAGGCAAGATCCTGAGCTGCTCATTTATTTTTGATATCCTCATGACAACCACAGCACAAGACTGTGAGAAAGAGAGAGGCTGCCTGAGCAGCTGCTGTCCCCAGGGAGCTGGGGGACAGGCACCAGGGGCAGGGAAAAGGCTCCTCCAGCAGATTTCTTTCCCTGTTCAGGTTCAGGAGCAAGCAATTTAATAAAGTACCTTCCCCTACCACCCTTTTTTAGCTCTTCTCTCCCAGAACAAACCCAGTTGCTCCTTTCCTACCCCGAGCAGCAAGGCTGGAAGTGGGGGCTGCACAGACACTGTCCTCACCCTGGTCCCCACACCCACGGTCCCTGGAAGCAGGGCTGGCTGTCAGCTGAGCCTCACTCATTGCAGCCCCAGATGGTTCCCTGGGGGTGGGGATGCATTCCCCCCTCCCTTTAACCCAGCCCACACCCTGCCCAGGGACTGCAGGGCTGGGTGTCCCTGGGCAGTGGGGCTGTCCCAGTCCTGGGACCACAGCTCCCCCAGCAGCCCATGGCCTCGGGCTACAGCTTGCTCAGGCATCCCTCGGGCTGGGTCCTGGCAGCAGAGGTTTGGGGGTGGCCACGGTCTCTGGCGTAAAAAATGTGTGTTTGTAGGTTGCCAAGCAATTTGGCAAAAAGTCCTCCTCCAAAAGAACAGAATCACAGAATCCCAGACCACCCAGTCCCATGGGCTTGGGACACCTCCCACCAGCCCAGGGTGCTCCAAGCCCCATCCAACCTTGGACACTGCCAAGGATGGGGCAGCCACAGCTTCTGGGGGCAACCTGGGCCAGGGGCTCAGCACCTAATTTCTTCCTAATGTCCAACCTCAATCTCTCTTCTTCCAGTTTAAAGCCATTCCCCATCATCCCATGCCCCCAGACCCTTGTCCAACGTCCCTCCCCAGTTTTTCTGGAGCCCCTTCAGGCACTGGAAGATGCTTTAAGGTCTCCTCATTGCAGTCTTCTCTTCTCCAGAACATATCTGAGATGAGGAAGTGTTTGTTTCTTCCATTGAAATTTACGATTGAAATGCTATGATTAGTTCAAGAGGGAAGAGAATGCTGGCTTTGTGTCACTAAGTCCCTCGTTCCCTTGCCCCAGGGTTGTCCCTCCTGGGCTCCTGAACACCCCAGGGAGTGGGGGAGAGTGGTGCAGTGGGACATGGGGAGCTGCACATCCCCAGCAGCAAGGGCAGAAGGGAATGAGTCAGAGAGGAAAAGAGGGGGAGGAAGGGGGCTTATGAAAAGTCCTGGTTGTTATAGGGAGATCGGGGGGAGGGGGTAGGGGAATTAAAAAAAAAAATGGAAAAAACCAAAGCATAACTGCCCCTGTTGCTCCTGAGGAGATCCCCACCCTCTGCCCCCATCACTGACACTCTCTGAGGGTCGCCAGCTGTGGCAAGAATGTGCTGGGCAGCAGTGGGATGGGGGGTGGGTTGGGTTGCACCCCGGGATGGAGCTTCTCCAGGACCTGGAGTGAGCTGAGTCCTCACAAAGCTGGGAGGTGTCCTGTGGCCTGGCCAGCACGTGGGGAGGAGAGAAGCCAGGAAAAAAGAAGAAAAAAAAAAAAAAGTGGAATGGGACCCAACAACTGTCAGAGCAAATGTTTCCATCCTTGCTCAGCCCCCTGGGATCTTCTGAGCTGGGGAGGTGCAGCCCACCCTTTCCTTGAGCCCGAGGAAGCTCAAGGATGCTGCAGTTGAGGGGAAGATCTGGCTGGGGGCTCTGGTCCAAGCACAGACAAAACAGGGGATGCTAGGGAAGAGGCAGAGCAGGGGTGCTGTGGGGCTGGGAGAAATGGCCTCCTGAGAGCAGGGCCAGCCCAGGCAGGGCCCCAGGCAGCTGAGCAGCCCCCAGACAGGCTGTGGCACGATGGGGCATAGCTGGGAGGAGGTAGTTTTGCTGGAGGTGGGAAAGGAACTCCCTGGAGCCTCTTGAAGTGGATGTGCATGCAGGCTCCTACCACTAAGGGGGGGATTTACTTTATAGGGGTTTTATATAAGGATGGGGTTTACTTTACAGGGGACTGAGGAAGGTGGGAGGACCCTATGGCTGTTTCCTCCAGGAGCTCTTGGTTGCTCCCCCCCAGCCATCTGCATGGACAATGGGGAGGGATGCAGTGTCCCAAAAAGCTCACCTCCCATCTTGCTGACTCCCTGTAGTCTGAACAAGTATTTGGGAGTGTTCAGAATCAGCTCCAAGTCTCTGGGCCTAGAATTAATTTTGGTTTGGAATCTGGAAAACCTCAACATGCCATGCTCCTCACCAGTGGAAATCCACAGCACCAGCAAGAGCTTGCAGGGACCTCTTTGTAGCTGAGGCTTCAGCAGCTCCTGTGCCAGGGAAAGGTGTCTGTCCCCTTCTCTTTCCTGCACCAGCAGCCATGGCTCTTGGGCATTCCAGTCAGGAATGTGTCTGGAAAGGGCTCAGACCCCTTGGAGCCACTGAGATTTGTACAGGACATGGGACATGCCTATCTTGAGAGCATTTCTGATGGGCAATCCCAACCAATGCAGGTGACAGTGGTGGTGGCCTTCAACAACCCCTGGACAGTGAGGAGCAACTCCCTAGTGGGAGCAACCTGGAACGGTGGTGTTCTTCCCCTGCATGGACCATGTCTGTGTCCCACTGGCCACCATTCCATCCTGCCTGTCACTGGGCTGGTGCTGGGCTCCTGTGGAGAGTCAGGGCAGGGGTGGATCCATCCAGGAGCTCAGCAGTTCCCCATCTGGGTTAGCATCTCCCCACCCCAAGGCCACCATGGCTGCAGAAGGTTTTGTGGTGAAGAACTGAACCTGCACTTAAAAGCAGTGTCTCTGAGCACACGTGAGCTGGTGGGATGGAGAAGGTCACCAAAAGGGGTGACAGAGGGGTGGGGACCAGCAGCAGGACACCATGTCCTGGTGAGGACTAGCAGGACAGCCCTGCAGCTCCCCAGAGAGCATCTCATATCCCCTGGATTCATCTCACCCTCCCTGTGACCTCAAACCAGAGGACAACACTCTTTTTTTTTCTTTTTTTTCTCTTTTTTTTCTTTTTTTTCTTTTTTTTTTTTTTGTTTAAAGACCACTTTTTCGTGGGTTTTTTTATCCCTGGCAAACACCTGCAAAGCTGCAGCAGCCCCTGTGTGTTACAGGAGCTGTGCTGGAATGAGGTTAGCTGGGGCGAGGCTGCTCTGCAGCCTTAGGGAGCTGCTGGAGATACAGTCTGTTCCCACTCACATCACTGGGTATTTATAGATACAGATGTTTCTCTAGCAGCAGGGTTCAAGCTTGAATTTTCTTTTATTATTATTTTTTTTTACACCCTGTCTTATTTCACATCCCTCCTTTGCTCTACAAAGCAACACTGAAGGTAAAGAAAGCAGCTCCAAAAACCAGCAGGGAAGCAGAGGAGTTGATCCCAGCTCTGGGGTTTCAGAAGAACTGGGTTGGAGTGGGCTGAAGTGCCCCTTGTGTTCACATGCAAGGCCAGGGGCACCTTCTCAGAAACCCCAACCAACCAACCCAGCCCATGGCTTGCAGCTGGCCTGGGGCAGGGAGGGCTTGAGAGCACCCAAGGGAGAGATATCAGGGTATCAGCCCCATTTCACAGCATCCCAGACTGGTTTGGTGTTGGAAAGACCTTAAAGATCATCTAACCCTAACCTCCTGCCATGGTCAGGGACACCTCCCACAGCCCAGGCTGCTCCAAGCCCCATCCAGCCTTCTACACTGCCAGGGATGGGGCAGCCACAGCTTCTGGGGGCACCCTGGGCCAGGGGCTCAGCACCCTCACACCCAAGAATTTCTTCCTCATGTCCAACCTCAATCTCCCCTCTGCCAATTTAAAACCATCACCCCTTATCCCATTTCTACCATGTAGCACTCATGTCCTGGAACATCTGAACATGGAACTCAGCACCCAGGGAGGCAGGATGCTGCCACTTTCCTCCTTGGGTTCCCATCAGCCACAGCAAAGAATTTCTTCCTAATGTCCAAACTCAATCCCCCCTCTTCCAGTTTAAAGCCATTCCTCATCATTGCATCCTCCAGACCCTTGTCCCAAGTCCCTTCCCAGCTTTCCTGGAGCCCCTTCAGGCACTGAAAGGTGCTCTAAGGTCTCCCTATTGCAGCCTTCTCTTCTCCAGCCTGAACACCCCCAACTCTCTCAGCCTGGCTCCAGATCAGAGCTGCTCCAGCCCTCCCAGCACATCTGTGACCTGTTGTGGACTCTCTCCATCAGCTCCATTTACAGGGGGTGATTTCCCAAGGGCAGGGAGGAGGCTGAGGGTGGGACCAGGTCCCTCACATCACCCCCGGTGTCCCCACCCCAGCATCAAACCTCCCCATGCATCAGCCCAGGGAGGAGTCCCATGGCCATGGGCTTGCTTGGCCCATGCATCTGCATAACAAAAGGGGGATATTTGGGGCTAACTGGTGATGGTCTGATTGCCACCCACTGGAGTGGGTTTTCTCCCCTCTGAGGGGTCCTTGTCACCCCTCCCAGGGCAGCAGCCAGCCCTCACACCTGCCCATGGCCATAGGACTCTCCTGGCTCCAGCACACCTCAAGTTGTCCTTGCAAGGGATCTTTGTCCCCAAACCCCACCAAGCAGCAGGAATTTCATAGCCCAGCTCAGTTTATTCCCCCTGCTGCTTTAACCCCAGCCATTCCCTAGCTCCTTCCTACTCCAAGGAAGTTTGGCTGAACACCTTAGGATAGAGAAAAGACCCACTGACACAAATCCGTGCCCCAGGGGCAGACAGACACACACACACACACACAGAGCACAGGGTGATGCTGCCGCTGCCTCCAAGCATTATCTTTAGAGACTGGGCAATGGCTTTGCTCCCCAATTAATTATACATGCTCTGTGGTCCGTCTGGGAGGCATTAATGGCTCCAGATGCGGATCATGGGGCTCTGCGTGGCACTGTAAACATGCTGGAAGTCCAATTTGGATTTCCCCGGGTGCCTCATTTAAATGAATTATGTAAACGCTTTCCCCTCCTCTTTTGAGCAGCAGCCAGTCCGGCTGCTGCCCGACGTGTTAATCCCATGAATAAAATAAAAACCAAGGGAGTCCGTGCATTAAAGGGAAGGGGAAGAGGCTGCTGAGCCTCCGGCTGCACTGGCAGCACCTGGGGACCGGGGCGGGCCGAAGGAGATGGTTCGGCACTACGGCCACCCCCATTGCTCTGGACCTGCGGGTTGCCGGCAGGTTCCCCCCCCTTCTGCAAGGTCCTGAACTCCTCGGTGACCCGACCAGCTCCAGGAAGGTGCCGTCCTCAGCCCTGCATTTAGATTAAGTTTAATTTGGCATTGCAGTGATCACAATTACCTTTCTTCAAGCAAACTGCTGAGAGACCTCTCCTGAGTTCCTCAGTTTCCCACCTTACTCTTGTTTCCCCCATATCCATCAGTTTGAGATGCCCCCCATCATGGACAGCAAATTATTGCAATTAAAGCCACCTCAGTAGGAAGTGTCTGAGTTGAAGTGGGGATTTGCTGACACAGGCAGGGTCTGATCCTGCTCTCCAGGCTGGGGCACGGACAGGCAGGGAGGGGACCCAGCCCAGGGCTGCACTTTCTGCTGAGCAGATGTTTGCTAATGAATTATTCACCCAGAACATCAGAGGGAAAAGGGTCACTCTGCTTCTGAACCAATGTGGCTGCGAGTGCCACAGGCTGGCCCACACCCACAGAGAGAATCACAGAATTGTTTTGGTTGGAAAAGACCTTTAGGATCACCAAATCCAACTGTTAACCCAGTACTGCCTAGGCCACCACTGACCCATGTCCCTCAGCATCACATCTCCGGGGCTTTGAAACCCCTCCAGGGATGATGGGGACACCACAAGACAGGAAGCATGGGACAGGGTGCAGGATGCAAAGACACAGACTGAGGAATGCACAGGGTGTGGGGTGAGGGATGAAGGGTGCAAGGTGTAGGTTTCAGGGTGAGGGATGATCCTATGAGGAGAGGCTGAGGGAGCTGGGGGTGTTGAGGCTGGAGAAGAGGAGGCTCAGGGGAGACCTCATCACTCTCTCCAACTCCCTGAAAGGAGGTTGGAGCCAGGGGGGGGGTTGGGCTCTTTTCCCAGGCAACTCTCAGCAAGACAAGAGGGCAGGGTCTCAAGTTGTGCCAGGGGAGGTTTAGGTTGGAGATGAGAAAGAATTTCTTTCTGGAGAGGGTGATCAGGCATTGGAATGGGCTGCCTAGGGAAGGAGTGGATTCTCCGTGTCTGGAGATCTTTCCAAAGAGCCTGGATGTGGCACTGAGTGCCATGGGCTGGGAACCACGGGGGGAGTGGATCAAGGGTTGGACTTGATCTCTGAGGTCCCTTCCAACCCAGCCAATTCCATGATTCTATAATTCTATGAAGGTTGGGTGAGGGGTGCGGGGTGAGGGGTGCGGGGTGCCCATCGTGTGCTATCAGCACCCCCTGGTGGTTTAGCGCCAGAAGCAGCCTGGAGCGCAGCAGCGCGGAGTGGGAGCTGAGCACCCCACACCCAGCGGGACCCAGCACCCCACGCAGCGCTCAAGCTGAGGGGGCACCAAGGCTGCACACCGCGAGACAATCCCCTCTCCTGGTTATCCTGGGGGCAATGCCCCCACGGTGCCGTTTCAAAGAATGGTTTGTGTTGGAAGGGACCTGAAAGCTCATCCAGTTCCAACCCCCTGCATGGCAGGGACACCTCCCCCCAGCCCAGGTTTGCCCTCTAGGTGCCAGGGCATACTGGTGGCTCCCCATTGCCTGCTATCACCCAGCACACCCGGTCCCTGCAGCTCTCCATCCACCCCTCTCCCTGCTCATCCTTGTGCCCAGCACCACTCCCTCTCTAGGGCAGAATTTGGTCTTGGCTCCTCTGCGGTTTCCAGCCAGTGATGACTGCCCAGTGCTCTGATGGATCCGGATCCCTCTGCACAGCCTCTCATCCCTCAATCACCAGCATCCCTCCTTTGGTATCACCAGTAAAGCTGCTAATGGTGAATCCAGTTCCCATTCCCAGGTCAGTGAACACAAGCTCTGAACAGACCCAGCCCTGGGACTGAGCCCTGAGGACCACCACTGGTCACTAGTCCCCAGCCAGATGCAGCTCCATTCACTACAACCCTTGGAGCCTGCATTCCAGCCAGTTCTTCACCACTGCACTGTGTACCTGCTCACCCCACAGCTGGACAACTTTTCCAGAAGGGTGCTGGGAGGGACATCATCAAAAAAGCCTTATCGAATTCCAGAAAACTTTATATCCACCACCTTCTCTTCATCTACCAGGTGGATGACCTTATCATAGGATATCAAATTAATTAAACAGGATTTTCATCTCATCAACCCATCCTGACTGTGCCTGAAGATTGCATTTCAGTAGCACTCACTAGGAACTTCTCCATCATTTTTCCAGGTATTGAAGTCAGACAACAGCTCTGTAGTTTCCTGTGTCTTACCCCACACTCTTCTTGTAGATGGCAACAACACTGGCCGGGCAGCTGAGACCTCCCAAGGACCTTTTGGACACGATTGAGATGGGTTCCTGCCATAACACCCACCAACTCCTTCAGCACTCTGGGATGGAGCCTATCAGGCCCCATGGACTTAAGAACATTCAGCTGGAGCAATGGGTCCCTTATAACACCACTGATCTGCAGCATGATCCTCTGACCCTGGTAAGTGGGTTGATGGTTGACAAAAGAGTGAGAAAACATCACTGGGTTTCTTGGTTTGGGCTTTAAAGCTTCTCTAGCAAAGCAAAGCAGAGGAACCCAAGCCAAGCATGGGTCCCTGGGGCTGGTCTGACCCCATGCAGTGCTCCAGCGGTGGCCATGCCCCTCCTGGCAACAGCTTCTGCCCTCCCCATGCCAGGGCCATGGAGCTCTGCCCCACCACCACCCACCAACCTGCTCCTGTGGGACAAACACAGCACTGCTGGCATGGGGCTGGACAGGAGCAGCAGGGAGCTGAGGGAGTCAGAACCTCACCTCAGCCCATTAGTGTAGAGTTAAATGACCATAAAATGTTTGTTATTCTCCAGAAGAAATCTCCAAAGCCCCCTGAAGCGATGCCAGCCCTGCCCACATGCACAGGGCACCTGGCTGTGCTCCCACCTTGGCCTCAGGCCTGTTTAAGATTACCCCACCACCCCACCACCTCCCACACACAGGTAAGGAAAGACCCCAGAGGACAATCTGCCACTGTTATCCTAAACAAGACTTTATTAAAACCTCTCCTCCTGTGGGGACAAGAGCCCTGGAGGAGCCGGGGCCACATTTTGTCTGCCTTCAGCCACCAATCCCCAAGATTCATGTCCCTCCAAGCTGTCTGGGGAGGAAGCTCTGGCCAGGACACAGCCCCCACACATGGGATGGTCCCCAGGCCCCCCTCAAAAGGCACCACGGTCCTGGGATACCAAGCAAGACAGGAGCAGCTGGTAAAAACCAAACCCTCCCAAGGCGAGGTGGTTGACTCAGCTAGAAGAAGAGGGTACGGAGCTACCAGAAGCAGCCAAAGGCACCAGACAAACACAAGAGTTTGTAAGAGCTCTAAAAACATCCTTGCTCAGTCCTTGCTGATTTTCCCTGCTTGGTACTTCATCCCTTTTAGACTAAAGAAAGAAGGCACAACCCAGTGCAGCTGCTCCTGCATGCAACACTTCGGGCTAAGGCAGAGCTGGGGTTGTCCCCAACCTTGAAGGACATGGCCATGGTGGCTCTGACCCAGGGGTGGGATGCTCAGGGCCACCTCAGCTGAAGTCCCGGTCTGGCAGCACCAGTGGAGCCACCAAGGTCCAGAGGTAGAGCAGCAGCCCAGCCCAGCTGGAGCAGATCTTCACCCACACGGCTGTCCAAGGGCTCCTCAGCACCTGCAAGCTCTCATCTGGCCTGAAACCACAAACACATGGATGGCACCCACCAACCACACCAGGGAGGGATGGGGACTGTGAGCACCGAGACACGGGGACATGTGGAGGGGATGCAAGAGCAAGAGAGGAGCCCTGTGCCTGCAGCCATGCAGCTTCTGCAACTCCTGCTGCCATGCAGCTCTTGCAGCTCCTAAAGCCAAGCAGCTCCTTCAACTCCTGCAGCCATGCAGTTTGCCCAGGGGATGCAACCACCCTGCTGCAGCCAACAGCATCTCCAGGGCTGTGTCCCTGCTCCCCCAGCATCCCCAGGGATCCTGGGATGCGGCCAAGGGTGCTGCATCCGAGGAAATGGCAAGCCCAGGTCCAACCTGCCTCAGGCAGCCCCATGTTACCTAGAGATAATTAATGCTAATTAGGATGCCTGACAAGCGGGCTTGAACACGGATGCATCTCCAGCAACATTTTTGCCCAGCATACAAGCAGGGAGGGGGTCAGGAGGAGGGGGACAGCCCCCAGCCCCCCTGGGAGCTCACCTGTACCAGTTGGTGAGGGTCATCATGATGTAGAGGGCAGCCAGGAGGAGGCAGAGGTGGAAGAAGGTGTAGTTGTAGGTGACACCATCCTGCTCGTTGTCATAGGCACGGTGCAGCCCCTCCTCTACAGCCCCTTCCTCACCCCCTGCCCTCCTCTCCTCTGTCAGCATCAGTTTGTTGACCTGGGGGTGGTCTGAAGAGCGGAGGCTGTGGGCAGAGGGGGAGTGGGCTCAGGGCTGGCTGCCCAAAATCACACCCCCCTCCCTGCCCACCCACGCAGGGGACAGGCAGGGCAGACTGGGGGGTACAGCTTGTAGGGGAAAAAGTTGCACCCGTGACCCCCTCAGGGCTGTGACCCTGTGGAGACCAGGAGTCTAGGACAACTGGCCACGATTAACTGGCCACCCCTAATTCAATGAGATTAATCAATAATGAGGTAAAGGTGATTAAATGAAATGTGGGAACCAAAACATTAGTGAGAAGATAAAGGCAATGCAATCAAACGTGAGATATCTTCTAAAAGTAATGTTAAACAAATGCAATTAAAAAACCATTGAACTACAGGTTTTAAAAGTGAAGTTAAACAAATGTGCTTACACAACACCCAAAAGATTTTTTTTTAAAGTTATGTTAAACAAATGCAATTACAAAACATCCAAAACCATTTTGTAAAAGTTACGTTAAACAACTGCAATTCTAAAACATCAAGACGTAGTTTTTAAAAGTGATGTTCAGGACTGTTTGCATTATGTTTGAATGTGTTGCCTCTACCTCATGAATAATTTTTTGTATTACAAATCCCATGACTCGTACACTCTAACTCCCCTTTTTATAACATAATATAACATAATTACACGTGGTTTCCTTGCAAAAATGTCAGTTGGCAGCAGCCAGTTGTCCCTTTCTGGGGGACCAAGACAACTTTACTTGAAGCACTCAGTGACAAAAGCCCTGGCCCAAGCTGTGACCTCCCCAACAGAATCTCCCTTCCCCACAAGGATGGGACCATGCAGCCCCCGGGGACATGAGCCCTGTCCTCACCTGATGAAGAGGGTGCAGAGGATGAAGATTATCAGCCCTATGATGCTTGGGGCATCCCACCAGGTTGTCAGTGGCTGGTTGGCCATCACTGAGCTGGTGCTGTTCCTCACCAGCAGTGTGGGGTTACAGGTCTGGGCTGGGGGGGACATGCAGGGGTTTCAGCACCTTCCCCCAGGGATTCAGGGAGGGCAAAGCACCCACCTCAGGGTGTGATCCCCTTCCCCAACCCAAGGTTGTGTCCTGCTTACTGGGTACATTGGCCAAGGCAGACCAGGTGACATAGATGGTGTAGAGAGTGATGAGGGATGCCTGCAGCAGCCCAGAGTGTGGCTGAGCATCCTGCAAAACCAACAGTGGGGGCTCAGGGATGGTGTCCTGTGCCTCAGGGTGACACAGCCACCCAGTGCCCCCATACCATCTCACCTGGATCTTGGGCAGGATGGACACGGCAGAGACGATGAGACAGAGAATGAGGTTGATGCTGATGAGGACCTTGCCCTCTGTGCAGCCCTGGGGTTTGGTGTAGTAGACATAGAGCAGCACCACGGCCACAATGGAGGCGGCGTAGAAGATGAAGGTGACGATGCAAAGGGCTGGGGAAGGAAGGAAGAGGGAAAGAGGCTGGAGCAGAGCCCCAGGGGTAAGTGTCCCCATTGGTGAGCTCCTGGTGCTGCCAGCTGTACCCACCTGCATACCAGCCCTTGGCGTTGCTCTCGCTGGCGTTACGCAGCCACAGCTGACTCCAGGAGTGGGCGAAGTCGATGAGCAGGATGAGCTGGATGAGGATGAAGAGGAAGGAGCCGACCACACCAAAGTAAAACCAGACTTGAGGGGGAGAGATGAAACGAGGAACAGGTGGGATAAGGAGACCTGGGCACTGGGAGGGGCACCAGCAGCAGGGGTGCTGACTCCAGCCCTGCTGGAGCTGAGGGTTAACCCCGAGCTGAGGATTAACCTCGAGATGCAGAGCAGGGGCAGCTCCTCACCTGAGGTGAAGGCACCATCTGGGATGTAGAAGGCCCCCACTGTGATTCCCACCAGCACCAGGAACTTGAAGAACCAGAAGCTGAAGGAGAGAAAAGGCACCATCTGCAAGTGGGAACCCAAGTGGGAAAGGGGTGGGGATGTCTGCCTCCTCCCAGCACCTTCCCCCAGGGACAAACACTCACCCATTCTGAAGGGCAGCCCGTGGGTCCTTGCTGCTGCGCACACACACCATCAACACAGCAAAGAGGAAGAAGAAGGAGGCCATGGAGAAGCCCATGCGGTACACAGCTTTGTGACCCAGGAAGCTGGAACAGTCAACGTGGGTCTGGACCCCCAGGACAGAGCCAGTGCCTTCACAAAAGCCAGGGAGCTGAGAAGGCAACAAGAGGGTGGGTGAGCATCATCCTGCACCCATCACCATGGTGCTGCCACCAAAGATGGGCCAGCCCAATGCCACCTGTAAATCCAGCAGTTATCCTGCTCAGGGACAGAAGTGAGAGGGCACAGCTAAAGACACCAGCTCAGTGGAAAGCTGGGGTGAAACCAGCATTTCCCAAAAACTTGGTCCAGCCTTAGCATTAGCTTGGCTGGCAGACCTCAGCTCCCTGCAGCTCAAGTCCCACCTCCAGGAAGGTGCAAGTCATTTGGCCAGTTTAACCCCCAGAAATGGGATGAATGTTCAAAACTCCTGAGGGACATCCATGAAAAACCACATAATGCATTAAATTATCCCATGGTGTAGAGAAACAAGACATCCAGGTGCCTCGAGTTGCCAAAGAGTGGGTGTGAGTCCACCTGTGCCTGGTTAGGACAGGCCCCTATTGGGCATGAGCAAGACCAGGGGGCCAATAAAGGTGGAACTGACACCCACAGAGAGCTCAGCTCACTCTTGTGTGAGGCAATGGAGAGGCCAGCAGCTCATTGAGCTTCAGGAGCAAGAAAGGCTCCACTTGAGGCACCTGGATGTCTTGTTTCTCTACACCATGGCACTGTACCCTTTGTGGAAAACCAGGGTTAATAACACCCTCTCCCAGTAAAATGCTTTAAAAAAAAAAAAAATTAACAGAAGCAACATCGTGCCCCAAAAAATCACTGATTCAGCTTCACATACCCACCACAAGATAAACCTTCCCCATAGTGACCAAGCCCAGTGACCTCTGAGAGCTATTTACCTTGTGCAGCTCCTTCTCTACTCCAGGGATTATCATAATGATGGAGACAAGGGTGCCAAGGAAGAGGAAGAAGGTGAAGAGGAGGCGGGAGATGGTGGAGTTCTTGGCTGAGGGGCAGCAGCCACAGAGCAGGCATGGTGCAGAGCCACAGAGACAGGACACCTGCAACAGAGCATCCCCATGTCAGAAGGGTCAAAACTGGCCTCTCAAATGTGTGCCCAAATCAAGCTGTATGGAGATCTGCCCAAAAATCCACCCCATTGCACCAGGTGCTTTGAGCATCTCACCAACCTACAACCCATGGGAGACCATGGCCCAAGATCTCCCAAAAAAAGTTGCTGAAAACAAAAAGCCACAGGAAGAGGTTCACTGCAATAACCAACCAACTTGGAAGATGACACCAAGAGTCCTGGGGACATCCTCATCTTTCTGTTTTGCTCCTCAGCAACTGCATGCCAAAAAAAACCCTCAGGCCAAACCAAAGCCCTGCCCTGCAGGAGCCTCCTTTCTTTACAACAAAAAGAGTTTGCAGAATAACCTACGGCTGTTTTTTAAATCTAATACAGGATGGAGAAGAAACAATTTCAGCATCATAGTTCTGTCATCCTTCTCCCTCCCCATATAGGTGGTGAAACTGAGGCACAGCATCCCTAGAAGTCTACAGTGGGCCATGGCTTCCCAAATCCAGCACTGGCAGTGCTGCTGGGTGCACCCTCACTCCAGGGGCTGTGCAAGAGCAGGGAACCAGGGAAACTTTGGCTTAACTAAACCCAACCTCAGAAGAAGGTTGGTTTGGGGGTTCCTGCACGAGAACTGCAGAATAAGGCTTGCAGGGAGAATAAGGAAATCTTTTATTAAATTCTATTCTTAGATTTCCCTGGCTCCTGCATTGGGAGCTCCTAGAGGAGCACTGGGGAGATGCTGTTTGCATCCCACCAGTTGGATCGGGCTGGGCTGAGTTGAATTTTGCACCTCCAGTTGATTTGAGTTGAATTCTGCTGCTCTGGTTGAGTTCAGTTGAGCTTGGCTGCTGTTCTCACCAACTTCTCCAACAATTTGGATATTCACCCACCTATTTATTACCTTCAAGGTCTGGGAGTGCCTCAACCATTTCCCTTAGAGGGAGAACAGCAGTTGGGGTTTTGCATAACAGGTTTTAAAGCTTATCTAGGGCAGGAATGAGGATATATCCACAGCCACCTCTGACTGAGACACCCCTGAGCCAGATGGGGAAGGTTTTCAGCCTCTTAGTCACTCACACCAGCCCTGGGATCTCTGGCACATCCTCAAACCTCTTTCTTCCCATAAGAGGGTGAAGTTGGAGAGGAAATAGGGCACTTTCAAGCAAGAGAGTGAAAGGAGCTTTTTGGGGTGTCACTGCTGGGTCACTAACCCACTTTGTTATGTGAGCAGAAAGTCCCAGGTTAAATATTTGGGGGGAAAAAATAAGGGAATTATGTTACTGAATTGAAGATGCTGCACTCTTGGGAATTATCTGGGTTGGCTGGGGTGGTCAAACCAACATCTCACCTCAAGGCAGAGCAGGTGGTGATGCCACTGAACCAGAAGCCAGTATTGACCCCATGCAAATAAACAGATGAGCTGAAGTGCTAAATAAAATCCAAAAGTGTCAAATAAAGGAGCCAATAACTAATTGAAAACTAAGCTCCAAACACTGCCACTCTCCTTTTGGTGGAGAAGGAACAGTGAGGCTTTTGGGACAGACAGCCCAAGCAATGAAACAGCAAAATACACCCCAAATCCTCCAAAATAGGGAAACTTAAGGCAATTTGCCTTTTTTTTTTTTTTTTTAATGCTGGAGTGAAGCCATCATAAGTCCACAGCCTCCCCCAGCCCAGGCACAGGCCCAGGGAGCAGGTGCCAGGAAGTCTCTAGCTGCACCTATTTCTCAGAGAGCAAGGAGAATATTTGGAGTTTGTTTGAAATACTACTACTTCTCTTTCCAAATATTGTTCTCTAGCTGAAATGCATTCCCAAATCCACTTATTTCAAAATTTACAGCTTTGGGCATTTGAAACCCCTATATCAGAGTCAGCTCCTCCCAAGGAATCCCTGTGACCATCTCTGGTCCTCAGCAAACTGCTTCCCATTTACAATCTTTCTTAATTGATTTATTTTGCTTTTGATTCTTCATTTCTTCCCCTTGAACAGATCTTCCTCTCCTGCACTTGAGACACACCAGCACTTGCACTTGCAAGAAGGAGGAAGGTTTGGCTCTCTCCCACTATGAAGGGATGAGCATGTGCTGTGTGTTCATTTATCTACTTCCTAATTATGCCCAGCAATCAATATTAATTAAAAAGTGCTCAGTTACCAACTCAGATGCACATTTCTCATTCATGTGAAAAAATAGACATGGCAGAAAAGAAAACCAGATGTTGAGCTGCTGTGTGAGCAAGGCACCAAACCCACAGTCAGGGATATTTATAAGTGATCATTTTGATGTCTCCAAATCACTAGAGGTGGCTTTGATTTTTTAAATGTTTTTAAACATCAGCACCTCATTATCAGGGAAAAAAATCACCTCATGCCTGATTTATGCCTCTTTACCCACATTCTTGCCCCACATCCCAGCCCCAGAAGAGCCTGGGTGGAGCTGACAGTACCCCCAGGAGCCACAGCGGGTGAGAACCTACACATCCCATGGGAACCCTCATCCCACCCCTCCAGGACCTGCTCAAAGGACACCACTCCATGGTTCCAACTTGAAAGCAGGAAAAAGTGCCCTTCCATTAGAGATTGTTTCCTTTCAGCCTCAATAAATGCACCACTTGCACAAGAAAGTATTTACACTGTGCCAGCTTTCCCCTTCCAATACAAAACAAAACAAAGAACAACAAAAATCCCTTTGAATGCCAAATTATGAAGTTGTTTGACCTGCTCTAGCAAAGCACCTCACTGCACCCTCACCCTGAGGCACTCCTGTACCTCTCGCTCCTCTCAGTGCCAGCTGAAACCAAAACCACCTGTCCCAAAATCACTGAAAGTGGCCTGGAAAATCATGAGGTTTGCTGTTGTTTAGGGAGGTTTTGGGATCTGGGGGTTCAGCCCCACATACAAGCATCACTGAAGATGTGCAGGAGGCACAGCCTTGGCTTTGCCCTGGGGTGGTGCTGGTGGAAGAGGATGAAGGGATGTCCATGAGGCCATGGCAGAGCTGGGCTGAGGGAAATCCTTGGTGCAGCCTCCAAACCCTGTGGTTGGCCTCTGGGAAAGCTGCAGGAGGGATGAGGTAGTTTCTTGTGTGAGGTTTTCAAGAGCCTGCAGCATCCCTGGAGCCTGCTGGGGCTTTCTTTCCAGGAAAAACTCCTACAGGTCAGAGCTCTGTGGACATCAAGTTTCACAGCCTCTTGTAATCCAGGGAAGGCAATCGTGGAGGTAACAGGGTACAGGGTGCAGCAGCCCCATCCTGACCTGCTGGGTGCAGCAGGAATACATGAGGGACACTCTGCTGTTCCCAAAGATGCTCCTAAGTATGAAGATGGCCACCAGCCAACCAGCAGCACCAAGGGAAGTGGGTGCAGCATGAGAGCGATGGATTAATGAGGAAGCATCGGTTTTCAGCTGCTGCAGATGAAAGATAAATCTCTCCAGTTTCACTATCAGCTTCCTCATTAAATCCAGCTCACCTCCAGCATGACTCAGCCACAAGGACTGCTCTGCTCACTGCTCTGTCTGGAGCTGGGAGACCACAGTCTGAGCTGAACAAGCTTTGTCCACCCAGCCAGTGGAAAATGACAACATGAACCCAACTACACCACCCCCAACATCACCAGCCCAACTACATCACCAATGACACCAATCCAACACCACCACCACAACACCCTAACAACAGATCTTCTGCAAGCTGCCTTCACCCTGGCAAACCCAGGGACACAGAGACTGAGTCAACCAAAAGCAATGTCGAACAACCAGTCTTTTTCTCTGTTAAATCAACAGCCTGGCAGGTTAATCAGTACCAAATCCACAGGGCTCAGGAAGCTGGTGACTCCCAAGCCTGGCAGGTGGCTTTGCATTGGTTCCGCTGGAAGGAACAGGAGAACTAGAACTGTGTAGCAATTCTACCCTGTTACCAACCACAGCCTGGGCCAGAAATGTTTTTTGGGGAAAAAAAACCAGCATTAGGTCAGAAATCTCCCTAGTCCTACTCTGGAGTAACTCCCAGGTTCTTCAATACCTCCTCCTAAGGAAAAACATCAGCCACGTGTTGCAATCTATGGCCTCACAGACCACCCTACAGCTGATCTTGTTTCAGAAACTCCCAAACTCCTCCAAAACTTTGAGGTCAAGTTGTGAAACTGGCCTCATTCCCAGGTTTCCAGGTCAGCTTCTCCCGTGTTGTTTTCCCAGCCCTGCCCTGGCCCCATGCCCACAGGTGAGGCAATGCCAGGAGAGGCCGTGGGCAGTCCCTGCGTCACCAGGCACAGCACCCGCAGCACTCAGCCCTGTATCACCAGGAATGGCACCCCCAATCCTACACCCTGAGTCTGTCCCGGGCCATGGAACCCCAAACAGAGATTCCACACCCTCAGACCTGTACCCCTGTCCTGGCTCCTCCCCTCACTCCATCCCCAGCACCCCACTTTAGGTCTCAGCTGTGAGAATCAGGCAGGACCCCCAGCCCCTCAGCATCACATGAGTGCAGCAGGATCAGACCCACCAGTGTATCAAGGCAGGGGGGGGCAGGACCCCCCAACTCCCCCAGGTGCAGCAGGACTTCACTCTTCCAGCTCCCCACATCCCCAAGTGCACTGGAATGCACCACCCCAGGCACCTTCAGAATCCACCTTCCCCCCAACCATGATGTTCATGAGCCCCAAGTTCTCCGGGGCAAACCTTCTGGGTCCCCCTGGGACCCCTTGGTGCAGCGGGATGCTCTGTGCTGGGTGTCCTCTGCATCCCCCAGGGGTCTCCTATATTCCCCCATACACACAGAGGTGCGTTCCCCGGGGGTTCCCCACATCCCCCATGTACACAGGAGTGCATCACTTCGGGAGAGCCCCGCATCCTCCCCGTACAGAGAGGTGCATCCCACAGGGGTTCACCTACATCCCCACGGCTCCCCCTTATTCCCCCGGTTGCAGCGCGGGCCCCCTCCAGCCTTCCCTCGAAACCCCACGCGTCTCCCCCGCACCCTGAGTGTATGCCGGGCCACATCCCCGGGGTACCCCTCAGTCTCCTCCTGGGGCCTCCTCCGGACCCCCAGCAGCAGTAGCAGCGACTGCCCCGCCCTGGGCAGCCCCCGCCGGAGCCATCGCGGCCTCACTTCCCTCCCGCCCCCCTCCCGGCTCCCTCCCGGTTCCCTCCCGGTGCCTCGGTCGGGCGGACACTCACGCAGCTCAGCAGGGAGCAGACGCCGAGACAGGCCCCCATGGTGAGGCCGCAGCCCCCCTTCTAGCTCCCGGATCCCAATTCCCTGCACCCCGCTCCCCTCCGCCGCTGCGCTGTCTCCGCCCGGACCGGCCCCGCCGCACCGACCTCCCGCCGCACCTCCCCAGGGGCGGGTCCCTTCCTTTCCCTCCCTTTTCCCTCCCCTTTCCCTACCCGCTACCCTACCCTAGCCCATCCACCGCCCCCCTTCTGAGCTCCTCATTTGCCGCCTTCGGACCCGGGAAGCGGTAGCCCGGAATCCCCAGGATACCCGTAATGCCTCCGGGGCTGCTGCTCAGGACCCACTGCCTCCCCTCGAAGCCGCCCTTGGGAAGGGGATGGCTCCCTTAAAGGCAGCTGGGGGTCCCGAAGGGCATTTTGAGTGTGGTCTCTGGGAACCGGGTCCCCTTGGTAAGGTCGGGTCGAGTCCCCATCATTGCCTGTTCCCGGAGCGTCTGATTGGGTGCCGGGGGTCCTTCGAAAGGGAAATTAATGAAGCCGAATGCTGCTGGTACAGCCAGATGTGGCCTTGCTGAACGCTGCTGAGGGGAGACACGGGGTCAGAGATGGCTCATGGGGCTGAGGGGGGAGCTGGGGCAGGGTCCCATATACATCCCCCCCTGCACACCCCCGCGGAGCAGTGGACACTGCTCTGCTGCTGCTGAGCGTAGTGCTGGGGCTGAGACAACCCGGGACGTGCCAGCCCACTTTTACAGACCCTAAATTTAGATGGTGGGAAAATCTGTGAGCATGTGGCAGCAGAAAGGCTTCAGGGGCACAGCGCTGGGGCAGCCAGGCAGCCAACATAGAATCATAGACTTACTGAATGATTTGGGTTGGGAGAGACCTCTAAAGGTCATCCAGTCCAACTCCCCTGCAGTCAGCGGGGACACCCTCAACTAGATGAGGTTGCTCAGAGCCTCCTCAAGCCTCACCTTGAGTATCTCCAGGGATGAGACCTCAACCACCTCCCTGGGCAAGCTGGTCCATTGTTCCACTCCCCTGATGGTAAAGAACTTTTTTTGTAACATCCAATCTAAATCCACATACATCTAATCTAAACCTACATGGCCTCAGTGTCCATGAGGCAGAGGAAGGGGTGATGCTTCTTGCTTCAGAGGGGAAGCTCCAGGGTTTGGCCTCTGCTCAGCAGTTGGCAGGAATGAAGAGCAGCTTTGCACAACCTCCCGGGGCCCCCTGCAGCTGCTGCTGGTCGCAGTCTTGCCCCAGGAGGTCAGTGCCCAGAAGCTTCACGCTGACCTCAGCTGATCTGTTGCTGTTCCTCAGGGGAGGTGGCCGGGGGGTGGACCGAGGACCTGCCCCTGTGCGGGCACAAGTCTGGCAGTGGCCCCGGGGACATGGGGTTCTGGCTCCAGCACAGCCTCCGGGGGGAAGCTGGGTGCTCTGCCAGGTTCCTTCTCTACCGGGTGGATGTGGTAGCCCGGTGACACCTGCAGCGGGAGCGTCCCTCAGTCCCTCACCTCCCAGGAAGGGCAGATCAGCATCAGGACCGTTTGTCCCCTTGGTCCTGCTGTCCCCTTGCGAGGGCCTGAGCCCGCTGGCATGCCGGGACCAGCAACCCCACTGCCTCCGCGGACCGGGACGGACCAGTCCTGCCCACACTGTCCCCTCGGCCCCTTTGGTGATGCCACCAGATGGCAGTGATGGGATGAAACCAGTGCTCCCAGCGTGGGGACAGTGGCCGCGCTCGGACTCTGCCTGCTCGGCGATGGCCAGGGCTGGAAGAAAGGAGAGAACTGGGAGGACTGGGAAGACTCCTGACCCCTCTCCCAGGGTAGTCCCCACTCCTGGTTTTCCCTGCTGAGCAGAGGCCACACCACTGCCACCACCCACAACATCAACTGATAGCTGTCCCCCTCTCGGGGGGTGGCTTGGCCAGAGGCAGGTGGCAATGTCACAGGTGACAGTGCTGTGACAGTACCCCGTGCACCCAAGGACACACTGGTTTCACGTCTCTCATCGCACAGGGAAGATGAGGAACAGGAGATGAGAGATGCTGCCAGAGCCAAGGACATGGGGCAGCCCCTGTCCCCTGGCAGCAGAAGCCTCCAGCCCACGTCCCACGCTCAGCTGGGCTGGGAGCATCCTTGCCCATGTACCTCTAATAAAACACCTTTTTTTTTCTACTCTGCCTCCTCTTTCTGCATCACTCAGCATCCCCGAGGCACAAGGGAACAGCTTCTTTACCCTCCCCTCATTGATCAGTTCACTGGGGGTCTGGTTGTCACTTTCTGCCAACCACAGGGGCTGAGGTGGCACCAGATGGGTGAGGAGCAGGGCCAAGGGCAGCCTGCCAGGGCTGTGCTCCTGCCCGAGGTCCTGGGGGGAAAACAAATGATTTCATGTGACTGTATGTGGGACAATACCAGCTTAGCTGTGGGTGCAGCCAGAAGGCTCCTGCTGAGCCTGAGCCATGCGATTCATGGATAAACCAACATTACAGTAATTAATAATAATTAATAATTGAGTCTGAGCTTAAACTCACCAAGCATCTTTTCTGCAGGGCATGGTCTGGTGTGGGCAAAACATGGGCATGGTGTAAAACGTGGTTTTGGGTGAAGATCTGGGGTTTGACAGAGCCCTGGTCCACAAGGTTGTTTCACCTCTATCACCCTGAGGGCTGCCCTGCTCCTGGATGGGGCTTTTAGGGTACCCAGAACCTTTTCCCTTGGCTACTGGCTACTAGCCAGTACCTCATGGCCTTCGGGGAACTGCTCCAAGATCTCAGGGTGATGCTCATCCATGTGTGGGGGGATCCCCCTGCTTTTCTGGGCTATGGGGAAGCCAGGGAAAGAGGCCAGGAATGAAGCTGCCCCTCTTTTCCTCCAGCAGTGTGTTTTCTCAGGTTGTCCTGGGGCTCCCAGCCTCCAAACAAGAAGGGGGACAGGCCCAGAGACAGGCTGAGATTGGAAGAACAAATGCAGAAGTCACAAGATTGAAACATCTTCCTCTCACCTTGTGTTCAGATGAGGGAGGATTCAAGAGGGAGAATTAGTTTTCCACTAAGCTCTTGTGTAATAAACTGAGACAGAGGAGAACTAGGAATGGGTGATTGCTCGGCCTTTAATCACAGATGAAGGTAGGATGGGCAGGGGCATGGGAGTTAGAATTCAAACCTGGTGGAAATGAAGAGGAGGCCTTTCAGGAAGACCCTTGGAAGCATCTGCAGAACCTTCTGTGCTTGAGCTCCTCCTTTGTCCCTTGTGTTAACCAGGATCCTCCCATCCTGCAGCACTGCAGGCTGAGCAGCTGGATACAGCTCCAACACATCAGCCTTGGGACCAGCCCAACTGAGAGGCCTGATGGAAACCAAGAAAAACCTCTGGATCTAGTGATGGGCATTCCACTGCTTCTGGGAAACCCACCAAGCATCAGGATTTGCATTTGTGACCCTCTTCAAGGACCTTTTGCCAGTTTGAGATGACCAGTGAGGTGAGGTAGAGCTGACATGGCTGGTGGTTTCCATACCAAACCTATCTCTTGCCATTCAACAGTCTGGGGTCTTCTCCCCAAAGCCTCTCCCAGCTAGAAGAGTGAAGAGCTGTGAGGCCAAGTGGCTTTGGTTACCTCTGTCCTTGAAGCTTGGTTTACCCTGGGCTTGCAGAGTCTGCAAAAGCTTCTGTGTTTCCCTGCTGCCTTTGGACAGATGCTGTTTGTCTTTCTCATGGTGGTGGCCAGATGCCTGGCCTGTGATGGATGGGGGTGTCACACAGGAGTTTCTGCACTGTCACAACTGCTGGGTCTCTCATGGGGTGGAAAATTCCAGGAGGAGGTGTCTCTATTGTGAGCTGAATGTCCTCCCTGAGGTACCAGAGTCAAGAAAGATGGTGGGGCAGGGAGTCAGGGGAAGGCAGAAGCAAGGTGAGACCTTGATCTAAAGGTGTCCTTGATCCATCTGGCAGGAGTACTTGGTTCTTCTTTCATCTCCAGCCTGCAGCCTCCAGACCACTGGGTGCTTCAGCTTTTCTGCTCACCTCAGCTCTGGGTTTGAGCCCTCCCAATTTGCTTTCCCATCACCAAAATTTCCTCCAAAGCCCAGCATGAGCCTTTCTGAACCCCTCACCTGCATTTCCCAACATCTCTGGGGGTGACAGGGTGTCCCCAGTGCCACCTAGGTGTCTCAGCCAGAACCATGCCACAGGGACTGCAGGTTGGGGGTTCCAGGGGAAGCTGTGGATCCTGTGGGTGGCTTTTTGAGCCTGTTCACTTTCAGCCTTAACAATTTCTCCTTTCTTTGACAGGAGAGGAAGAAACCAAGCTGTACCCATGGGTGAGCATTCCACGGGTTGGGAGATGTGTTCCCCCATTTGCAGACTCCTTGAGGAGTCCAGGGGAGCCCACAAGGTTCCTCACTAGGTTTTGGGTTTGCTCCTTCTCACAGCACCCCAGGGAGCCCCAAATCTGCCCAGGGTTGTTTTGTTTTGGTTTGGGTTTTATTAAGCCCAGCAGCCTCCTGGTTTCTGTAGCATCAGGGATGTTGACAAAGCCCACATGCTCCCAACTTGAGTGGAAGGACCCCAGAAATCCCCCAGTCTGGGGGAGGAACGGAGCCACCAAGAAGCACTTAGATGCCTTCAGGAGGACCAAAGCCTCCATGGAGCTGACCTGGGTGGGGATGAGACACCATGGGATGAAAGATGTCACCAGTGGGGACCTCATTGTCCCTTCTTGATGCTGACAGACCACAGGCCCAGGGGTGTCCATGGCAGTGCTGCCAAGCCCCACGTGGCCCAGCCAAGCAGATTTTGCTTAGCTGCCTGGGCTATATTTAGCTGCCTGTAAAAGGGGTTAGCAAGCAGCTCTGGAGCCAGTGGCACAGCTAAGAATGTCAACGTAAGAGCAGCAGGGATAAAAAAAGCCCAGCCCAGGCTCTGGGAGCTTTACACAAATCCCTGTGGCTGCTGGAGGTGGAGGCTGGCAGGGCTGCAGGCAGCCCCTGTGTCCCCTCAGGACATGGCACTGGGTGATGGTTACTCACTGCCCACCCCACTGGACATTTGCTTGCTGTCATTTGGGGCTGATTTGGCTGCTTTGCAGCATCCCAGTGCTCAGCCAGACAGGGAGGGTCTGCCCAAGGAGAACAGGGAATCAGATCTGGTTAAATCTCAGGGCTTCTGGGGACAAGGAACAGTGGCAGGAAGCAGGGACAGCCTGCTGCCCCAAGCTGGGAGGTGGTTGTGAGTCTCCCTGTATCCCCATCCAGGCATCTGGTAGTTACTGAAGCATGAACAATAGGATTGAGCTTTATTTTTGCCCATGAAGACATCTTTTTTTGGGCTGCTTTCTGCTCAGTTGACTTGAATGCACCTTTCTTCCAAAGGTTTGCCTCGTTCCTCTGATCTGGTGTCTTAAAGCAAAAACTGGGCAAATCCCAGTGTGTCCCAGCTATTCCCAAACCCTCCTGCGTTGCTCTGAGCTCTTCTGCACTGCCCTGACCTTGCCTGGGCTCAGCCTCTGCCCATGTAAGCCAGGCTGATACCCAGAAACAGAGAGGTTTAATCCAATATAGGAGGCAACACATGGGAAAGGTCATTTTTCCAAACTGTATCTATTTTATCCCAGAAATAGTTTCTACATTCTGCTTATCCATTGAGGCAGGTGATGAATATTTTTATTTCTGGGTCCTGAGGGCCTTGGAATCATTCAGTGGGGACCTTGTTTCCCTAGTGGGACATCATCCTTTTAATTGAATTTTCCCATTCTGCTGGGAACAGCAAGGCTGCAGCTGAGTTGCAAGGACCTGTGCAGCAGTTCTTCGAGCTGCTATGACCTCAGAAGTACAAAAAGCAGCTCGTGTGCTGTCCCCCATTTTGGAGGGGATGTGCTGGGTTGTGCATGCACGGAGGGGCTGTTGGACTTCATAGCCCAGGGAGCACAGAACTCCATCACCTGCATCCCCTCGTGCCTGGGGAGATGGTTCTGCCCATCCCATGTGCCCTGGGAAGGACAGGCCAGCAGGCTCAGAGCCAGATGGCCAAGTCCCTGGAGCAGCCAGGACACCTGGGAAGGGCACTGCTGTCTGCTGTCACCTTAACATTTCTTATCCAGGCAGAGAGCTCCAGACTTCCATCTCCTCATGATGCTCCACCCTGCCTGGTGACAAATTGCCTCTCTGGGAGATGCTTGCTGCCATTTTCCCTCTCATTTCAAATCCTCCAGGCAATGAGATGCTCTGCCTTTGGCTTCTGAGATCTGACAGGCAGGATGATCTTTCTCAAATGCTAAGCACATTTTCTGCAGATCCATCCTGCAGGAGCCATCTCCATCACTCCAGGGTTGGACCCCCCCACCCAGGGAGAGACCTGAGGCCGTGTCCTGCCCAGGCTCATGGAAAGTCCCTGTCCCCAGCCAGGGAACAACCTGCAGGTCCCCAAGCCCTGTGACCCATGTCCCGAAATAGCACCTTAACGGAGGGACTGACGCAGACCAGGGGAGAGCTCAGCTCAGGAATAACCTTTCCTCCACATCACCAGTGAGAAATCAGTCTCTAAACCAGACTGGAAATTCAGAAGATACATCTAAAAGAGGAACAGCAAAGTGCTGCTCTCCCTCCAAAGTGACTTTTAGCCCAGATAAGCAACTGCAGAGCTGGGCAGGGAGGTGGACACCATTCCTGCCCCTGCCTGCACTGTTTGGCAGTGGGATGCTGTCTGCACCCCAAGACTGCCCCAACTCTGAAGCAGCTCCAGGGCTTTTAGTGACCTTCTCATGCAAGTGGGATAAAACAGCTTGGCAGCTGTGGCACTGACCATCCTGAGCCCATTTCCTCCCTGTTCTGGACCTTTCTTTTAGGAAAACAAAAGACATTTAAAGCAGTTGGCAGACCAGGGAGCAGTCTGAACCTGACACTGTTTGCTTCACTTCCCTGATGGGTAAAGCTCTCCTGATGCTTGGGAGGGCATGGATAGTCTGTTTGATGTTCACCACCAGCAGGGGTGCTCACCTTGTTGGGAACCCTCTGGGAAGAGGACCCCAATATCTAAAACCCAAGAGCAGACACTGAAAGATCCAGAGGAAGAGCAGAGCAACCTTTGCACATGTGTTGGTGCAGCACCCAGCACCGTGGCACAGCCCAGAACTGACACCAAATGGGTGCTGCCCGAGAAGGGAACAAGTTTCCACTTCCCTGGTTCCACACTGGTGTGTTTGCATCCCTGGGGTTTGTACCCAGGTGTTTTGTGAGGTTCAGCTGGGAGTTTGTGTTCCTGGTGCTCACTGCATCCCGGGTGTGGGCAGATATGGAGAGGTTCTTTGGTACCAGCAATGAACGTGGAGGGACTCACGCACCTCCTGTGTGCCTCAGTTTACCCAAGTCCTCCAGCCCAGCCATCCCCAAAGGCTCACACTGGCAGAGAGAAGGGGTCAGCCTCGATGGAAATGGAGCTTGTGCTGTAGGGCATTCATAGGGGCACCCAGGACTGGGGGCAAAGGGGACCCACACCAGGGTGCTCCAGCAAGACCCTCCCCAGCCACCCTGGCTTCCCCTCCTCTCCTCCCTCATCCCCCCACCTCCTTCCCCCTTGCTCCCAGAGCTCTCCTGGCACAGAGGGCTGGCAGCCATCCCCCTGCCTGCCCACCACAGCCACTGCCACATCCCATCGGGTGCCAGGCAGGATAAACATTGCCGGCGCTCAGCCTGAGACTGCTCTGGAGAGGAGAGACGGAGAGGAGAGTCAAGGAGAAATCGGAACATGAGGAGCTAAAAATAGCAGCTGGCAAAGGCTGCTGGAGGCTGCTGGAGCCTTTCCTCCCCTCTGGAGCTGCCAGCCGCCCATCACCGCGCCTGAGCAAGCAAGCAGGATAAATGTCCCTCCCGCTGGCTGCTTCCAGACCCTACCGCCCCACCCCTCAGAGCTGTTAAAGGTCCTGGGGTACCAGAGATGAGCACCGGGCTAGGACCAGCCAAGTCCTGGCTGCTTCAGTGCCTCTTGTCCTCATGCACCCACGTACAGATTAATTTTCCTTGCGGGTGGGTGCAGGGGCCAGGTAAATGATGCCCAACTTCTGCTGGACCTGATGGAGACACTGGTGTCTCCCATACCCCACGAGCACCCCGAGGAAGGAATAGGATGGGCACCTTGCTCTGGGTGCTGAGCATTACCCCTCACCATCAGCAGGGACAGAAGGCTGGCTGGAGCTGGGAATTTGGGAATGTGCCCCAGCTCCTGCCCAGAACAGGAGCTGGGAGCAAGGACAGAGGAGCAGGAGCTCTGTCAAACAAGGGAGCAGGAATTCCCTACGGAAGGAATCGGGGGTTCTGTCACCCAGGTTACCCTCCCCAAACTGCATCCCACATCCCCAGCCCTGGGGATGTCCATCAAGAGAGCCAGGAGAGGATATTTTGGAGCCTCCCACCAAACCCCCACCATTCCCAGTTGCAGACTGGAGCTCCAGGGGCAGTCCAGGGAGGTGAGCTGCCCTTCCGGCGTGCAAATTTGAGCTGCTTTAATTCCTCCTCCCTCCGGGGCAGCTCCATTGGTCTCTGCCCTCCCGTCCCACTATCCTGACCCAGATCAGGGGTGCAGCAGGGGAACCCCCATCACACACACACACACACACACACACACACACACACACACACACACACACACACTCACCACCTCAAGCTGATGCTGGTGGCAGCCCAGAAGCAGCCTGGGCTGCCGAAATGGTGGCATCTGCTCCACACTCATGCTCTGCCCAGTGTCCTTCTACCATGAAGATAAGTCCTTTTGTTGGGTAAACGCGGGGCTGTGACACAAGCAGGTGGATTTACCAGCTGGATCCAGGGGCTCTCAGCCCACCCACACCCATGCCGAGCACCACACCCCACAGGGGTGGGTTGCAGCCAAAGATTTTTAAGTTATTTTTCTCCCAAATATTTTAAGCCTGGCAATTGGTTTTGGCTGAAATAATTGAGCAGAGAGGAGTGTGGGCTGGGGCACAGCTGTCCCTCCTGGGACTGGGGGGGTGACCTTCCCCAGGGCTGCAGTCAGGGACCTTAATTCAGAAGAAATTTGGGTGGGGGGTGGGAGTGGGACCTTTTTTCCCATCAGGCTCGCTAGTCAGCTGGACCGAGGGGGGTTGCTCACCATGCCGGGCTAGGAGCCCCCTTCCTCGGTCTTGGGGGGGGTGGGAGGTAGGTCCCAAGCGCATAGCAGAGCAATGTCACATGGAGCCTTACGGAGGGACATGGATTCCCGGGAGAGATGTCACAGCCCCCAGAAAACGTCTCGGCGCGGGGGGTGTCTGTGGGGCGGTGTCTCGGGCGGTGGGGGGTGTGTGGACCCCAGTGGCGAGGATGGGGGGCGGGGGGAGGCGGCGGGCGGGGCCCGGGGGCGGGCGGGCGGTGGGACCCCCCCCGCGGAGCGTGGGCCGGGCGGGGGGGGAGCGGTGGTGGGCGGGCGGCTGCGGCCCCGGGTGCCCCAAGGGCCGCCTGGAAGCGGGAGGAGTCCCCGGGGCTCCGGTTCGGCGCTCGGCATCCTTCCTCCGGCATCGGCACCAGAAGCGACACCGGAGCAACATCAGCATTAACACCGGCACCGGCACCAGACCAGGTACCGCCGTTAGCCCCAGCAGAACCCAGGTGAGCAGCTGGTGGGTGCAGGTGAGGCCCTTGGCCGTGGGGGTGGGTGATGCTCCTTGCCCATGGGGACCCGGTGCCCACCGTGGGGAGTGGGTGCCCCCCGGGACGTGGGTGCCCACCTAGAGCAGCCCATGGGGCAAAGGGAGGGTGCAGAGCTCAGGAGATGGGAGACCTCAGGGGAGCAGATTGATGTGAGGGGGAGTTGGGTGAAAGTTTGCTGCAGGCTGAGGTGCTAAGCAGGGCAGGGGGTGACTCTTGAGAGCTAGGGGGTCCCTCACCATCCTGCGAGGGGCAGGTGACTTTGGGGAGGGTAGGGGTGAGTAGCAGTTGGATGCTGAGCAAACCTTGTCCATCTCATGGTGGTTCCCCTGGCA
The DNA here is from genome assembly GCF_003957555.1 of Calypte anna. Lineage (NCBI taxonomy): Eukaryota > Metazoa > Chordata > Aves > Apodiformes > Trochilidae > Calypte > Calypte anna. Next base: position 558,974 of record NC_044268.1, read on the forward strand.
CCCACCCCGGACCCCCTCTCCCCATTCTCCCTCCTCCCTGGCAGGTTCTGCTGTCACCACTACCCCTTCCACCCTACCCCATCCTCAGATCAGCTAACCCAACTACTCCACCCCCTACCTCCAACTCCAGCCCTCAGTTTCTTAGATTAAAGCTTCCCAGAGGATTTTGGGCCCGGGGAGCTGTGGGGGTCCCAGGCAGGAAGAGCCCAGGGAGAGCCGGGGGGATGAGCACCGCCCTGGGCAGGAACCATGCTGCTCCTGTGCTCCCGGGCACATCCTCTCCGGAGGAAAGGGCTTCCCCAGGCACAACCACTCCTCCCTGCCTTCAGGGCATTATTTTGGCAGGTTGCCCCTGCAGATGCTTGGATCAGTCCCTGGAGCTGGCTCCTGTCCCCTGGCTGGGTGGCGGTGCCCACCGAAGGGATGGCAAAGGCAGAATGTCCTGGGTTACCTGCCCAAATACTCAAGCCCATGAGCTTAGGGGTGTCCACCAAGGACACCACAACCCTTGCTGTCACAAGGGGCTTCCTGGACTCCTGCTGGGATGTCCCCCCTTGTCATGGCTGGCCAGGAGAGGTGGGAGATAAAACTGGGAGGGGGAAATGGCCATGCTACCATCTTCATCCTTTATCATCTCAGCATCTCCCCCCAAAAATCAGGAAGATTTGGAAGGGGAAGGGGAGTGGCAGAGTTTCCTCTCACTTTTTTAAATTAGGTGGGGCCACAGCATTTCTTCCTAAGATGGGCTGCCAAGAGGCTGTGCCCAAGCTGTCCCATCCTTGGGGATTATGCCAGGATGAAGCAGGAGACCTCACAAGGCCCTAAACTGGTTATTGGGATTTTTACAGCTCTAAAAGTGCTGCTGCTCCCTGCCCTGTCCCTGCTAGCCCCACTGGGGGCTGCTGAGGTCTTCAGGGGCTCATGGAGGTCTGGGCCAGCTCTGGGTGTCCCCACAGGTGGATAGACAGTGTTGGGATGGGGGGTAGAGAGGGAGGCAGAGGAGGTGGCAGGGGGACACAGGGCTGTGGGGGGTGGTGGCTGCAGCCACTCTCGGGGGACCCTTGGGGTTCAGCTCCTGGTTCAGCTCTGGCACCCATTCCTGGCCTGGCCTTGTGCTCCTTCACAGGATGGAGTGCTCCAGTCCCCTGTGCAGATGTGGCACCTCAAAGGATGGGGACAGGAGCCACAGCCCTGCTGTGACCTTGGGTCCTCAGGCCTGGCTCAGCCAGGGGTGATGGCTCCTGCTCTGCTCGATTTTGGGGATTTCAAGCCATTCCTCTGATCCTGGGATGCCTTAGCTGATTTCTCCCCTCTTCAGCTTTCACTCCTTTCCTCACCAACTCCCCAAGGGCTGGGTATGACAGGTGTGACCCCAGGTGTCACTGAGTGACAGGCGTTGCTTTACCCATGGGGGTCCCTCTCTGGAGGGGCTGTAGGTGGGTTTTTATCAGCCCCACACCAACGGGGCTATTGGGTCTCCCCCCTTGGACTCACAAAGGAGGAACCTGGGGGAGATGGGTCATGAAAGAAAGCTGGGGTAGGGCTCTTTGCACAGGCATGTAGCAAGAGGACAAGGGGCAATGGTTTAAACCTTGAAGAGAGGAGATTGGGATGAGATATTAGGAGGAAATTCTTTACTATGAGGGTTCTGAGCCCCAGGTTGCCCCCAGAAGCTGTGGCTGCTCCATCCCTGGAAGTGTTGAAGGTTGGATGGGGCTTGGAGCAACCTGGGATGGTGGGAGATGTCCCTGACCATGGCAGAGGGTGCAACCAGAGGATCTTCAAGGTCCCTTCTAGCCCAAACCATTCTCAAAGTGTCCTCTCTGGACTTCCCTGGGGAGAACTGGGACCCAGGAGAGGTCGGGTGTGTGGGAAGCAGTGAGGTGCTGTGTACTGGGAGCTCCAGGAGGCTGGAGAAGGGGACCTGGGATATGGTTATTCCCTCTCCAGTGAGTGGGGTCTGATGCACACCCTGAGGCCAAGTTGAGGTTCTCCACCCCCCTTCCTTCTGCACCAGGGTTTGGGGAGTTTTTGGGCACAGGGTAAGAGCAGCAGTGATGCTGCACCCTCAGCCCCATCCACGACCCTCTGCCTGCTGAGTTTGTAGCCCTCTGTCCTGTGTCAAAAGCAACTGGGTCTGGCCCAGGAATGAATTTGGGATGGGCCAGAGGGGATCATGCATTCCAGTTCCATCAGTGCATTTGGTGTCTGCCTGGGATGCTCCATGGGCTGCTCCCACTGGAGAAGATGCCTCAACTTTATCAATTTATGGACACATGGACCTCATCTCAGATGTGTTGGGATTAATCCCCCTCCAGAGCACTTTTTCCTGGCCCAATCCATGTCTGCAGGATCAAGAGGGGGTTTTCCCTGTGGTCATCACCCTTTGGGGAAGCCAAGCCAGGACATGGGGCAGGGGCTGAGCCCTTCCCAGACTGGGGGCACCCAAATTGGGCTTAGCAGCACTGGGGTTTGCTCTGGCATCCTTTGGGTGGGGATGTCAGTGGGTGCAGGAGCTGGAGAGACCCCAGTTGGAGTTTCCCTGGGTTTTGGGAGGGAATTAAACTGAGCTGACCAGGGGGGCTATTGATTACCCATCACTGGCAGTGTTCCAAGCCAGGTTGGATGGGTTTGGATCATCCTGGGCTGGTGGACGTGTCCCTGCCCATGGTAGGGTTTGGAACTGAATAATTTTAAGGCCTCTTTCAACCTGAGCCATTCTATGATTCCTGAACATGACCAGACCAGGATTTACTCTTCATTCCTCCCAGCATCTCCATCTTATGGATGTCAGGAGCAAAACCCACCACTTGTGCTCATCTCCCCCTTGGCATACAGGAATTCCAGGGAGCAACAATTCCCCGTGTCCCATTCCAGAGTCTTTTGTTCTCATTCTCTTCCTTGGATGAGAATTTAGGCACCAACAGCCAGGATGAGCCCCATGGCAGGGCCAGTGAAGAGAGGAACTTCTGTTCAGTCTAGGTTGGTGTTGGTGAAGACAAGTCTCAGGTTTCAGGGTGAAAAAGAGATTTCTAAGTCCTACAGGTGGACTGGAGAAAAAAGTCCCCAAAAGAAAAAACAAGTCAGCCCTAAAGCGTGCAAAAAGAAAGCAGGCACAGTGCAGGATGATCTTAAGGCATCCTTGTAACCCAGGGAGAGGTTTGGGTGGAATAATTCAGGCCTGAGATTGAGCAAGGATGAGATTAAGCCCAGACCTGGTCCAGGCCAATGCGGGAGAGCAGGGAGGGAGCAGGGGAAGGGAGAAGAGGGATGTCAGGAGGATGGAGGGGAAGCAGAGACACTTCCCCATGTCCCAAACCCATGGGTGAGCAGGAGCTGTGAAGCAGAGGGACACCAGGCTGGGTGAGGAGGAAGGGTGTGCAGGAGAGAGGAGGATGGTCAAAGCACAAAGCTGGAGGGGGAGAGGAATCAGGACTGAGTACATCAGCGTAAGGAGGAAGATGGGCAGTGGGAGCCCACATGTTGGGTGCCTCCTGGGCAATGGGGTTTGCTGGGAATTGCATCCCATGGAGGGGCCAACCCCATGGCTACCAGGATGTGTGGGACCTCCTCAGGCTTGGCCAGGGATCTGGGGAGCTGCCAGAGTCACCTCCTCTCTGTAAATCTTCTGGTCTGATTCCTCAACGTTTTGGGAAGGAGTTGAGGCCATGTGGTGAGGAGGAGACTGAGAAAAATGGGGGTGGGTGGGAAATAGTATGAGACCTCAATGATGCTCTGAGCACCCTGGAGCTGGTTTGCCTGGGTCCCTGCACTTCTTTGCTCTGTGCTGTGTCACCATCATTTGAAAGGTGCCAGGCAGGTCCAAGATGGCCCAGTCACCTTCCCAGCCCACCTGGAAACCCGGCGACTTAGAAACAAAAGTGTCTGTCTATGGACAGAGGTTTTGCTGCCAGGGGCAGGCAGGGTGGTTACCAGCATCCCAGCCAGCACCTTCCCACCATCCTGAAGGGATCATCATCTTGAAGCACTTGTGCTGGGATTTCCCCATGCTCTGGTCCTGAAGCAAACCCTGCTCTCCATGTCACTCTGCATCTCTACATTAAGTATTCCAGCACCAGCCAACAGCCCTGGGAAACCCTTTTGTTTTCTCCCACTGGTGATGATGACTTTGAGACAAGATTTATTCCAATTTTTCCTTCTCACTGGGATCCTGGGAGATGTTTACAGGCTCCTGAAGCCCATCTATGTGGCAGTGGGTGCCTGCTCAGCATCTCCTGAGCTCTAGGCTCTGTTGGGCAGGAACAAACATCCCTGGAGATGAAACCACTGGGACCAAAGCTGCTGCCTCCACAAGGGAGCTCTCAACTCTCCAGATTTTATCCTGTGTTTAATTATTGCCATCTGCTGTTCCAGGCTTCAGGGGCTGCTTGCACTGTCTGGTGCCTGTTGGTCTCTGGTTAAATCAGTGCTGTTTGATTCTCCTCTCATGTGGACTCATTGATTTTCCTGGATGATGCTTTCATCCCTTCTGATCCAGGGCAGCTCTTTCCTTCCCTTAAACATCACAGTGGCACCTCAGTAAATACATCCCCTTTTTCATCACATTCATTGGTTCTCAATAACAGCAAGGCCGTGGAGATGCCAGTGGATTTTCAGAGGCCTGCAGCATCTCCCAGCCTGCTGGACACAGCACATCTGGAGTTAAACCAGTGTAAGAATCCACCTTATAAAGAAAGCTCAGAATATCCAGTGGTGCAACCCCGGCTTCCAGATGAGCTTAATGATCTGTCAAGAACTCTGAGGCTGAAAAAGCAAATCCATGGTTAAATGAATTCCATGCAGAACTTGACAGCCATCGCTGTAGCAGCTCCCTGGTCCTGAAGACTCCAGAGCCCTCCCAGTTCCTGCACCCTGGCAAGGGGAACACACTGGGAAGTGCTGGCCAGTTGGTGTAAGCATGGTGGGGACCACAAGATGTTCCATCATCCCCATGCTCTGGGCATGGGCTCCATGGCTGCAGCCACAGATGCTGTTTTGGGTGAGCCCATGGGCATGGACTGATGCCTCCTGAACTCAGAGTTCTCGTGTTAGAGGGGATATCCCAGGAGTGATTCATGGACGGGGGCAGGAGCCCTGCCTCCCACAGCCCACAGGCACAGGAGCTCCCCAGGCTGCTCCAGTGGAGATAAGAGGTGGGGCAGCACCCACAGTGAAGCTCAGGAGATGTTTCCAGCAGCAGATGATCCTGTCTGGAGCTTGGATGCTGAAGACAAGGTCTAATCCTTCACAGGCTGGACACTGGCCATAGGGTGAGGATCTCGCTTCTCTGTGCTATCCTCTCATGGTCACTTTGCATCTTGCCCACTGCCCTTCAGCCAGCCCATCACCTTCCCCTCTGGTGCTGTCACAGCCAAACTGAGTGTCCCCAGACCAACCCCATCAGCTCCACACATGCCCATGGGTGTCACCTTCATGGCACCTGAGCATCAGGGCTCAGCAACACCGTGGGGACAGGGACATGGGGAGCTCTTGTGTTAGGAGAACCCTGGGTTGTGTGAAGATACCTGAGAGCATCTCAGCCTGGATATGGGCCTGCAGGACATCTTCTGGGCTCCTGGTGGCCTCTGTGCAGGAGGCAGCTCTTGCTGGTACTCTTGCCCAAGGGACTTGCCCAAGGGGACACAACACATCCCAGCATCATGCCCTCTCTTCACCCCTGCCCAGTATCTTCCTCCACAGATCCTTTCCTGGAGGGATTAAGGTTTATTTCTGCCCTTCCCTCCCGTATCCCATTAGGGGCATTAAAGCAGGGGACAGCAGCCCTGAGGACCTTCCGTGTGACTCCAGAGGATTTTTCAAGTGGAGACCACACTAAGCCTCCCTGATACTGTCCCTGCTTAGAGAGGGAAATCCCCTCTGGCCAGGTGGGTTTATGCCATGCTCCTTACCCCATTCTGGGTGGGGATTTGCTGCTGGGGGGCTGGGGGGACATGGCAGCACCTGACAGGAGGTGGCACTTGGACCTCACTCCCATGGAAGTCCCAGGGATGTGGGTGCTGGGGACAGCCTCGTGGGCTCCCTGAGACATCTATGCTACATCCTCAGGATTCCCTGCCCTGGGACAGGACAGGATTCCCTGCCTCCCCCCCAGGCAGCCCCAGAGAGCCACCGATGTTTTCTGTGTGCACACACAGCAGTGCAGGGAGCATCACGTCTCTGACGTGACTTTACCACCACTGGTGGGCTGCAGATCCTGCTCTTGTCACTCCTGCTCTGTGCCTCAGTTTCCCCACCCATGTCGGGGGCTGCCCCGTGACCAATCACCTCCCAGGTTAATCACTCCCCTCCCCTCACCCGCAGCCGGGGTCAGCACGGAGCCTGCGCTCAAGAACTTGGGGACCTTGGTTCGTCCTGCACTGGAGAGCGACTCCCAGGGGGACACCGGTGAGTTCACCCACCCCACTTCAGGACAAGCTGCCACTGCCACCAGCCTGGGGACACCAGTCCCAACATCACCACCAGCACAAGGCCTGGAGGGGACAGGGCTGTGGGGGTGATGGTTGGGGGTCCCTGCACCCCATGAGTGGGTGCAGGGGCATTGGGAAGGGTGGAGGCCACCCCTGTGCCACATCCTGCCTTGCAGCTGCTCAGCAGGAGCCACTCTCCTGTGGACACTGTTGGGAAAAAGTCCCCTGGTGCCTCTATGCCCCCTTAGTCCCCCTTGCTGTCCCACATCCCAGCAGGGTGCCACCTCTCTGTCCCCATCTCTGCTCTCCATCCACCCCTTGCTGCTGTCACCTCCTCCTGCACACCCATCAGGATGAGAGGTCCCTGCCAGGACAGCCCATCTGGGTGCAGCCCCCCAGGTTTCTGTGAGTGCCTTACAAGAGGACACAGCCTCTCCCACCCCTGGAAGGACCCTTCTGCTCCCTCCTTCCCACCCCACCCCAGGAGTTCACCCCCTGCCCAGGTGGCAGCAGGAAGGCATACAGCCAGGTGTCCCCACCTCCTAGGGGGTCCCTGGCTGACTGGGAGACACCGAGAGAGGGGAAATATCAACCCGGGTAGCCAAGCAGGACCCTGGGCATGGGAGAGACACAGCCCCAAGCCAGGCTGGAGGGTACCCGGTAAGGCTTCCTCCATGAGGCAGGGACCAGCAAAGGTCAGCACCCAAAGGTGCCACCCCCGGGGACTGAGGAGCCCGGTGAGCAGGGTGGGCTCTGCGGGGGTTCCTGGAGAGCCTGCGAGCGGGATGGGAGCTTAGCTAGGGGTGCTGGAGCATCCTGCCTGGAGCAGGGGGAGGCATGATGGGAAAGGGTTCCATGTCTCTCCAGGGTTAGCATGACCGAGGTAGAACCCGTGCTGGACTTCGCCTCCTCCGGGAGAACCGGCCGCAGGAACGCCCTGCCCGACATCCTGGGCTCGCCGGCCGGGGTCAACCCCTCTGACCTGCCCCTCAAGCTGGCAGAGATGTCCCTGAGCGCAGGTGGGTGCCGGAAAGGATGGAGGAGGAGGAGGAGGAGGTGGGACCAGCAGCGGGAACCGGGGTGGCGGCTCACACCCTCGTCTCTCCTCCTAGGAAGCGCCCAGGAGCTGCAATCCCCCTCGGCAGAGGTGCCCCCCCCCGCAGCCCCCTAGCCCCGAGCTGAAGGACACGTCCTAACCCCGCTGCCAGAGGGGACAGTGCTAAGCAGCGGAGGGGACAGGAACCCGCGGAGCTTCAGCCCGTAGCCCGCCGCGTTTTTCCTCGGTGCTACCGCGGAGGGACCTTGGGTGTGGGGGGGTCACCCTCCATCCCCCCGCCACGGGGGGAGCATCTCACGGCTGGGACCTGCCGGGACGAAGGGGCGAGTCCCACCCACGCCCTGAGCGAGGACCCTTGGGTGTGGGGGAGGATTTTTTGCCCCCTTGGCGGGGCAGGAATATTTTTCTTCTGGGGTATTTGGCAGAGGCGAGTGTAGCGGCTTGGCCGGGGGGTGGTGGGGTGGGATGGGAGGGATCCCTCGGGGGATTCTGGCTAAGTGTGGTGTCACTGTGATGTTTTGGGTACCACCCCCGTCTCCTGGCCTTCCTTCCTGGGGGATCCAGGAGTCTGGCTCAAGGAGAGGGAGGAAGAAAGCACCGCAAAGCCCAACAACCCCACCCCTCCTCTCCTAAGCCCTTCGGAGAAGAACCCCCGCGGCAGTCAGTCCCTTGCTGAGGGGTCTCACTATGGATCGGAGCACCCCAGGGGAGTCCCTGTCCCAGAGATTCGGGGTTCGCGGCTCCTGGGGCAGGAGGATGCTGTGATTTCAGCAGGGGTGAGCAGGGTGATGCCCCCCCGCCCTCCCCCCCTGCCCCAGCCCTGCGCATCACCACAGCACGCTGTGCCAGGGCGACACATGGGTGTCTGCGCCTGCACCCTTCCCGGGGACGCCCCCTTCGTGTCTTTCCCTGGGAAAACCCAGAAAGGGGGAAGCAGCAGCGATTTTGGGGTGCCGGGTTCCGCGGCGCTCGGGGGTAGCTGGACCCAGCTCATCGGGGACTGTCACCTGTAGCTGTCGCTGTGGGACCAGCAAACAGATCCCGAAGGTCGACTTCGGCCACCGCCGGGGGGGTGACAGGGCCCGGGGCCACCCACAGGGCCACCATGTCCAGCGGCACCTGTCCTCAGCACCCCAAGGTGGCCCTGGCCATCGCCACGCTGTTGGACAAGGACATGTGCCTGTCCCTTGGTGTAGGGGCAAAACCGTACAGGACACAGCGTGTCTGTGCGTGGGCACCTGCATGGTGGGCATCTGTGTGTGTGCCTGGACACCCGTGTGTGGTGGGAATCTGTGTGTGGGCACATGTGTCCGTGGGCATCTGTGCGTGGGCATGCGTGTGGGGGGGCGTTTGTGCATGGGCATCTTTGCATGTGAGCAACCATGTTGGTGGGCACACGTGTGTGTGGGAAGCCATGTGCGTGGACATCCATGTGTATACGTAGGCATCTGTGTGCATGAGTACCCATGGGTGAGCACACGTGTGCATAGGCATCTGTGTGTGTGGGCATCCATGTGCATGGACATACGTGTGTGCGGGCACCCATGATTGTGCATGGGCATCCATGAGTGTGCATGGACATCCATGTGCATGGTCATATGAGTGCATGGGTATCCCTAAGGGTGTGTGGGCATCTGTGTGCGTACATGTGCACAAGCACCCACTTGCATGGGCACCCATGTATGTGGGCATCTGTGAGTGAGGGGATCCATGTGTGTGGGAATCCGTGTTCTTGGGTGTTTGTGTGCACGGGTGCTGCTGCATGCACGTGGAGCCACACGCATGGGTGCTCCTGTGGGTGAGCATCTGTGTGCATGTTTGTTCATGTGTGTGGTGTTCCTGTGCACGAGTGCTTACAAGCATGGGCACCCATGTGCCTGGTGGGTGTCTGTGTGTGTGTGTGTGTCCAGGTGCATGCACACCTGTGAGCACGCAAGTTCATATGTGTGCACACATGCTCATGTGCATGGTGGGTCCCTCTCAGCACGGGTGCCCACGTACGTGGGTGTTCCGTGGGTGGGCAGTCACACACGTGACCGTCCACACCTCTTGGTGCCTCTGGGGGACACTCAGAGCCCACATGGGGACCAAGGCCACACAGATATGGGACACAGATGCCCAGGAGGGGACAGGAGACACTCCCCACCCTTTTTCCCCCCAGGGCCCAGTGGGTAGCTATCAATGGGGGCTCTGGCTCCCTGGGAAATATCATCAGTCTGTCCCTGAGGAGCTGCACCCTGTGGGGTGTCCCGGTCAGGCAGGGGGACATCCATCCCATGGGCTGTGTGCCTGTGTCCACCTGGGGAGGCAAGGCGAGGGTCCCTTCCGGGGGTGGTGCTGGTGGGAGGAGGCTGAACAGGAGCTCCAGCTATTTTTGGGTGCCTGCAATGACATCCTGAGGCCAGGAAGAGGGAGAAGTGACGCCACATCCCTCCCAGACCTGGCCACTTCGACCCTGATGTCCTCAAGACTCTGGGGGACATGATGCAGCCACCGGGCTTGGGGACACCCAGTCCCTAAATTGGGACTCCCTGATGCCTGGGGACGGGACCGGGGGTGGCACGTCCCCAGGGAGCTGTGGGTAGGAGACACAGGTGACCCACTGGCATGCTGCAATCTGGCCCCAGCCCCATGGCCACCAGGGTCCGACATGAGGGAAGGAGGGGGACACACGCTGTGGGTCCCACGGCTGTCCTTGACCCCTGTGTCCCCTCAGCATGGAGCATCACTGGGAGCATGTGTGTGTCCCTATAGGCAGGGTAGGGACAGGGTCCCCACACACATCAAACAGAAGAGGGGGCAGATGTGTCCCCACAGTCCCCCTGGCTGCTTGACCTCCCCACCGTGGTGCTCACTGCTTCCCGTGCCTGTTTCCCCAGCTCATCTTCCCACTGCCCAGAACACGTTATCCTGAAGGACACTGTCATCGCTGGTGTCCCTGTGCCATGCCCCATCACCAACAGACCACAGGCAGCACCTGTCCCCCACCCCTCCTCCTCGGAGCTACCATGGGGTGGCTACACACCCACCGTGCCCAGCTTTGTCCTGCCTCAGTTTCCCTATATCCCGTGTCCTTTGGGTACCCCATATGGCCAGCACAGAGACCATACCCAATTAATGACACAACTGACCCACTCCATCCTTCCCCTCTCTAACCTCACCCAGCCTGACCCTCTATCACCAGGGAGTCCGGACAGAGGTTGGGGGCCGGAGACAAGCTCGGGGTGGCTGGGGCCGCGGTGGCCGCTGGCAGCGCTGCCGAGAGGAGTATTTCTGGAGCCGCTGGTGCTCTTTCCAATCATGTGATGAGGACATTATTTAAGGCGGTTGCGAAGCCGGCAGGCAGCTGCGAGTTGGGTGCTCCGGGCCACGCTCACAGCCTGCCGGACCGCACCAACCTCCACCCCCCCGACGAGACACACGTGTGGCTCTGTGCCCCCCTCGCCACCTCGCCATGGTCGACGCCTTTGTGGGCACCTGGAAGATGGTGGATACGGCCAATTTCGATGAGTACATGAAAGCGTTGGGTGAGTGAGGAGAGGAGGCTGCGGGGAGGGGGGGCTGGAGTCAGGACATCACCTCCTGGTTTTTTTTTTGGTTTTTCCCACAACACCTCCCTCCCATTTTTTCCTAGCAAATGCAGCCCCCTCCCCACCGGGCTCTGGCTGGGGGTGTGCAGGGGTCGCTGCTGCCTGAGGGAGGTTTATTGAAGGAGCTCTGGAGCTTTGTGCCTGTAGGGTTGGGTTGGTAAGGGGGGACTTAACCCTCCCCTTCCTGCCACCCTCGGGACAGCACATGCTGGAGGGAGGGGGTGCGATGCACCCCCCGGGGTACAGGGAGCTGCTTAGGACTCAATCAGCCTTCATCCCCCCGGAGCCATCCCTGTCTTATCTCCTGCACAGGATGGGTGGGGAATGGTCTGCCCGGAGGGGGTGGGAGTGACACGAATGTCCCCCCAACCCCATCCAGCCCAAGAGCTGGTGTGTGCTGGATCCAGACCCAAGCACCAGTAGTGTTCCCAGCCACCTCCTCTTCCATACACCGGAGACACATCCCACCCCCAGACACGGTGGGGTTTCCCCAGAACAGCAGGTGGGGAGCAGTTTGTGGGTTCAACCCCCAAGATGACAGGGAGGAAGAGCTTTGGGGGGATGATGGTGGGGACAGGAGCCTGCGAGCCATATCCTGCCCCTCCACGCACCCTCAGCCCCCCAAAAAGACCCTCCCTCCCCCCTTCAGGCGTGGGCTTTGCCACGCGGCAGGTGGCCGCGTTCACCAAACCCACCACCATCATCGAGGTGGCAGGCGACAAGATCACCCTGAAGACTCAAAGCACCTTCAAGAACACCGAGATCAGCTTCAAGCTGGGAGAGGAGTTTGACGAGACCACAGCGGATGACAGACATGTCAAGGTGAGCCCCCTGATCCCCCACCTCCCCCAGTTTCAGATACCACCCCCCCAAAAAAAAAGAAAGAAAAAGGTCCGTGGGCTCTACCGCATTCAACCAGCAGCTTTTGGCTCTGGGGCTCCATCCTTTTTGCCCAGGGGAGGTGACATGGCTTTGCCCACCGTGGCTGGTGCTCAAGCCAGCTGATCTCCCCTTCCCTCCTCCCATCCTTGCCCCATTTTGCAGAGGGGTTTTCCCCTGGAAAGCAGCACGGGGCGGGCTGGAGCCGCCGGAAAGTTTGTGCAAGAGCTGAGCTTGCAAACGCCAAGAGCCCGCCGGCCCGGGGCTTGCTCAAGAGGAGGCAAAGGGACCCGATGGGGTGGCAGTGAGTGCTGTCCCTGCTCCGGGGGGAGAGGAGCACCACGTTTCTTGTTAAGCCCCTTCCTTCCTTGCCCCTCCCAAGCGCGGAAGCTCTGTAGGCAGGGATGGAGCAGCTGGGCAATCCTGCCAGGCAGATGCCTCCCCCGGGGCAGATGTCTCCCGGGAGAGCCCAGTACCTCCCCAGCTGGGCTGTTCCTCCCGCTAAGAGCAAAAGAAAAAAAAAAATCCACCTTGAGAGGGGATGGAGCTCTTTTGGAGGCCTCTTCCACCCTGCAGTGACAATTCCTCCTGCAGACTGCTCCAGCCCCTGCTTTTTCCTCATTTCCCTGCTGTGTCCCATGCACCATTAAAGACTCCATTCATGGAGCAGCCAGCAGCCCCGTGTCCCCGCACCCAGCCCAGGAGGCACCTCAGGGCTTCGTTGGACACAAATCCCCTTCCCCAGCCCCAAAGCAGCAAGCACAAGGGCCAGGGCCAAAGCCAGGGTGTGCTGAAAGGGGATGAATGTGAGCAAGGTGGACATGGGGACACGGGGCAGCACGTCCCTGCAGAGCTGTCGCTGCTTGGATCTGCTGGAGCTGGTGGAAACTATGCTCAGGGCAGCAGAGACGTGTGACCTGCCACCAGCTCCAGCCTGCAGCCCAGGATGTGCCCTTCAGGCACCCCTTGGATGGTGGCCAGAGGGCACACGGTGAGGGACGGCTGCCTGAGCCATGGGGCTGCACGGGATGGGGCAGGCAGGTGCTGCCATGCTATGGGGCACACTAAGTCCAAGGAACCCAACCTGTGGGCTGCACCAGGATGTGTAGGGTCCAGGGCTGTGGGGCACCCAAGTTGTGCAAGGGAGCTAAGATGAAGCTCAAGGTGAGCTGAACTTGTCTGGGTCCATGGGAGCTCCCCCTCCATGAGTCACCTGAACTATGGGTCCCATAAACTATGGGTTGCCTAAGCCAGAGGTCACCCAAGCCATGGGTCACCTAAGCCAGGGGCTTCAGGTTCCCAATCCATGGGGGAACCCAAGGACTGGTTCATCCAGTCCATGGGGCTTCGTGGTCCCAGCCCACAGGATCCCCGAGATGTGGGGAGACCCATGGGGCAGGAGCTGGCTCTGGAGGAGCTGGGTGGGGGGCAGAGGGCAGGCTGGTGCTGGGCAGCTGGGTGTGCTGCCTGTCCTTGCACAACCCCACACAGTGCTGGCTGTCACAGCAGCCTTGGCACCAGCCAGGTTTTTGGGGCTGAATCAACAGCAGCGGCTGAGCAAACACCAACCCCGGCGAGCAGAGAAGTGTTTGCTGGATCAGCCTCTCCAAAACAGTTCCTGGGTGTGGGGGGGAGATCTCGGTTCAAAGCACTGGTACCCTAACACTTTCATCCTTTCTGGCACCAGAGCTGTGCTTGAGAGAGACCAGGATCAGATCCCAGCAGCCCCAGAGCAGAATGTGGTCCTGGTCAGGGTCACCACAGTGGTGCCCAGGGTGCATAGAATCCCAGAAGGGTTTGGGTTGGAAGGGACCTTAAAGCTCATACAGTTCCAACCCCCCTGCATGGGCAGGGACACCTCCCACCAGCCCAGGTTGCTCCAAGTCTCATCCAACTTGGCTTTGGGCTACTGGGGGGCAGCCGAGGCTGGGACCCAGCTGGCAACCAGAGCAGGATGTGGCCCGTGCTGAACTGGGCTGAAGAAGCAAAGCTGCTGGCCAGGTATCCCAAGGGACACTCACTGCTGGTCCCTGAGGCCCAGGGTGAGCAGGAAGATGCCCAGCATCATTCCCTCTGAGGGGACCAGGGCCATGGGCACAAAGCCCTGGGACACCCCGTGGTGACATGCATCTCGTTCCCTCCCTGCAGTCCTTGGTCACGCTGGATGGGGGCAAACTCATCCACGTGCAGAAGTGGGATGGGAAGGAGACATCGCTGGTCCGGGAGCTGAAGGATGGGAAGTTGATTCTGGTAAGGGAACAACAAAGAATTTAGATTTGGGGGGGGCTGAGAGGGGGGAGCACAGCCAGCTGGAGAGGCTGCACTAGCTTAGCACAGCTGAACACCCCCCCCCCCTTCCCCGATCCTTTCTGCTGCCAGACGCTCACCATGGGCAACGTCGTCTCCACCCGCACCTACGAGAAGGAGACATAGATGGTGCTGTCCCCAGCTCCTCCGCCTCTCACCCGGTGCCACCTCCACCCTCCCCCGCATCGCCTCCCCGCGCCGGGCAGGGTTGGCCATGGCCTCAGGGCTGCCTCCTGCCCTCTTCTCATCACCTCCTCCTGAGGCTGCCTGAGGCTTGGGTGGTGCTTTTGTGGTTTGGTTTCTTTTTCCATTTTTTTTTTTAATTAATAATGGAGAAAAAAAAAAAAACACTTGGGAAAAAAAAAATAAAGGCCATGTTGTTACAGCTCTGCAGTCAGTTTACTTGGGAAAAGGCTTTTTTTGGGGGGCACACCCAGAGTGTGGAACCACGAGGAGCTGTGGGGAGGAAATGGGAGTAAATCCAGCTTGGCAGTGACAGGGTTAAACACCCAATGATCCTAGTAGCACTCCTTCTCTGAGCTGTGGAAATAACAGGGATGGTTAGGGTTAGAAATCTGCTTTTCTGGCTGGAATACTGGTTTACTCCCCCTGCAGGCTCCATCCCAGCCCTCCAGGTGGGACTCTCCAGAGCACCAGATGAGGGTCATGCCTGGCAGTGCCCATGCCAGGGTCATGGTCACAAGAACCCTGAGGATGATCTGGGGACAGGAACCAGACCAGAAAGGGAGACTGGAACTAGGATGAGAGGCACTGGGAAGGACAAAGCACATGGAGAAAGGGCAAGGTGCCTCTGGCCACCCCACATCCTCCTGCTCCACCCAGGGGTCACTGCCAGTCCTGCTTTCTGTACCCCTGGGTGACTCAGCTCTCTCAATGTGTCACATCTGTCCCCACAGGGACCAAGCTGCCCCCAGCAAACCTCCAGCAGCCACCACAGAGCCCATGCAGGCACCAGCCCTTCCCTTCAGACCTTCAGTTCCAGCTACATTTATGTCCCAGTTGCTCCTCAGCTGAAGGGAGCAGGCTTCTTCACCTCACCACAGCCCCCTACCCATCCCAGGGAACCTCTGAAAGCAGCCAGGACTTGGAAAAAAACCTTTCCATGCAGGTCACAGCCTCTCTCATGCAACCCTCCCTATGAAGGGAACTACAAAAGACCCCAGTACAAAGTACACTTGGAGACTGGAGAAATGTATTTTCCCTCACTTTACCAAGGAACTAAACACACCACAGTTTATCTTTACTTAAAGTATCTCCATTCCCCCATTTGTTTCTTACTCCTGACAGTTGCAGGCAAAACAAGTGAGGCTGGGGGAAGGTTTGCACCAAAACCAAGTAGCTCCACATCAATAAGGGCTGGGAGGACATGGTCCCATCACAGGGCCCAACACCAACCAGCTCTGTCCCCAGGGCGGTGTGGGGACAGGCAGGGAGACCATGGCCACGTGGCTCCACCTTTTAGAGACAGCTGGATGGGGGCTGGTGTCACCCAGGCTGGGTGCCCACACGCTCTGGATTGCTGGCAGCTCCCCCACAGGAAAACACAAGGACCCAGGAGAGAAGAGGTGCTGAGGAAGGGGTGTAATGAGCCAGTTTGGGCAGGTGTGCCCACTGGTGAGAGGGAATGGCAGGCTGCAAAGTCAACAGCTGGTACCACACACTCCAAGTGTCACTCCTAGGAGAAGGAAGCTCCTTGTCCTTGGAGCAAGGGGCTCAGGTTCAGCTCTGCTCACTCAGGGGGTGTCAGGGACTCAATCCCGAGGCTTCTTCTTATGCTTCTTTTTCTTCTTCTTCTTCTTCTGAGCCTTGCTGGGCTTCCCCACGTGCTTGGTCCTCTTGCTGCCTGGCTGATCTCCATCACTCTCTGAGTCTGAGCTCTCTGAGGCTGATTCAGAGGACTGCTTATTCCTGTGCTTCTTTTTCTTCTTCTCCTAGTGAATGAAGGAAAAGAAATAAAAAACCTCACACGGAGGAAAACTGTCCCTTGAACTCCCTCTTTAGTGCTGTGACAGAGGGGGAGCCTGCTCAGACATGAGTGTCCAGAGGGACACGAAGATGATTTCAACAAACTCAGTTCAGGGAGACTGACCAGTGCTTACTCCTGTGCCAGCAGGAGAGGTTCTCTGGTTTACAGAGGGCAGTGCCAGAGCTCAGGTTGGGTTCCTGCTGCCTCCAGCCATGGCAGCAAAGCCCTGCCCCACCCTGAGCTCCCAATGGGTCTGCAGAAGGGATGAGTGGTGATGGATGGAGCTCAGCTCTGGGGCACACCCAGGCACTCCCCCAGAGCTACAAACACTACCTTTGTGTCAACATTTTGAGTGGGTTTTGCCCCAAGCAGACTCTTAGTGCAACCATGCAGAGGGCCAAGGAGTATGCAGAGCTGCACCTCAGGGTTCCTTGTACATCCTGTCCAATTTCTGTAACCATCACAATTCTACCAAAAAGGAATGAATTTGCTTCAAAATCACTAATCCACAAAACCTGAGCCAGCATGCTGAAGAACATCAGGATGAGTTCTACCCTGCTAGTGTTGGTTCTACTGCTCTGAGTATCTTGAAGAAGATGGAATTAAGAGAGAACCATCTCAGCACCCCAGGCTCCCTCCTGGCCTTTGGAAGGGAAATTGCCCTGGGGCAGGCTTTAAGAATGTTACTGCATTTCATTCCTTGTAAAGGTCTTTGGTTTTGAGACAAGAAAGGAGTGTCCAGAACTCTCCAAGAAGTTTAAAGCTTTTTTGTCAGACCCTTTTTTGGAGTTATAGTCTGATTCAGAGAAGTTATGCCTGACCTTATGAGAAATTAGAATGAATTTTCAAACATCTTTCTGCAGGTTTGTTATTTTTTTTTAATTATTAGAAAGAAAGCACAAACTGAAAAATGTGAAGTTCTACCATGGAATTTAGTTCAAATCAAGATTCATTACATAAATGTCAAGGTACTGCTACATCCCTTGCTTGAAGAGCAGTCAGCATTAATCTGATGAGAAGAATCCAGTCTGAGGTCATTAAACAAACACAGCAAAGCTCTGAAAAGCACAGACAGGACAATGGGAGAACAGCAGAATGTGTGAAGAGCTGTGCCCTAAGCTGCTGCCATTTCAGAACTAGTAAAACAAGAACCAGCTACAAGTGATGATGGACTAAAGCTGGATCAACTACAGGTCACAGATGAACAATTAAGGTGTGGTTTGTATATCCAGAGACATCTGCAAGCAGGAAATCTTCTCCATGGTGGGGAAAAAAAGAGCAGCAAAGGCAGCTGAAAAGCCACCAGAGGTGACATTTGCAATGCAGTTCCAGTGAGCATCATCAATCAAGCCAGGAATAAGTTAATCAATGCCTCTGAGCAGAAGATGTTTTCGTAGAATCTGAATCTGAGGGGTGACTCGAAGTGCTGAAACAGCAGATCCTTTCTTGAAAGACAGACAGGAGAGAAGATCAGAAGGCTTCCTTTCTTCTCAGCACTCCTCCCTCCCACACAAGCTCAGCCCAGGCTTGCTGCCAAATTCCTGTAGGAGCTCCTTCACCCTGAGACCCATGGAGGAAAAGCACAAGGGCCATGGCCAGGGCCTGGGCAGCTGTCAGAGGCTCCTGGAATGCTCTTCACACAACCTCCAGGATTAGGGGAGGCAACACAATGGTCTTGTGCAGAGCACCAAAAGGATTTGTTGCCCTGGGCCAATGCAGTGACTTGAAGCACCCCCCCATTCCCCACAAATCCTGTGGGGTTCAGGAAGGAGGAAAGTGAGGAACTATTGGGAAGGCAAGCTGAGAAAGAAGGGGGTAAGGACCCCTGAGTATCTCTGTGAGGAGAGGAGTCTCCAGGGAGAGGAGGGAACACCCAGAAACTGCAAGGAAACATCAGATGAAGGAAAAAATGATGATCATGTTGACACTATTGCTATGACACTGAGTGGATGGTGGGCAGCAGCTCCCCATTTTCTCATTTAAAAATGTAAGTTCTGTATTTATATTACAAAGATCAAATGGGGCAGGGTCAGCAGAACAACTGGTACAAGGCAGATTGAGCTATTTCTGCTTTGTGTAAACCCCTCCCTGGGGCTCCAGGGAAGCACATGGTGGCTCCCTGACAAGATACCAGCAGGGATCCAAGACAACAAGGGAGCTATTTATTTCAAGGATCCCACATCATGCCTCCAAAAAGCTCAAAAGTTTAATTTTCCAGCACTGGAAAACATATGAAAACTTTTGATCTGCCTCCACGAGAAAGGAGGAAGACCAAAGGAATAAAACCAGGAAAAATAGGAAGACTATTAATCCACAGACTCCCCCCAAAAAATGAGTAACACATTCAGGACAGTGACCCACACAACCTGGAGCCTCAGCAGGGGATTCCTCACCAGGCAGAGGGGCACTGGTAAGATAATGAGCTATTTGTGCACCTCTTAGTATCATTTTTTTTCCCCACAGTGCTTAAATGACAGCTACATGAGCCCTTCTCAGGCAAACACCATCACTGCTAGAGGGAAGAGAGCACAAGGGAGGAGAAGCTGTGCTGAGGTATCACCCATGGCTCTCACACTGCTCCATGGCAGGGGAGAAGCCCAATGTCTGGAGTTCAGGAAGGTCCAAGTCACATTAGCCTGGGCTCTGAGAGGTGTTTCAGCTCAGTGCTGTGTTTCCAAGATCAGAACAGGCACAGGAGTACCTGGATTTACTATCACAGCATGACAGCACCCCACAGACAAGCCCAAGGCATTCTTGAGCAAGATCTCATGTAGTTCAGAAACAAAGCACAGCTTGAAATGGAACCAGGCAACAGGATCTTCAGCCAAGACTGATCCCATTCCCCTTACTGGATCCACTATGCAGAGCCAACTGGGCTACCACCTTCACAAAACTGAGCCACTTTCTGTTGCTGTAGTAAACCACAGCTGTAACTACACAGAATAAATGATCTGACTAACTTTTCCAGGCAAGCAGTAGGGCACTTTGTACCTTCTTCCTTTTTTTTGAAGACTCATCAGCCACGCTGGTCTTTTTATCTCTTTCACATCCTCCTGCTGCCACCTCCTCTTCCTCCTCTTCTGGAATGAGGCTGTATTTGGTACCTCCAGGTTGCATGAAACATTCCTTGGTAAAATGACCTGTAAAAGAGTCATTTTGGAGCAACCCACACCTGGGTTTTTTTTTTGGTTTTTGTTTTTTTGTCCTACCATTTCAGTTTGTTTCACATGATCTGATTAAACAAACCAGGGAGCAAACACAAGCCAGAGCATTCTGCAAAGATCAGTCAGGCAAAAACTAAGACACTCTACTCTGAACAGGGCAATTGGTAGAAATGTGGCTGCACCAGGGCTTAAACATCATGGAGAAGTGCCTGGGATAGAGAATGAACTGGTAAATACCACAAAAATAGAGGAAATAAGCTCCTTCTGGTTCTACCCTTTCTGCTTGGGAGACACTGAAGCTGACCTACTAATAGCTGTAGTGGAGACTGAGGAGAGACCACATCTCCCTGCCTGTTAGGAGTTGACTTCATCATTTAAAAGGCAACTGGAACTATGCAGAACCCAATTTACTTTCAGTTTTTAAATTAAAAAGATTGTTATCACTACAGAGAACAATATTTATTAACCTTTCTCCAGAACAGCATTAACTCCAGCTCTGCACTTTACTCTCTGGCTAACTAACCTAAGACAACCAGGGAGCAGCAAAAACTCCACATGGAAAAAAAACCCAAACACTTTGTGCCCCAGGAACTTGCGAAAGCTCCCGAGATGGCATCACAGAAGCCAACTTCCTACTGCTGCAGAAGACAAAAAAAAAACCCCAACCAGGTTAAAAAAAATAACCACTTGTTTCTGGCTCAAAGACTTGCAAGCTAGCACTGTTCCCAACAAGCAATGAGTAAGTGATTTCTACTGACAGTTCTCCAGAATGAAATGATGTGGTGATGGTGGAAGTTTATTTCTTAAAATGCAGCACTGGAACAAGAGCTCAACTGTAGGACACAAACACAAATGCTGCAAAAAGGGAACCTGCATGGATCCTGCCCTCGGGAGGAAGGGTCTTTACAGGAAGCTCAACAGGATGCAATTTAAGAAACAAACCTCTACAAAAGTTCAACTAAGTCTTTGCTTTTTGTAACAAGTGGTAGAAAATGTAGTTCTCCTAACAGTGACATCTAGAAGCAAAAGAGGAGGCTGAGGCATACTGCTCTCTACAGCTACCTGAAAGGAGGATGGAGCAAGGTGAGGGTTGTCTCTTCTCCCACGTAACCAGAAGAATGGCCTCAAACTGAACTAGTGGAGGTTCAGATTGGATATCAGGAGCAGTTTTTTAACTGAGTGAGTGAGTGGTCTCAGGCTGCCCAGGAGTCACCATCCCTGGAAGTGTTCAAAAAACATGTGGACGTGGCACTTCAGGATATGGTTTGGTTTGCATGGTGGTGTTGGGCTGACAATTGACCTTGATAATCCTGAATTATTATAATCCTGAATGATTATCCTTGATAATCATTCCAACCTGAGTGATTCCATGAAAACCCAGCCCTTATACAGTAAGACACAGCCACAAAACAGATGTTGCTCCCATCCCACCTGCAGGTCAGCACCTGGTTAGAACAAGGCTGCACTGAAGCAACAAGACAGCACTGCATGGACATACCTTTGCACCCACACTTCTTGCACACAGTGTTCAAGACAGCTTCAAGGGTGATCTTCTGACTCGTGAAGTCTCTGAATGGGCGTTTCTTCCTCTCATCCTGACTGGAAAGAGGAGGACAGTTCCATTTTCAGCCCCTTCTCCCTCTATATTTATATGGACATGATCTAAATACAAGGTTTTTTTTTTCTAATGTTGCTCTAAAAGCACCACTTAACTGCACTCAGGAGCAGAGCTGACCCACTGCTCATCAGATAAACCATGCTGTTACCTCTCATTGTTTTTACCACTACCTGAGCACTCTCACTCTGACACATGAGCAGGACTGGGTGACCTGGGTGCCCCAGGAACTTGCCAAAGCTACAGAGATGGCATCACAGAAGCCAATTTCCTTGGGTGACCAATCCTGCTTATGTGCAGCTGAGGTCAGCCCTAATTGGGCACAGGTGGGCTTAACACAAGCTTGTAATTAGCAACACCTGATTGCCTCATTTCACTACAAAAATCCCAGTGAGGTGTGAAGGGCTGGAACTCCACACAGCCTCCTCCAGCCCCTGCCTGATGCTTGGTGACATCCAGAATCATAGAATCATAGAATGGGCTGGGTTGGAAGGGACCTCAGAGATCATCAAGTCCAACCCTTGATCCACTCCTGCTGCAGTTCCCAGCCCATGGCACTCAGTGCCACATCCAGGCTCTTTGGAAAGATCTCCAGACACAGAGAATCCACTACTTCCCTGGGCAGCCCATTCCAATGCCTGATCACCCTCTCCAGAAAGAAATTCTTTCTCATCTCCAACCTAAACCTCCCCTGGCACAACTTGAGACCCTGCCCTCTTGTCTTGCTGAGAGTTGCCTGGGAAAAGAGCCCAACCCCCCCCTGGCTCCAACCTCCTTTCAGGGAGTTGGAGAGAGTGATGAGGTCTCCCCTGAGCCTCCTCTTCTCCAGCCTCAACACCCCCAGCTCCCTCAGCCCTTCCTCACAGCAATTCTGCTGGATCCCTTCACCAGCCCAGTTGCCTCCTTTGGACAAGGGCAGAAGGGAGTGCCCTCTGTCAGAGCATCACCAGGGGCTCAGGAAAAGCCCCCCTTCACCATCCAAAGGAGGAGGGAGAGAGAGAGGGAATAAATATGGCAGGGAAGGCAGGGCTGCAGGGCAGGCAGCAGCAGCCTCTCTGATGGAGCATATTCAGCTCAGGATTTACCTACTCAAGGGAAACATTGTTTGGATCAAGGTCCTTTCCTGTGCCTTGGTTAACAACCTTCATGGAGAGGGAAAGCTTCAGTTTGTCATCTTTCATCTAGAAGATATAGAATGAGAAGAGTAAATGACAAGGATGTTAATAAATACACTATGCTCTGAAGCCAAAATTCTTAATGAAGTTCCTTTTCCTAACTGCATGATTAGGAGTGACAGAAAATCAGGCAAAGAGCCCTCACCTGTCAGTAAAACAGAGCCCCTCAATCCCCCAAAACCCAACAGAAACACACAGCCCCTGAGCACAGAGTCCTCAGTTAACTGTTTTTGCATTATTTTTATTCACACAGCACTGAAGAGACAAGAATTAACATTACCTCTTTCCCAATAAGCTTCACCCACACCTTGTCTCCAACATCCACTATCTCTGAGGGCTTGTCTACACGGCAGGAGGACATGTGGGTCCTGTGGACAAGGCCTGGTTGTGGTTTTCAAAGAGAAAAAGAAATAAAAGTGAAAAGTCATTACTCAACTATCATTCTGTCTCTGGAACTCTGGGCTCCAAAGTACTGCAAGACAATCCTTGGGGGAAGGAAATGGTTTTGTACCATTAGTAAATTAAATTTTAAGTAAAGCTAACAGTGCTTTTTCATCTTTGGCTGATCCTTGTTAATGTCTTTTTTTTTATGGAGTAAGGTACATAAAGTCCATAACATCAGAACAGCACCACTTGTAGGTAATTATAAAGACACACACAGCTACATCTGAACAAAAGAAAGAACAAACCTTGCTTCCTGCAGCCGGGAATTTTTATAAATGCTCCATATTCTGTCACTGCAGCAACCTGGAGAGGAAACCAGGACAACAGCTACAGTGAAGCTCTTCAGAAAGCACCCATTTGCAAAGCACAGAAAGGCTACAGGGATCTCCTTCTTTCCTGCAGCTTTACATGTCAAGGCAGATTGGAAAAATGAACCAGGAAGGGACAGGGAACCACTCCTACAATATCCAGGTGAGCATCTGAGCCATGTAGTGAGCTACAGGTGTGACTCCACAGACACGAGAACAGGACAAGAGCAACGGCCTCAAGTTGTGCCAGGGGAGGTTTAGGTTGGAGCTGGGGAAGAATTTCTCCCTGGAAAGGGTTGTCAGGGCCTGGCCCAGGCTGCCCAGGGCAGGGCTGGAGTCCCCATCATCCCTGGAGGGGTTTCAGAGAAACCCCTGGAGATGTGGGGAGGAGGGACATGGGGTGGGGGTGGCCTGGGCAGGGATGGGGGAAGGGTTGGATTTGAGGATCATAGAATCCTAGAACTGGCTGGGTTGGAAGGGACCTCAGAGATCATCAAGTCCAACCCTTGATCCACTCCTGCTGCAGTTCCCAGCCCATGGCACTCAGTGCCACATCCAGGCTCTTTGGAAAGATCTCCAGACACGGAGAATCCACTACTTCCCTGGGCAGCCCATTCCAATGCCTGATCACCCTCTCCAGAAAGAAATTCTTTCTCATCTCCAACCTAAACCTCCCCTGGCACAACTTGAGACCCTGCCCTCTTGTCTTGCTGAGAGTTGCCTGGGAAAAGAGCCCAACCCCCCCCTGGCTCCAACCTCCTTTCAGGGAGTTGGAGAGAGTGATGAGGTCTCCCCTGAGCCTCCTCTTCTCCAGCCTCAACACCCCCAGCTCCCTCAGCCCTTCCTCACAGCAATTCTGCTGGATCCCTTCACAGCCTCCTTGCTCTTCTCTGGATCTGCTCCAGCACCTCAATCTCCTTCCTAAATCACAAAGCTCTTTTCCAACTCCACCGATCCCGTCACTGTTCTATGAACACACAGCCCCGGCTGTGCAGAACATCACCCAAACCCCCCGAGGAACTCAGCACCTCAAACACCAAACCCAAGCTATCAGAATCTGCCCGACAGCGACCGGGACAACCCCGGGGCCGCCCCACAAGCACAGACACGCACAAACCTCTCCCTGAAAGACGGCGTAGAGCTCGGGCAGCGGCTCCATACTGCAGAACGCTCCAGAGCCGCCCCAGGGATCCCCCGGCTCTGGGTGGCTCCCAGGAGGAGCCAGGGAGGGTTCAGACCGCGACCGGAACCATCACGCCGCGCGGGCGCTTCGGGCCAGGCCGGGGCTGTGCCGTGAGGAGTGCCCGCGGGGCAGCGAGAGGCAAAGCCCAGGTAGAGGAGGAGGGAAGCGGCGGCTGGAGCCGTCAGGGCCCGGTCTGACAGGGCCAGGCCGCAGCCATCACCGCGCAGCCGCCGGTACGGCGCCCGCTTCCTTTCTCCTTGCGGCGCCTCAGCGTTCCGCCAATCGCCTGGCTCGATGCTTGAGGGCGAGGTCCCCTCAGCCAATCAGCGTTAGCGATGTTTGGCGTCGGGCTCGTCACTCGCGCGACGGACCCTCACCCACCAATCGGCGCGGCGCGGTGCGGCGCTCGCAGC
The DNA here is from genome assembly GCF_003957555.1 of Calypte anna. NCBI lineage: Eukaryota > Metazoa > Chordata > Aves > Apodiformes > Trochilidae > Calypte > Calypte anna. The sequence continues at coordinate 583,524 of NC_044268.1, forward strand.
CAATGGGAGCGCGGGAGCGCGGGCGGGCACGGCGGAGGAGGCGGCGGCGGCGATGATCGAACAGCAGAAACGGAAAGGGCCCGGGGGGGGCACCGGTACCGGCACCGGCACCGGCACCGCCCCGGCAGCGGCCCCTGCGGCGGCCCCCGGCCCCGACCTCCCCCTCGTCCCCGTCCCCGCCAAGCGGCCCCGCCATGAGCTGCCCGGAGCGCCGGGCGGGGGCGGGGGGGGGGCAGCCCTCAGGCGGGACCGGGCCGCAAACGGTGCGGGCAGCGGGAGGGGAACGGAGGGGGAGGGAATGGGGAGGGGGTGCGGGAGGAGAGAGCGGGTGTGTCAGCGGGAGCAGGGCGGGAATCGTCCCCCTGTGCTGGGCACTGCTGAGGCAGCACCTCGGATCCAGGGCTCAGCTCTGGGCTCCTCATCGCATGGAGGGGGGAGGGTGTGCAGAGAAGGGAATGGAGGTGGGGAAGGGTCTGGAGAACTTGTGAGGGGCTGAGGTGCTGATCCTGGAGCAGAGGAGGCTGAGGGGAGACCTTGTGGCTCTCTGCAACCCCCTGAGAGGAGGTTGGAGCCAGGGGGGGTCGGGCTCTGCTCCCAAGGAACAAGGGATGGGACAAGAGGAACTTTGGGCACAACTCAAGTTGTGCCAGGGGAGGTTTAGGTTGGAGCTGGGGAAGAATTTCTCCCTGGAAAGGGTTGTCAGGGCCTGGCCCAGGCTGCCCAGGGCAGGGCTGGAGTCCCCATCATCCCTGGAGGGGTTTCAGAGAAACCCCTGGAGATGTGGGGATGAGGGACATGGGGTGGGGGTGGCCTTGGTCAGCAGTGGGGTCATGGTTGGACTTGAGGATCTTGAAGGGCTTTCCCAGCCTGTGGGATTCTGTGGTGGAGTCCCCACCATCCCTGGAGGGGTTTCAGAGCCCTGGAGATGTGGAGATGAGGGACATGGGGTGGGGGTGTCCAGGGCGCTGCTGGGGGAAGGGTTGGACTGGGTGATCCTCAAGGTCTTTTCCAACCAAAATGATTCTTGAAAATGGTGAGGGGAACACAAGTAGTGAGTGGGTAGGGGAGGCACGTGAGTAGATGATGGCAGTGGTGTGGGTGTGGGAGGTCTCACAAGGGGTTAGTAGGGGCCAAGGGTCCTGGCTGGGCTTTGGGGATACCCCTTTCTCCCCTCACCCACCTCCCCTGTGTCTCCCCCAGGGCCCTCCACGCTGCTCCTCCCTGCAGGCCCCCATCATGCTGCTCTCAGGGCATGAAGGAGAAGTTTACTGCTGCAAGTTCCACCCCAATGGCAACACCCTTGCCTCTGCTGGCTTCGACAGGCTGATCCGTGAGTGCCAAACTACTGCAAGCCAGGCTGAGTGCTGGGCTTTCATCTCAGCCCTCAGTCTGCTGGGTCCTGAGGGTGAAATGCATCAGCAGGAGGGGAAGGAGAAGCTTTTTCCCACTCCTCTGGTCAGGCAGGGTGCTGCTGGTCCTCACAGGGTTTGGTACAACGCTGTGTCCCCACTTCCCTGCCATAGTTTGCTGTCAATCTGAGTTTGCAGCAGTCTGCAGGAACACAGGTTTTATTTATACTTTGTTGTGCTGAGGTGAAGGCTTTTCTTAATTAATTCAGATCGATCTGAAACCATAAATCAGCTCAGACACCCCTCTGGGGTTCACACAATGCATCCTTGTTTCTGTACATTGTCCCAGAGTGGAAAGGGAGGTGGCAGCAGGACACAGCTCCTTCTGCTGGATCCCTCCAGGAGGCTCTGCCCACAGCAGGGACGTGTTTCCATGCTTCCTGCCCTCACCTCTTCCTTCCTTTCCCACAGTGCTGTGGAATGTCTATGGGGACTGTGATAACTTTGCCACTTTGAAGGGACACAGTGGGGCGGTCATGGAGCTGCACTACAACACAGATGGCAGGTGAGTGGTGCAGGGGAAGTGCTCCCTGCTGCCCTCTGCACCCATCCTTGCCCTTGCTCACTCCACAAATGAATGGAAATGGCTTTTCCAGGTGAAGGAAAGGGTCTGGAGTCACCCATAACACACCAGTGCCCTTGGTTTCTATCCTGAGGAGCACCAGAACGTTGCTTTTGCTAAGCTGGGAGAGACTGGGAAGGGAAAGAAAACAAATATTTGCTTATCTCCAAACCCATTCCACTGTTGCATTTGAGCCATTGCCACTGAGCTTTCCTCCCCATGCTTATCCCAGGCAGTGTTTGAGGTGGCTGAAAACCAATCCAGAAATGGGATTTAATCATAGAATCATTGAGGTTGGAAAACCCCTGTAAGATCATCCAGTCCAGCCTTTAATTGGGTTGCCTCCAGCAGAGCTGCCCCCCCTCTCAGTCAGCTTTCTGAGACACATCCCATCTCTCTGGGCACTTGGGATGTTCCCAAGGAGTGTTTCCAGCTTTCATCCCAGAACTTGGGACTGAAAAAAGGAGGGAGGGGAGAAATATTTCCCAAACAGGGCACCTGACAGCAGATCCTCTCTGCAGCATGCTCTTCTCAGCATCCACGGACAAAACTGTGGCTGTGTGGGACAGTGAGACTGGGGAGAGGGTGAAGAGGCTGAAGGGCCACACGTCCTTTGTCAACTCCTGTTACCCAGCACGACGTGGGCCCCAGCTGGTCTGCACCGGCAGCGACGACGGGACGGTGAAGGTCAGTGCCTGGGGTCAGGAGAGAGGCTGGTCAGGAAAGTGAAAGAGGAGTTTTGAAAGAACATTCAGAAGCCTCTCTGTTTAACTGGGATAAATGTGTTGGAAAACGGTGAGGGAAAACTAATCATAGAATCATAGAACTGGCTGGGTTGGAAGGGACCTCAGAGATCATCAAGTCCAACCCTTGATCCACTCCTGCTGCAGTTCCCAGCCCATGGCACTCAGTGCCACATCCAGGCTCTTTGGAAAGATCTCCAGACACGGAGAATCCACTACTTCCCTGGGCAGCCCATTCCAATGCCTGATCACCCTCTCCAGAAAGAAATTCTTTCTCATCTCCAACCTAAACCTCCCCTGGCACAACTTGAGACCCTGCCCTCTTGTCTTGCTGAGAGTTGCCTGGGAAAAGAGCCCAACCCCCCCTGGCTCCAACCTCCTTTCAGGGAGTTGGAGAGAGTGATGAGGTCTCCCCTGAGCCTCCTCTTCTCCAGGCTGAACAGCCCCAGCTCTCTCAGCCTCTCCTCATAGGGTCTGTGCTCGAGTCCCTTCACCAGCCTGGTTGCCCTCCTTTGGACCTGATGGCTTGGAGGTGGCAGCAGGTAGGGCTTTGAGCCAGTGAGCCTGGACTGTCTCTGAAAACAAAAGCTATTCAGTGTCCCCACCACCAGAAGGACACAGATCTGTGGGAACGAGTCCAGAGGAGTCCAAATGATCCAGGGGCTGGAGCAGCTCTGCTACAGGGAGAGGCTGAGAGAGCTGGGATTGTTCAGCCCGGAGAAGACTCTGGGGGGACCTTAGAGCTACCCCCCAATCCCTGAAGGGAACCTACAGGAAGGATGGAGAGGGATTTTTTTTCATAAGAGTCTGCAGTGATAGGACAAGGGGAAATGGTTTTATACTGAAGGAGAAGAGGCTTAGACTGGATGTGAGGAAGAAGTTCTTCAGCAGGAGGGTGCTGAGACTCTGGAACAGATTGCCCAGAGAAGCTGTGGCTGCCCCTTCCCTGGAGGTGTTCAAGGCCAGGTTGGATGAGGCTTGGAGCAACCTGGGCTGGAGGAGAGGTGTCCCTGGGCATGGGCAGGGGGTTGGAGGAGATGAGCTCTGAGGTCCCTTCCAACTTGATCCATTCCATGATTCTATGAAACTTGACCTCTCCTGTTTTCTGTAACTCTTGGGGGGGTGCAGATTAAGCAGATCCTTCTTCTCAGGTGTTAGTGCTGCTCTGCATTAACAAAGCAGGAGAAAGGCAAACTGGGAATGACACTTTGGCCCCTTCTCCCCTCCCCTGTGCTCCCACCACACCAGACTCTCTGATTTTTACAGAGATCTCTGAAGGGAGGGAGGGAGGGAGTTCAGGGGAGCAGTTGGAGCATCTGCTGAGGATCTGTGCAGCTCTCTTAATTTTATCATGAAATATCTTTATGCAACTTCACAACTGCCCTGTCTTTTCAGCTGTGGGATATCAGGAAAAAAGCTGCTGTCCAGACCTTCCAGAACACATACCAGGTCTTGGCTGTCACTTTCAATGACACCAGTGACCAGATCATATCCGGAGGCATCGACAATGACATTAAGGTAAGACACCCATGTCTCTGTCTGCCTCTCCAGCTGCCCCCACCTTTGCCATCCCCTCACAAATTGCAGTGGTCAAGGACAAATGTGGAAGCCTGGTGGTTAATTTTACAGTCACAAGAGCCACTTGGCCCTGCTGTGTCTGACTTCTCTGTTGATACAGGGCCAATGAAACTCAGCTGGAGTTGCTCCAGGAGTTGCTGTGTGCCATATGACAGCCTGGGCAGCTCTGGCATTCCTGGCCAGGTGTCCCAGTGCTGCTGTCACCTACTGGAGCCAACATGGTCTGTTGGCTCTTATGTCAGTCTGTGCCTGTCCCACAGGGTCCCTAGAGCCTTATATGAGGTAAACTAAAGAAAATGTTGTGACACATCCACGCTGCCCTCTGCTCCAGTTTGCAGCTTACTTTGTCACCTGCTAGTGTGGAAAGTTCTTATTTAAGTGTGAGCTCAGTGTTTCATTCAGCTGGTAACAGATTCCCCTGATAGTTTTGTGGTGCAGTCTGTCTTACTGAGCTTTCAGCCTCAGGCTCCAGCCTTGTCCAGCCCTGGGGAGCACATGTTTGTCAGAGGATCATTCACCAAGTGTAGCACTGACATGAGATCTGTTCCAGGTGCCCCCTGAAAGGCAGTAACTCTGGGAAAGAACAGCATGAAATTTTGGGGTCTGGACAACTCTTGTGCCATCAGTCAGTGGAATTTGGGAGCTGTAGCCAGGTAGAGGAGAATTCTGTGCTCACAGGGCTGCTGATGTGTAACTGCTTGGTGGTTGGACATCTGGAAGAAGTCTTCTAAAGGGCAAATTTCATTTTCTTTACAAGATGTAAAATTCAAGCTTCATCTTTTTAGACCCCATCAGCTGAAACACAAGGCTGATGTGATCAACTGACTGATCAGTACCAGTGTGAGACACTTTGGAAACAGCCATTCCACTAATCTTGGTTTTTTTCTTTTTTTTTTTTTTTCATTATCCCATGTTGTTGTGTCTGAAAGGTTTGGGACCTACGCCAGAACAAGCTGACCTACACCATGAGAGGACATGCAGACTCAGTGACAGGCCTCAGCCTGAGTTCAGAAGGTTCCTACCTGCTCTCCAATGCCATGGACAATACAGGTGTGTCCAGCCTGGTGGGAGAGCACAGCTGCCAGGTGCTGCTCTCTCTCTTCACATGGTGTTTAGGAAGGAACAACTCAAGTTCCACCTCAATGTGAGGAGAAACTTCTGAAGTGTGAGGGTGAGGGAGTCCTGGCCCAGGCTGCCCAGAGAGGTTGTGGAGTCTCCTCTGGAGACTTTCCAACCCCCTTTGATGTGTTCCTGTGTGGCCTGCAGGATGCAGGGGAGTTGGACTAGATGATTTCTAGAGGTCCTTTCCAACCCCTAATGTTCTATGATTCTGTGAGTGAGACAAGCTGAAGGGAGTTTGTTTCCAGAGATAAAGCTTGAATTCTTGTTACAGCAGTGACAGTCACCTCACCAGGAGAGTTTGTCAGATTTCCAGAAGAGCAGTGAGGACACAAGCCATGGCACTCATTATTTGGGCAGGCAATTAAAGGCAGTCCAGGGCTGGCTTTCCTCAGGGGGTCTGGATGTGTCCCCACAGTGGGGAGTGACACCACAGCTTCCAAACTACTTGATCCCTGTGTGGATGCTGAGCTCGTGGGCAGCATGACCACAGGGTTGGGATGAAGCAAATGCTGGTGGAAGGAGCTGGTGGCTGAGGTGTGTGATAGCTGGGTTGGATTTTTACCTTCCTGTTGGCAGTGGGCTCAGGGTAATTATAAAGTTTTGCATTTGACCTTTGGTATCAGAGCTTTCTGCAGGGGAGAGCTGCTGGATCCTTCTGCTGGGCACACCTAGGCATGAAGAGGAGCAGGACTTTGCTTGTTAGCAGCACATTTGGGGAGAAGGCAGGCTGCCAGTAGCTGACCCTGCCCCACAGCTCTGCCATTGCCAGCTAATTACTGCCAGCTAATTACTGTCAACTCTCTCTTGCAGTTCGCATCTGGGATGTGCGACCGTTTGCCCCCAAAGAGAGATGTGTGAAGATTTTTCAGGGGAACATACATAACTTTGAAAAGGTGACTGGGACTGCAGGTTGAAACAGGGTTGTTTGTAAAATGCTCTTTGCTTTTCTGTAAATTGTGGGTTTTTTTAAAACCAAATTTCAACAAGAAAGGCTTTAATAAGAACTCATAGCAAGATGAATGCACAAAGTGGGATTCCAATTAAAGCTGCAGGAAGATTTCTTTGCTTAGTTTAACTGTAGTTATCTGTAAATTAAGTATTTTCTACATTTAGGATCTACTTTGTGTAAAATAACAAGGTACTGGATGTTTCCATCAATAAAATAAAATCTTTAATTACTATCTCATCTTCTGAAGGGAGATCACTGCAGTGTTGCTCATGGTATTTAAAGTCTTAGGGTGATTTTAATTCAAGTAGAAGGGGAAAACCAAATCTTCCTCTGAAAATAAACTTATACTTGTTCTTTTGCTTTAGAATCTGCTGAGGTGCTCTTGGTCCCCAGATGGGAGCAAAATAGCAGGGGGATCAGCTGACAGGTGAGTTATCACTGATTTCCTCTGTGCCCTTCAATCCCAAATTGCTTTACAGGCATTTCTGCAGTTAGTTGTACCAAAACCTGAAGATTCAGGGTTGTGTGTAAAGGTGTAAAAAACAACACAACCCTCTGTGAGCACTGCCTGCCCAGGTGACAGTTACAGTGGCTTTACATTCCCTTTGTGTCAGTGGAGGAGCTGTAAAATTTTGCTGTAAGAAGTTGACTAGAGATCTGCATTACTACTTCTGCTTGACCCCAGCATCCAGGAGTAGGAGCAGCAGGTTGCATGGTTGGCAAGAGCATGGTTGGCAGGAAATGAGGCAGCAACAGATGCTTGGGGAGAGTCTTCTGGAAGCAGGGAGCCTGGGCAAGTGGTGTGTTGTGAGGGGGTTGTACTGGTAAGCACCACAAATACCAGTTAAATGGCTTGCAGAGTGGCTTGCAGGGAGCACCAGTGATGTTCCAAAGATTGTTCTTGAGTCTTACTTGAATTAATGAGTAAGGAGAAATAAAGATCTGACTAGATTAGCACACATTGGACTTTTAAATGAGCTTTTCTGTGTGAGGTAACCGAGGAGTAAACTGGGTAGAGGGAGGAAACCAGAGGGAGGGAGCCAGCAGAGGGTCCATGCCAGACACTGGAGGTCACCATGAAGGTCACCAGCCTCTGCTGGAGCAAATCCAGATGCACTCAGTGACATGGAGACAGGAATTCCTGCAGGCTGGAGTCCAGAGCATGGAGTGGTAGTAATCAGCAAATTAATGAGTTTCTGATAGAGGATAGGGAGAACTTTAGCTTTCCCTGTCCAGATATAGTGGGACCAGCTGTCACAGCAAGTGCCAGGGACATGGTTCTCCTCCCCAGCCCTTCTGGGCAGTCTGGCAGAGCACACAGTGAGGGGACATTGTGGGTCAGACCCCCCAAGGCTCTGCCTGAGCTGTTGAGCTGCCAAGTGCTGCTGGAAGCCTGAGCCCTTTAGGTTGGTTCTGCAGGTGCTGATGTGGCTTTGCAGTCTGAGAGCAGCTTTGTTGTGACATTGGTGGGCAAGAGCACACAGCCAGGACCTGGGGCACATCAGGCAAGGGCACTGAAGACTTTCTGCTATCTCTGAGCTTTTAAACTTGTTTTTTCATAGAATCATTTTGGTTGGAAAAGACCTTTATGATCATCCAGTCCAACCCTTCCCCCAGTACTGCCAAGGCCACCCCCACCTCATGTCCCTCATCCCCACATCTCCAGGGCTCTGAACCCCCTCCAGGGATGGTGGGGACTCCACCACAGAATCCCTCAGGCTGGGAAAGCCCTTCAAGATCCTCAAGTCCAACCATGACCCCACTGCTGACCAAGGCCACCCCCACCCCATGTCCCTCATCCCCACATCTCCAGGGGTTTCTCTGAAACCCCTCCAGGGATGATGGGGACTCCAGCCCTGCCCTGGGCAGCCAGGGCCAGGCCCTGACAATCCTTTCCAGGGAGAAATTCTTCCCCAGCTCCAACCTAAACCTCCCCTGGCACAACTTGAGGCCCAAAGTTCCTCTTGTCCCATCCCTTGTTCCTTGGGAGCACAGGGGGAGGATGATTCCTGCCCTGCTCCTGCTGCCCACGCTGCTCCTGACACAAGCCAGGGGGCTGGTGGCTTTCTTGGCCACCCAGGCATATGCTGGATTCTCTTCAGCCACTGCTGACCAACACCCCTAGGTCCTTGTCTAACGAGGAGAAAGCAAAGTTAGATCAAGCAAACATTTCATTTGAGTACAAAGGAATTCCCCAATGATTGTTCTCTCCTGCATGATGTGAAGTCTCTGTGTGTATGCTGGAGGGACATTGCCTGAATTTTCTTTTGCTTTTGAGCCCCTTAGAAGGGTCATAGTAAAATCAACAACTCCAAGTGGTTGCCTAATTGCCAATACCAAATTCAGCATAACAACAGCAGGGTGCTTTGAGAAAGCATTTGGTACAGTTCTTGCCTGCTAGATAAAACAGTGGTGCTTGAAGAAATGCTTCTTGATGTGGTGGTCATGACTTAAGTTACAGGCTTGAATTTTTTCCCTTTTATGTGTTTCAAGAACCAAACCAACAAACAGCTCCAGCCTGAAATCAACTGCTGCTAAGGAAGCAGGGCTGCCCTGCAATGGCACCCAGCATCCTTTCTGCCTAGCCAGCAAGTGGTATAAATAAGCCAGTGCTTTTTGGAGAGGAAAAGCAGATCACTTTTATTTCAGCTAAAAGACAGGCTAATTGTACGAGTGAATCTTGTTCTTCACCCCGTGTGCCAGCCTCAGACAAATGAGAAGGAGCAGGTGAAACTGAGGAGTCTGTTGTTGGCAGCATTGCATGAGCCTGAAACAATTTGGCCTTGGTACTCAGAACCTGGGGAGCTGAGGAAGGAGCTGCTGCTCCCCCAAGTGCTTGAATTTGTGCAGGCAAGACATGGGGATGTGCAGTGGCAGTGATCTTCCTTTGGAGGAGTGCAGTGCAGTGGATTGGTTCTTGATGTGTTTTCTGGCCTGGCCCCTGTGCCCTCACCCTCTGCAGTCCCCTGTGAATCACTGTAGTGAAACCTCTGGGGTGTGCAGGCAGCAGAGATGCTCCTCATAGCAAACCCTGGCACTGCCACTCTGCCACCTCCCTTGTCTGCTCCCTGGTTTTGGTTTAGCTGCCAACCACCTCCCTAAAGAGCAGAACAAGAAGGCAGAGTGAGTGTCAGCCAGAACTGGCAGCTCTCCTGAGCCACCAGTGGTTTTGTGGCAGAGCTATCAGTCTTGTTGACAAATGCCACTTCAGGTGGGGGGGCTGCTGTGTTTGGGAGGGATGTGGGGTTCCTGTGCAGGTGGGGTGCAGCAGCACCTTCCCTGGGATGTAGGATATTACTCAGGACCCTTCTCTTTCTCTCTCTCTTTCTTTCCCTCTTTATTTCTCTGCTCTTTACTTATCTCCTCTCTCTTCTTCCCCTTCCTCTCCTCCTCCTCTTGTGATTTGTGCTGAGACCACCCAACACAACCCAAACCAGGGGCAGAATCCTCCCCCCTACTCCTGGTTTCCTCTTTCCTTACCCGCTGTCTTGCTGCTCCATTGAGGGTCTGCACAGCCTCAGGCTTGCAAATCCACCTCTGCACATGGGGGCTGAGGTTTGGCTGCCATCCTGTGGTGGTGTTGAGCCTTTTAACACCAACTCGACATATTGGCTCCTTCCTGCTCAGCCCTCTGCTCTTCTGGATTTGGCAGGGCAGCAAACCTCTTGCTCTGAAGAGGTTCCTTGTTTATCCCCAAGAGCTGCATCTGCTGTAGCCATGGTGGTGAAGAAGCCACTGCCACTTCAGTAGCAGGAAAAAAGCCACTGGTGGGGTGGCTCTATTTTCCCTTCTCAAATGCCTCCCCTCCTGATGACTCTCTTGCAGGTTTGTCTACGTGTGGGACACCACATCCAGAAGGATTTTGTACAAGCTGCCAGGCCATGCTGGGTCGGTGAATGAACTGGCTTTCCATCCAGAGGAACCCATTAGTAAGTCATTCCCTACCTCAGGTCATCTGAGGAAACAGCTTCAGAGCTGGCTGAACTGTTGATCCCATGGAAACAGCCCCAAAATTACCTGAGGCCCAGAGCTCAAAGAATCAGACACAAACTTAGGGCTTGTCACCTCTCCTGCAGGCAGGAGTTGGGTTGGGTCTGAGCACAGGGATTCTGCAACTGTGTTCTGCCCAGGGGGGGAGACAGCAGCAGGATGGCTGGTGGTCTAGGGTGGTGGTCATCTCTGGGTGACCTAGCTGCAGTCTTGGGCTTGTCTGGACTTCCCAAGGGCTTTGCAAAAAGGTTTTGGGGTACTTGGGTTTGGACACTAAAGATAAAACCATACATTTGGTGGTTATCATCTCAGCCTGGATGGGAGAAGGCTCTGGGGAAACCCTGGAGCACCTTCCAGTGCCTGAAGGGAGGTACAGGAAATCTGGGGAGGGACTTTAGACAAGGGATGATGTCTTTAAGCTGGAAGAGAGAGCGTTTTGGTTACATAATAGGAAAAAAAATTATTTGGTGTGAGGGTGCTGAGCCCCTGGCCCAGGGTGCCCCCAGAAGCTGTGTCTGCCCCATCCCTGGCAGTGTTGAAAGTTGGATGGGGCTTGGAGCAGTCTGGGCTGGGGGAGGTGTCCCTGGCCATGGCAGGGGTGGCACTGGGGGAGCTTTAAGGTCCCTTCCAACCCACACCAGTCTGGGATTCTGTTTTAAGGAGTTAGGGTAACCTGGCATTGTATATTTAGCCTGGGATCTCTTAATTTACCCAAAAGCTGTAGGAAGCAAACAAGACTGTGTGTAGCAGGTTTTGACCCCTGTTCTTAGAGGTGTCCTGCACATGGCACCACTCAACAGCACTAGTGGCTTTTTCAGAACCATTTTAACACCATGCATGACCTGAGCCCAGGTTTGGTATCAGACTGTGGGTGCAGTGTCTGCCCTGGCAGGACCACAGCTGCTCTTTGTGCTAATACCCTCAGTTGGGTCACTGCATCTCTAGCCAAAAGCTGATCAGACTCAACCCCACAGTGAAGCTGAGAGCTGGGCTGTGCTGAGGCTGACAGCCTGCAACAGGGCTGTGAGTTATGGGGTTTTTATGCTGTTCCTCATTGCCCTGGGAGGCTGCGCAGGGCCAGTGGAGCCATCTCTCCAATTTGGAGCATGTTTTTTGCAGCTGGGTTCTGCTGGACTCCTCTTTGGGAATCAGTCTCTCAGCTGAAAATAAAAACTTTAGTTTTTAGCACATCCAGGCACTTGGGTGTGATTAATACAGCTGAATTCTGGTAACATCTGGGAGTGTTATCTTCTAAATGGCTTCACCCACTCCACGGTACTTGGTTGCATGGGAGGGTGCGAAATACAGCAAGTTTACAGACACAAGCCTGTGAGTTCCTGCAGAAGTCTTTCAAATGTCTCCTGGCCTCAAATGAAACCATTGTCAGTGGCAAGAGCAGCACTTCTGAGGTGGGACTGACATATTCCTCCAACACTTGCATCTTGAACACCCTCAGGAGTCTTTTCTGGGTGCAGGTGGTTCAGTGCTGCATTGTAGTTGGGTGCCAGCTGCATTTTGCCTGTCCTGATAAAACAAAAAGGTTCTGGTGAGGCTCTCCTGGCTGGGCTGTGCCCTCCAGTGGCAATCCAGCTCCCACAGTAGTGCCTGCTTTGCCACCTGGCCTCTTCTTGCCAAGATCCTGCTTCAGGATGCTGGAGAGCATCCAGTGTTCACGTGCTGCTCTTCACCACTCTCATGTTGAGACATTCATAGAATCGTAGAATCATAGAATGGGCTGGGTTGGAAGGGACCTCAGAGATCATCAAGTCCAACCCTTGATCCACTCCCCCCGTGGTTCCCAGCCCATGGCACTCAGTGCCACATCCAGGCTCTTTGGAAAGATCTCCAGACACGGAGAATCCACTACTTCCCTGGGCAGCCCATTCCAATGCCTGATCACCCTCTCCAGAAAGAAATTCTTTCTCATCTCCAACCTAAACCTCCCCTGGCACAACTTGAGACCCTGCCCTCTTGTCTTGCTGAGAGTTGCCTGGGAAAAGAGCCCAACCCCCCTCTGGCTCCAACCTCCTTTCAGGGAGTTGGAGAGAGTGATGAGGTCTCCCCTGAGCCTCCTCTTCTCCAGCTTCAACACCCCCAGCTCCCTCAGCCTCTCCTCACAGGATCTGTGCTGGATCCCTTCACCAGCCCAGTTGCCTCCTTTGGACATTCCTTGCTGTTCCACCTGTCCTGGGGCAGGGGAATGGCAGCCACAACACACAGCATCTGATTAGGTGTTGGAGTGGTACCTCCATGAAGTCCTTTTGGGGGAGCAAATGAAATTTGGCTCTCTGAGACATGTCCATCTAGCAGGATGAGTCATTGGATCCCTGTGGAGTGTCATTAGCCAAGGTCTTGAACTGCTGTGTTTAATTTTCATCTTCTCCCCTCTCTCTCTCCTGCAGTACTCTCTGCATCCAGTGACAAAAGACTCTACATGGGGGAGATCCAGTGAAGCCAAGGAGCAGGCAGTGGGTTTCAGGACCTCAGGATCCTTGGTTTCCAGAGTGGGATTGACTCCTCTCCCTGGTGCCAGCCCCCCTCACGTTTGCAGCACTGGGGAAACACTGAAGCAATTTGATGGGACAAGCTGCCATCTCACAGACTGCATTGTCCACCTGGTCTTGCAGTGCAGACTTTTTTTCCACCTACCCCTTTGGGGAGGAAAGAAAAAAAGGAATTGAAAGGAATTTGGTTTTGGCTCTTGCCACTGTTGTTAAGCCCTTACCCAGATCACTTGAAATTGGTAAAATTTGTTTGAGTTCCATATGTGGCTTTGTATATTCCCTGTCAAGTTTCTCCTGTTTTTTTTATACAGTCAGAACTTAAATACACAGATTTTTACAAGAACTGTGTGGCTGGGATTTATTGCTCTCGTTTACTTTTCTATCATGTATTACCAAATCAAGGCTCTTGCACGTAGGTAACCCAGGGAAACCATGGCCAGGCACTTCAGACAGTGCTGCCATCTTGTCACCTTTAGACTTGGCAGCCTTGTTTCATGCTGGTGCTCCAGACTCTGCAAACCTCCTCCTCTGGCTGCACTAGAGTGAGCCAGGCACCCACTCTGAAGCTCACTTTTTATTGGTTACCCAATGCTGCTAATGCCCAGCTGGGGTAGGGCTTAACTGGGCACAGGGGGGCTTGGCACAAGCTCAGGCCTCCCACCTTGTAATTAGCAACTCCTGACACCATTTCACTACAGGCTCCCAAAAGTCCAAACGATCGAGACTGGCAAACAAATGCAAAGAGTGACCACTGAAAACTTTGCCTGGCCTTAACCCTCCCATGGAACCCTACCCACAGCACCACCAACATTCGGGCTACGGGTTTGCGTTTTACCACAAACCTCGAATCTCCCAGCCCTCGGTGTCCTGTCTCCAGCGTTGCTCAGTGGACGATGCTCCCTGTTCCCCGGGACCTATAGGGCTGGGAGGGTCGGGACGTCCCGGAGCCGTGGCCGGGGAGGTGCCGCTGGCGGGACCGTCCCTTTCCCTCGCCCCGTCGGGGCGGGCTGGGGCGTGCCCGGTGCCGGTGCCCAGCGCCGTGCCGCACCGGGGGGCCCGGCCGGCGGCGGGGGCCATGGGGCCGGGGCGCGGGGCGGCCGGGGGTCCTCTGGGGGCTCTGGCGCTGCTCTGGGTGGCGGCGGTGCTGGGGCAGCTGGGCAGCGGCAGCCTCCTCCTCCGCCGCCGCATCCACACCTCCGGGTTCCTCCAGCGGCGGCTGAGCGGCGGGGAGCGGCGGGACGTGCAGCGGGAGATCCTGGCCGTGCTGGGGCTGCCCGGCCGGCCCCGGCCCCGCAACCATCCCGCCGCCCGCGCCCCCTCCGCCGCCGCCCCCCTCTTCATGCTGGACCTTTACCACGCCGTGGCCGGGGATGAGGAGGTGGAGGATGCGGAGGAGGAGGCGGCGGTGTCCCGGCCGGTGCTTACCGGGCTCAGCACCCAGAGCCCCCCGCCCGGCAGCGTCGTCAGCCACGCCGATACCGTTGTCAGCCTCGTCAATATGGGTGAGAGCTGCCCCTGGGGACAGCGGGGACGGGGAGGGCACTGGGGGGAGCAGAGCCGGAGGGAGTATCGGGATAAGAGGGACACCGGGAGGAGCGGAACCGGCGGCGGCATGGGGAGGACAAGGATGTGCGGGAGAACCGGGGCGCACCGGGGATGTCGGAGTCCGTGGTGGCACCGGGAGGAGCGGGACGTGCGGTGGCAGCGGTAGAGACCGGAGGGCATGGGCAGGATCCCGGCGGCTCGGTTGAGCAGGACCGGGGAGCACGGGGGGAACCGGAGCACAGCCGAGCGAACGGGCAGGACCGGAGGCTGCGGGGGCACCTGCCCAGGCCAAGCACAAGGTTTTTGGGGAGCATCTGTGCAAAACCCAAGCATGAGGCACAAGGCAGGATTGTTGGCTGGCGCTGACAGTGTCCTAGTGTCCTGGGCTTGGGGACACTTCTCGGAGCAAGGCTGGATTTGGCTGCTGTGCCGTGCGGTGCTGAAGGGCGTGCAAAGGGATGGTGCCTCACCATAGCACCTCCGAGGGGCAGCCAGTGCTCCTTTCCTCCCCTGCACCCCTTCAGGGTCCCCCCACTCTGAGCATGGGGAGAAACTCTCCATGGGAGCCTAGGCAGGGAGGGGACCTGACATGGAGGCATCACCATCTTTTCTCGTGTCCCCTGTACCACAGGTAGAGAGCTCAGGGAGTTCCCTGGGACAGCCCCTGCTGCTCCAGGTGGTGGTTGGTGTGCCCATGGGTGCTGGGTTCCATCACCCAGCTCCCATCTAGACCCCTTGGTGCTGTGGGGCCTCAGTGACCTGGGGACACTGAGATCGAGGGAGGAGCTGCTGGGACACCAAGTCCAAACTCCCCTCGGCACTCAGACCAACACACAAGCACCAAGAAGAGCTTTAAAATGGCCAGGATGGAGGAGAAGCAGGATGGGATGTCCAGGGGGGATGGGGAAGCCACCTGGGAGGTGTTGGTGCTGGCACGGGGGGTGCTGGTGCCGCTCCCCTTCCCGGTGCTCCTGGAGATGGGAGAGTTGAGGAGCAGAGTTCCAGCCTTCAATTTGAATGGCTTTGATTTCTGTGGCTTCATCAGCCCCTTCAAGTTAATGAAATAAATGTTTGTGGGAGAAGGCCAGCTTTCATTTGCATGTATAATTTGCTGCACAATTACCCTGATGGGGACATGCAAATGGGGTAACTCGGTGCTCCATTGGGCTCTTGGACCTCTTTGCTCCCAGCCCCCTCGCTCAGCCCTGTGTGAGCCGGGCCAGAGCGCGGCTCCCAGGGTCACACCTTGTGCCTGGGGAAGGGAAAGGACAAACCTGTCCCCGGTTTGGGCGGGCAGGTGGGGGGGCCGGGGGCAGCAGGGGCCCCCAGGTGATGGGCGGCCACGGGGCACCTTGGGCTGGGTTTGGTGGTTCTGGCTCCACCCGTCCCATCCCGCTGGCTGCCTCGGCGGGGAGATAAAACCTTTCCTCTCCGCCTGACCCGGGCTATTTCTGTGCCCTGCCTGGGGGTTGTTTTTGGGGTAAGGATGGGTTTCTTCTCCTCGAGGGCTAAGTCACCGGCCATGAGTCACGATTAGTAGGAATGGAGCAGAGAGGTTTGTAAGGGGAAGGAGGAGGAGGAGGTTTGCAGGGCTGCAGCCTGCCCGAGCCCCCACACACACCCATCCTCCCTTTCCCTCATCCGCCGCTGCCCCGGGATGTGGTTGGGTGGTTGTCCTACCCCCACAACCAGCCCGATGAAGCTCTGCCTGTGGCTTTCTGCCAAGCTCCAGCTTCACCGGGTGGGAGCCCACTTCATCCTCTCTGATTTAAGAAGTTTGGGGGGTGCTGCTCTGCAGAGCATCGCCCGCTGCCCTCCCGTCCCCCACCCCACCCCAATTACCACCAAAATCCAGCAGCTGGGTGGGGATTTTCCCCACTCCTGCTTTCATTTTGCAGCTGTTTGAGCCTCTTTGGCAGCTCGGGCAGAAAACCCAGCAGAGCTGAGGGCTCCCCGGCAGCCCGTGCTGAGATGTGAGTTCTCCATGATGAGCCCGTGTTTTAAATAGGAAAATCCAATTCCCTTGGGGTCCACCTGCCCTTGGCTGGATGTTTGTGAGTCTGGGGGCCCTTGATGTTCATCTGGGGAGATGGAGGAGACACTCAGGAGATGAAGCAGGAGCTCAGCTGCATTTCACAAAGCTTGGGATAACTCTCATATCTCTCCCTGCTTTGGAAAACCTCAGGAGCTTGGGTTTTTCCTACATGCAAGTGAAGGACAGCATCTTCCTCGCATCTCCTTTCAACCTATTTCAGGCTACTGAGCACTTGATGTGGTTGAATATCCTGGCATTTCCTTTTAATTTAGTGCCTGAAATGATCGTGGGGACCATTGGGAGCAGCCAGGACCAGTAATTACAACTGATGGGGCCGTTTATAGAAACAGAGAAAGTTTGCAATGAAAAAGTGCAGCTAAAAATAACCTGGGGAGCAGGAGGGAGGGTGGTGGCCCCATCACCCCATCCCTGGGAAGAGACCCAGCAGGGTTGGGAGGTGCAGCAGGGCTCATCCTGGCTGGAGCTGGGCATCCCCTGTCAGGGGTTGCATTTAAATAATATGCAAAATAATCTTTTTTTTTTTTTTTTTTTGAGGGCAGTAGGTAGTGGCTTCCAAGTTTGGGGAAAGATGCAGCAGCTCTGAGGGGTGAGAGAGTGAGTGCTGAAGGAGGGGGCAAGGAGAGCAAAGAGCTTGGGTTGGGTTTTTTTAGTGTGTCTCCTCCTCAATCCGGATCATCCACCCACAGCTAATTGAGGGGTTGTGGGTGCAGCTGAGCCAACCCGCCCCAAATCAATCGCAGGTTCCCAGGGAAGGTCCCAGCACCACGCTGAGCACCCACTTTTCTCCCTGAATAAAGGGTGCCAGGTGCTTTCAGGGGTGCTTCCCCATTGCAGGGTGGGGATTTTGCAGCAATTTATAGTTTTGCCAGCAAAGAGGGGGAGATTAAACACCAGGCAGCTTGTTAAGGAAGCCCAGCTCGTTTGGTTCATCAAGATGCACAGCTAATTGCTTTCTCCTTTTGCCTTTCCCATCCCTTTCTTATCTCATCAGGGCATCCCTAAGCTTCCCTCCCTCCCTCCTCTGCTTTCATCCCCAGTCTCCTCCATCACCTCCACACCTTTTGGGTGTGAAGAATTCCCGACCAGATGCTCCTTTAGGAAAAGTTTTCTGGGGCTGAAAATCACCCCAGGGGCTATTTCTGGATCTCTGGGTCCCTGTCACCTCCTTGTCACCTTCCCTGCCCCCCACCCCACCCCTGCTGCAGCATCACTTTGCCAGATACCCCCATCTCAGGAAGATCCTGGTGGCTCCTAAGCCCAGATTCAGTCCTTTTGGGTTTCACCTGATGCCAAGGAGCAGCAGGTTGACAGGTGACTGAATATACCCATGGGGACACACGGTGTCCCCTGGACAGTCTGTGGGACACCCAGCTGGTGGTTTATCCTCTGGATAAATCCTCTGGATTCCTCTCGTTGGCTTTTGGGGGGATTTAAGGATTTTTCCAAGAGCCAAGCAGCATCACCACCAGGAGCATCTTGAACCTCCCAGGAGCATGAAAACACCAGCGCTGGGGAAGTGGGAGAAATGGAAATGTAGCAAAGAGCTGGGGAACCCCTGAGGGGGTGCAGGGGGTTGGTGTGTGTCCCCATGGAGGGGGTGAAGGGGCTGGACCCAGCTCCCCACAGCATCCTCCTCCCTGGAGCTGGCGGGCAGCCGGCAGCAGGAAGCTCTCTCCGCATCCGTCCCTGCCCGCCTGGCCCTGGGCTTTTTTTGTAACATAACTTGTGGTGAGCCCAGGAGCTGGAGGGAATGTGGGGTGTTTTTTTTTATTTATTTTAAAGGAAAAAAAATATTCATATATATATATTCATGGATGTTGAATTCAAATCTCAGCACTGGGTTTGGAAAGATGCGCTGGCTGCTCCCCCCGTGTCAATGTGGGCAGCAGCCTAATGGTGTAGTAAATTTAGACTGGTTTGTTTTTTTTTTCCCTCTGGAACCAGTTTAAAAAAATAGGTGCAAAGTTAATTTACTTAATGATTTGGTTGTTTTCTTTTTTTTTAAAAGTAAGCACTGGGTCAGATTGGTTGCGTTGCTTTTGTGCCTGAAGCAGGAGGAGTTTTAATCACTTTAATTAAGCTCAGTCATGGCAACCTGGAAGGTTTTTAAAGCACCATTTGAAAAAAATAATTACAGATGAGAGAAACCATGTGGGGCTGCATTGCTGCACTAAAGAAATCACCTGATTTTTTTCCTTCCCAAACCTGCACTAAGTTTGCAGCAAGGAGGAAGGAGCCTGCAGGGCTGAGAGGACCTGTGACACCCTGGGTGGCCCTGGAGAGCCCCAGTGTGTGCTGGTGTTGTCCCCTGAGCACCTGTCACCAGAATAGCTTTGCAGAAACCCCAATTCCTGCTGCTGACCATCCCACCAAGCCCCAAACTCAGGTTTTGGGGTGCTTTCCCCCCAAAGTGCAAAGGGCTGCAGCCCCCAAACCTGCACAAGGGACAGCTGCACTGTGTGCCTGCTGTAACCAAGCCTTTTTATTTTAATTTGTTTGAATTAATCATAAAGAAAGAGAGCTGGCAGGTGGGGGAAAAATAAAGTAGAGGTAGGTGAATAAAATAGGAGGGGGTTGCATCAAGATTGACATGCTCAGGAGAGGAGAGGTGGGGATTTGCAGCAAGGGGGTCTGTGGGTTTTTATCCCCACACTGGGGACAAACTGGGTCCTGGGAGGGGGGGGGGGGGGGGGCTGCAGCCTCTCTGCTCAGCCCATGGGTGAGGGTCCAGCTGACCCTTTTGCTCTGCAGTGGAGCAGGACAGGGACATCTTCTCCCCGAAGCCCTACTGGAAGGAGTTCAGGTTCGACCTGACCCAGGTGCCCACGGGTGAGTCGGTGACGGCCGCCGAGTTCCGCATCTACAAAGCTCGAGGGGTGACCCGGAACCCCAACACCACCCTTCACCTCAGCATCTATGAGATTGCAGCTGAGCACTCCAACAGGTGATGGGGATGGAGGTGATGGAGCTGGGGATGAAACGGGGTTGGGAATGGAGACAATGGGGTTGGGGATGAGGATGGAGATGGGGGTGAAGATGATGGGGATGAAATTATGGATGGGAGAGATAATGAGATGGGGATGATGGGGGTAAAATTAGGAGTGGGAAAGAAGATGATGGGATGGGGATGGTGGGGATAAAATTAGGGGTTGGAAGGAAGATGTGGGATGGGAATTAAGAGGATGGGGATGGGAATGGGGTTGAAGATGGCAGAGATGAAATTAGGAATGGGAAAGAAGATGATGGGGATAGGGATGAGGATGGGAACAGGGATGAAACTAGGTATGGGGAAGGAGAGAAGGATGAGGATGAAGCTTGAGCTCCCCAGCCCTTCTCCCCATGATGCAGATACCCAGGGAAGCAGCACCCTGGCCGGCTGCTCCCACACATTCCCACCGGGCAGTGCCACACCCAGCGCCGGGGCTGGGTGGATGCTTTTCCCAGAGCAGCTGCCAAAGGTGCCACCATCATGTGCAGCACAGCCAGAGGCCCTGGGAGCCACTGTCCTGACCCAGTCAGACACCCTGTACAGACACAGGCACCGAGGAGTCATTTCCATGAGTTCTCCCTGGTGCCCTTTGGGTGCTGTTACTCAACCTTTGGGTTTTGTTTTTCCACAGGGAGTCTGACCTGTTCCTGCTGGATGTCCAGGACCTGCGTGCTGGGACAGAGGGCTGGCTGGTATTTGATGTCACAGCTGCCAGCAACCACTGGTTAGTGGATCAGAAATACAACCTGGGGCTGCGACTCTATGTGGAGACAGAGGATGGTAAGCATGCCTAGCCCACCTGCAGCCTTTGGGGCTAAATCCCCAGGAACTGGAGCCCTCTCCCCCCTACCATGGTGGGCAGGAGGGAGAGGTTTATCTTGCTGCAATTCTAAATTTCCAGCTGTGAGGGAGAAGGTTCAGTGCTGGGTTTGCCCTGATAGCAAAGCCTCCCAAAGGTGTTAATGCTCATGGGGTTCCTGGTGGGGGCTGGAATAACCCCATCTTAATCAGCTCCTTACCTGGAGGGAGCCTGGAGGATGAGCTGGGGTATTAATCTTCTTCTTATTAAGGGGTCACAGCTGCTCCAAAGGTGCCCGAGCAAGGAGGCACAACAAAGAGCATCTCTGCCCCCATGGGGGGAGAAACCTCAGCTTTTAATGCCCCAGCCCTCCCTGCCCCAGCTTTCCCCCCAGGAGTGAAGGGAAAAACTGGTTTTTACTTGCTTTTAATCCTGGAGTTGCTCTGTGTGACATCTTGTAGTGGTGGCCACGCAGGATGAGGCTGCATCACCCCTGTGAGCTGCCCCCATCAGGGGAGACACGGCAGGATGGGAGCCTCGGGTGGGGGTGGGTGGGGTGTTCCAGCACTCAGGATGCCAAACCCACAGCTCTGAGCTGCAAATATCCTGGATTATTTTTTTTTTCCTCCCCTCTTTCCTTTAACCGAATGAATTTATTCTGCCTGCTCCCATCCCTTCAGGGCACAGCGTTGACCCAGGCTCGGCGGGGTTGTTGGGGCGCCGGGGTCCCCGCTCCAAGCAACCCTTCATGGTGACATTTTTCCGGGCCAGCCCCAGCCCCGTGCGTGTCCCCCGGGCAGCCAAACCCCCCAGGAGACGGCAGCCCAAAAAAACCAACGACCTCCCCCATCCAAACAAGCTGCCGGGGATTTTTGGTAAGAGCTTTGCCAGGCAGGGGACCTTTTGTTAGAGAATCATCGTGTAAGAAATCCACATTTTCACCCAGAAACGCAACACCAGGGGGAGCAAAGAGCTCTGGGTTTTTAGGATTGGGGTTGTTTGCAGCACGGGTTAGGTTTGGGGTGAGTGGCCTCGAGTTGATGGTGGTTCCTGGGGGGGTTGGGATACCTGAATATTGGACTTCTTTGCATCGTTGCCCTCGGTTTTGAAGCTGCCCTGGGAGAGCATCATCCTGAAAGGCTGTTGCCCTGGGAAGCTGCTCAGGAGCACAAAGCCTCAGCTCTTCCAAAGTTGTTCAGCTTGAGAACCCCTGGAAACCAACTGGGCCCGGTGCAGAGCTGGGATTTAACCCTTCCCAGGCTGGATCCCCCTTGTCCCATTGCTGGAGCAGTAATGGCTGGTTTCAGGACCAGTTTCAGGCTGGTTTGGAGCTTTTTCCCTTTTGTGCAACCATGGGGACTCCTCTCTTACCTGATCCCCTATGGCTGGGCTGTTGGATCCCAGCCTGGAGCAGGGATGGTGAAGCCAGGGATGGTGTGGGGGGGGATTTGGGATGCCAGAATCCCTGGGGCTGATGCTGCTTCTCCCCTTCTCCCACAGATGATGTCCATGCTGCAGATGGGCGCCAGGTCTGCCGGCGCCACGAGCTCTATGTCAGCTTTCAGGACCTTGGTTGGCTGGTACTTGTTTATCAGGAGAAATAAATGTGGGGAAAAAAGAAAAAAAAAACCAACAAACCAACCCATCAATGTCCCCTGTCCCAGGGGCTCCATCCCAGCCTTGTGTCTCCCACCCATTCAGGGATCCCCCAGTGTGGGGCAACCAGGAGGCCAGGAGCTGGGAAGGGAAATGTGAACTGCCCTAACCCCAAACCCCACCCATAACCCTGAAAAACTTATGGCTCAGTCAAAAAAAAAAAAAAAAAAATCAAAATAAACCCTTGCTGCTGGCACTGCTGCCAGGGAGGAGCTGGCTGGGATGTTTTTGCAGGTGGGGAATGGATGGAGGGGTGCAGCTGTCACAGTAACCCCTGTAAATCCTTTAGGTTTCTTTTAATTTGTTTTTTTTCCAGGATTGGGTGATTGCCCCACAAGGATACTCAGCCTACTACTGCGAGGGGGAGTGTGCCTTCCCCCTGGACTCCTGCATGAATGCCACCAACCACGCCATCCTGCAGTCCCTGGTCAGTGCCACCCAGGGGAGTGGGGACACTGGGGACCCTGGGTGACCCCAGAAGATTCCCCTGAATTTGGGGCTGCCTTCAGGAGTTTAGTTTGGGTCGGGGGAGGGGGTGCAGTTCCCAAATGTTGGGCTCAGCATGTTCCAAGCAGGAAGCTTTTTATGCCCTGTTTGTTGTTGGGGTTTTGGGGTGGTTTTTTTTTTGTTTGTTTGTTTGTTTGGGTTTGTGTCTTTTTTTTTTCCTTTCCCCTCTCTTGTCCCAAACCCACCCCACATCCCAGCCGGTGCTTTAATTTCTGGAATTTCCTGCCCTGTGAGTGTTTGATTTCCCAATGGCAGAGTCACACCGGTGCTCAAGGTTAATTACAGGGAGCGCCGAGTCCTCGGCTCAGCCTTTGAAGGGCTTGCCTGCCGGGGTTTCATTTTTACACTGACAAATCTGCCAGAGGCCCTGTCCGGGGTTGGGCACAACCCTGGCATGGTCCCATAACCCCCCCTTACACCCACCCAGCACCCCTACACCCAACGCTCTTCCCGAAACGGAGCCGTTTGGGCAGGATGTGAATCACCTGGCTCCGGGAGCCGCCTCTTCTGGGAAGCTCCGGAGCAAAGGCGGCCTGGGGAGCGGTGCCAGCCCCTGCTCTGCTGCAAATAGCAGGGTTTGACAGCAAAAAAACACCGGACTTCCGAGCTAGGAGAGCTCAGCTGCCTCTGAAAGAAATGAATCGCACATGTTGGGCAGAGCCGGGCAGGGCTTGAGGTCCCAGCAGGCTCTGAGCATCCCAGTACATGCTGGATGTCCAGGGGCTGGGATAATTGTCTGGATTAAGGGATGAAGGATGTGTTCAGAGAGGTGCTGAGTACTCAGAATTTCAGTGCAATGTGTTCAGTTTGGGGCAGCATTGAGCCCTAAGGGGGAATCTCTACTTCAATATCACCCAAGCACCTGCACAGGAGGGAGCCTGGCACTGCCCTGGTTGGTACTTCTTCAGCCATTTGCCTATTTACAATAAGAAAAGGGCCCAGAAATCCCGAATTAACAAAGGGGGTGCCTGACCTACAACCCCAATCCAAACCAAAGGCTGCCCAGACTTTAAATATTGTGCAATAAGCTGGAAGCCCTCTCCCCCTTCACCCAGGCTCTTTGCAGGGCAGGGCCAGCTCCAGGGTTTATCTTCTGCCTGGAGCTGCTTTGCCCAGCACTCTCAGGCTCCATCCATCCCCCAGGTCCACCTGATGAAGCCCGAGGCTGTGCCCAAGGCGTGCTGTGCCCCCACCAAGCTCAGTGCCACCTCTGTCCTCTACTATGACAGCAACAACAACGTCATCCTCAAGAAGCACCGCAACATGGTGGTGAAATCCTGCGGCTGTCACTGAGGGCTGGCTCCCACCCCAGCTCCATCCCATCCCACCTGGAGCTCCCTGACACTGGGTTCCTGTTAGTTGTTTGAAAAAAGGGAGTTTCACAAGCTGCATCCTAGCAAAATCCATCACGAGTAATAATAATAAAAAAAAAAAGAAATAAAAAAAAGAAATCCCTTCCACCCCTTCGTCAAGAGTAAATAATATAAAAAATAATATAAAACTTTTATTCTCTTACACATACATTGAGATATAGATAGGAAAAAGGATGTGTAGCTATTTACAAATCTGTTTTATTCATGATTGATTTGTCAGCTCTGGGGGAAGCAGCTTGGGCTGAAAAGGAATTAGGGAAGGAAGGCAGCAGCTGAGGTGCTTTGAGATTGAGCTGTTTCTGGCCATGTACCTCTAACCAACCCCCCTCAACCCAGTGCTTTTAATTCCCTTAATGAAAACACCATCAGCCAATTAACTAGCTGGCTGACTAACCTGCTCCTGTTTACTGAAAAGTTCACAAACTCAGCGAGTTGGAAAAGAAATAAATATATAGAGAGCTATGACACTTAGAAAATAAACGCCTAGATTGGAAAGTAAATATGTAGTTTTTCTTGCTGTTTGTTTTTTAATAAATGCCACAGCACAGCAGCAACTCTGTCTGGGATTCTTACAGCCTCATCATTGGTTTGTTTTTTTTTTTTCCCCTCCTTCTAGCACCTAAAAGGCTGCTTCATTTCCTGGGGCTTCTTCTCCTGACCCCAGTAAATTCCTTTTCCCGTTCCCAGTAAATGCCCTCCCTCTGGGATGGAGATGGAGCAGGACCAGGCTGGCTTCCCAGACACACAGCCACCAGCCAGGGCCCTGCCTCCCTCTGCTGATGGGAAAGGACATTGCAGAGCCCCAAAAACTACAGCACAGCTCCTGCTGCTGGAAAAACCCCAGAGATCTGGCTCTGCTCTTCCAGCTTTCCCCAGAGCCAGGGTTTACACACCAGATTGGAGAAGATGAGGGTGAATGCAAATTAAAAAATATATATTTATATATCATCTCTGCTCAAAGACCATCCTCACACTGTCAGAACCCAGCAGCCAGGGGTAGGGCTGCAATATTTTCAATACAAGGTTTTATTTTTACCTAAACATAACGTCTTTCCAGAAGAGGGCAGCAGAACCAGCCCTGCTCTAAACAGCCACGTTCTCACCAAGCTTTGCAGGAGAATTTCACCAGGAGCCACAAGGGATCTTCAGCAGGAGCTGGGCACTGCCAGGGGGGTGGTGGGACCACCCCAGCCCAGCCAACTCCTCAGTCCAGGCTCCCCCCCATCCAGCCCTCTCCAGGAGCAGAGCTCATGGGCACTCCCCACAGTCTGAGATAATCACCTTCTGCTTCGGTTTCCCATCTTTGGTGCCCTGAGCCTTTGAGAAAAGAGCAGCAAGAATTCAAGTGAAGAAAAGCAAGGGTAAAGGAGGAGGTTGGGTTCTGCCCCCCACCACCAGCACCCACCTCGATCTGCCGCACCACGTCCATGCCCTCTGTCACCTCCCCAAACACCACGTGCTTCCCATCCAGCCAGTCTGTTTTATCACAGGTGATGAAGAACTGGGAGCCGTTGGTGTTTGGGCCTGAGTTTGCCATGGATAACAGCCCTAGGATCAAAAAAAAATGTGGTGGTAGGGCAGGGAGGGAGCTGCAGCACGTGAGCTGCCCACCCAAACCCATTCCCGTGCCCTGCAACCCACTGCTGGGTTTAGGAGAGCCTCTGGGTATCACAGAAACTGGTAAAAACTGGGAGAGAAGCACTTGTAAATATGAAAGATGGAAAGGGGTGGAGACTGTGCTTCTATTTTCAGCTGCACTAACAGAAAAGCTGTTAGCACACAGATAAACCTGCCTGCTCTCTGCTGCTTCTCATGGTCACGCTGTGACTGTTCTCCTTTAAAATCAAACAGGGAATCAGCTCTGAAACTTTCTCCATCATATGACACTGCAAATTAACAGTGTGTGGATAGAAGGAAAACGACACATTTCTGCTCTCTGAATGCTGGTAACACACCAGGGTCTGAGCACAGCAGATTACCCCCCAAGCAGCATTTGGGCAGCACAGATTATAATTCAGAGCTCCCACTATCACCATGCTCCAGGTCAAAACAGCCCAAGTGTGGCTCTGAGATGATGTTGAGCCTTTTTTTACTCTCTGGGACTTGGTTCTACCTGGCCCCGTGTGTTTCAGAATGAAGTTTTCATCATCAAACTTCTTCCCATAGATGGATTTGCCTCCGGTGCCGTTGTGGTTGGTGAAGTCTCCAGCCTGGCACATGAACTGGGGGATGATGCGGTGGAAGCTGCTCCCTTTGAAGCCAAAACCCTTCTCATGGGTGCAGAGGCAGCGGAAATTCTCTGGTTGGGGTGGCAAGAGGGAGAGAGAGAGGGGTGAGAGCTGTGTCACAGCTGGAAGCCATGTGGCTGGGCAGGCTGAGCCTCTCCTCACCCACGGTCATGGGCACCACGTCTGAGCGCAGGAGGATCTGCAGCCGCCCCGCAGGTTTGTTTCCAATCTTGATGTCCATGAAAACCTGAGGGTTGACCCGGGATTTCTTGGCAGGAGGCTCACCCTGAGCAGGAAAGAAGGAAAGCAAGTTGAGATGATATTTCCCTGCTCTGCTTCCAGAGCCCCATGCTCTCAGCCTGCAGGACAGCAGGGATGCAAACAGCTCTGCTTGGTTTTCCCACCTCCTGTGCCTCTGTTTTGGGGGCCTCTGCTCCTGCCTCCTCTGTGTTCTCCTCCAGAGTCTTCCCTGAAAATTTCTTCAGCCACTCATCATCCGACCAGACTGTGATGGCAAAAGGAAGGGTCAGAGCACAGGAACCAAACCCAAGAGCCACGAGTGAGCACGCAGGGGGCTGCCCGGGTCAGGGCACTGCAAAGCAGATCCCACACCTGCCCCAAAAGACACAGGGTGTGGGGAAATAAGGGACAAAATCATCCCTGCTTCCTCCCAGAGGTGCCACACACCACTGGGCAGGGCAAGCTCAAGGCCAGCTCCCTGCAGGGCAATTGCTTGGGGATTTTTACAACCCATTTTTACAGAGGTGGACAGATGTGTGGACAACTCTGCCTGGCACAGACATCTTTGTGTGCTGGAGGGCATGAAAGTAATTAGAAGTGCAGCCAAGAGTGTTTCCATCCAAGGAATTGGGAGATGTTTTGGATTAGTAGGTGCTGCTCAGGTCCCCAAACAGGATGCAGAGAAGAGATCTCTAGGTCTGGGAAATCAGAAAGCACAAAGCTCTGAGCATCCATGGGGATGTTCCCCTCTCCAACTCACCAGGCCTGGATGACCCTTCTTTAATTCGCATTGGTTTAGCCAGGTTCACCCGAATTGTCCTGCCAAAGAGCTCAGACTCATTCTGCAGAAGAAAAAAAAAAATAACAAAGCCCACCACATGGTAAAAAAAATCACTGTGAACCCCAAATCCCTATCAAGGCCAGAACAAACCAGAGCTTTTTTCCTTCTATGTAGCCCATACCACACAGGGGCTCACACTGTGCTACTGGGAAGGTGGCAAAGCCATGTATCCCCCCCACAGGGCAGTGGGATCAGGGTCCATACCATGTTGTCAATAGCTGCTGCTGCATCCTGCCAAAAAAGAAAAATAAAATCATTATTATAATTTCTTGTCTCTCCAACTTTCAAATTAAGGCTCAGCCTATATGTGCCCCAGCATTTTGTTGCAAAAAATAAAATAAAAGGATTGCCAAAGGACTGTTTTCCTAAAGCTCATCCACCTCAGGGATGCAAAAAATGATGGATCTTGCAAGAACCATATCCAAACCAGTACCAGGTTTGTCTTCCCATGGCCAATCCACTCAGTTCATTTTATGCATGATCCCTTATACATAAAAGAATTGAGAAAAGAACAGAGATCTCATGTATGAAGCCCAGAACAGATCAGACAGCAAATACACATCAGCCTGTGCTGCCCACAATGCCAAGAAACCCCCCAGTTCCTGCTGAGCTCCAGGGACAGCAGGGATGGAGTTCGGGTGGGCAGTGGCTGTGCTTCAGCCCAAAAGAAAACGAGGAAAAAAGTGGATTTGGAAGAGCAGAACAGAATCTCCCCGAGGCTGTGGCATCATCCCTGCCTCCTGCACCTCTGCTGTGCCCGAAGGGCAGAGGATCCATCCCCAAAACCCCAGGGGAGGAAGAGAGGAGCCCGAGAGGCTCCAGAATTTGCTGCTTTCTCACCTCTGCCAGCTCAAACTCAACGAAAGCGAATCCCCGGTGCTTTTCTGTACGAGAGACAGAAACAAACGGTTACGGGCAGCAAAGACCCCCCCCAGTCCCTTGTCCCACCCCCAGCCCCAAGCCCACTTGCAGCCCCCCCGGGCCACGCACCGGTCTCGTAGTCCAGCGGGATCTGGATGTCGGTGATGTCCCCGAAGGGGATGAAGGCGGCGTGCAGAACCTTCTCGTCCACCTCCTCCGCCAGCCCACCTGCGGGGGACACAGCCCTCAGCCCCCAAAACCCCCCGACCCACCCGGGGCAGCCCCCGGCCCCTCCACTCACCCACGTACAGCACCCTCTTGGTGCTCGCCATCTTCCCCGCCCGCACCGGAACCCTGCGGAGGCTCCGCCCACACTTCCGCGGGGAGGGAGCGGGGGAGGAGGAGCCGAGGGAGGGAGCTGAGCACCGGGCAGGATCATAGGATCATGGAATGGGCTGGGTTGGAAGGGACCTCAGAGATCATCAAGTCCAACCCTTGATCCACTCCCGCTGCAGTTCCCAGCCCATGGCACTCAGTGCCACATCCAGGCTCTTTGGAAAGATCTCCAGACACGGAGAATCCACTACTTCCCTGGGCAGCCCATTCCAATGCCTGATCACCCTCTCCAGAAAGAAATTCTTTCTCATCTCCAACCTAAACCTCCCCTGGCACAACTTGAGACCCTGCCCTCTTGTCTTGCTGAGAGTTGCCTGGGAAAAGAGCCCAACCCCCACCTGGCTACAACCTCCTTTCAGGGAGTTGGAGAGAGTGATGAGGTCTCCCCTGAGCCTCCTCTTCTCCAGCCTCAACACCCCCAGCTCCCTCAGCCCTTCCTCACAGCAATTCTGCTGGATCCCTTCACAGCCTCCTTGCTCTTCTCTGGACCTGCTCCAGCACCTCAATCTCCTTCCAGAGCTGAGGGGCCCAGAACTGGACACAGGACTCAAGCTGTGGCCTCACCAGAGCTGAGTACAGGGGCAGAATCCCTTCCCTGGACCTGCTGGCCACACTGTTCCTGAGCCAGCCCAGGATGCCATTGGCCTTCTTGGCCACCTGGGCACACTGCTGGCTCCTGTTCAGCTTCCTGGCAATCCAATCTCCCAGGTCCCTTTCTGCCACTCTGTCCCCAGCCTGGAGCTCCCCATGGGGTTGTTGTGGCCAAAGTGCAGGACCCGGCCCTTGGCACTTAGATGGGGGACGCGGGACCTCTCCCTAGGGACCTGCAGTAGGAAGCGGGAGGTGCTGGCAGAGTGCTCAGCTCCCACCACCCCCACCCCAGCACATCTTCACAGGGATTTTTGTTCATTATACACCAGGAAAACTGCGTCCTGATCCTTTTGTGTTCCTGGGACACTCCACCCACCAGCCCCGATGTGTTCTCCAAGCACCAAATGAAGCCTTGGTTCCTCTGGAGCCCCTGCCTGTGTCTGCACCAGCCCCTTGCTGCAGCAGAAGCATCTCAGGTGCTGCAGAAGCCCAGAAACCGACCTGAGGACACTTCTTTTACCACCAAAGGTCAACCAGAACAGTCCACAAAGCATTTAACAGCCCCACTGCCAAAACGGAGCCACCTTTATAGTTTAAAATGGCAGCAGAGACATTAAAGAAAAAAATCCAGCTGAAAACATAGAAATACACACAAAGAACAGCAATGCTTCACCTCTCCTGCACAGTACCACCCAAACTTTTCCATTAGATCACCACTCTCTCTCACTCAGACACTAATCAAACCCAACCTAACCTGCCTGGGGTATAATTTTAACACAACTGCCTCAAAATAGTAATTATCCAAAACTAACATGAAGCATAACTCAATTAAATCACAGTTTTAATGTATCAATCATGACAAACGACTGCCAGTTTAACTTAACTAAGCTACATCACATTTACTTAACAAATCTGGAAGAAAAAAGACAAAATACAGTGAAAGTTTTTATTTCTTTATTGATAAATGCTTTCCAGACTTTCCAAACTGGATAGTTCAGTTAAAACCAAAACCACAAAATACTCTGAACCTAAAATCCTCAGTGTCCCTCCTTAGAAGGCACAAAGGAAAAGCTTGCAAGCCCAATTCTTCTTTTGGAAATCTAGAGCTTCAGAGTTGGCTTTTTAAATAAGATCTTAAAGATTAATTTACAAAATGCAATATAACTATGTGATAGGATGCATGGCATTGAGATCTGCAGGACAGTGAAGAATCTTCAAACATCTTGAGCTGATGTCTACAAAAGGGCTATTTGGCTTCTTTGCATCCTAAAGGAAAAGAGGAAAAGAAGTCACCCACACATGACACACCTTGCTCCAAGGTTTCCAGAGCTATAAACCATAAGGATAAGGAATGGCCATTATCTGCCTATTTAGCCTCAAAGTCACTAGAATATCTTGTGTTTCTCATCTTACTCCTCAAAGTAGCTGTTTCACAACTCACTGTACCTTCCCTTGACATGTCAGCTACTAGGATCACTTCAGGGGCTTCTGCCACATCCTCCTGATGCTTAATTAAAGTGAGATTTCTGAAGAACACTTCTAAATACTTCTACAATAAGGATTCAGTTGGGAGAAACTAAAAGCTCTCTAAAAGAGAGCTTTGTTTGGTTTGGTTTTTAAAGAGTGGATTAAAAGCAGCCAAGTGCTGCAGCCAGACCTACCCAGACCTGCAGACTCACTGCTTTATTTACTCTGATTCTGGAAGCATTTAAGGGAAGCTGAGGTCCCAGACACTCACCAGACATCCTGGGTTTAAGAGGTAGCAGCAACCACGCCCACCTTCTGGGCAGCTTCTTTCTTGGCTTGGTGAGCCTGCAACACTGCAACAGCCTCCTCCACCTTCAGGAGACAAATTATCTAGTGAGACCTGCTCTTTGTGGCCCTCCCCCAAGCACCCTGTCCAAGGAACAGCTCAGTTTACCTTGGACCTGAGGGACTCAGGAGATTCTAGCATGTGCAGCAGCTCAGAGTTGTCAATCTCCAGCAGCATCCCTGTGATCTTCCCAGCAAGGCTGGGGTGCATAGCTTGAATCAGAGGGAACAAACGTTCACCTGGGGGGGGGGGAAAAAAGAGTTCAGACAGCTGAGTTTCAATTCAAAAGTCATCTTGGGAACCTGAGGGGATTTATTTCCCAATTAAATATCTGCAAGAACTGGAGTTTCACCTACCCAACATCTGTTTCTGCTCCTGGGGAGGGGCAGCAGCCAGCATGGAAGCTGTAAGTGGTTCCTGTCCCTGCACGTGTACTGCAGGCTGAGGTGCCTGAAGAAAAGCAGATATGAGGGTTCTGAAATAGATACCAGGCTGATTGCTTCCTAAAGACAGTAAGAAGATACTCTCTCCTTCTAAAACAATCTTTGTCAAGCCTACAGCAGACTTAGGGACAGACAGATAAAATGCCCTTGGTACAAAAACATGCTTCCTCCAAGTCCTGAACTCAAAACTCCTGAATGTCACACATGGGCACAGTAATTACCTGACAAAAACTGGGTCAAACATTGTGAGACAAATATCTCACTTGAGAAAGAGCAATATCCATGCCTGCTTTTCTTTTTTTATGATGCAGAGGTTTGTGGGAAAAGCATATTCTGCCTCCAAGGGATGCCCTTAAGGATGGATTTGGGGCAAAGAGAAAATGAAATGGCTGCAAAACAGAAAAGCAAAGAACCTAGAAAAATGTCCTTACAGCAAATCTGGGTAAAAAAGGGCTTGCAAGTACAAGGCAGATAAACAAGGAGGTTGCCCCTGACAAAGGTACAATTGCCACGTTTCTAAATTTCAACTTCTGCTGCCTCTCTGGGTTATAAAAGCAGCTTCAATTTTCTGTAAAAATCCTTCAGGGGTTTCAGGCTCCACAGCCCAGCCCCTCATGTTACCTGCAAGGGCTGTACAGCTGGGTGGGGGCTGCGGACACTTGAGGCATATTTGTAAGGAGGAACTGCTCTGGGAGCAGGGGCAGCTACAGGAGGACGAGGAGCTAAATTCTGTGCTGCAGTGCCAACACCTGCAAAAGGAGGAGAAAAGAAAGACAAACACTGGTATCAGCACCCAAACATGTTGGGATGTCTGATCTTAACTGCTGAACTCAGACTACACACAGTCTAATCCTTGTTTAGAAACTGGTGTCTCCAAAATGCAACTGGCTACTTTAGGAAAGGGCCATTCTCACTAAAACTGAGCCATGCTCTCCATATCTTCTATTTAAAGTTTTTACTAGCTGTTCATTAGAATAATTTGGATGCTCTACTCTGAAAGCAACATCCATAACCTACAAAGCCTTTTTAAAGTGGTAAATATTACAGAAGTGTGAAGATGAGTTCCAAAGGAAACTCATCCACTCCAGTGGAACCCATCTGGATTTCCACTGCTGTGCTGTAGCACCAACTGTCCCCAGAACTGCACTGCACAGCAAGGAGACAGGAAAGGTTCAGGTCCTGCCTCTGCCCCTTGCTCCAGGTGGCTTTTGGTTACCCAAACAACTAGATCTTTGGAAGTAGAAGTCAAAACTTAACATCCAACTCCCTCGGAGCCAAGGGGAAGAGCCTGGGGGGCAGACACCTTACCAACTCTCTGGGCAGCAGCAGGGAGGCCACGAGAGGCAGGAGCATTGCTGGCAGGGGTCAGATGGCGCAGTGCCGGCCGCGGTCCAGACTGGCGCATGGCATTTGGCATTCCCTGGAAGCCTGAAGGGAAGAAATGAGGGGAAATCCTCAAAACAGGACTGATCTGGCAAGGACAGGACAGTCAGCTACAGGAAAGCAGGCTGGGGTTGTGCATGGAAAGGACTGGAAGTACAAGCAGGAGAAGCAGGCGACCACAATACTGTCTCCCAACGTGCTCACCTTGAGGTCTTCCCCCCTGCTGCCAGCGTGGGTTGGGTCTCATCTGTGTCATCTGGTTGGGTGCATAGTAAGTGGGTCTGCTCTGAGCCTGAAAAAAAGATCATGTAAGCTCAGAGGCAACTTCTAAGCAAGTAAAAAACATTGTTCACCTATTTTGGCAGCTGTTGCCAGCACTTGCCACTCAATTCACATGAAGAAAAAAGGCATCAGGGAAGTCCCAGAGTTAACTCCCCAGACTGAGGAGTTATTTGCTTAATAATATGTTTATTCTTTGCATAAGAAAAGCTCAATGAGATTACTGCAGCTGAACCAACAAAGCTCCAGGACAGGTTAAAAAAAATAACACCCAAACACTATCTTATCTTACCTGGGGAACAGCAGGCATGAAATATCCCCCAGCAGCAGGCTGGAACTGATTGATGATGGTGTTGGCTGGCAGGGCTCTCATCCCAGCGATGCGCTGCATGTACTGATTGGTGAGATGAGCTTTTCTCTCCTCTTTCCTTTGAGCAAGTGCAACATACAAGGGCTTGGAGCCCACAATTCGCCCGTTCATCTCTGTCACAGCTTTTGTAGCTTCCTCTGGAGAGGAAAAGCAGACAAAGCCAAACCCTTTGCTCCGTCCATCTTCCAGCATCACCTGCAGTAAAGACAAGTTGCTAGTGCAGCACCATCACAAGAACTAAGCCTAAGAATCCATTCTTTTTTTAAAGGTCAGATTTCAGGCAGGTAGG
Organism: Calypte anna; assembly: GCF_003957555.1. Classification (NCBI taxonomy): domain Eukaryota; kingdom Metazoa; phylum Chordata; class Aves; order Apodiformes; family Trochilidae; genus Calypte; species Calypte anna. The sequence continues at coordinate 617,040 of NC_044268.1, forward strand.
ACACGACTGTTGCAGAGGTGTAGAGGCAGGGACTCAATGGATGAAGTCACCTGTCTGGATTCACTCTGCTTTTCTCTAAGCACCATGTATCCCCAGGCCTACACTTCACAGTAAGGAATGGGAAAGATTTGGTGCAGCCTCTAAACATGTGCAGGGAAATGTTATTTCATGACTGGGAGTCACCTCAAACAAGTTTGCTTGTCACCACATTTCATGAGGGAAAGAAGCAAGTTTTCAGTAAAATCCCAAGAGCCAAAAAAATCTATGTATTTACTAAGCTAGATATACTCAGGACCACAACAAGCAGGGGGGATAAGAACTGCCCTTCAATCCCATGTTGATAACAGTTCCTTCTTCAGGCTTTACAATCCAAATACCCCTAAACCCCATAATACCTTGGCACTCGTTATTGACCCAAAAGGTGAGAACTCCTTCCTCAGTTTTTCATCATCTATAGTGTCATCGAGGTTTTTAATGTATAAATTAACACCCTAAAAGGGAGAGAACATTAAGATATTTGTAACATAAAGAAAATCTTGAGCATATCAATAGTTAGCACCTATCTGCTGGAACTGAAACTTGTCTAAAAACTTAATTTAGCACAATATTCCCTTTGTATGACCCAAAGTTAAAGGCCACAAATGTTGCAAAGGTGTAGAGACAAGTCCCACTGTGGTGAAAGGGAGCTCATCTGGATTTCCTCTGCCTTCCTGTTGCATTCCATGTCCCCAGTCCAGCACTGTATCACCAGGAGCAGGGAAGATTCAGATGCATTATCTGACATGACCCAGTTTTGCCATTAATTTGAAAGATTAACAGCACAGGTTGCTCTTTCCATCCCTCTAGATATTCCCATAAGAAAACAAAGGAGATTGCAAGCTGTTTTCTCATCTCCCCAAAACCATTTCATTGCCACGACTACACCCTGATGCCCCCTTTGCTCTCAAACATCAGAGTTGCCTTTCACACTTTACCTCCTCATGAACAATGCCTGATTTGCTTTGTCAATGCCTCTCAAGCCTGCCAGGAGAATGAAAACAGAGCTTTAAATCAGAAAAAACCCAGACAGTTCACCTGGTACCGGCTGAGCCTCTCCTGTTTCAGCTGCTCAAACCTCCGCTTCAGCTCTGCCTGACGCTCAACTCTCTTCTGTGCTCGGCCCACAAACACCATCTTCCCATTGATGTCCTTTCCATTCATGTCTTCTACTGCCTGAGGAGAAGGTTCAAGAGGAAACTGTCAGCTGCTGAAACAAGGCAGCACCTGATCCTGTTAAGAACAAAGGACTGTCCAAAGCTCACCCTGGATCCCTCCCTGTTAGCCAACAAAAGGGTTTTACCACGTTACCTTTGCACTGCCTCTGTGCAGCAAGGGGATAATTAAAGACAAACTGAAGCTACCAGCAAAGACCAAGCTGAAAACACCACTGTAAGAGCTGCACTAAAAGCAATTTGTAAATTTATTCCCATCCCTTCTTGCGATTCAGGAAAAATTTTAATGACCATTCTGCTTAGAGAAGACCATTTCTAAGCAATGTTCTCACTCTATGTGCCTTCCTCCTCCTGAAGCCTCATACTGTAGCATTTCTTCAGCAATTAACATTCTTCATTATAACACTGCTCTAGTGTGGAGCCAGTAACCTGCAACAATGCCAGGTTACCCTTGAATGTCAAGCTAGTAACATGCTAAAGGTTTCTAAGCCCCTACATCTAGAAAGGGGTAAGCTTGAGGCAGAATTTTCTACCACATTAGTAACAGGCTCCTAAGATAAACCAAGTTTTTCTTGCAGCACAAAAAAAACACAGTCTTACCTTGTTAGCATCTTCATGCTTTTCAAAGCTTACAAAGCCAAAGCCTTTGGATTTCCCAGTGGGGTCTGTCATCACTTTAACACTCAGAGTTTTACCTGTTATCAAGGGACAGGGTTAGTAAAGTATCATGAAACTATTCAGAGACTATTAAACTCCATATAATAGTCCCAGCCTTCTCCCTTTCATCTGCTGGTCAGCCTCTGCCTCAGGTCCAACATTTATATGGCAGAGGTAGGACCCACAGCTCAACTCTTTCTATTCCTCAGCCTCACAGTGATCCACGTAGAGCTATACAGATGGCAGCAGCACTGTTAAAGCACCCCGGGTTGTAACATTCACAGCCTCATTAAAAGTGTCTATATTTACCATATTTGCTGAAGAGCTCCTTTAGTCTTTCATCATCCATGTCATCCCCAAAGTTTTTAATATAAACGTTGGTGAATTCCTTTGCCTTGGCTCCCAACTCAGCCTCCCTCTCCTTCCGAGACTTGAACCTCCCAACAAACCTGCAAGCAAGAATGAACATCCCAATAAGCAGCTTGCTCCCAAAGAGCAGGAAAAAAAACCAATGTGTGATTTGCAGTGAGGTAAAAAATGAGTTGTGTAGTAGGAGCTGGGAATGGGGACAAGAAAAGGTGACAGGAAAAAGGACAAACAGGCCACAGAGCAAGCAGAAAAATCACCTGTCCTATGGCAGAGTCAGACAAGAATACCCACCCAGCTCCACAGTGGAGAGTTCTGGCCACAGCCACCCACCCCAGCCCACTAAGCAAACCAAGGCTTGGTTAGGGAAAGCCACCAGCCCTGGAACGGAGGAAGAGCAGGCCATGGCTTGGGCAGGGTCACTCACCAGCCCTGGAGTGGAGAGGTAGCAGGCCAAGGCTTGGGCCAGGAGAACCAGTGCCTTGTGTGTCCCTGTTAATACCGAGAGGCATCACGGTTCATGCGCTCGCTGCTGCTGCTGGCTGTGACACTCACACTTTGCGGTCGTTGAGCAGCATGCCGTTCATCTTCTCGATGGCCCTATCTGCAGCCTCCTGGGTCTCAAAGTGTACAAATGCGTAGCCCTTAGAGCCATTCTCATCACACACCACCTACAAAGAGGGGAAGGAAAACAAAATGAGGAGGTTTGCACCTCTGTGGCACTCGGGCACGAGGTCAGAGTGGGAAAACGGATAATTGGCAAGGGTCAACGCTGGGAAGAAGTTATCTGTGTTTGCAGACACAAGTTGTCCGTGTTTGCAGACACAAGTTGTCCGTGTTTGCAGACACAAGTTGTCCGTGTTTGCAGACTTGCACACTTCATGACCAAATCTGATATAACATCAGTAACATGGGCCCCTCAGTTCAGGAAGGATATCGAGGTCCTGGAGCAGGTCCAAAGGAGGCAACCAGGCTGGTGAAGGGACTCGAGCACAGACCCTATGAGGAGAGGCTGAGGGAGCTGGGGGTGTTCAGCCTGGAGAAGAGGAGGCTCAGGGGAGACCTCATCACTCTCTCCAACTCCCTGAAAGGAGGTTGGAGCCAGGGGGGGGTTGGGCTCTTTTCCCAGGCAACTCTCAGCAAGACAAGAGGGCAGGGTCTCAAGTTGTGCCAGGGGAGGTTTAGGTTGGAGATGAGAAAGAATTTCTTTCTGGAGAGGGTGATCAGGCATTGGAATGGGCTGCCCAGGGAAGGAGTGGATTCTCCGTGTCTGGAGATCTTTCCAAAGAGCCTGGATGTGGCACTGAGTGCCATGGGCTGGGAACCACGGGGGGAGTGGATCAAGGGTTGGACTTGATGATCTCTGAGGTCCCTTCCAACGCAGCCCATTCTATGATTCTATGATTCTAATCCCTGACTTCTTGGTCAACTCTGCCTCCTCACCTCACCTGAGGAAAGGTGACCCTTTCCCTCCCCATGCTGGACACGTTTGCTCATATCACAGCTATGAACAGACCCAGGTGAAGGAACCACATCTCACCTTGCAGGATAAAATATTGCCAAATGCTGAGAATGTGTCATAAAGTGCCTTGTTATCAATGGATTTGTCCAGGTTCTTAATGAAGACATTCCCAACCCCTGACTTCCTCAAGGAGGGGTCCCTCTGAGACCACATGATGCGAATGGGTTTTCCTTTGATCACATCAAAATTCATGGTATCTAGAGCACGCTCAGCTGCAAGAGAAGGCAAGAACAAATTTCTGTGGTTTGTTAAAGAATAAAACTTTCCATCATGTGGGGGATCATTTTCTCTGAATTTTACTCAGCTCAAGGAGACACAAGGGGTCATTATCAAAAACAACCAACTAAAGTGATTTTTTTTTTAACTTGATGTTTCAAGGGAGCCTTTGCAGCCTGGTCACTGGCTGTGTTTAAGCCTATCATAGGTTTAACAGACTATTGTAAATTTATATCATAGCAATGTTTTAACAATCACAGCAAAATGAATGTCAAAATGCCTGGAGTTCATTAGTTATAATTTTTCTTATTATAAACTGCTCCACCCAAAGGAGGAAAGGAAATACAGGAAACTGTGGAGGGGAAAAAAGTAACAAAAGTGACTGGTTTGTTTGCTTTCATGAAGCTCATACTCATTTCTATTAAGAGAAAAGGATTATCTCCCTGTCAGGTCAGGGAAAACGTGCCTGAACACGTGGCTCAAGTTATCATGAGTCAGCCTCTATAAATCATGTGGCCAAAAAATGATTCCCAAATTGCTCAATCTAAAGATGACAGCAAAAGTGGACAAAAATCTGAGGAAAAAAAAAAAAAAAAGTAGTCCATTTACCCATTCTGATTAGCAGGGAAGTGTTTATCTAAAGTCTAAAACTCCAGCACTGTCATTCTAACCTCTACTGAACCCCCCTTCTGTGATTCTATTTCTGCTACCTACTGATATATTAAAAGGATCATTACGTACACACATTAGGATCTTGTTCATAAAATTGAGATGCTTGGGACTCTTCTGTGCCAGAAAACACACCCAGCATGGAGTGTGCAGGGAAAAAGACAGATTGTTAATTCCCAGCATGAAGCAGAGAAAGAGAGGGATAGACAGGCATTAAAATCAAGGAATATTAACAAGCCAGAACTCAGGTTTTCATGTTTGTCTCAATTCTTCCAGGCCACTCTTACATCCATGATACTTGCTAATTAGATTTTAGGAGCAGTAAATTCAAGGAAAATGCTGATTCAAACACCTTCTTCCTTACAGGTGACTGCTAATGCCACTACAGAAATCACTCAGTATTTCATGGAACTCTCTCTAGGAACTCCAATGAGACTTTGCCTACAAAAAGCCTCCTGCACTTCCCACCCTCAAAGCCAGTTTCAACTATACAGAAGTTTCTCCAAAATTTTCATGAGCTTTGTAATGTTTTCTGTTAGCACTTCTTTTAATTTAAGTGGTGCTATTTTCCCCAGCCCCTCAACTCCCAGCTGGAAAACAGACTCGAGTGGACTTCATTCCTGAAGTAGTCAGGCATGCAAAAAGAACAAAAAAAAACATAATTTAAGGAAGAAAGTTCTACTTGCTACAATTCTACCAGCCCTGTTTAGTCAAAGGTGTTACAAGCAATTAAGTGCCTCTCTAAAATGATTCCTCAGCTGCTGCTCTGAATCAACCTGCAGTCCATTCCTAGTAGGCACCTCAGCAGGCAACTTGGCCCAGCTTGTCAAATTTGGCAGTGTTTATTTATAGCAGGGAGAGGTCCTCCAGAAGTACACCCTGGCAGGGACACAAACTGGTTGTAGATACCATTTGCAGCAGAAACAGGGCTCCTGCTGAAAAGTGATGAGCAGATGAAGCAGTGGCATGTAGCTAGAGAGAGCTGTGAAACCTCCTGCAGCAGCTACCAAGGTACAGACTACTTATGAACTTACTCCCAGGTCTTTCAAGCCTCCTAAGCACACACTTCAGCAGATGATATTGCACTGCTCTTTCAGCAGCTTGCTTATTCTGCTCCATTATTATACTAGAAATTCACTCAGACACTTCTTGTCATCAGTGGTTTAAGAAAGCCCTAGACAGATCCCCTGATCTGAGAAAGCTCTGTCATACCCACAGGTGGAAATGCAATCACCTTAAACTGGTGCCTAAGAAAACCTGTAAAAGATCAGGATAAATTATGTGAATGACTCAGACTAAGCACATCTGATTCACTTCCTTAATCTGAGCAAACACCTTCTCATTTTCTTCTATTTAAGCCATTTCAGTTCCTGTAACTGTTTCTCTCCCACTGGTTCCTGTCATCCTTCCAGCAGACTAAACTGCAACTCACATATAACATTATACACACTCTTAACCCCTTGCAGAGCTCCCTTTTCATTCCTCTTCCTCAGCATTCTGAATAGGGAAAGCACATGAACACTCCTTGCAGCTTGCCTTAGGCCTCAAGGAAATTAATCTCCTTTAGAGGCTCCCTGATGCAGAGCTAACACACTGCTGGAATTAGTGACTGTGGCTGAGCAGTATAAGGACAGAAAACCACACACAACACCAGGGTTCACCCAGGAGAAACTGCACAAGATAACTGCTCTGCAAACCTCTAGACTCTCCCTTAGGTCTCAAAGCACAAAAGACCTGACAAAGGCACACAGTGCAAACTTAACCCCTCATTTTCAAAGAGGAGAGGTTGCATACAGACAAACTTAAACCCCTTGACTGCTGAGTGAGAACAAAATGCTGTTGGCAATGAAGCACATGTAAGGAACCATCCTTCCCTGTTGGCTTCACACCTGCATTTACATTACCCAGATCCTCCTTGCATTGTCTTCTCTTCTTTAAGGAAGAGACAAAAAGTTTATCTATAGTCTTCTGCACCTTTCTTCTGAGGCTCTTATCTAATCCCAGCTGTGTTCCTCCTTAGCTTGGGACATGTTCTGTTTTCTCTGTATTTCCAGAACAGCTCATCTCTACAGCCATATTCAAGTTTCTCTGCTTCATCATCCGAGTTGTTCCTGACATGACAGTTGACAATGTTAGGAAACCCTGGAATGCAATTAAATTGCATGAGGAACACATGAAAAAGGAAATTCAGCTTTTCTTTCAAAAAGGATAAATATTAACGACCACAGCTGAGCCTGAATTAGCCAGAACTTTGAGGGCTTTTCTTAATCTGCCTATCAGAGGATGACAGATGTAACATTCAGCATTCACTGGTTATTACACCAAGGAACCACAATCAAAACCAGCAGGGCTTATTTTCACTAAAAATAACCCTTCTGCAGCAGACTACCCAAGAGACAATGTTTGACCAGAAAGTAACCCCTTCCAGAGTCATGCATCACTCCACGAGCTAACAAAAAATATAAAGGATAAGCCACAAGCTTTTAACTTGTTTGGACACAGGAACTATGGAAGTATAGAGCTTAGTCAGGATTTAACAATGTGAGCTCCTAGTGGCCCCATGTAATGAGAAATAATTGACTTGATTTGCTCCATGGTCTCTCTCTAAGCACACAGATATTCTTATTTCTCACTTAAGAATTAAAACATTTTCTCTCCAGATTTACAAAGCTCTCATGCTTCCACAAAAGGTGTCAGGGAAACACAAACTATCATATGTCAACTTCTTTAATACTTACTAACACATCAAGCATACCAACAACATCCCCACAAGACCTTCCCTAAAAGTTTTCAGAGCCCAAAGCCTTTTAACTACTTGTACAAGGTATTTTTTAGCATCTACTATCACCCATAAATCAAAGTGGCTCCCTGGTGCTACAGAACACCTTCCCCACAGATCTGGCAAAATGAAGCTCAAATGGATTTTCTGATTATGCATTCCTGGAGAAATCAGACCCTTCCTTCTCCCAGAAAGTCCTCACACCTGCAGTGCTGTGTACTGCCACCTTGAAAACAAAAGCCAAATTTCTCTATTTGATAATAAAAATTATATTCTTCATATTCAGGTCTTTGTTTCAGAGGGACTGCAACAGACCACCTCATCTCTCCCCAACTATCTGCTCGTGTTCTCCTGCATTCCATTCAGTAAAGCAGCTGGGTTTGACTCAAAAGTAACACATGTTGCAGTTTCCCAGAAATCAGAAGCATTTCAGAAGAGGAGATGACTTCACAAGGGGAGAAGTTTGAATATTTTTCCTCCGAGATGTTCTCAATCATTTGGTTTAAATCGCTTGACCTTCTAAGATCAACCAGTAACAAGACACCACTCACTTTGTCAAAGGATCACTTGAAGACTTCCTAAAACGTCTGCTGCCCCACCAGGAGCCCAGAATGATGCAACCTCCCTCTCAATTCCTGTGGATTTATTACCATAAAACATCACCTACAAATATGCACTGATTTAAGATCATACACTGGGGATCAAGGCAGCTTTTTATCAGCCTGACAGAGAAAGGATCAGCAGTGCTCCATCAGATCAGTCAGCAGCCCAAGGAGAGCACATGCAGAAGGTCCCCTGCCCTGGGAGAGGAGGGAAGTTGGGATGGCACAGTCCCAGCAGACTATGCAAAATCCAAACACTCCAGCCAAAAGCTCAGTCCCAAAGGGCTGTGCTTGTGCTAGCTCACAGGAATAGTTTTGGAATAACGTTTTGCTTTTAACACAACAAATACTTTGTGCCAAAGTTAACACATCACCCTGTGCAACAAACAGGCCGCTCTCTGCTGGCTGTAAAAATACAAAGCAGGATAACCCACTACAGCTTAAAGGAAAACTTGGTGGCTGCTGAAGTCTGTCCTGGTGTGAATTGAGTCTGAATTCAAGGGAAAAATCTGCTCTCACTATCCTCTGGATGTGTCTGTCTGTCACATAAAGATACAATCATCATAAGCACAGAGCAAGCAACTTAGCCCAGTCAGTGAGCTTTAAAGGCTTTGAAAACTAGGGCAGAAAATGCTGACCTACTTTTCTTCAAGAAAAGACATGTTGCAAAATGACCTCTGCTGTCCCATCTTTCACATGCTACTGCTGCTTCAACTCTGGAATACCCACTTGAGCAGCAGCCAAGCTTATGTATGAAGAAAAAGAGCCTGGCAAAAGCAAATCAACCTGGCTTCTGCCTGTGAGACAGCCTGGTTTCCCAAACACTGAATAACTCATCTTCTTTCTCATTAATGCAAAAGTACCACTTCCCAGCCAGTCAAACTGAACTTTCAACCAGGGCTGACTACTCAGAACTTTTTCTGTCAGGACTGACTGCATGAAGATTCACACAAATGGCCCAAATTGACAGGAAAATGAAGGGGAACACAGTGAAATTTTTTCTTTTATGTGAGGTGGAACAGAGCCAAGTCTCCAAGGTTTAACATCAGTCAGAGAAACAGGTCTGTCTCTCTGTCAGACAGGTTACCAAGGTGTGCACTTGTACAGCATTCTGGAAATACCAAGCAGGAAAAAATATTCCAGCTACAAACACTAGCAAGTGATTACTTATCCTGTTAACTGCAACACGGCAACACACAGGAGGAGCAGTGGATTATCGGGGAAGGGAAAAAAAGTTAATAAAAAACCCGTGGCAGATATGATTGTGTCACTTACCATCTGCTGGCTGCTGGAAGTTGACATAGGCATAGCCGAGGGACCTTCGGGTGATCATATCCCTGCAGACCCGAATGGAGAGAACGGGTCCAGCAGGGCTGAACTTCTCATAGAGCATGGCCTCGGTGACATCGGGGTGCAGGTCACCCACGTACAGCGATGCCATGGGGTAACTGCTGGCAGCCGCGTTCATCTTCCCTCCAACACGTGCTCCCACCGGGAACGGAGACGGTTTTATTCTTGGGGCTTAAGTCAAGCTTTGTGTAAATTTTTAACTGGGGAAAAACTCAAAAATCTTATTTAAAAGCCTCTCTCTAAGTGGGGGCTTGAAGAAACAGCTTGGGAGAGGAGGGGGGGGCTGGCAAGAGGCCGGTGACCAAAGGGAGGAGGGCACTGGGGGGGGGACGACACTCGCCAAGCCAGGCCCGGGACAGGGAGGTGAGAGGGGGGGAAAAAGATGTCTGGAAATCAGCAAAACAAATAAAACTAAGTTAAGCCTCCAGAAGAGAGCTCGGAAACGAAGCCAAAATTCATACGCTGGCTCCTGAGGGTTTCTCCGGGCTGCTCTGGGGCAGAACCGTCCTGGATCTCCCCTAAAACACCGCCCGGGGTTCTGCGGGAAGAGCCCAACCCAGCCCCCGTTCTCCGGAGCGGAAGCCTCTTGGCTTCCTGAGGTTAAAAAAAAATAAAATAAAACAATACAAACTAGAAAGAATAACCCTCCCTATAACACATATTTATACGAACCTCTCTTCTAGAAACAAAACCCTCTCCGCTACCTTTACCGTTGATCGCTCTCACACAACGGAGCGGCTCCCACAAACCCCCCCGCAGCGGCGGTTGCGGGGCTGACCGGAGCCAGCGGGCCCCAAACGCGCTCCCCCGCTGTTCCAACGCCCCCCTCACCCCCCCGCGGCCCCGGTTCGGGCCGGTGCTGGACCCGCACCCCCGACTCACGCGCTGCGGCCCGGCGGGCGGAGAGGCGGCGGCGGGCACCGGGCGGACATTTATAGCCGTGAGCGGGGCCGCCGCGCCGCCGGGAGGAGGAGGAGGAGGCGGCGGAACCCGGAGCGACCCCCGCCCTCCCGCCGCCCGCTGCAGCGACCCCAGCGGGGGGGAGGACCCGGCGGCCGCCCGGGAGGAGAAGGGGAGGGGAGGGGAGGGGCCGGGCCAAGCGCGGGCGTTTTTGCCGCCATTTTGGGGTCGGCAGTCTGCCCCCTCAGAGGGGACATGGCGGGCGCGGAGGGTTTGGGCAGCTGTGGCTCCCGCCTCCTCAGGTGGCCCTGGGGAAGCTGAGCTGCCGTGTCTTTCCCGGTTGCTCCCAGCGCTGGGGAATCACAAAGTCCCCATGGTAGTTCTGGTCCTGCATGAGGAACGCAGGCACAGAGGACCCCACACCACACCGCCCCTTCAGACCCCATACCATGATGCCCCTTCAGACCCCAGCCCCTCGCTGCTCATCTGGTTTTCCTCAGGCTGCCCAACAACATCCACCCCTCACCTCCTGGGTGCATCCACCTCCCTCAGGGCACTCAATAAATACGGGTAATGAGTACCCGAACCCTGCCCGTCTGTGGTGTCACTGTGCAAAATGGCACCGGGACAGCATCTGAAGAACCACACACTGTCAGCTCAATCCATGTCCTGCAGTCCCTTCAGCAACACCAAAGCCCCTGCATGAGGATGGTGGCTCAGATTTAGGGCAAAGTGATCCTGGGTAGGGATACCCACCCACAAACAAAACCTTCAGAAAGGTGTTTAGGGTTTTTTCTCCCCACCTTCTGCAAGTGAACGCCTTGCAGGGCCGTTCAGTCCCATCAGAGGTGATGAAATGATGAGAGGCTGGAGCTGTTCCCACAGCAATTTTCCTCTTCCCCTTCAGAGCAGAATTTTTCCTCAAATAAGTGGGAGCTCCCAGCTCGCATCATGGGCTACCCTGGAGCAGGACCATGGGTCCTTGACATCTCCCTGGGAAATTCTGAATGCAGAAGAAAGCTACAGGTATAAGAGAGGCATTCACCCCCCTCCACCATCCCACAGCTTCACGCTCACGAGATTCAGCTCCAGGGAGATCCATAATTATCTCTTCCCAGCATCTTCAGCAGAGCGTGAGGACACGGGGTCCAGTGATTCATCAGTGACCTTCAGGAACCACAGATGCCTTGTTAAGGGGGATGAAGATAGATGGTGGTTGGCCTGCTGACTTTTCGATCTACATTAAAGTGCCTTAAATTTGCTGTAAAAGTGGGATATTATGTTATCACAAAAAGGGGTAAGGCACCTATCCCATCATAATAATGGAATAATCAAGTGTAGCAGAGTAAAAGGTAGCAAGAGCAAAGTTGCAATATTTAGCAATACTTTCCATCCAGGTTATTTTCTAAAGACACAAATCATCATCCTCCTGAGCTCATCATCTTCCTCCCACCAGCTGGCAGTACTGGGGGACAGCACTGGTGTGCTTTGGTGGGATCACTCCTGGTGACTGCTGCTGTTTTGCTGCTTGGTCCTCCACAGCCGAGCATCTCCTCAGCTGGGAAGCCACGGGCTGAGATGGACATCTTGCTGTGGAAGGAGTGTGGAACGATTCCCACTCTGACAGCCAAAGTCAGAATGCAGCAGAGCTCCGGGAACACGCATCCACGTGAAATGCCCTTTGGCTGCAAGCAGCTGCTGTGGTTACACTGAGAATGCCTTTTATTAGAAACATATTTATTGCCATTTGTGTCCCTTCCCAGGGGACACCACACAGACAACTACAGTGCTGCATCCTCCTTGGTCCTTTTCACTCCTGACATGAACTGATGGGCTGGGGTATCCTCTGCCCACGACAGCCCAAAACCTCTGCAGGTACCCCACTGTTCTTGGTACCCTCAACTGCTGCTTCTGGTGATCAATGGGGCCCAAGATCCCCCCAGTTGCCTGCCCCAGACCTTCTGCAGTGCCTGAAGCAAAGGTTACATCTGTTGATGTCTTCCTCTCACCAGTCCATCCCCATCGAGGATACTGGTGTGAGACCCAGCACCCAGCAGCTCTGCTGCCGCGTGTTATCTCAGTCCCTGATGGTCATCAGAAAAGATCACCCATTTTCCAGCACCGGTGGCAGGTTTCCAACCAAATGTTTGAGCCTGGTTTAGGATTTCTCCTCCTTAGCTTTGGGATATTACCAGCAGAGGGCAGGCCGGGATTGCACCACAAACAGAAAAATGCAGAGGCGCAGGAGGGAGATTTCTTCACCCAGAGCAGGCAACAGCGGGGCTGAGCGAAGCAACATTCGGCATGCAGAGGAATTCAGGAGAAGTCTTTGCTACAGCACCTGCTGTGCAGCCCATCTCCCACAGCCTGGAGGTGGCTTTGTCCCTTCCAAGCAGCAGATGAGGGCTCGTTGATCAGGACCCTGTTTCCTTCCAGCCTCACCTCCGTGGGAGCTGGTGTGGGGCAGGGTCTTCAACCCCACCCAGCATCCCCATCCCCACTGTGAGCACAGCCCACGCGTGCCCAGAGGCTTCTTCCTGATGGTTCTTTTGCCTGGAGAACAAGGATGAAGAGAATGTGTGGAGGGCTCAGGGATTTCCCCTACAGGGTAGATCAAAAGTTGCCGGGATGTGTCAGAAAAGGCATTTAGGATAAAGAAAAACCTGGGGGGGTGGGGGAGAGAAATGAAGCTCCAGTCCTGGGCTACTGTTCTGATCACCCTATTGCTGTGGGCAGAAAACCCCTCGGGTCTGAACCGATGCCCTCCCACCCACTCTGGCTCCCGTTTGATCCGCAGGGATCAGGAAATGGGTTGGTTTGGTTTTTTTCCACTGTCTCTGTTTTGTTTTAGCAGGGTAGCCTGCAGGGCTGGTTTGTATGCCTGCCTCCCACAGAGGATAATTTGATAATTGTGGCCCATGCCACACCAGAGCACTGAGCTCCCACCACCACCTCCAGTCGGGTCGGGGCAGCCCAGGCACCAGTGGGAATGACCCCGTCCTCAATAGCCCTATTATTGCTCTTGAAGTTTCTCTCCCTTTCCAGACGGATGCTGCATTATTCCATCACAGCTGCAGTTGCTCCCTTCCAGCAATTCCCTACACAGCACTTAAGGCAGGGATTTATGGGCGGTTTTGAAAGGCATTTTGGAGCAGGAAGGAGTTATGGGAAAGGAAGTTGAATTCCCACCATTCCCCAGAAAATTCTCCCAGCATCTTTCACAAGCAGGATCATTTACTGGTCTTTTCCCCAGAACAGAGACAACCTCTCAGCTGTGGCTCTTTGTTTTGTCCAAAGCGTTTCCCGACAGCAAGAAGCAGCAGGGGTTATTCTGGTCCTGCTTGCAAAGGGTCAGGAGACCAAGGCGACCCCTTGGAGTCTGGCTGCAAGGCTCTGCTGGACCCGATTTGTTCCCTGACATTTTTGTGGATGCTGGTAGCTAAATGAAATTATTTGTTCTCAAGCCACGGATTACTGCCAATCTCAGGGCAAGCGTTGCTTGACTGTCTGGCTGATTTTGACTCGTGTAGTGGTTTGCAAAATAAAAAATCATGGGACCAGAGTTACCAAGAGGGGAAGCTGTGAAACAACCAGCAGGAATGTTACTTTACAAGCTACATCTTACCTGTTTGGAAGCCTCTCAGGAACAAGAGCTCACCTGCCACAAAACTAGCAGTCATCCAGGCAGGCTGGAGGAGCAGAATAGATTCACATCAATGCTACATTTCACATCCAGGACAGGGGTTCAAAAGACTTTATTTGAAACCTTTGCTGGATGTCACAGCTTGTGAATCTAACAGCTCTGCATGGTGAAAAGTAAGGCCAGGCTACTGGCTGTGAGCTCTAGCATGCTGACCAGCTGCAGGAACAACTGGGGTCCACAAGGACCTCCTCTGACTTTATTAAAAGGGAATATTGTGTTCCTGGCTGCTTGTGGCACTTCAGGACAAGGGTGAGGAGAAGTAGCAGAGGCATTTGTGTGTGTTAAGTGCGATGCTGTTCATCAAAACAACCTGGAGGGACTGGCTTTCCAAACAATAGCAGATACATACATCTACATGCACACAGCAGATACAATCTGTAGGAATGCAAACACCAGCTCATCCACACAGTCTAACCAGCTGCATGCTTGACCTGGGGCATGGGAAGAGCCTCTCCCACTGAAGGAAGATCTTCCCCCTCTTTTTTCACTTCTCTCTGCACTGACCTTTCCACGCTTTTCTCTCTTCTCCTGACACAGTGCTGCAGAGGTGAGCAAGGCTCCTTGGGGTGGGCATGCAACCAGGTCCAGATTATTCTGCACATGTATCCCAGCAAGTCAAGGCACAGATGCAGGGAGTGGGGGCTGTTCAGATGAGGGGGAGCACTGGGACATCCTGCCCCAGCCACCATGGGAGTTAGGGACGTGGCACAGGAGCAGGATGGCTCAAGAACTTTAGGTTTCTGTTCCTTTCTGCCCAAAGGAAAGAGAAAGGGAGGCAAGCCAGAGGAGCAGAGGTGTAGCTGCTGTGCCAGTTATCTAGAGGCATGCAGGCCAAGGCAGAAGAAGCTTCTGGGAATCAAGACAAGTGCAGACCCAGAGCTTGCCCAAGGTCTGCAGTGAAACCTCAGTGGTTTTTGGTCCCAGCCTAGGGAGAGGGATGAACAATGTGAGACCAAAACATGGTGCTAAAGAAAGAAAACAGAGACACTGTGGGAGGAAAGGGTGAGGGATGCAGACAGAACAAGAGAGGCACTTTCAGATGCGGGCTGGTCTGATCCATTTCCCCCCTTTGCAGTCACGACTGTTCAGCAGGGGATAGAGGAGACAGCTCCAGCAGGGAGACTGGCAGAGGGAAAGGCTTTTTCTTCTCACTTTGGCCGTCAGAGCCTTCCCCTCCATGACAGACATCCCTTTGAAATCTCTGTCTCGCCTCTTTACACCTCCCTGCAGGCAAGGGCTGCAGAAGCCTCCCTGTGCCCAGGCAGCCTGGCTGGCTGCTCCAGCAGGGTTTGTGCAGGGACCCAGCACAGAATGAGCTCTGCTGAGCTGTGCCTGGCTGCACCTTAAGGGCACAGAAGTGGGGAAAGCTGGTAATTCGGTGAGGAAAGCACGGGGGTTAGCAGGCAGACAGGTTGCTGAGGGAGCTGGGGAGGGGTCTAGCCTGCCTTGCAGGGTGCCACCAGTGCTGGGGAGGGGGTGGGGGGGCTACGTCTGTCCCACCACACCAAAACTCAGTGCTGCAGCTGGGGAACGCATCACAGGGAATCAGTGTGAGCAAGTCTCTGTCTGGCAGCTCCGAGTCCCCAAGGAAATAAGACAGGATTTCAGGGCTGGCTGTTTTCCAAAGGGGA